>NW_027530974.1:9798192-9955670 GCF_008692635.1 Crocuta crocuta
TGGAAGCTTTCTAGAAGTCAAAATTGTCCCCTAGGTGAAATGAGTGGCCTCAGAGTGGCTGATCTTCCCTATGGGGCAGACTAGATATCTTCTATTTATTCTTCTAGAACCTTCTCCACTCTTCTATGCTTTGTGTCTCAGGGTCTTACCTCTGTTTTCTAGTTGGAGGGAGAAAGGGGTGAGGTAAGAGCATTTATTCCAAAGCATCCTTCATCCTGCAAGGTGGCTGTGGGTTGGCTGGCTGTGCCCCTGGACCAAAGGTCTCAGATCCTGTTGGGGTGTGGGGAGGGAAGCGTCTCTCACACTAGCTTTGAGTAGTGCACTACTCTGCAGTTTTGCTGTGTTCTGCCCTCACTCATAGCTGGTGCTGGCATCAAATCCTCTGACTTCCTGTTAAATTAGGATAATTCGGATAGGTCCTGTATTTCTTGCTGCAATCTTGTCGATTGCACAAAGTCATGAGGATTTGACATTGAAAATACATGAACTTTCAAGGTCTCTTCTACCCTCAGAGTCTATGATAGTATGGTTAGGCACATATGCATGTTCCCTGCTAAGATTTGTGTTGGCATGAGTTTGTGACCCATTCTGGTTTAGTCGTAAAGGGAATTCTGCAGGGAGGCTACTGGTAATGTTTCCTCTTAAAAAGAGATGACAAAAGATTGTTGCCTTCATCCCACCTCTGGACAGTGTGAGAAGATGTGACATCTGGAGCTACAGCAGCCATCTTGCTCTTATGAGAATAGCAGAGTCCAAAGATGAAGGGGCCTTGGTTCTTCTTTTTCTTTTTTTAAGTTTTTATTGACTTATTTTTGAGACAGAGAGATTGGGGAAGGGGCAGAGACAGAGGGAGACAGAGAATCCTGAGCAGGCTCTGTGCTATCAACACTGAGCTTGATGTGGGGCTCAAACCTGTGAACCATGAGATCATGACCTGAGCTGAAACCAAGAGTCTGGCTCTTAACCAACTGAGCCACCCAGAGGCTAGAGGGTCTTGGTTCTTGCTGACATCGTTCAGCCAATGAATCAGCCAAACTCAGAACTACTCTTTTTCCAGAATTATATTATATAATAAATGTTCTTATTGTTCAAGTTCATTTTAGTTGAGATTTCTGGTTCTGGGGTGTACCCTGAAGTACTCTAATGTACTGTGTTAGGTGTTCATCTCATTTAACCCACTAATAAGTTGGATTCTTTTGTTCGGGTCCCCCTTTTCTTGCTGGAATTCTTTTATTTTCTAGCAACAGTCACCACCTAGGTGGCCCCACTTGCTGCTATAAATTCCATTACCGTGCAGACATTCATGACTCCAGATATAAATCTCCAGCCCCATACACACAACTGCCCACTTGAGCTGCCCCTAGCACAGCTAATGGACAAGCCCAACTTAACATGCCTCAGAACAACTGTTGGTACGACCCCTCAAAACCTCCTTCTTCCCCAGGCTTCTGTATCTTACTTAATAACATACTCTTCTTGAGGCCAAAATATTGGAGTCATCCATTACTCTTTTCTTATTCCATTGTGTGAAATGCTTACCCTACATCTAATTGTTTAATGTTTTGTTCCAAACACGCGTTTCTTACCTGTCCTGAGCACATCAGCCCAAGTGAGCTTTCAAAAATAAGTCAGACCTTGTGACTCCCTTGCTCCAAACCTTGCAGTGATTTCCGTGTCCCTTAGACCACACACACACACACACACTCCAAAGTCATTACAGTGGCCTGCAATGCCCCATATGTTTCGGCCCTTAGACCCCTCTCCAGCTAACTCTTTACTGCAACCATATGGGCTTCTTTATTTTCCTCAAACACATCGAGGAAAATGACCTTGACACTTACCACTCCCCATTCTGGAATGTTCTTCTGCCAGCGTGCCTCATGTCCCATCACTTAACTTCCTTTGGGCCTTTGCTGAAATGTCCCTGCCTCGGAAAGAATGTCTTTTGCCACCACCTAAATTAGCATTCCTTTTCATTCTCCATCTCTTTACTCTGCTTTATTTTGATTCTTGCAATTCACTGCCCCTTGACGATCTATTACATATGTGTTTACTGCTTATTATCCATCTCTCTGACTTGCATATGAACTCTGTGGGAGCAGGGACTTCGGTTTGCTCACTGCTATGCCTTCTGCACTTAAAACAATATGTGACCGTGGTAAGATTCACTGGGTGAATGAATGGCTCACATGGCATCATCCCCTTAGAGTACACCAGAGAGCTTAAGTGGAATCTTAGCTTACAGAGAAGGGAGAGGAAGCAGTAGGGTTAGAACCCAAGCCTTGACTCTTCTGGTCCAGGGCTCTTTCTATGACGTCGTACTGTCACCTACACGAATAAGTTCATGATTACTTTTTTTTCTTCAAAGGTAATTTGCAGTTTTATAGGGAACAAAGTCATCAAGCACAGAAATAGGTTTCCAATTAGGCGGCTCATGTCAGCAAGATAGAAGGGGAGATTGTGTGAGTGTGTGTGTGTGTGTGTGTGTGTCTGTACAGGAGTGGAAGGTAGTGCTGGGGAGTGATGAGAGGTGCACAGGGTCTTCCTGGGCTTGGAAATCATATCACACCATAAAACTACCCCATACAAGCAGTCTGTATGTAACCTACATTACAGTGATGAAAAAGAATGAAATCTTACCGTTTGCAACAACATGGATGGAACTAGAGTGTATTTTACTAAGCAAAATAATCCAGTCAGAGAAAGACAAATATCATATGATTTCACTCATATGTGGAATTTAAAAAACTCAACAGCTGAACATAAGGGTAGGGAAGGAAAAACAAGACGAAAACAGAGATGGAGGAAAACCACAAGAGACTCTTTTTTTAAAATATTTTTATTTATTTCTAGGAGAGAGAGAGACAGCGTGAGCAGGGGAAGGTCAGAGAGAGAGGGAGTCACAGACTGAAACAGGCTCCAGGCTCTGAGCTGGCAGTCAGCACAGAGCCCGATGCGGGGCTCGAACCCACGAACCGCGAGATCATGACCTGAGCGAAAGTCGGACGCTTAACCGACTAAGCCACCCGGGCGCCCCTAGAGACTCTTAAATAAGGAACAAACTGAGAGTTGCTGGAAGCAGGGATGGAGGGTGATGGGCACTCAGGAGGGCACTTTCCAGGATGAGCACTAGTGTCATATACAAGAGATGAATCACTGGGGTCTACTACTGAAGCCAAGACTACACTGTACATTAAGTAACTTGAAAATAAATTAATGAAAAAGAAAAGAAAAGCACATGTCCATGCAAACACCTTTATGCAGATGTTCATAGAACTTCGTTTCTAATGGCCTCAAACTGGGAATAATCTAAGTATCTATCTACAGATGAATGGATAAACACACTGTGGTCTATACCTATAAGAATGCTACTCAGCAACAATGAAAGAATGAACTATTGATACCCACCACAACATGGATGAACATCAAAATAATTATGCTCTGTAAAAGAAGCCAGGAAGAAAGGAGATGTATTGTATGTTTCATTTATATTAACATCTAGGAATTGCAAACAAATGTATAATGGCAGAAAGCATATTGATGGCTTCCTGGGTATGGGATGGGAGTTGGAAGGGGCAAAAAGTGGGATTATAAAGGAACACAAGGGGGCACTTGGGCGGCTCAGTCAGTTAAGCATCCAACTCTTGATTTTGGGCTTAGGTCATGATCTCAGTGTTCATGAGATCGAGCCCCATGCCCAGCTCTGCGCTGACAGCGTGCAGCCTGCTTGGGATTCTCTCTATTTCTGCTCCTCCTCCATGCATTCTCATTCTCTCTCTCTCTCTCACTCTCTCTTTCTTTCTCAAAATAAATATTGAAAAATAATTATTAAAAATATAGAGGAGCACAAGAAAACTTTTGGGGATCATAGATATGTTTGTTATTTTGATTGTGATGGTGGTTTTACAGCTGTATATGTGTGTCAACATTATCAAAACATACACCTTAAATATGTGTAGTTCATTGTATGCCAATTATACCTCAATAAAGCTGCTAAAAATCACCAAATAGTTAGCATCTATGGACTTAGGACTATACATGTGAGGGCACAAGAGTATAAAAACCCTTCCCTAGGTACTCAGGGAGACACAGACACCACACACGCACAAGGGCGTGTGCGTGTGCGCGCGCGTGCACACACACACACACACACACACACACACACACACACCTAAAAACCTGTAGAGACTAGGGATAATGCTCTCACGTTACCAGGCCATATTCTTTATCCCCTTCATTCCTGCCTGCTGTGTATAGTTTGATACATAGTTTTACTCCTAGGTTCTGTAGTAGAGCCTTCTGACTTTATTTTCACTTCAAAAGGCTTTGTGTGAAATCTAATGCCTTGAGTGCACAAGATTGCAGACAGAACTGTGGGGTCGGGAGAGGAGAAGGGACACGGGTAAAATGCTAACCTATCACCTAGCAGGTGAGAGGTACCACCTAACCTTTCGGCTTCTGGAAGCTGAATTGTGTAATGAGCTGTCACTGTATTTATCACCTAACAATTACTGCAATTGGATAAGGTGTGAGAAAACCTGGAAAACATTACTCTGTCAACTACTTGGTATCTTTGATGAAGCTGTCTGTGGCAGGGTCCCAGATACAACTGAAAATCAGCGCGCGGCCTGTTAAAGTGGTTAGGCCCTTTCCATCCTTTGATTCTGCGGGCTACTCCTGGCTTACAATATGGCAATTGCTTTGTCAATTATTAGAACATCCTGATCTTGACTTTATGTATGGTTGCATCAAAATTGCATGGGGCTGGTTCAACAACAGCTCAAGAAGAGCAGAGTGAAGCCTGAGCTGTTGCTAGGTGACAGTACTGCTGGCCCAGGTGGACTCCAGAGGTGGTGTTTACCTTGAAGAATAGATCATGGTGTAACGTCTGTTAGGTTCATAAAAGGGATTTGGGTGGCATGCTTAAGGTGGGACCAGCTCATAACCATCAGATACAATTACAGTGATTTAAAATAATAAACACACCTGGTAAATAGACCAGAAAGCATTGAGACAGGTCTGTCATGAGGAGCCAAATTATCACAGGGTTGCTTGATGTCCACAGAATCAGAAAAAAAGGGCTCTTAATTGATCTTAAAATGTTACTATCAATGGCTTGGGCATTCTTGCTCCTAAAAGAGATAGTCTCATCAAGGAAACCATAATGCTTTGGCCAACACTGCCAAGACTGTGTCTTTTTAAATGTTTCCATGTTGATGGAATGTGCTATCCAGAGGGCCTCTGTGACCCTCTGGTTCTTTTTCCTGCTTTTTTTGGCTAACCAGCTCCTTCATTCACATAGCCTTCATCCAGACAGGTACAATGCAGCCGCTGGGTTTTCTGCTTACTAACTTATAATCATATGTACATCTTTCTCATTACCGTACCCCCAGATCAGTGGGGCTAAAGTTTGAGACACTTTCACACACTTCCATCTTACATATAAACGGATGGTTTTGTGGCTTCCATCCACAATTGGCTAATTACATCCATTCTGTTTAACTAGTTTGTATGCACTTTATGTATGCATTTTACGAGTTTAACTCTGAGCGCTGCCATAGTTCAAAGTTTTTTGGAGTTACCTAACCAGCCCGCCTCCATCTCTCTTGCTCACCATGCTGAAGATTGATCTGAGTCGAAGCTTTGCCATAAATTATCATGTGATTCAGCAAATCCATTCATCTCACTGGCTTCATTATGACATTATGACTGTTAATAACCCAGGCACAACGTTCGCCCAACCCACAAGGATGAAAAATTTTTTTTAAAAAAAAGGGGAAGCACTGAGTATGAAACACTGAGAATGAGATAAAAGATTGAAAAATAAAAGCATGTGTAATTACATTCTGCACTATTTTTAATACCTGACTGTGAATCTAGGAAATGTGATTGTGCTTTGATTAAATGAAGTAATATAATTTGGCACTCACTCTATAAATCTAATTCTATTATTACTTGTTTGTGTATTTTATGTAATAAAATACATTATGTATAATAATGTTTAGGTTAACTCAACATCGAAGTTTCCAGCCAAGTGGCAGATATTATTTTTATTTCTTTTCCCTCTCTAAAACTGAGAAAAACTAACATGCAGCCTTTAACTACTCAACATCAGATCTCCAGGTGAAAAATTTTAAGGTTCACGCAAAATATCCAGATATATAACTTTTGTGATGATAAAGTCAGAGTTAAAAAACATAGGTGTGTAACTGAGTGATCAATAGACATTGATATAGATGGTCAGAAGTGTGGGAAATGCTCTGGGGCGCCTGGGTGGCTCAGTTGGGTAAGTGTCTGACTCTTGGTTTTAGCTCAGGTCACGATCTCATGGTTCACGAGATTAAGCCCCGCACCGGGTTCTTTGCTGCCAGAACAGGAGCCTACTTGGGGTTATCTCACTCTTCCCCTCTCTCTCTGCCCCTCCCCCACTCATGCACATTCTCAGTCTTTCTCTCAAAATAAATAAATAAACTTTAAAAAACTGTGGCAAAGGTTCATCTGGATTCCCACACAGCAGTTCTTTCTGCTCAGGGACTCCAGATAGTGTTTAGAACCTGTCAGGAAGACAATGCCTGCACCCATTTCTTTATTCTCTATTAGGTATTTTCTGGAAGTCTCTGTCTCTTCTCATTTGTACTCAACCTTGAGGAGGAAAATCTTTCAAGACATACTCTCCATGAGCCAACATAATGGTTACAAACCAGGCTGACCCCATCCAGAATTTCTCTCCCTATCAACTGTCTCCACCGTGTAAGCTATCTTGACAGAATCAGGAACAAGATGCAAACCTTACTAGGTGACTTTTGGCCTCTGAATAAAGCATTACAGGATATTCTGTTTCTATTTTTCTTGACTTTCCGCAAAGTAATTTTATATGCTTAGGGGCCAAGAAGCATTTCCCATAATTAGGGTTTGCTACTGGCACTTGCTTCTTGAAACATTCATCTGCCCAGTTCTCAGATGGATGGACTGCATCGGAACTGTGGGTTTTGGAGTAGGGTGGTCACAGTCCTCCTCACCCTGGAGTCCTGGATAGAAAGTTCTAGAAACAATGCTTCAACTGTATCTTGAGATTTTTATGAGCCTTTTTATACATTAATTGGAACTAATAGGAATGGGCAAGAGGCCTTTTGGCCAGCACTGAATTGAGCTGTCACTGATTAGCTCTGTGTAACTCTGGGTCTCAGTTGCCTCAACTAAAAAACACTTGAAGGCATTGAAAGCCAGGGGCATCTAAGGACTCTCTGAGACAAACACTATTAGCATCTGTGCACTTGTCAACAATTGTCTCTGGGTCAGTGGAATGCTGGCGGACCAATTCTCCACTTTTCTGGCTTGCTTGCTGAAATGTCCCGTACCTTCTCTCTTTTTATCTACACTGCTGGAAGTGAAGACTCCAAGATGGTGGATCCACATGGTGGAAGAAGCCCAGATGCCTGAGGAGAGCTCCCCAAGAGAGCCAATGCCTGTCACAGGAGTGAAAACACAACTGTATTGTGCTACAACATCAAGATTATAGGGCTTACTCGTTACTGCAGCTCATTGTAATGTTACCCTGACTAATGTGTTCTTCCAGCCCTTCCTGTGTAGCTATGGAATGGCAGAGTACAGGGCCGAGTCAGAAAGAGATTTGAACACAAGAAAGAAGCATTAGATGTAATGCTTTAATTAATTTATTTAATTGGATGTTGTACTCAAAGATTCTTCTCTAAGTGAGCCAGGGAAAAGAGCAAGTGGATCTGGGTAATACTTAAAGGTTAGGGGATTCATGGTTCCTCTAGTGTAAGGATGACTCTGTGTGTGTTACAAGGCCCTAGTCAAACCCAGAGGAATAGTGTTTGAAAGAGAATAAAGGCAAGTTGTAGGGAACCCTTGTTTCTCGATAAGAACTCAGAGTAGGGCTAAGGACAGAAAAAACTCACCGATTCCCACATTTGTGGTTTTAGCGTGGAGACGAGCATAGAGTCATCTTGGACTTCTCACGGATTGTAATGCTTTTTTTGTGCTAATTCTAGAATTTTTGCTCTTGCTGTAGGGAAACGGACCATGTCTGGGTGCTGCTGATCACTTGGGAAAAACGGACTGTTTCTCTCATGTTCTGAGTTTAATCCATTTTCAGAATGAATTCCCACAGATAGCATTTTCATCTTGACTTATTTTTACTGAGTGAAAGTACCATTTTCAAGAAAGCCCCAAAGCTTCATATTTTAGAACAAATGAGGCCTCTTTCTGTGGGAAGAGAAAGCCACAGAAGACACTGGGAAACCACATGGCCCCATGTTAAATCAGGGGAAGTCTGGTAGGGATGTGAAAGCCCGTCTATGCTCAGGGGTCACTTTCTGTGTTCCAACTCCTGTTTACTTTCTGGACCCCGGTCAGGTGTCTTTTTGACAGTATAATTTCTGCAGCACAGATGGGCTTTGTGATCCATAATCAAACACAGAAAGCCTTTAGCAATCCCATCCAGGGGAACTCTATTTTCCTTGATTTAAATGAGAAAGTTAAATCTCTGTCCAGACAGTGCTTCTTTGCAGGACAAACAACTCTTACACCTGCATCTCTGAATAAGCTTCCCATTTTCCAGACAAGCTCAGGGGATCTGCATCCCCCAATAAAATTCCTGTCTGCACTAAATTGCCTTGTAGTAGTGATTTATACCTCAATAAAACTACATCTTGAAAAGGGGAATTGGTTTGATTCTATAACTGATGTAATTTATGCGTGTTTTAGTTTTGGAATGCAGAGTATTTATACAAGGGGAGAAGTCTTTATGATGAGATGTGTACATCTACATCCACAGAACTAAATGACAATGAGGACAGCGGAAATGTCCCCAGGCATCTGAGCACTGAACTCCCATTCTTGCTGAGATAGCACCCGTGGTCTCAAGCAGGGGGCTTCAAGATTCTCCAGATATCAGAAACCCCATGGGGCTTGCTAAAATTACACATGTCTGGTCTTCACCTTAGACCTCCTGATTTAGATTCACCATGAATGGGATCTAGGGATCTGTTTTGACAATCTTCACTGGTGATTCTGATCACACCAGAATTTGAGAAACATCACTTTTTGGCCTTTTGGCTAAGATCAAGTGCAAAATTTGAGAAACATCTTCTGTCAAGTTAGAAGATCAAATGTCTATTTCTGGTTTGAGATTGGTTCCCACCAATTAACTATTTGCTTAAAGAAAGGGAAGAAAACTTATGCTTTTTGGGTGTCTTCTTTGTCAAGCATTGTGCCTGACACCTTTAAGTATATTTTTTATTTAAACCTTCCCACCAGTCTAACAAAGTTGGTTTACTTATCCTCATTTTGCAGAAGAGAAATTGGAGGTTCAGAAAGGGTAAAGAGTATTAGTAAATAGTGGGGCAGAAAGTTGAACCCAGATCTCTTTGGCTCCAAACGGCACACTTTTCCCATGAAGCCATACACCCTGACCATTCTTCTGGGCATTTTTGAAGTACCCAGAATCAAGCCAAGTGTTTTAGGGTTCATAATAGGTCACCCTTTAAACTACTGAGAGATATTATGAGGAATTTCTTAAGAAGATGATGGGAAATCTTTTCATTCACTTGGGGGAACCTCTCCTTCCTTATACTATGGACACTCAGTACACTGACCAGAGACTCCAGTTGACTGAGCAATCATCTGTCAGCTTCTGAAGACTGGGTGACTGGCAGTTCTCAACTGAGCCCACCTGAGATTGTCCTCAGTCGAAGAGAGACTCTTCTTGCATATCATGCCTCTCTCCCTGGGGCAGAACACATTTCATGACTAGTCCTTACAGGAGTTAAAAAGGCTTAGCATCCTGGCTTTAGTTCTGAACAAGTATCCCCATGCATGGAGAGTCCTCTGATCACCCTGGGCCTTGACCATGACTGCACTGCAGTCCCCTCTGCCTAATGCCACTGCCTTCATTGCTTGAGGTTTTCCTGAGAGCATCTACTATAAACCCCCGCAGGCCAATCTCCATCTCTCCAGAGTCTGCTTCTCTGGGAACGTGACCTGTGATGTTGTTAAATCTAATTTTCCTTGTGGATAAATTATGGTTACGTTTGGGCAGCATTATGGGCTTAACTGTGTCCCCCTCCAAATTCATATGTTCAAGTCCTAACCCGCAGTATCTCAGAATGTGACTATATTTGGTCTTTTAAGACGTGGTTTGGATATAGGACCTTTAAAAGAGCATTTAAGGTAAATGAGGTCATGTGGGTGGGCCCTAATCCAATATGGCTGGTGTCCTTGTAATAAGAAGAGATTAAGATACAGACTCCCATGGAGGGAAGACCGTGTGAGGACATAGGGAGAACATGACCATTTGTAAGCCAAGGAGAGAAGCCTCAGGAGAAACCAGACCTGCTGACACCTTGATCTTGCACTTCCAGCCTCCAGAACTGTGAGAAAATAGTTTCTGTTGTTTAAGCCATCAGTCTATAGTACTTGTAACAGCTAGCCAAGCAGACTAACAAAGGCAGACTTAGAGGTACTTCTTCATTTCATTCCCTATTCTTTCATCTTTAATCTCAAGGAACAACCTCAGAAATCTGAACAAATTTAAGTTGTCCTTTAAGTGTTGGGACATAAGGCAATAATTCTCAGTACATACATTCTCCTATTCCTTACACTATGTCAGAAGAATCAAAATACAATTTTTTAAGGGCTGAAAAAAGAGTATGTGAATTACTCCACTTCATTGCATCCTCCTTCTTGGGACTTCACAAACGTAGGGCAGGTATAAATGTGGTCTGATGACTATTTTAGACCTGAGGTGAACTTGTATTTAATTGGGAAAAAAAGGACAAAATTTTCAAGTCCCGTCAATCAATACATTTTGACCATTCGTGAAGCAATAGTCCAGCTGGATTTTTCTTCTTCAGATAAACTATAACAGACCATGTGCAACCTCCAGCTTCCAGCCCTAGAGTAACAGGGAAGAGAGAGGAATGCCAAAGGAAAAGGTTTGCAGTTTAAAAGATTTTTATTGTCAGAGTTCTTGTTTCTCTGAGCCAGCTCCTCTGTCATCCCCATTGGCACACTGGGAAATGTCAACCTACCAGCTCTCTGACAGTGAAACAAAACAAAACACCCCTGAGTTATAGTCTGCCAGTTTCTGCGGTGTAAATACCCCCACTATGGGGGCTGCTGAGTTACCTACGTGAACTTATTGGGAAGCATGAGCACAGTGGGCACCAGGGAGCAAGAACTAGCTGCCCCCAACACACCACTGATTCGTGTAGAGATGCAAACGAAGGCTACCCACTGCCTGGCCTCTCTGCAGCTCTCAGACGGCCCCCGAGCTGTGAGCACAGGCTCTCCATCTTCCCTCCTCATTGGTATTTGTAGTCATCTCAGGGCTTGCTTTCACTTGCTGACCTTTTTGGTAAAAGACTTGCTTTTAAGAGCATACGTCTGTATACCTTTGGGTCCAGGTCTGAGTTCTCAATTCTATTCCGTTGGTCTATATGTCTGTTTTTGTGCCAATACCATACAGTCTTGATGATGACAGCTNAATAAGAGCATACGTTTCCCCGAAGGATGTTTCTGGCCATGACCTCATGGTGTCCTTGTTGTGGTTCCTCAAAACGGAAAATCACAGCACGGGGGACGTGTTCAAAAGAGCAACCAAGTCTAGCCTGACCCAGATTCCTAAAGGCACAATCTCTCCCTAGGTCTTTCCTACACTCTGCTTCTCCCATATTCTGCCTTTAGTGATTCCTTTGAGCCCTACCATAGACTTTTTACTTCCTCTGTGCTGTAGAACTCTGAGTTTCACTGGAAGCCTCTATTGAGGATTTGCTATGTGCCAAACATAACGTTAAGCAATTTGCATACTTAATGATCACAACAACCCCTCCCAAAGGGTGCTGTCTCACCCATTTTATAGATGAAGAAATTGAGGCACAGAGAGGTTAAATGTTTGTTCAAGGCCCTACTCCTTGTTAGTGGTGGGGCTGGGATTCAAATCAGGCAGTATGGTTACATATTTGGATCTTTAGTGGGACCCTGTCCCCCAAAGACCATTAGGGATATATCCTTAGAAAGCATTGACGACAAGGAATCAATGCTCTTTTTTGCTGTTAGGTGATACTAATAATTGCCAACTACTTCCATTCTATCTAGTCTACGTGTAAGTGTGTACGTCTGTGTGTGTGTGTGTGTGTGTGTAATACTGAAATACAGTTCAATCATGAAAGAAAAAAAGAACAACCCACCCAGAAGTGATGGAATTAAGGATCCTTGGACTTTGAACAGATAATTCTAAAGCAAATTAAAGATTTCAGGTGGTGGAATTGTCTGCTTTTCAGATCTAGAATACCAAAAGTTGAGAATCAACATGTATTTGAAATACCACAGTGCTAATGTTCATTGCAGGGACTCAAATGGAATGAAACGCTGGCTTGCTTTAGAGAATTGCTAAGTTTTCTTTCTTTCTTTCTTTCTTTCTTTCTTTCTTTCTTTCGTTCTTTCTTTCTTTCTTCCTTTCTTTCTTTCTTTCGTTCTTTCTTTCTTTCTTCTTCCTTCCTTCCTTCCTTCCTTCCTTCCTTCCTTTCTTTTGTCTCAATTGAGTGAAACTGAGTAGGTATCAAAAAATGAGGAGAAACTATTTTTGTTTTGCTCTTTGTTAAGAAGTGAATATTCACACCGAGTGACTTGAGGGATCACAAATAAATGTCATTTGCTCCAGTTTGAATTCATACAGTAGTCTTCTCTTATTTATAAAGAATGCATGCCAAGACTCCTGGTGGATGCTGGAAAACACAGATAGCACCGAACCCAATATACACTATGCAGTTTCCCATACGTACATTCCTATGCTAAAGTTACAACAAGAGACTCACAGCAACAGTAATAAAGTAGAACAATTGTAATGATATACTGTAATGAACGTTATGTGAATGTGGTCTCTCTCTCTCTCTCTCTCTCTCTGTCCCTTATATTCTTCTTGTGATGATGTGAGATGATCAAATGCCTAAGTAAGATGCAACGAGGTGAATGACCTAGGCCTTGTGATATAGGGTTAGGTAACAAATGACTTTCTGATGACACTCTGGAGGAGGATCATCTGCTTCCAGAATGCATCATCTGCAGTTGACCGTGAGTAGCAGAAATGATGAAGAGCAAAACCCCGGGTAAGGGGGAACTACTGTAATTCAGTTTGGTTGAAGCTTCTGAAATGTCCAATTCTGTGACAGAATTCTGCATCATAGGATTTTGGGACTAGGGGGACTTTTAACAGAGAGTTATTTTAAAACAATTACAGTGATATGGCCATCTGGTTTCTAAAGGTTCCCATGCAAATCCTCTTATTTCTCATCAAAATGTTTTAAAAACACAATTGTCATTTTACTTAACATCTAGACCTTCTCCTGCTAATGAAATATAGCACTTTTTGGATTGACATGACTGCCCAGTTGCCTTCTTATTTGCCCTGATGGGTAGTTCTCCATGTGACATAGACAACAGATTGTGGATCTCAGCCCCAAGGGAAATAACCTTTCTTCCTCTGAGCACAAATTACTTCATGGGCATTTTCTCATTTCATCCTTAGGACAATCTTCTTATGTCCATTTTACAAATTCAGAGACAAAGATTAAAAAGAGAGAAGCAACTGGCTCCCGGTCACTCTACTGCTAAGCATAAGAGTGACCTAAATCCAGCTCTGCCTGACCCCCAGGGCCACTACACCATGCCATGCTGCTTGCTTCCAAGTTAATGGAAGCACATCACTTCTTCGACTTAATTTCCATAAAACCTTTAGGAAGCCTTGGTTAGCAAGGCGAGTCAACCATTTTAACCTTAACCTCCACCCCAGGCCAAGTTGACTTTCCTGTGGAATGACTGAATGGAAAAGGGGTGGCTTAGCACTTAAGGGCAGACAGAGAGTGGAGGCACCAGGCCTGGCTAATGTAACCTAGGTGATCAGCTTCTGAATCATCAGTGAATGTCACTCTCAGACTTGCTTGGGAACTCGTTATACTAAGGGGAATATTCTACCTTTATCCCAGAAGACTACTTCCCCGGAGATTTCTGAATGGAAGAGGATTTCCTGTTGGCAACAGTGTATCCACCTCAAATGATTCACCAAACAGAGCAAAAACTAGTGGGCTGAAATTAGCCTTTTAATTCCAAACATAAATTACAATCCTGAGTGAGGATGGAACACCATTTGGATTATTATCCCACAGGAATGAGTCTGAGTTGAACTGGACAAAAGGGAAGTGCATAAAATGTACGTTTTTTCCATCACTACTCACCCTTGCCCACATTTTCACAGGTGCTTCTCTCCGTGAAGCCAAGGAATGTTGGAGTTCTGGATCTTGAAAAGGACAATTCCCGTTTTAGTCTCTTGACCAGCTTCTTTCTTTTCATAACTCTGTTTAAACAATACACGATATTCTCATGCCAGTGTGTGACATTATGGAATTCACAGCTTCTTGAATCTGAAAAGAAGTTAAAAATGTGAAAATGGGTAAACCTTGGCACAGGCAGAGACACTTTTTGTCACTTAAGGATTGCATCATAGCAGATGGAGAAGCCAAATCCATACCCCCATGAATGAAATCCATCATTCACTCATTCATTCAATCATGTGACCAAGGGAAACATTTATGGGGCTCTCACTATGCACTAGCTGGAACTGCAAAGATGCATAAAATATGCCCCTGTCCTCAGTGAACCCCCAGTCTAGTAGGACAAACCAAAAAATACAATTCCATAAAATGCCATAGTTACTTTGATAGAATATGAACTTGATCTGGTGAGGGAATAAAGGAGGGAGAAAGTAAACTTGGGATGGAGTCTTGAGTGATGGGTCAATATTTGCCAAGCATTTCATATTGGGACAGAATGGTAGAAGTGAGTGATACTTCATTGTCCATTGTCTACAGTTTTAGCACTGTCAGTGCTAAATGTCAGTGACTGTCATTGATTTAACTTGTTCCTCCAGCCCTCCACCCACTGCTTCATTATCCCTTTTTATGTTGTTGCTTTTATCATTTTGAAGCCACCACATGTGCCTGACTCTACCTCTCATCAACAGCTTGAGAAGGTCACTGCAGCCATATGCTTTCCTTGTTTCCCTAAAATGAGGAAAACTGGTGCTTTGGCAATGTGGCTTTTAAACAGTTTAGATGCAAAGCCCAGAATTTTATTTTTTGGGAAAAAAATTGACTGGGCTTTTGGTTGGTTAGTAGAGGCCTGATTTTCACTTCCCTTTCATCATCTCACTGCTAAACAGTTTTTGGGGATGGGGTGTGTGTGTGTGTGTGTGTGTGTGTGTGTGTGTGTGTGTGTGTGTGACAGAGAGAGAGAGAGAGAGAGAGAGAATGTGTGTGTATCCTTATGGAGCATAGTTGAAATATATATTGTTAGAAAAGTCCTGATATTTAAACCACATGGGCTACACAGAAATCTCTTTGAGAACCAGGAATCTGAATCTTTGTGAAAGGAAAGTGTTTTTCCTATCAAGTATGAAGAATCAAAACCAAATGGGTGTTTTGAAGTGTGGAGCAGAAAAATAAGGACTGTGTCTGGCACATAGTAGAAGCTCAGCAAACTAATGAATTTATCCAGCTGCCCTTATGGGGAAGAGAAGGCTTCTCAGAACTGCTTTCCAAATAGAGGATAATTGGGAGTTGGTCTCCTTTCACTTCTGCTAGGATGGGAATAGCTTCCTGTAATTTTGGTTTGATAAACACAGTATTTAAAATCTTGGTTAAGATGGGGGAAAAGAGAATTTTCCTCTGAGGCCCTCTACAGGGGCTAGGCAAGAGAACACGGGCCCATGACTCACAGGCGCTGCCCAAGCCCATCCATGGTCACCCAAGTATCTGGGCCCCAGATGGTGGAGAAAACCAGCGATGAGAGTTACTATGTTTCCAGAATTCTGTCCATTTCCCCCTGTGGTATTCATGCCTTGAGGCATTTTAACTGCCCAAGGTGTCTGAGCTTAAAGCCAAGCATTCAGAGCTAATTCAGAGGGATCCCATAAATGGTGGTACCAGGAGTAATAGATGAATAGATAGATGGTAGATAGATAGATAGATAGATAGATAGATAGATAGATAGATAGATAGGTTTTATTAATTCTTTATTGTGAAATATAACACACATACAGAAAACTATGTAAAACAAATGTAGAACTTAATAAATTGTCATAAATTAAGGCACAGCATAGAGCCAGGACCCCAGAAGTTTTCCAGGTCCCCTTCCTAATACAACCCCTTTAAAGGGGATACTACCCTAAAGCCCATGCGGGGGACCCTGTGTTGAGCCTTGTGCTATTAGGTTTCTAGATTTCCTCCAGCAATATCGCTTTCCAAGGGGAGAGGAGTCTTTGAGGTCAAGAGGCCATGTCCACCTAGAATCTATGTCTCGCTTTCTAGACCATTCACCAAGTACCGGGACTTCCGATTCCCCATCCAAATGATTCTGAGTCCACTTCCAGGTCTTTTTCCGGCCTCTTGCTCAGGTCCACCTTCCTGAGGGGTGGCCTTGGGGCAAATATTTGCAGGAGGCTGCAGATAAACATATACAGACGCAGGGGCCCTTGACCTCCGGGATGGCGCAGACATGGGAGGAGAAGATGGATGGTCTGGGGGTCCCCAGGGCCACCTCTTCCTGTGTCACATGTTCCAGTGACAAGCTGTAAGCAGCCCAAGAATCCTAGGGTCCAACCTGGTCTTCCAGATTGCCATGAAGATATATTTGTCCAGGTGGAGGATAAAACATCTTTCATTTCATTTAGTGTTAGTTTAACTGACTTTAAAATATTTAGACCTATGATGATGATATGCAGTTCTTCATTTAAGCCCCACAAATGTTAGGAGTGATCCTGCCTAAAGGTAACTATCTTATCACAATAATCACTTCCTTGCCTTTCTTTAGACTTTACCCCTTAAACTGGCATTCCTATACACTAGAGTACCTTTTCCCTATTTTTGAGCTCTGAATAAATAGATCATACATCTGTATTCTTTTATGTTTACTGCATCCACTCAGCATTCTGTTCATGAAATTCACCCATGTTGTTGCCAACAGCTGTAGTTTATAATTTTTATTGCCATATAGTATTCCATTGTACTGATATCTATCAATTTTAATATGGAGGGACAATTGAGTCGTCTTCAGTATGAGGCCATTAAAGATAATAGAGTTATGTAGACCTTTATCTATTTCTGTTGTCCATATACCTAAGAATGAAATTTGCTGGATGATAGATATGCATTCCTTTTATTTACCGGAAAATAAAAATGGTTGCACTAATTTATATTCTCACCAGCAAGGTATGGGAGATCCCACTGACAATATTTGGCATTTCTTTTTAGTTTTAACCTTTCTGTACTAGGAATATTTTAGTATCCTACTCAAAAGTTTCTTTTTCTTTTTCTCCCCAGTGACTTGTTTCTGAAAATACTGAAGTGATTCTAGGAGCTTAGAGTTTCAAATTGACTGCTGATAACATCAGTAGAAGTATATAATAATAATAATAATAATAATAATGATAGTTATAGTAATATCCATAGTTTTTACTTGGAATATGACAGTTAAGAGAAGATCTGTACCCTTGGAAGATTCACAGCAATGAAATCCAAACCAATAGGGTTGGCCCATTTTAAAATAACACTGATTAGCAGACTGACCCAGGG
Organism: Crocuta crocuta; assembly: GCF_008692635.1. Taxonomy (NCBI): domain Eukaryota; kingdom Metazoa; phylum Chordata; class Mammalia; order Carnivora; family Hyaenidae; genus Crocuta; species Crocuta crocuta. The sequence continues at coordinate 9,815,841 of NW_027530974.1, forward strand.
GGTAAACCAATGCACTAGATATTCAGTTGGTGTTGACCTCTTCTTTCCACAGAGGCACACATGTCCCCAGAGCATGCTCTGACAGTTGTAGCAGCACTGGGCACAAATGGCCCAGCTGGGGCCAGTTAGGATCACCNTCCAGAAGGCAGCAATAACCATGTGCTCTGGTCAACAGAAAGCAAGGGACATGCACCAGCCTCTTGGGCAGAAATGAGCAGAGCCTCCTTACTGCACAATTTCTTTTCCACCTACTTGGGTCCCTGAGCCTTATGACTTCATGTTCCCCTTGCTCATGTCCTCAACCTCCTTTCCCCTCTGTCCTTATAATGCACCCTCCTGGACAAAGCCCAGCTCTGTATGTACTCAACTGTTTACTTTCTCTACATCAATCGCCCAGCTGTTGAGCATTGCTGGAAAAACCACACACCCTGCATGCAGATGGTGCCACTATAAACTTTGGTCACCAATGCCATCTGGGCCCTTGTTACCATCAGGCAGCCCCTCTGTGCTCCTCTGGTTTGCTCACCCTCCCATCTCCCCACCTTTCTATTCTAATAGATCCTTGCCTATAATGATGCAGTGGGTGCCTCCTCTAGACAAGCTGGCTGTGGTCTATTATGCACAAGGCTATTTCAAACTCTTCTCCACTCTCCTCAAGTCCCCGGTTTCAGTTCCAGTCCCTCTACTGAGCCCTAGTTCCCACCTCCATTGTCAGCCCCAATAGGCAGTATCTCTTCTTGCTTTATGAAGAAAGCTAGAGCCACCTCAGGTGAACTCTCTCGACTTCTTTCCTCCTCATCTGCTGATTCATTTTGTATCCAAACTCATTCCTTTCTCCTTCCTGCCTCTTTGTGACAATAACGGAAGTGTCTCTCTTCCTGTGCCCAAGCCTATCTCTCCATCTGGCCTTAATGTCTGCTCAGGGACATAGGGACATATCTCTATGTGCCTGACATACCTCTTTCCTGACTTCCCAGTAATTGTCAAATATGCTCACGTCTTTCCCTTATCAGAGACTTCTTTGCTTGGCCAAGAACTTCATCAAAACAGGGCAAGAAACAATGCTATGGATTGGATTGTGTCTCCCCCCCCCCCCCCCGCCCACCTCCAAATTCATATGTGAAAGTCCTATCTCCTAGTATTTCAGAATGCTACCTAATTTGGAAATGGGGTCATTGAAGATGTAACCCGTTAAAATGAAGCCATGCTCTCTCTGGATCTCAGTTTCCTCATTTGGGACATGAGGAGTCATTGGATTATCATTTTCGTGGTGTGCAGCTCCACAGTCTGTGGGAGCAGAGGTGGCACATGAGAGAGGGAGATTGGAAGTGAGGGTTCTGAGCTCTGCCTTTCTCCTTTGGCCACAGCCATTCCCGTTTTAACTGGTTTACAATTTGGGGCTGTTGGTGATATTGGCTTAAAAAAGTATTTCCTTGTTTAAAAAATGAAATACAACAGTTAAATCTTCTGGGTTAGGTGATATCTCAGATCCTTTCTAACCACAATAGACTATGATTATAAGATTTTGCAAGTCCAAGCATGTGGGTTTGATGAACATATTGCACAGATTTTTCTCAAAAAGGCCTGGTTTAATGAAATCTGTTTCTTTTCAGTAAAAGAGACTTGATAAAAGACTTACTAATGCAGCTTAATTTCTAAGCCTTTTAAAGAGGTTTATCTAAAACATTCACACATTAGAAAAGCAAGCTTGGGCCTTCTAGGTGGCTTAGTAGGTTGAGCGTCTGACTTTGGCTCAGGTCATGGTCTCACAGTCCGTGAGTTTGAGCCCACATTGGGCTCTGTTCTGTCAGTGTGGAGCCTGCTTGGAATTTTCCCTCTCTCCCCCTTTCTCTGCCCCTCCTCCATGCTCACTCTCTCTCTCTCTTTCTCTCTCTCTCTCTCAAAAAAAAAAAAAATAGAAAAGCAAGCTTATTTTGAGCACTATGTGTTGAAATTTGGGGTTTAAAAATACATTCATTGTCCACCTGGGGCTGAGGGCTGTGTGCAAACAAGAACCTGTGTATGAACAGGATGTGCAGATGATGAACTCTTGAGGATAATGACTGTGGCTGCCCCTTCTTTGTTTTCCCAGGACCTCACTCGATATCTGCTCAGTAAGTATTTGTTGCCTGAGGACATATGAAGTAAACTCCCTGAAGCTCTGTGAGAAGACTTGATGATAGGAAAACAAAACTTCTTTCTAAAGGAAGAGGTAGGTAGGGGCGCCTGGGTGGCTTAGTCGGTTGAGCGTCCGACTTTCGCTTAGGTCATGATCTTGCGGTTCGTGGGTTCGGGCCCCGCGTCGGGCTCTGTGCTGACTGCCAGCTCAGAGCCTGGAGCCTGTTTCAGTCTGTGACTCCCTCTCTCTCTGACCCTCCCCTGCTCACGCTGTCTCTCTCTCTCTCTCCTAGAAATAAATAAAACATTAAAAAAAAATAAATAAATAAAGGAAGAGGTAGGTAAAGTAGAATCCACAAGTACAGATTAAGAGGGGGCAGTGCTCTTGATCTAGGCGTGGGTAAAATAGCAGGGCTTCTGTTTGTAGGACAGTTACCTGTGGGATGGAAGAAGCACGGTGGAGGAGTGCAGCCCTATGGCTTCCTCAGACCAGTCTGTCTTAAGTTCCTCGTTTCCTGGCAAATCATTTCATTTCATATATGGAAGCCAATGGACCCCTGAGTCTACGTTTTTTATCCTTGGATATTTCTCTAGGTGGTATCTGATCCTTATATTTAAGGACCTGAAATGGGATCCTTGATGGGAAAGGACCTGGGTAGCTACTAGCATAAATCAGGTTCTCTAACTTTCTCTGTCTCCCATGCCGCCATATGCAACTGGCAATGTTCATGGCAGGAAGTGCCCTGGAAATCAGGAGGACTAGAAAACCGGAGAACCTAGTCCCCATTGTATGTGACTTTGGGTGACTTGGCCATTTCTCTGCCCCTGTTTCCTCCTGTGCAAGACGAAAAGTCAGACAAAATGTGTCCTCAATTCCATTGTCATATAGGTTATCACCTGGATATGTAACTGGTGGGACACCAGGAAAGGCATTATTGACCATAAATAGTATCTTTCTCTCTCTGTCTCTGTGTTTCAGTCTATCACCCTGTCACACTTGGTGATGTTTCTACTTTGCTGTGTCTTTTAGATAAGGCCTTGGAGGTGATGGTGAAATTGCAGTGCTATTTAATTAAAAGGCACAGGAGCTAAGCATTTGTCAGTTGTGAACATCAAAGATGTTATGTTTTCACCACCTGGGGAGTATCCTGAGGTCGGGCTTAAGGACAAAGGTGTTAGAAAGACCCTCATCAGGGGACTGGGCAGTGCTTCCCCAGAGGGAGACACCTTGAGAAGGAGGAACAGAACAGGGGCTAAAACCAGCTGGGTGCCCCTTACATTTCTGCCTCAAGGCGATTCGGGGCCTGGGACCGATGATGCATTCAGGGGAGCGCACTGGCTGTCCACTGTCTGGCCGCTGACAGCACCTGAAATAGAGGCTTCTAGAAACTACACACTTACTGAGTTGTCTTCCTGGGGAATTTTATTTCCTTGGGCTGTGGAGCCTTGCTGAGATGTTGCTTGTCAGCTGATGGAGGCCGCCTATCGCATTGGGAGTCACACTGTTTATTTTGGTAGGTTACTAAGACAGAAAGAGTTAATTAAACCCTTCATAAAACAGTCCATCAGCCACCTGCCTGCAGAGCAAAAAGTCAGATTCTTTGCTGGGCTTTGGCAGAAGGATTGTGTGCCTCAGCCTCCTCTTTGGCCTTAGTCAGGATTCTAACCAGGTTACCTAAGAAACTTCTTTTTAGTTACGGTATATATTTTTTCCATTTGTGTAAAAACAGTAAATATCATGGCCGTGATCTCGTCAGGCCATGAAAAGAAGAATTTGTAGGGGATTTAATACCCTAATGCATCAGACACACTGAAATTTGGCTAAACATTCAAACTGGGTGGTTTGGCCTAGTTGAAGCCATTTAAATGTTGGGGTATAGCCTTTCAAGTGACCTCGGTTCTTTCAGAATGATCCCTGGAAGGGACTGGCTTTTAAGTGATTTGGAAATTCTCAGGTGTGTTTTAGAGATGTACGAAACAAACCTTCCCTTTGTTGTAAATGGGTAAGACTCAGTAAACAGTGGGATGAACAGGGCCCTGGGTTCATCCAAGGGCATGTCCACACGTGCACCCTGGGGACATGGCAATGAAGTAATACGTGTTCAAAGGTTTCTTACGAACACCAAGATACAAACACCAAACTACGGCTGAAACTCTGACCAAGAAAACGGGCATGGCAATGATCATGAAATAAACGAGGGTGGAAGTCAGAGTTATGAGGTCCTCTAAACCCTTCTGCGCTTAGGTAATGTCTTGTTGAGCTCACGGCCCTGATTCTTTTCCTGGTCTCTGCCAGCAAATTTTCAGGAATCTCTTAGCAGAAGAGAGGACGTGGCTGCACCTTCCACTCCTGTGAAGTTCTTGGATGCCGACTGTTTACAGGGACTTTCAACTGCCTTTTTCCCCCCATCTGGTATTAATTTTTATTTCTTCTTCTTTACTAGGCTCTGACTCATCTCCACCCAAACTTTCAGGTTTTCTGAAGGCTTGCTTCCCCAGACGTTGGCACCCCACCCAGGTAATGCAACTGGCCACGAAGAAAGAACAGTGTCTGTCCCCAGTCTCGAAGAACAGGACCATGATTTATTCCATCATCCAAGTCAGAGGCAGAGAGGTTTCCGTCAGTGCTTTCTTTATGGCTGCTGCCCCCATCTCCTCCGTAATGGAGTCTCGTCTTTCTGTCTCCTTAGGACCTCCTTCTCCCTCCTCCCTCCCGTCCCCCCACCTGCCATCTCAGCTCCCACTGTCAAGACCATTGACATTTTCTTGCCACTTTATCCTCAAGGCAAAGGGAAAGACTTTGAAAGCTTTTCACCGGGAAGTAATGCGATCACGTTTCTTTGTCAGAAAAATCACACTGAATCCAGTGGCTGAATTGGAAAGGTGACTGGCGTGGAAGTGGCAAGAAATCCATCACAAAGCTGTGCTAGAATCCAGATGTGAAACCAGAGGGTCCCCCATTAAGCTCAGGACAGAAACAATGAAAACGAGAGCAAGTGGCTATTTAGCCAGTCAGTGAATTAGAAGGGGAGGTTGGAGAGAGTGTTTGTGATAAATGTCTCCCAGACAGAAGTAGAGGAGATTGCATGGAAGATAGTATCAACCTGAGAAAGAGAAAATCCATAATTAAGTCGGTGAGCAAATGATGTGACATGTTAGGTTCCAGGGTCGTGTGGGGAATGTCATGTGGGGAGAAGAGCCATAAGCAGGTATNACATATATACATATATATGTATATATATATATACATACTGCAGACTTTAGGATTTGTCCATCTCCATATTTATATGAGCTGCTTCCTTATAATAAATCATAATATCTATAGCTATATGTCCATGCTACTACTTCTGTCTCTGAGGAGGACCCTGACTAATACAGCACAGAATGGAGAAGAAAAGAAACAAAATTAGAAATAACTCAGGAAGGGAGTGTGAAAGGCATGTGTCAGATGGATGAAGTCCACGAGAGCCTATGTGCTCTGAAAATGCAGGCAGAGGGCGAGTCTAGCCGTCTGTAATATCTGACGACATCGGTGACTCATCAACGTTATGTAACTAGAATTAGCCTTCAGACTTTGCTGCCCTTGGAGGTTATGTCTCATAAAAGCGAGACTGCCTAGCTTGGCTTGTTTTCATGTTACTTAGGAGCCGTTGCTAGCATCAGGTCATACTCAGAAAATGGAACCCTCAATAAGATTACTCAGACACTTGGCTGCTTTCTCCCTGGCCATTTTATCTTTAGGTTGAAAAAAGAAACAGCTCACTTGTCTGAAGTGACATTACACATCACTTTGAAATATGCCCTATAGGCCAGCCCTGAAATCTGGTGGGCTTTTTTTCTTTTCCTGATACTCATGAAATAGAAGCTTTGTTTTAAGTAACGTAAACCAAATTTCTGTTTGTTTGTTTGTTTTATTCTACAGATCTTCTTTGATATGCCAGTTTTTAGGAAACTACCTGCTGAAGAGAAGCTGAGGCCAAGGTGAGAATTTGCCCAGCTCATACCCAGTTTATTTCTGATCCAGGGATGGGAGAACCTTGGAAACCAGGAGGGTGATTTAAATGAGAGGTTTATTGGGCACAGAGAATGAATTTTGATTCTGCTTTATTTTTATGATCTTTTTTGTTATTAAAGTAATGATGATTGGGGCGCCTGGGGGGCTCAGTCGGTTGAGTGTCCCACTTCGGCTCAGGTCATGATCTCACAGTTCATGGGTTAGAGCCCTGCGTTGGGTTCTGTGCTGACAGCTCACAGCCTGGAGCCTGCTTTGGATTCTGTGTCTCCCTCTCTCTCTGACCCTCCCCTACTCATGCTCTCTCTCTCTTTCTAAAATAAATAAATAATAAAAAATTTAAAAAAAGAAAGTAATGATAATAAACTATTTTATTTGTGGTTGTAGCACATGCCATTTGAAATATCTCCCCAGCCAAATAGATGCCCTTGGTTGTCCTGTTCACCCAGAGAGGTAGGTTCCAGATTTCAGTTTGGGCAAAATGGTTGCGCTTTACTGTTCACAGCTTCCTGGACCTGGGATGAACTCCTGACCTAAGTTTAGACTCAAAGTCCTTCATAAACACACACACACACACACACACACACACACACACACACACTCACTGAGTCACTCACACGGCCCCTCTCCACATGGGAACTTGGGAGCACAACTGCATTTCTGCTTCTGGCACCAGGAGATCATTCCTAATCCTTACAGGGACCACCTCCCTTCCTTCCCCACTATCCTGTGAACTATTATCAGAACAAGACCAGAGATTCCTTCCTTGTGAATAAAGTCTACTATTCCTCAAAATTCAGCAGTGGAGAACAGGCTTAACATGTTACCGTGTCTGAGGCAGCTAGAAAACAGGGACTTAAAACTCACACTAAGGTATAGAAATATTAAATTGCGGGGCCTCTCGGTGGCTCAGTTGGTTAAGCGTCTGACTCTTGATTTTGGCTCATGATCTCAGGCCAGAAACTCAAGTCTGAAACTCCATTCTGCCTCTGCCATTTCTTTCCCCCTTAAAATAGATCTGAACCTCGGGAGATCTTCTGGAGCATTTGCTGAATTCTAATGGGAACTGAGCCCTCCAAATATTATTCTTCTTATGGTTTGCTAACATTTTTCCTGGAAACATATCACACTGTCTTGTAACCCTTGTTTTCCAGACTATTCAAAAGATAAAGTATGCAGACATCCAACTTCCGAGCTGATCCAGATTTTTCATGATCTAGCCAGGGTAGGCAATGATTCCAGGGAAGGCCAAGGATTTAGACCACCTGCATTAGAATCACTGGGAACACTTGTTTAAAGTCNGTCATGACTTCACAGTTCATGAGTTCGAGCCTCACGTTGGGCTGTATGCTGATAGCATGGAGCCTCCTTGGGATTCTCTCTCTCCCTCTCTCTCTCCCCCTCCCCTGCTCATGCAAGCATTCTCTCTCTCTCTCCCAAAATAAATAAATAAACATTAAAATGCTGATTCATGGGACCTATTCCAAAACTATCTTCTGAATCTCTGTGGGAGGAGGCCTGGGAACCTTCATTGTTCACAACCTCCATGCCCCACTCTGGCCCATTCCTGGTGATTCCTATGTGCAGTAAAGTTGAAAGACATTGGTAGAAGTGAAAGGGTCTTAGATTATCAGCCAAAAAACGAGTTCAAATCCATTCACTACGGGGGTGGTGTTGGGCAAGTTATTTCTTAACTGCCAGCCTCATTTTCCCGTCTGTAAAAATGGATATGATCTTTTATAAGAGTTATATTTTTTCCTTGAGAATTAAATGAGATAAAACATATGACAAGGCCAGCATATACTGAGGTCTTGCTAGATATTAGTACACTGTACCCTAAGAGAAAGAAAAAAGGGATGGTGAGCTCACAGTAATCTTTGAAGGGCTAGAGATGCATATGTTTTGCCGCAATTTTCAAAGGCTCATGTAACTCCTTTTGGATGGACGAGAACAAGGAGACTTACCCATTAAATGGCTTTACTTCCTGCTAAGGCCCTATGAACATAGCCAGGACATGGGACATCATGCTACCAGGAAGATGAGACGCTAAAGAGATGCTTTCAGAAAAACAGACTCAGGCTAACATACAAAGTGGAGTAAGTCAGGGGTACCTGGATGGGTCAGTTGTGTAAGTGTCCGACTTCAGCTCAGGTCATGATCTCATGGTTCGTGAGTTCAAGCCCCACATCGGGCTCTGTGCTGACAGAGCCTGGAGCCTTCTTCAGATTCGTATTTCCCTCTGTCTCTGCCCCGCCCCTGCTCATACACACACACACACACACACACATTCTCTCTCTCTCTCTCTCTGTCAAAAATAAATAAGCATTAAAAAAAAAAAAGATGGAGTAAGTCAGCTAAGAGCATATAGTGAAAGTGGTATCTTTATAGGTGTGTTCCTCAGCAGGGACCACATGCTCTAAGTCGCTGACTCACTGAGGACGATTATGTCCTCTAAGGGACACGGGGCAATGTCTGGAGACATTTTTGATTGTCACAACTGTCACAATTGTCCACTGGGCCGAGGTCAGGCATGCTGCTAACCATCTAAGGGTGCATAAGACAGTTGCTCATACAGGGAATTATCTGTCTCAAAATGTTAACAGTGCCAACGTTTAGAAACCCTGCTATGAGTTGACACAGGTGACTGAGTCATAGTTGACAGAAGGAGGCCTGCAGGTGGTTAAACACTGCCCAAGTGACAGCCTCCAGCTGCTGTCTCGCAAAGTCTTATCAATGAACAACTATACCCAGTGTCCTGTGAGCTGGTGGGTCACCATAAACCACATCCCATGTCACACGTTCAACGGAGCCAGTTTCCTGCTTGTTTTCACAATGAAACCATAGGGACAAGCATGCTGAGAGCTTTGGAGAAGGAATTGCTCTCTGCAAGAGCGCAAGAACAGTTGTCTCATTTTTTACCAGGAAGGTGGAGCAGTGGGAAGGACCTGGGAGGCCAGGTTGCCAAACAAGGTTTGGCCCGTCCGGAGCCCGGTGCAGGCCCATGACAGGTACCTTCCATGCTTACAGGGATGCCACGGGGGCGCTCAGCATTCTGGGATGCGATCAGATCCAAATTGCACTGGTTTATGATAACCTTTGCTAGTATCTTGCCCCTCTATGTGATCCTTGGTTTTGTTTCAGGGGCTGCTCCTGGTGCTTCCAGTTTAGTGTCTTGTGTCCTGGTTAACCAGCGCTCTGACTTTATTCCCTCCACTTGATCCCCTGTCTCTTCTTGTCTCCTCTTTCCTGACATGGCTTGTGCTCTGGGGCTATGACCTCTGGGAAGCCATCTTTTTGGTTGTGCTAGCCTCTTCCTGTGCAAGCTCAGCTGTGTGGAGGCCTGGCTTCCCAGTGTTCTTTTCCTGCGTTCCCCCCACGTGCCCTGGGCTCTCTTTAGCATTTTCATACATGCTGCCTTCCTGCTTGCAAGGTCATCGTCATGGTATGTAGGAGCATTCTCAGAAGGACCCCTGCCTGGGTTTAAAGGCTCCACTGCCACCATATTAAAATTCTTAATAGATTTTTCTTTGAACTTGAATTTTGTAAGTGAACTCTGATGGGACAACAGAGCATGCACAGGCAAGAAGAGATGCATCTAATATGCCTGTCTGCCTTTTCTTATTACTCCATTCTTGTAGTGTGTTCACCGGAAACACAGAACTCTAGGGGACCCACAGGTGTGGCGGTTCTTAGAGATTCAAAACGAATACCACTGGTTGTCTACCACTGGTTAAGCTGCGTGAGGGAGGGACACCGACCACCCCCAGAGGCCACACTTTCCTTTTGAACCAAAACTTGTTTCCAACACAGAAAGAAAAGGATGACACGCTAAAACATATTGATGACCGAAATACCCTTCGTCCATTCTTACTGACATTCCCATACGGTTCTAGCCAACCCTGAGCTCCTTTCCTTTCCATCCTTCCTAACTCATGTCTAAGCCAAAGATGGGACTGTTAATACAATGGGCGTAATCAAGAAATGAAATAAAAGCAGCTGACTTAGTTTTGTGCAGCTTTTCCACTGTGTGACGGTAAGAACAAAGTATGCAAATCGTGTAATTGTGGTGATGAGCATATGAGTTAAATGCTCTTATATTTGCATTTAAAACTGGCATCACACAATGTGGAGATGAAAGGTAAAATTCATGCTAATAATTTAAAATTTAAATTTCCCTTTTCTTAGAGTGGCATGAAATAGCAAATTAAAAAAAAGAAAACAACAAGCCGTGACAAGTGAAGACAGAGACTGTGGATGGAAGGGAAAAGCTTTTATTTCAGTACCTCTAATGGCATCTTTTTCTTGCTTTAAAAAGAATGGGTGCCTACATTTCCATTTTGCACTGAGCTCTGCCTGTGTGCTTTTATTTACTGAGGCCAGAACAAGTGTCTCTTTGCAGGTGGATTGTGCTCAGGCTGTAGGAACCCATCAGCCTGTGTGCTCAGACAGCAGGCAGTGCCCGGGAAAGGATGCTCCCTGGGAACAGGGCTAAACCAATGGCTGACAGAGTCAGAGATATAAATACAGCAAGCGGCTCCTGTGTACCCCTCCCAGACACTGAATCCAGGCTCCCTGGGGCTTACCAAGCCAACTGTTCTGCGACTTCACTTGGTAGCACCCCTTTGCCTGCTCTTGACCTCCGTGGTCCCACTGCCTTACCAGTTTTTCCTGGGACGATCTCTGAAACAGTCACTTTCATTCAACCTAAAGCAGCATCTGTATGTCTCCTGACACTAGGACCTCTCCAGCTGAAACATTTGAGTATGCTGTGGACAAGCTCACCTATCTTTCCCAGGTGAAGGCCTGGTTTTTTGTTAGGTGTCAATGATCACGTGCCCATGATCAGGTTGTGGGGTAGGAAACAACACTATGGACATGCCCGAAGGAGTCTTCTGTATATGTCAGTTTCTGAGGTTTATGCTGAAACTTTTGATACAAAAAATCTTTCTCTGCTGGTCAGAGGGAATTTGGAAAGCACTTTGGAGACCCGGTGCATCATGGACCACTCTACCACCAAGCAGTGTTCTGGGCAGATCTGGGCTGAGACCCAGATGAGAGAAGACTGGATGGTTCGGACCTCAGGGAAATGTGCTCTTTTGATCTAATGATCTTCTTGATGCTGGGAGACAGGAAAATAAAACCTACAAACAGTAAGCTTTGTCTTACCTTTTTAAATTAGTCATAATCTATTCTTTGAAAATGAGGCTGAAACTAAAACACACGTTTATCCAGTGGAAAAAAGACAGTCTCTTCAACAAATGGTGTTGGGAAAGCTGGGTGGTGACATGCGAAAGAATGAAACTGGACCACTTTCTTACACCAAACACAAAAATAAACTGAAAATGGATTAAAGACCTAAAGGTGAGACCCGAAATCATAAAATTCGTATAAGAAAACAGAGGCAGTAATTTCCTTGACATTAGCCATAGAAACATTTTTCTAGATATGTCTCCTCTGGCAAGGGAAACAAAAGCAAAAATGAACTATTGGGACTATATCAAAATAAACAGCTTTTGCACAGTGAAAGAAACCACCAACAAAAAAAAAGGCAACCTACAGAATGAGAGAAGATACTTACAAATGATATATCTGATAAGGGGTTATTATCTAAAGTAAATAAGGGACTTCTACAGCTCAACACCCCCAAAACATGAGGAGAGTACCTGAATAGATGTTTTTCTTAAGAAGACGTACAGTGGCCAACAGGCACATGAAAAGATTCTCAACATCACTCATCATCAGTGAATGCAAATTAAAGTCACAATGGGATATCACCTCACACCTGTCAGAATGGCTAAACTCAACATCACAAGAAACAACAGGTGTTGTTGAAGATGTGAAGAAAAAGGAGGCCTCATGCAAACTGGTACAGCCACTCTCGAAAAGAGTATGGAAGTTCCTCAAAAATTTAAAAATAGAACTACCGTATGATCCAGTAATTCCACTCTTGGGTATTTACCCAAAGAAAATGAAAATGCTAATTCATTGATAGATGAATGGATAAAGAAGATGTGGGGTGTGTGTGTGTGTGTGTGTGTGTGTGTATTCCTGGGGTGATATATACCCCATGGAATAGTATCCAGCTTAAAAAAAAAATCTTGCCATTTGCAATGACACGGATGGAGCTAGAGAGTATAATGCTAAGCAAAATAAGCCAGTCAGAAAAAGACAAATATCACATGATTTCTCTCATATGTGGAATTTAAGAAACAAAACAAACAAACAAAGAAAAAAGAGACAAACCAAAAACAGACCCTTAAATACAGAGAACAGCCTGGTGGTTGCCAGAGGGGAGGGGATGGGAGGATGGGTAAAACAGATGAAGGGGATTAAGAGCACGCTTATCATGATGAGCACTAAGAAATGTATAGAACTGTTGAACCACTATATTGTACACCTGAAATGAATATAACATTGTATATTGACTATACTTCACAAAAAGCTATCATCTTTTTCTACTCATCTAGGTACATGGTTCCTTGAACCATCTTGGAATGCCTTCTCATCTTCTCTGCCTGGAGAATTTTTATCCATGCTCCAGAATTCAACACAAATGCAAATAGCATTGTGGCATCTCTTTCCATGCCACTTAATGTCCCAATGTAAGTATTTGTGTGTATATCTACTACCCTTAAATTATAAAGACCTTGAGTCCAAATCTTTATCTTATTAATTTTTGAAGTCCCACAGCCTTGCACAGAACTTGGCACATGGCTGATCTCAGAAGGGTTTGAGTAGATAACCAAAATGGCAGCCAGGATGAGCCTGGCACTTTATATGCATTATTGTCTTTCCTCTTCACACCAACACAATTAGGGAAACTGAGGCCAAGGAAGGTTAAGTAACTTGCCTGAGATCACACAGCCTCCCTAGGAATCCAATGGAGTCAGACTGAGGCTTGCAAGCACGAGAGCCTGTGTTGTGCACTATGGAGTGAAGGAAGTCTGTGAATAGGTATTTCCACGGCTTTCAGGAAGAGTACTCATTAGGAAGACTTGTCTGTACAACAGCCTTTTAATTAAACAGTACAGCCAAGTTACGTACATTAAAAAGAAGTCATTTTTACCTCCCAACTCTGCATGGAACAACTTTCATCATATCTCGCTTCAACCAAGTCCACTGAGCTTTGTTATCAGAGGACTTTTTGCACAAGTATTTAGCCCCTGTGCAAGTTAAAAGCGGTACACAAACCAAGCACAGCTGCAGAACTAGCCTGCTCTCAGCTCATGATTACAGCTTGCTGCAGGACTCCACCAAAATTGGCATTGTGTGTTTTCGGCACCTAAGAAATTCTTGAGGGTGGTACCAATACACCGATTAAAGACATTGGTATTTTTCGCCCTATGGGTTAGACAAAGGAAAGGGATTTTTGTTGTTGTCGTTATGAGAAATGCTTTCACAATTCTACTCAACTTTTATTATTCACTAGGGTATTTCAAAATATTACCAAAGAATATGAACAGCATATTGAATTATCTGAACACGCTGGACGTGTGTAGCCTAATGGGTGCTGTTTTACAATGTATTTGTTTTCAATCCAGTGTGGGTTCATTAAAAAATAAAGTCACAAAAACTCACCAGTTTCCCTGCCCCTGGCCTCTTCCAGCCTTTGTCACTGAGAATGTGGAAGGGTGTGGGTAGCTGTCCATGGCTTGGTCAATATCAAGACTGTGGGTTTGTCTGGGCCTGGCTGATCCTATTCCTGGGGTGATTTGCTTTCTTGTCCACTTAGGAACTAAAGGCCCCAGAGTTCAGACAGTCTGGACTTGACATTGTGATTTATACCCACCCAAACTTTGAGGATGACTAGGTTGCAAGAACATAAGAAATATGTTCCTCTTCAGATAGGAGGAAAAGTTTATGAGAGCCACAAAAAAGAGGGACAGAGGAAGGGTTATGTAGGGGAAAAGTAATGAATTGATGGTTAGGAAACTTGAGTTTCAGGTAGGGTGACCACATCATTTATTATCCAACCTGGACTTTTTTGAGAGTGAGAGGGATTACTATTGAGAAGTGTGCTGGGCCAACAGGCACAGATGGAGACTGTCCTGGTGTGGTGTGGTCATGATCGTTCTACGCCACTGACCAGCTGTCTAACCTGCAGCAAGTCACGTAGTATCTCTGGGCCTCAACTTCTTGCAATGCACTCAGTGGTGGTAGAGATACCCACTAACTGATGCTGGGAAATGGGTGTATTCGGAGGTGGTTCGTTGTGACAGTGACTGAAGGCAGTCACTACTATATTTTGTGCCCAGAATCTGGGAACGCTAATATGTCCTGCTACAGGTCATTTTAGGTGACCCTTGAGATCACTTCCATCATGAAGAGTCAGCCCACTCAAGGTGTTCAAAGCATCCCCACTGAGAAGCACCAACTAACAGAATGGCTTTTAATTCTTATGTATAAAGAAATCTTAGACCCTGGAAGAGAGCTCAACTCATCCTGGACAAACTTCTATGGTGCCAGGCCATTAGGCAGAAGTTCCGGATGGAGCAGGTTAATTTTGATAGCCCCTGGATAAATGCAGAGAGCAGAGGTTGCTCCAGAAGATACTGTGTAACTCATCCTCACCCCAAGATAGTATAAAAAATATTCTATGGGGTGGTTTTTCTTTTCTTTCCATGTTGACAGGATTGTTGAATAATTGTCTTCATTAATTTATGAGATGGTTGACATTGTCCCTCAAAACAGAAAAACAACTGGAGCGACACTACAGCTGCAAGTAGGCAGCTGACATAGTGTCCTTTGCCTCTGCTTTGCCTTTTGCGATAAACTTGGACTTCTCCTGAGTTTTGGTTCCATTCACTTCAGCCAGAAGTGTGTAACAAACCAGCTTTCCACCGGTCTTCCCATGGAATGGTGGATTCAGCTTTGTGTGAGTTAGTGGCCCCAGGAGGAAGCAGACCGTGGACTCCCTCTCCAGAAGATGTCTCTTAAAAGGAAAAAGGTTATTGACAACACACAAAGGAGGCTGTGGCCATAAATATTTCAGAATCTGGCTTCCTTTGTATCTTAAATAATGAAAAACATTTGCTTGCTTGAGACCTCTAAGTCCTCCAGTCTTTGGATTCCACCCTTAGTGTCTTGCTTCAGAATTCCATGGCAAGGGACAAGCATGACGTCATGGTCAGGAGCAACATGTGCCATGTAAAGCCTGGGTCGGAGAGGAGTGCTAAGCTCTCAAGAGGGCTCTAAGATAAATACATACATGCAGCTTAGCGCATGTCAGAGACCTGTGTGAGGGCAAACATCTTTATGACTTTGGTCCTGGGAAGAGAGACCCGGCCTGGGATTAGAATTTACAGCTGACAAGTTGCTGATGAGGCAGTAATGGCCATTTAGTGCATAAATGGCCACTTTGGGAACAGGGGGCTTAGCACACCAGGCTGAAAATCTCAGAGTGAAGCCGGGGGCAACCCCATTCACCTTTGCTGGCATAAGTTAACTCACCCACAATCTGTCTCTTGGGGCTTTTCTCTGCCTTCCTTTGGATTTACAGCCCTCCCTGCAGTTCTTTAGAGCTTTGAAACACATGACAATTTAGCATCAAGGGAATTTCCAGGACCAGGGGAAGAATATCTTTCTTGGCTATAAACGTCACTCTGACATTCTTCTCATCTGTAATGTTTCAAGAGCCTTGAAATGTGCACGGACTGCCCTCTGCAGAGTCCCTACCCTCTAAGAGCTCACAACTTCCTGAACCTCTCTTGCTCACAAGAGTGCTTACAGATGTCTCCTGCTCCGTCAAAGCATCAGCCAACTTTAGAGCAGCCATTCTCAATCGGAAGCAGTTTTGTCCCCTAGGAGGGGACATTTGGCAACGTCTCAAGACATTTTTGATGGTCACGAGTGGGAGAGGGGTGTTACGAGAATATAGGGGATGGAGGCCAGAGGTGCTTCTAAACACCCTACAATGTAAGGGGTGGCCACCCACAACAAAAAAGGAGGCAATCTACAATGTCGGTGGTGTCATGGTTGAGAAGTTGTGCATCAGGGCAGGAGGAGACCACCTCTGCACAGGCCAAGAAAGTAATTATCTAAACTTGCACTATCCAGTGGAACTTTTCAGATAATGGAAATGTTTAACACTGGTGCTGTCCAACATGGTGTCCATGAGATGCTTGTGGTTATTTAGCACTTGAAAGGTGGCCAGTGTGAGTAAGGAATTGAATTTTATATTTTATTTAATTTTAATTAATTAAATTATAATTCTCCTATGCAGTTAACGACTACTATGCTGGACAGTGCAGGTCCATATAATGAGAACTTAGAAGCACTGAGAGATAGCCTGCCCTACCCAGTTATCTACTCTGCCAGTTTATAATTACAATTCTGCAATTAGACATTCCTTCTTCAGCTAAGACTTTGACCGATACTGATATGACATTACCCTGGAAGGGAGATGACCTTTAACTTATAAAGAACTGGTGCTGATTTTTAATATGACTATTGGACCTGGAAGATGTTTTGACAGGAACCCAGGGCACTGAGAGCTCTGACCTGAAGGAGGGGACACTATGAGACTGTGCTGCAGACCAAGAGGGAGATATATAAAGCAAACCAGAGGACGTGAAGTCATGGGCTAGAGGTAGCAAAAGTAACCTTTGCTCACTGTAATCATGTGCATTCTGTGGGGAAGAGAAGCCAAATACTCTCCATTCCCATTCAGACACGTTCTTTGAACGCCAGTGCCAAAGGGCAGCAGGAAAGACAGAGAAATATATGACAAAGATGAGCCTGTTTCCTGCTCCCCTACATGCCTTTAGTTCTTAAACCAAGTCTCCAAACACTGAAATAATATGGTGTCTCCCCCCTATATGTAAGCCCAAATAAAAGTAATGCTAAAACCACAGAACACAACTTTTTTTTTTTTTTATCTGCTTATAAAATTCTGGATAAGTCCATCAAAGCCATTTGTTCTGCGGGTGCCTTAAGCAAGCAAATGCCTCCTAGTTAATCTAGCCCTGCTTTGGAGGTTGAGTTTTAGGGCCTATTTTTACATAATCCATTGCATGGCTAGCTTGTGTACAATTTGCATACATGGAATATTGTGTACTCACTGTAAAAATTTTTAGAGAAGTCACCAACCTCACTGGGTAAGCTACATCTAGCCATATTTCTCGAGACTGGGAAAAATCCTAACTAAACCAAATTAAAGTGGACCAAGCCAAACTGTCTCTTCTTAAATGTTCCTCAGGGCTCAAGCTGGAGCTCCTGGTGGCATCAGTTTTGGTGATTCCCATGGGGGAGCAATGTAGAGTGAACTGGAAGAGTAAGTCCACCAAAGTTATAGGGGATTTGGGTATAAAAAGAGCTAAAAAAAAAAAAAAATTAAAAAAACAAACAAACAAGAATTCCTCTGCTCAGAAAGACAGAAGTTGAGAGAGATGCATGATCCAGAGAATAGTTGCAAGTACTGACTTGTTCACAAATCTCTAGTTTGCCTGAACATGGCAGAGGAGAAAGGGGTATGGAGGGGAAGGTAGTGAAAGGAAATCTTTTGTCCTCGTTCACATAGGTTATTATAACAAAATACCATAGTCTGGGTGCTTGTAAACAATGGAAAGCTATTTGTCACAATCCTGGAAGTTGGAAAGTTCAAGATTAAATCACTGGTAGATTTGGTATCTGGTGAGAACCTCATTTTGGCTCAGAGACATATTCTTGCTATGTCCCCACATGGAGGAAGGGACAAGAGATCTCTCTGAGGTCTCTCTAATCCCATTCATGAGGGCTTCATCCCATGACTTAACAGCCTTCCAAAGTCTTCACCTCCAAATACCATCACACTGGGGATTTGGTTTCGGTATATGAATGGGGAGGGGGCGAACATTTAGTCTTCAGCATTCTGCCCCTGTTCTCCTGAAATTTATATCTTGTATATAAAATGCCTTCAGTTTATTATAATAGCTGCAAAGCCTTAACTTTATTCCAGCAGCAATTCAGAAGTCTAAAGTCCAAAATATTATCTTGATATCGTCTCAATCAGATATGGGTAAGACTGAAAGTAAAATTTATCCTGGGGCAAATTCCTCTCTAGTTGTGAGTCTGTGAAATCAGACAAGTCTCGTGCTTTGCAAACACAGTGGTAGGGCAGTCAGAGGATAGACATTGCCATTCCTGTGGAGAAACAGGAAAGAAGAAGGTGATGTCAGGTCCCTTGGAAGCCCCAAATCTAACAGGACAAGCAGTATTAAACCTCAAGCCTCAAGGATAATACTCTTCAACTCAGTGCTCTGCTTTTCAGTCCACTGGGATGGCAACATCACTCCACAGCTCAGTGGGACAGCCCCTCATGGCTCCCAGCTAGAGCTCTGTCTCTGCCACAGTTCTCTGCCAAGCTGTGATCCACCATGGTTTTCTGCTGGAGCCCAGCAGCTCTCTCCACATGGCCTTGTCCATTACATGGTTCCACTGGATACAGCCCAAGTCTGGGGCTCTCTCTTGGGAGAGGTGACCCCAACCTTTGAAATCACTCTGCCCCTGGGGGCTGTGGTAGGAGTATAGGCCCAGTGACCTCTGAATTGCCTTCAGGGTCATCCCTTCATTGTCTTAGAGAACAGCCCCAGGCTTCCATTGAGATCGCTGCTCCATACTAACCTTATCAAACTCATCCTTGGCTCTACTTCCAGTGCCCTCATCTTTTTGCAGTATAGATAGGCTGAGTGTTTCCTAAACCTTTAAGTCCTGCTTCCTTTTTGCTTAACAGTCTCATCTTTAAGTTTTTTCCCTCTCTTCTCGAATTTTACTATAAGCAGTCAGGAGGAGCCAAGGTGCACCTTCAACACTTTGCTTCGAAATAGCTTCCACTAAGTATTTAATTCCATCGCTCACTAGTACTACGTTTCACAACACTAGAACGAGAACACAGTTCAGCCTAATCAATCCAGCCAGTTGGTAACAAGGATGGCCTTTCTTCCAGTTTCCAATAACATATTCTTCATTTCCACCGGAGACCTCATTAGAATGGCCTTTATGACCACATTTCTACTAACATTCTGTCCATGATTACTTAGGTATTTTCTAAGATCGAGGCCTTCTCTACAATTCTCCTCTTTTCTTTCTGAGCCCTCACCAGAGTCACCCTTAACGGCCTATTCTTGGCAATGTTTGCTTTTTCTAGCATGCACCCCAAAACTCCTCTACCCTCTGCCCATCACCTGGTTCCAAAGCTTCCACGTTTTAGCTGAACTTATAGCAGCACCCCACTTCTCAGTAGCAATTTCTGTCTCATCCATTGGGGTATCAATAACAAAAATGGTGCCTCTCTCACAGTCATGAGGGCTGGGAAGTCCAAGATCAAGGCAGATTTGGTGTCTAGTGAGATCCCTCTTCCCGATTCATAGACATCTTCTCACTGTGTCCTTACATGCTATAAAGGACAGGGGAGCTTTCTGGGGTCTCTTTTATAGGAACATTAATCCGATTCATGAGGACTCCACCTTCATGACCTAATCACCTTCTGAAGGTCCACCTCCTAGTACCATCACACTGAGGATTAGGCAGGAGGGACACAACGTTTATTCTATGGCAATTACTTAATATAGTGTAGTAGTGGCAGTAGTTGGGGGTGTGTGTGTGATTTAAGAGCTTTTTATCCCAATGCCAAAGGCTGCAGAAATATAGAGCTCAAAAGATATTCAAATATAAAATGGCAGTTCCATAATGAATCCTTGATTAGAGAAAACTAGGGTGTTTAATTAAAGCTAATTTCTTGAGATAAGCATAGAAAGGGGCTTCATGTCTTTCCCATAATGACCCCTGTGCCGTTTTTCAAAGCGGAACATTGGGTCAATCTTGCCACTAGCCCTTGGGTTTATCTTCTATGGCCATATGTGCTCAACATCATAATTGGATTTGCAATTAAATCATATTTGACACCAACAGCATTTACAAGCTGAGAAACACCTCCCTGTGTGGAGGTGGGAGCTTCTCCATGGCAGCAGCAAGCCCAGACATATGGGGTGGGGGTCTGCAGTTCAAATGCACTAATAGCTGTTTTTAAGCTGATCCACTCTAAGTCTTGAGAGTGTAATGGCTGATTATTGGGTCAACAAACATGAAAAGCTTTGTCATTGGCCTGTATTTGGACCAGAAGCAACATGTCTTTCATGAGCATTTAGGATGAAAGATAGAAGATTAAAAAGGAAAATGCTGGTAATAGTGAGCAGCATAGGAGGGTCTTTGTAATGTGTGTTTGCTCTAAGAGAAAAAGCAGAGCAATAAGATCTATGAAATGTCCTTGATCTCTTCTCATCCCAAAAGCCCTGAGTTACCTTCATGTTTCCATCACCAGGCCTGTGGGGTAGTATCTCCAATCAAATTTCCAGCTTTTAGCTGCACGAGATGATGTTGTCACTCATATGCAGTGGTGCAGTGAACACTGGCTCAAAGCATTCTTCACTGAGTATGAATTTGACCATATAATTCCCCTTTTTAAAATCCTTAAAATTCATTAATGGTCTCCATTACCTCCAGGCTGGAGAGGCGAGCTCCTGTCCAGATGTACACCTCTCATCTCTGCTCCCATCACACTGGGAATCTTTCTGGTTCTCCAAATACTCCCTGTTCTCTTATAACTCCACCCTCTGGCACATGCACTTCCCTCAGAATCATTTGCAATTTCTCTGTGACAACCTCAACAGCCCTTGAATTAGATTCTCTTCTGCACTTCATGTTTAACTTCATTGTAGCACACATCGTGTCCTATTGAAATTACCTCCCAACTTAACTGTGAGATCCTGAAGGCCAGGGGGTGGTGCTATTATGCAGCCATCCTCGCTTCCCCAATGCCTAGCACGGTGCCAGGCACAAAAGTAATAGCAGCTTAGTAAATGCTTAATGATGGAGTGGGTGAGTTTCAGTCAGTTGTAAATAATAGAGACCTTTTCAACATAGGTGCACCCCATATTTTCTCTTTGACAGAATAAATGCTATTAGAGCAGTTAATACTTCCCTCATATCAGCTCCACATAAATTAAAGATGTAGTTAAATCTCATAAAATAAAAAATGAAAAGAGAAAATGAGAACAGAAACAATTCATACATTTCAGGCAAGGAAGGGAGAAGGAATGAAAGAAGGGAAGAAGGAAAGGCAGGAGAGAGGGAGGGAGGAAGGAAGGAAAGTTTTCCATCTGAAAGTTCATCTCAGATGCAAGAGAAGAAATTATTTATATTTTATTCTGAGGCTTGGTCATAAACCAACCCCCCCCCCCAAAACCCACTCAGAAAGTGATGGAATACATTATTTTCCATCCATGAGCTTAGAAGAGGGTTGTCTTTCAGCTCCCAGTCCTTCAAAAGACAAATTGTATTTCAACCAGAAACCTTTTCTAAAGCAGCTCAGGAGTGTGGGAGTTGCATTAGACAATGGAAAGCAAACTGAGCCTGACATGAAGGGCCGGATTAATTGGTCTGTTTATTTCCTAATAACTCCCCTTTTCATTTTTCAGAAATGAATAAGCTTTATTATTCACCTCCATTGGACTTAGGGTGTCTCACCTACATAGATGCCTCTCTTGTAAAGAGCCACTCCTCCTCTGCATCTTGCTGCGGAAAGACCAAGGGAGGGGCAAGACAAACAAACCCTCCCAGGATGTGGGGAAGACATCAGGTGAGTGACAGGTGCAGAGGCCGGGCCAGGGCCACACAGCCTGGAGAAGTTTCCCCTCCTGGCAGAGAAGGCTGTCTCTGCTTGCTTCTCTGAGATTGCTCATCAAGTGCGGCTGGGATTTGGGTAGCCTGCAGCTGTGTTTAGGGGTGCATTTGCTTTATCTACCACATCCTTTGAGGATTTCATTGCAGACCATTTTATCTACTTTAATGAACGCTCTGGCAGTTTCTGAACATGGGGTTGTGTCTGCATGCCCTGAATGGTGATTATTTTCACCACTGTTGAGATCGAATGGAACATATACTCACATGTCCTTTTGCCGTATCTTCTCATCACATACCCTTCATTTTGGGCCACAACAAGCAGATGGCCAAAGAGAGGAAGGCTTTAGCTTAAAAGGTGGGACTGTCTGGTTTTCCTCCTTCCCCTCACACCCCATCAGCCAATCAATCACCTCCTGCTGCTATTTAGAATTCTCTAACACTTTTCAAGTCTGGCTAAATAAATATGGCATATCCATTAGAGATCAAGTTGTACAGTCACTTCATGGAAGAGGGAGATATATACAAAGTGGGAAAAGCAGGTTATAAAATAGTTGGAGGAAATGACTACATGTGTGGATATGTATGTATGATTTTGAAAAGAACCTAATAGGATATACACATAAAGATAATAATGCTTATTCCTGGAGTGGAAGTAAGGGCCATTTTAATTTTATTCCATCTACACTTAATAATTAGTTTTCCAAAATTTTTACATTGAGCACGTCCTAACTTTTATAATCTGAAAAATTCATACAAAATGCTAAGAAAATGAAGATATGTGCAAAGTATTCCTTGTACTTTGTATTCCTGTTGCTTCTACCAGAGTTTATAGCTCTTTTGATTTTGATTTCTCCTTACATGGCACCCTGTCGTTAGTCTCTCCCACCCTTAATTCACTCTCTTTCCCAAAGGTCTTCCTGAAAAGGAAATCTATCCAAGTGGCTCCCCCAAATCCTCCAGGGGGTTCTGTAGAACAAAGGAGTCCAAAATCCTCAGGGTAAAGATTAAAACAGTTCAGAAGCTTGTGTGCACCCAAGGTTCAAATCCAATTCCCATGTCTCCATCCTGGGCCACCAGAAGGCTGTCTGGGCCTTCTGCTTTGAGCATCGAATCCCCCGAGACTCCTCTCTTCTCTCCTCCCTTCTGCCCTGCCCTCACCCACATCATTTACTCTCTGACTCAACTAAGGAGAGTCAACTCTTGCATCATTTCCCACAGGAAGCCTTCCTCGGCATCTCCAGGTAGAGTTAGGGGGTTTCTGTCTTGTTCACATCTCCGCATTAGCATTTTCCACAGTGATATGATTATTACGTTATGCGTCTCTTTTCTCCATCTGAAGGGCAAGTGGGTCTCTGGCCACCTCTGCGATCCGCTCTTAGGGGAGTGTCACACACGGGTAAATGTTTCACAGACATTACAGAGTGAATACACCCTTAGCTGGTGTGGATGGGGAGAGGGGAGGAGAAAGAATCCGAACTTATTTTTATTGATTTCCTGCTCTGGCTGTAGAGGTTGTGACTTTTAGTTAACTGACTTTAGACTCTCTCTTTCCTCAGATGAGGGTAAGGCATGCCCAAATTTTAAGGTATTCAAATTTATGCCAGCATTTATCCACTTTCTCCATTTGGGGGATGTATCCCATTAGCTGTGCCTTAAAGACACACTGCAAAATACTTCCCCTCTGTGAGCAATATAATTCTGGATAAGTGAAATGTTATTTGGTGTTGTGGGTTGAATTGTGCCCCCACAAAATTCATATGTCGAGGTCCTAAACCTCCAATGCCTCTGAATGTGACCTTATCTGGAAATAGGGTTGTTGTAGATGTAATTCGTTAAGTTAAAGTGAGGTCATTCGGGTGGACCCCCTAATCCATTATGACTAATCCAATACAATATCTTTGGGAAAAGGGGAAATTTGGACAAAGACACACACACACACGCGCACACACACGGAGAGTGCTACATAAAAATGAAGGTGGAGATCAGGATGGTGCTTCTATATGCCAAGAAATGCCAAGAATTGCCAGCAAACCACCAGAAGTTAAGGGGGAGGTATGGATTCTTCCCTGGAGCTCTCCGAAGGAACAAGCCCCATGGACATCTTGGTCTCAGACTATAAGCCTCCAGAACTGTGAGATAATAAACTTCTCTTGTTAAGCCACTCAGTTTGTGGTATTTTTTTAAACAGTGATTCTAGTTAATGAATATACCCAGGGGCCCTTAAGTGAAATATCAGAGAGGCGGACGATATCCTAAATGTCCTCTATTGAACTACCATTGTGCTGGCCAGCATCTGGCATGATTATGGCTCCTTTTGCATATAAGAAAAAGAAGATCCTATTCTAGCTGTTTTGACAATTAAATTGTGGGCATTATTTTCCTTTACCCTATACTTTTTAATTTTCTCAACTGAAGAAAACAAGTTGTCTGAATTTAGGTATATATAGAACTAAATTCAAAAGACACAGGATAGACCAAACGATAAGTCTTCTGCTTCCTGTTGGCCCCTGCCATTCACTCCCCCTCCCCAGAGGCGACCTTTTCCATGTCTATCCATATGTATATTTCATTTTTTAATGTAAGTGGCCATACACTATAAACACCAGTCTGCCTTGATTTTACCATGTAATTATTAGAATATACAAACATGCCTCATTCTTTTTGATGACTGCATGGTATTTCTTTGATAGATATTTTCTGCCTGTTCTTAATAAATTTCTAGCTGACTTTTCTTAATCAATATAAATATGAAGCATTCCCAAAGTTCTCTTCACAGCCCAGACAGGGCTGATCCTGTCGACTGCTCTTACCCCATTAAAGAGATGGATACTCTTTTTGCCACCAGAGTTTGTTAAATATGCTTTAAACTCTGGGAAAGGCTGACTTTCCTTATGTTTTATACACATGTCTCCAACGCAAAGCAGCTTTTCTTTGGTGTGGGACTGGCCCATACTGGCCTTCTAGGTCCTATGTCATCCAATTTTTCTCCTCCAGTGGGCTGTGCTAGAAAGGCTCACTTGGATACATGTTGGGCCAGATGAAATGTGAGGCCATATGAATTAATCAAAACCTTTGAGTAATGTGTCCATTTTCTTCCTGTGACCCATGCTACTGCACTGGGATTTCAGGACTCACCTGAGTTCTCTCTGCTTGCATTTTTTGGAACCTTACCTAAATTCTCACAGGGATAAATGATAATGCTTCTGGTTCTATAAGACTCTTCTTACATTTTTCATCTGTTTTCCTAAAATAAGTTAATAAAGTCTTTCATTCGTAGTATAACCATGTCCTACTTTGTATGGTTGATTCTGAATGTGAACTTAAGAGGATAATGGCCATTCCTAACTCATTATTTTTCACATTGAGTCTAAGAAGCTCTTTAAAACATTAACTGTAGCCAAGATTCAAGTGACCTTCAGAAGCCATAACTTACATGAAACCTCATCCCCTGTGGGTCTGTGACTTTCAAATAGGCCAGGCAGCACATGTGCATGATAAACATTCCATTCCTTTCCAGAGTATCCATCCCTTTCATCCTTCAAAGTCTGACTGTCTCCCTGAAGTCTTCAAAGATCCCCCCAATGGAATGAGTAAGTTTCCCTCTTTATTAATGATCTGAAAACATGTATCTCTACTTAGGTTTTATTGCCTTCAGTGTTGTTTTAAGATATTTGTTTCCATGCCAGTTTCCTTCATTAAGCTGCACATATGCCTTTAGGACCAGAACTGTACTTCTCACTTACAGAGCAGGGAATCAGCCAATGTCTCTTGAGTGAAGAAATGATCATCACATATTCAAATTATCAGAGAGTAGTAGTTATCACTTATGGAACTCTCACTTAATACATGTAAGTCACATACATGAATTATCTAATTTAATTGTCTTAGTATACTTTATGTGATATTATTATTATTTCCACTTTGTAGAAATAGAGACATTTTAAGCCACTTGCCTAAAGTCATACAGCTAATTTGGCTGTAGATGATGTAGTCTTAGACCCTAAGACGTCTATCTCTTAGTGAGCCCTAAATTCTACAAAATTGACAAAAATCTGTCCACCAAACTTGTATAATATAGAGTTTTAATTCATTTGCAAGTTTAGTCAGTTGATTGTTTCACTGGTCTTCCAATGGAGCTTCCTGTCTTTTCCCTTATTCCCTTGTGTTTGCCCTAAAGATTTATTCTCAATGGACAGTTGATCCTGTGCTCACTCAAATTAGTTCTTGGGCCCAAAACTTCTCAATGGCTTCCATTTCACAAGAGTAATAGCGAGAGTCCTCATAATGGCCTATTGGGCTACATCAGTTCTTTTCCCATCCCACGGCTTCTCTGCTCCTATTTTCTACTTTCTCCTTCATCCACTGTACTCCAGCCAACTTGCTTCCTTGCTGTTCTCCTAAGAAGTCAGTGTGCATTTGCCTCACAGCCCTTCTCATTGGTTTTTCCTTCTCTCTGAAACCGTCTTTCCCCACAAATAGTCCTCATCTCCTTCAAATTGTTACTTTAAAGAAAATTTCTTGGGCTCCTGACCACGATGGGGTAATTGATTTCAAACTAGCTCATTGCCTGTAAATAATTAGGAAACTGGACAAGATATGTGAAGTAAGATCATGTTCAGATAGTGGAAAATAAACAGCACGAGACTTCAGTACCTGACAGAAAGGAGCATGAAGTGAGCCCCACAGTTTTTCAGCTTTCTACTCAGAGCGCTGAATTTGAGTGAGCACATTAGTCCTCCTGAGCTGAAGAGGCAGTGGTCAGAGTTCAAGCCAACTGAAATCTGTGTAGCAAGAAGGCCCTAGAAGTCTATGGATATCTGTGGACAGATCCTCCTTGAGTTCATGGCTAAGAGCTGGATTGTACATGTGCAAACCATCCAAGGCTTACCACATACCAGCAACTATGGGCTTGATGTTGAAGCAAATATAATAAAGGTTGAGCAGTTCTTGGGGTAAATGTGTGAGTATTTAAATTTAAGTTAACAAAAATTAAGTGAAATTTGAAATTCAGTTCTTCGGGGACACCTGGGTGACTCAGTCAGTTAAGCATCTGCCTTTGGGAGTTTGAGCCCCATGTAAGGCTCTGTGCTAATGGTGCAGAGCCTGCTTGGATCCTCTGTCTCCCTCTCTCTCTGTCCTTCCCCTGCTCACTCTCTCTGTCTTTCGAGAATAAATAAATATTAAAAATTTTTTAATTCAGTTGTTCAGTCATGCTCAAGTATTCAATACTACCCTATTGCAAAGTGAAGACATAGAACATTTTCTTTGATTCAGGAAATTCCACTGAGCAAAGCTGATCTCGAGACTCTACTGTGTAAAATTCACAGTGTCCAGTAGTCAATCATAAATCACTAGACATGCAAAAACACAAACTAATCAGGATCATGTCATCCACAATAAAAAACAAAAGTAGTCAAAATAAACTGATTCTACAATGGACCAAATGTTGGACTTAGTAGATAAAGGCTTTAAAGTATATATGTTTTATAATATATATTCAAAAAATTAAACATATATTAATTTTTAAAAAAAGAGTCCAGTGAGTGAATAAATAAGGAATCTTAGGAGAGAAATGGAAACCATAAAAAGAACCACATGGAAAATTTAGAATTATGCAAGATCTAATGTGAGTCACTCACTGAGGGACTTGAGATCGTAGAAGAAAGATTCAGTGAGGTTGGAGACAGATCAGTAGAAATTATCAAAGAGAGAAAAAATATTAAGAAAAAATGAACAGCAGATTGGCAACCTGTGGAACAGTATCAAACAGTTTAACACATGTGTTATGGGTGTCCCAGAAAAAGAGAGTGAGAACAGAAAGAAATATCTGAAGAAATAGTGGCCAAGACCTTCCCATTTTTTAATGAGTTATAAATCCAAGAAGTCAGGAAGAATTAAGATAAAATGGCACCACATAGGTACATCATAGTCAAACTACAGAACACTAAACAAAGACAAAATCTTGAAAGCAGTCAGAGAAAAAGACACATTACATATGCTAACACAAAGTTAAGAATTGTTAATTTTTCATCAGAAACAGTAGAGTCTAGAAGACAATAAAACAACATCCCTAAAATGTTGGATGAAAAATTATGTCCATCCAGAATTCTATATTGAACAAAAATATTCTTCAAAATCAAAGGTGAAAAAAAAGGCATTTTAGACAAACAAAATCTGAAAATTAATCACCAGCAGACCTGAACTGCAAGAGATACTAAAGGATGTCCTTTAGTCCATAGGGAAATAATACCAGATGGAAAGTATAGGAAGAATGAAAAGTAACAGAAGTAATAAATAATTGAATAAGGTAGTTGTGGCATATTCATACAATGGACCAATAGTAATAAGAAATAGTAACTACTAATAAGTGAAATAACATGGATTAGGCTTACTCAAAGAAGTCACATACAGAGGATGTCATGCTAGGCGTGTCAGGGTGGCTCAGTCCGTTAAGTGTCCAACTCTTGATTTTGGTTCAGGTCATGATCTCCCCAGTTTGTGAGTTCAAGCCCTGCATCTGGCTCTGCACTCTCTCCCTCTCCCTCTGCATTCTCTCCCTCTCTCTCTGCCCCTTCCCTGCTTTCATGCACTATCTCAAAATAAATAAATAAACATGAAAAAAATTAAAAAGAAAACAGGCTTCATGCCATATGATTCCATTTATATTACATTCTAAAAGTAGGAAAAAATAGTGATATAAATAATATCTGTGGTATCTTGGGGTGGGAGTATGAGATTGTCTATAAAAATATAAGTGGTGACTTTCTAGAAGTATAGAAATTTCCTATAGCTTGATTAGATAGTAGATGTATATACTAGTCAAAAGACATCAATTTGTATACTTTAAATGTGTGAATTTTACAGCAAATAAATTATATCTTAAGAAGGTGGGTTAAAAAAAATGTTAAGTTACCTTCTCTCTGAGCGTTTCCCTGAGCACCCTATTTAAAACTGTACCCCACTGCTCCCTTTCGTTAGTTTTCTCCCTAGTATGTATCACTATGTTTATTTTTGAGAGAGAGGGAGAGTGTGTGTGAGCGGGGAAGGGACAGAGGGAGACACAGAATCTGAAGCAGACTCCAGGCTCTAAGTTGTCGGCATGGAGCCTGACACGGGGCTCCAACCCACAAATCACGAGATCATGACCTGAACCAAGTCAGACACTTATCTGACTGAGCCACCCAGGCGCCCCACATTTTTTAAATTTAATTTAATTTAATATTTTTATTGAAGTATAGTTGATATTCTACATTTTATTTATCTTGTTTTATCCTCCCTTCTAGAATGTAGCTCCCAGATGAACAATTACTTTTCTCATTTCTTTCATTGCTGAACATTGTCAACAACAGTACAGGGCACATAATACCTGCTCAATAAATGCTACATGAATGACTAAATGAATCAACATATTAGTAAATGAAGGAATGAGTTGACTTTCTTTACTGGTATTAAAAGTAAGATTGCATACATAAGCTAAACTAATGCTATGCTAGTATGTCATGAAACTCAAAACACTATTATTTTAGTCTAACTCAAAGCAAGAAGGCAAGAAACATAAGAAGGTATGACACATGGGCTAGATACACGTGCAAGAGTTGGCATGTCATGTGAGATACTTGGCCTGGGCTCTCAGATAACTAGGGATGTTTACAACAAATATAACCTCAGATGTTTTTCTGTACTTTACCCACTAGAAGATAGAGAAGTATATGACCAGGAAGTTAGGATAACAAGTGGGAGGGGTGAGGTTGTAGTAGCCAGGGACAGAGGTGGCCTGATATATATCATCCCAAGACCCACACCACCTCAAGGTTTCTTTCTTTTTTGTTTACTTGTTTGTTTTCAGGGTAAGTATAACTCTCCTAAGTGTCTTGATCTTGTGACAGCTGGGCCTGTCCCATCTCTGGCTACCAACAAGTGCTGGCTTGTAATGGACATAATAGCATAATAAATTTGAGCTCAATTCCAAAGACTAAGACACCTCATTTAGCCTCAAATTTCAGACAAGTGAGAAAAATCCACCTAGGTCTCTTCCTATCCACCCTATTGAAGATATTTACTTTGAAGAGAGAGGCCTCCATCAAGGTAGACTAAAGTTTAGAAGGGGGTTTACACAAAATTGGATTCCTAAATTCAGGTAAGGGTATGTTTATGTCATAGTTGATAAAATAATATTCCAATATGCAGAGCCATCTGGAGGCTCTGACAGGTGTGACCTCAGTACCACCTCCTCTAAGGCTAACTCCATTTTCATTCTGTGCTTATTGCCACTGAAATTAGATCGAATAGCACACATTCCGGCATGTGGCCACATTCTGCCTGGGTGTTGGCCAATTTGGCACCTCCTTTACCCACCCCAACATTAACATCGGTCTCTCTAGCTCCAAAGTTCAGAAAATAATTACCTTGTCTCCTAGTTTGTTCATTCTTATCATTGAACAATAGCAACACATTTCTTCTCTTCTTTTTTATCCCCTAACTTTCCCCTACTCCTGTCCGTGTCCCCATTAGAGAGTTAATACTCAAAGAAACTGGGGATTGGGACTCTGTGGGGAGCTGAGGGGAGTACTCAAACCTCTCATTCTGTGTCCTTCTGACTGCTAGAATTTTAAGTCCCAGGAGGCAGCCCTTTCAAGAAAGAAAAGGAATCTGAGGACATTCTTGTGGCACTAGAGAAGATATCAAAGAAGAAAGTATTTTGGAAGAGATTTTGTCTGGAATAGGGTGACCAGGAAGGGGGCCTGGAAAGGGGGACCAAGGTGAGGCAGGATGGGAAGAGGGTAAGAGTGGGAGTGAAAATAAACATGAAGATACCGAGAAAGGGAGGAAGGTGAAGAAATCCACCACGGGAATATTTAAGATTTGACAGGACATTGCTGGGGGAAGGAGATGGGAGGTGGAGAAGATGATGTGCTTTGAAACCAAACCAAAGATGGGTGCTTTAAAACCAAGACAAGAAAACTGAGTAACAAGAAGCCATGACATTTGTGACTCATTTTGATAGTGTGCACTCTGGATAGCAAGAGGGAATTTCAGGGTTTCATATTACTTATGTATGGAGTTATCCTGATGCAGGACAGCAGGGATGTGATGGAGAGCCAAGTACCAAGACAGCAGGTGTGTGTGTGTGTGTGTGTGTGTGTGTGTGTGTGTGTGTGTGTGCATGCGCTGCACTTGGAGACCTTACAGGAGACTCTTCCTTTTGCCAACTTTAGCTATGTACATTCAGTGAGAGTCTGTCTCTCTCTCCTACTGTCACAGCCACAGATGATGGCTTCATTTCCCAGTGAACTTCAGATCTGCTCTTAGTCCCCTGTCCCCAGCTGCCAAGTTTCCAAAGAGGTTTTCTGAAGGAGAGATTATCTTCTTTTCAACCCCACAAACAGGTGTAGAAGATTTTTCAGAGTAGAAAGTGCACAGTGCATGATGCATTGGTTGTAAATACCAACACAGTACCAACACAGTACTAAACAAAGCAGCACTACTGAAAGGTATTTTTATGTGAGATCAAAAGGCCCAAGCCAGCGTGATGGATGAGGGCATAACCAATTTCCCAGCTCATCTCGTACCACTTCCCCTGGCTCAGGCCTTCCAGCCCCATTGGCCTCTCGTTGTTTTTCAAACACGACTTCTGCACGTGCTCTCTGCCTTAAGGCTCTGACCCCAGCTCTCCAGGGTTATGGCTTCTGAGACCTCCATATCTAAAGTGTCTCCTACACTGCATCACCCGTCTTCAGCTTCCTTATGGCACTCCCCACTCTCTGACATAATCTAGTATATCTATTTATTTATTTGGCTTATTTGTGTCTTCATCGTTAAAATATAAGTTCCATGAGAGCAGGGGCCTTGCCCATCTTTTCCAGGACCGAAGATACTGTCTGGCACACGAAAAGTGCTCAATAAATGTTCATTGAATGAATAAACATGCCCGTTAATATAACATATGCATTTTTTATATTACATAGAAGGCTTTTTTTCTGTACTGCATATTGATGGAGTAGACTCTCCCGCCCTATTCTTCTATTTAATGATGGGGACGGCCTTTAAAGGATAAAAGAATGAGGGGACCAGTTAACTGTTAAGGACCCAGTGAAACAGCAGTGCTCTTTATTAAAGAAGCAAATGTCTGTGGTTCGCTTTTGTTGTGTGGTCCTAAGAAGGCTCAGGGACCCCCATGTGAGTTCAAATACCTTCTGTTTACTTGGTAGAATCGATCTTATTGTGATGCACATATTAGAATTTGCAGGCAGAACGGGCTTGGCTCCCTACAGCTTCTGTTTGTGGCTGGGGTGACTCTCCTTAAGGAACAGGTTAGGGCTGGGACACTGGTGTTGCAGAGGGGATCTGGCCTGTTTGCTCACTGAGCAGCTACCACCTCAGCTTTTCAAGACTCCTCCACTTGCTTTGATCACTCAACCATTAGCTTCTGCAGAAAGCAGCTTGTGCTCAGTAGGGTCCCAGCTCTTGGGTCTTTGTGTCGAGAAGGTGTGAAAACCCCTTTTTTTTTTTTTCTCTGTGAAAGCCCATACTCAGCCAGCTTCAGAGCCCAGAGCTACTCAGTCAGGGCTGACCCAAAGCTGAGTCGTGAAGGGTCAACCAATCTTTTCTATTCCCCATCTTCACAACTGCATTTCCATGCCTCTACCCCTTCCCCTTGCCCTTCATGATCTTCTTTTGGGTTAAGGGGCCACCAGGGCATATTTTAGCCAGCCTGCCCTGCGCAGCACAACCCCACCTCCACCTCCCAGCTTCAGTGCAGGGCACACCCTGCTGCACCAAAGGAACAGAGCTGGGAAGTACAATGTGAGGAGGGTCACTGTGGAGACAAAGATGGGGACACCAGGCCACTTTCATCTTTATGAACTGCAACTGGGCAAATCACTTCTTTCTGAGACTCAGTTTCTTTGTTTGTAAACCTGTGATGAAACTCCTGATTTATCTAGCTCAGGGTATCTCTAGATTCGAAAGAGATAACAGATGGTATACAAACTAAAAGTCTTACCCGACCTTGTAAACTGAGAAGATCACACTAGAAATATTTAGAAGTAAATGGTTCACAGCTCTTCAGGAGCTAGTCTGGGCAACACAGTTTCATCTACAAAATAAACTCACTTACAGTTGGCTGTTAATGGCTTTAAGGGTTACATCAAGGTAATATTTTTCCATTTATATTCAGTCTCTTCAAGTAAATGCAATCTTAAGGAAAAATCATTTAAGGTAAGGATTTCAGCTATCAGGCTGACCTCTAGAGGCAATACCTTTGAGGGAGAAGGGGCTTTTAAACACCCCTATCCTAGTTTTGATGATTGTCTTCTAGGCCCATACACACAAGCATGCAAAGTTTCAGGTGATTTGGACAGACCAAAGATGGTCTCAGAGGTTACCATCATCTTTACACAACTAGTTGTTTTGCAACTCTTGCCTCATCAAAACTATGTTTTTCTCTTGGTTTGGTTTCTCTGATTACAAACTACAAAGACCAGGTGGACCTAGGCAACCCCAAACAGAAGTCATGTCATCTGGCTTTGGCAATTTTCTCTCTATGACTAACTGTGGGAGACTCAGACTTTTGGAGTAAATGGGAACTTAGAGGTTAGTGGGTCTGGCCTCCCTCAATGTCACCCATCAGTCAGTATGCCTATAGATCACCCACTCTGGGCCAGATGCTGGAGTGGGTACTGGAATGGGTATGACCAAGGTGTTGAACTGGACACTGCGGCTAACCCCGCGGAGAAAAGAAGACAGGACGATAAGCATTTGGGATGCACAGATAAATACAGTGAAGCTGAATGCTCAGGTTCGTGGACAGAATGTCACCCAAGGTGGGGGAATCAGAAAAGTCCTTTCAGAAGAGGTTGAGTCTTGAAGGAAGAAAAGGAGTAAGCCAAAAGAGGATCGAAAGGTAGAGGGGAGGGAAGAAGTTCTAGGTAGTTTATAGAATGTGCAGGGCAGAGAGACCAGAAAGGAAAAGAGGTTGAAAGAAGAAAAGGAGAGATGGAAAAAGCAAGGTGAAGGAGTGGGAGAAGACCAGGCAAGATCAAAGTGATGTGACCGAGCTTGTTGCCCATTTAGACGGCTACCAGGAGTCCCCTGCTGTAGTTGGAAGGCCCAGGTGGGGAGCGGTGGCAGGTGAGGCTGGGCCAGTAAGCAGGGGCCAGATCAGGAGGATCCTTCTGGTCCTTGTGAAGGAGGTAGGAAAGTAGGACTTCATTCCAGAGGTGATAAGGTGGCTCTGAAGGTTTTAAGCAGCACGGTGAGTTCTAAGTTTTCTTCAGTGGTCCCCCTGGCAGACAGTTCATTCTGCTGTGAGGCAGGTCAATTTGTTAACAAAATGTGTGTTCACGTGGAGACCAAATATGTACTCCAGGAACAAGAGCCTGATTCTGTCCTCGCTGGTCCACTTGCTCTTCCACCTGCAGTGGTCTCAATACTGGAAGGCTTTTTCTTAGCCCACTTGCATCCCACATTTCCTCCTCTTCAGGGTTAACAAGCTGAAGACTTGTTAACATCGACATAGAAGAGCTTCTCCTTGGAAACTTGGGGCTTGGGAAGCCCAGTTTTTCTCCTCTTGTCTCTTTAAATGAGTTGTCTATACCAAAAGATGTTCAGTCAGCCATCTAGGCACAGATGAAGCAGATAAGTCCTCTCCTAGTGTCAGCAAAAAGATTGACACAGACACTGAGTCCAGTTGCTTTGTCTTCCAATACTCAATCTCTGGCATTGCTTCTTTCATTAGCTAACTCTCCCACTGTCAGTCATTTGGTTCACCACTTTCTCCTCACTCTTGCCTGTTGCCCCACAAATGTACTCTTCCTTTGGTGCTTTTTTGTTGTTGTTAAGCTTCACTTATAAGTATTCAGTTTCTTCTTGCAGTGTCTTTCTCTGAGGCTAGGTAAATCTTAAAAGGAATGCCTTAGCTCTTCCCTGGCAACATGGCATAATGGTAAGAACAATCTTCAGAGTCAGGAGGACCTGAGTTTGAAATTTGGTTCAGCTGATTAATACTTGTGGGACTTTCAGGCAAGTGACCTAGCCTGTCTGAGCACTGATTTCTTCATCTGTATAACACTGACAGTATCTATCCTTCAGAACTATGAAGATCTGAATTCATTTGGGTAATGTCCTCCATACAAAGGGGGCACAGGCTTACAAGAACTGATGGCTATTAACAATAAAAAAACAATGGTTCTGACAACAATGATCTGGCTCTTCCACCCATAGCTGAATGCCCTGGGCTACTGCTTTATGTAGAGCCTCAGTTTTCCCGTCTCTTAGATGAGGATATCAGCAATCATTTGGTAGAGCTATTTGAAGTTCCAATGTAATGAAAATGTGCAATCCATTCAGTAGGCCCTAGAGCACAGGTATGTGCTCTTTGCTCTCAAGGGGACCCCTTTCCTTTTAGCCATTACCTCCATCATTAGGCACCCTTCCCTCCATCTTGGCTGTTCCTATCAGGGGTCATAAGCTTTTTCTGGGCAAACAGCCTCTGAGAAATGAGGCTTTCCTTTTTGTTTGCCTAAATCAGAGTCATTTTTCTGTCCCTTGTTTTTCTCTTTTTATCTCTTTCTGGCCTATTATGGATTGAGTTCTGCATTTCCCACCTATCCTGGGTGTAGGAGGAAGTATGTTGAGTCCCAATCCCCAATTACCTGTGAATGCGGCCTAATTTGGAAATTAGGTCTTTGCAGATTTGATCAAGCTAAAATGAGGTCATTGGGGTGGGGTCTTATCCAACATGACTGTTGTCCTGATAAGAGAAGAACACCATTTGGAGACATAGACACAGAAGACAGTCTGTGAAGACAGAGAGAGATTGGAGTTTTGCCATCACAAGCTTAGGAAGCTGGGACTATAAGAACTGGAAAAGGCAAGGAAGGGTCCTCCCAAAGAGGTTTTGAATTAAGTATGGCCAATACCTTGATTTCAGACATCTGGTCTCCAAAACTGTGATCAGAATGCATATTTGCTATTTTAAGTCACCTGGTTTATGATCCTTTGTTACAGCAGCCACAGGAAACTGGTACCCTGGCACCATTGCTAGATAGAGTCCACTTGACTGACAGGTTCATTAATTTGTGAAATTAACATTCTTTAATTTTTTAATGTTTATTTATTTTTGAGAGAGAGAGAGAAACAGAGCATAAGCAAAGGAAGGGCAGAGACAGAGAGAGACACAGAATCTAAAGCAGGTTTCAGGCTCTGAGCTGTCAGTGCAGAGCCCAATATGGGGCTCAAACTGACGAAACGTGAGATCATGACCTGAGCCAAAGTCAGACACTTAACTGACTGAGCCACCCAACAACTCTTATGAAATATACACTCTTAAACCCCATCTTCAGAATTGACAAGTTCTGTACCCAAGTTTGGGATATATTATGCAATTATTTGTGAAATAAAATGAGTAGAATGGAGTAGGGTTAGTCAGATCCAGAAGGAAAAAAGAGCCACTTAAAAGTCAAAGCACCACCCTGCTAATGAATAAGACAAAGCAACTTGTAAAAGTAGAGAAGGTCTGAAATGAAGGTCAAAATGGCCACAATTCATATGTCTCAAGAGGGCTGGCATTTTGGTGCCAATTCAGTCTACAATTTCAGCTTATCAAGGGATAAGGTTGACAGAGTAAAATTGAGCCACAGGCTAAAGCTTCACTCCTAGCTTAACAGAGGACTAAAGGCATAAAGCAAGCCACCATGTCAGAACTTGCAGGGCAGTGTTAAATGTGGTTTGAACAAAGCTGAGCTGGCCTGAGTATGAATTACAGGAAGAAAGGAAGGAAGAAAAAGAAAGAGCTCTGGTCTATTTATTCCTTTTCTATGGGCCACATTGAAGAAAAGAATTGTCACATGTCACAGACCCAGGTGGAAGACGTGGGGCCAGACAGGGCACAGGGGTATGAGTCACAGCTCCCAACTTTCAGAAGCTCCAAATTTGGAAGCCCAGCAAAAGGCTCTCCACTATCTTTTTTTTTTTTAATTTTTTAATGTTTTTTATTTATTTCTAGGAGAGAGAGAGAGACAGCGTGAGCAGGGGAGGGTCAGAGAGAGAGGGAGTCACAGACTCTGAAACAGGCTCCAGGCTCTGAGCTGGCAGTCAGCACAGAGCCCGACGCGGGGCTCGAACCCACCAACCGCGAGATCATGACCTAAGCGAAAGTCAGTCACTTAACCGACTAAGCCACCCAGGCGCCCCAAGGCTCTCCACTATCTTGATAGAGTCCCCTTGGCTTGGAGGCTGCTGTGAGCTTCAGCCAAATGTTGTAAAGGTCTTAAAAATTAGAACCTATGATGATGGTCTTGGACTCATGCAGCATGATGTTTCACGTAAAACCGTTCTCAGATCTGAGCTGGGAATGGGGTGGAGGAAACCAGTTGACACACTGTTGATGGGGTAATCAGATCTGATGGGGGTGTAGGGGCTCTTGGCTCAGGTTAAGACTACAGTGGACTTTCATTTGGCTAGCATATGTGCTTCCCTTGCTTCTGGAACCATGTTCTGATGTTTCTTTGGGGACTCACTTTTTCTCTTCTCAGTTCCTGCTGTTAAGGGCAGG
Source organism: Crocuta crocuta (assembly GCF_008692635.1). Taxonomy (NCBI): domain Eukaryota; kingdom Metazoa; phylum Chordata; class Mammalia; order Carnivora; family Hyaenidae; genus Crocuta; species Crocuta crocuta. The sequence continues at coordinate 9,853,181 of NW_027530974.1, forward strand.
TGCGTGCCCATGCTACAGCCAGTTAGGGTATTCTGTTATCCTGGCCCAACAGTAATTGGTTTAGGAGTCCATCCTACAGTCTTTTCAAAAAGCTATTGAGAACCAGATGCAGTCAGCTGGGCTGCAGAGAGAAGAGGGTGTGCACTGGGAGCTGCTGGGAGCCATCTTGGTACCATGTGGGAAGAGCTTCTCTGAGTGATCTCAGGAATGGAGGGAGAGAGTCCTGCTGAGACTGAGCCCCTTAATCTAGCTGTGCCTAAAGCCCTTTTTTGTTATGTGAACCAATACATTCTAGTCTTCTTAGGCCACTAGAAGTTAAGTTTCTTGGAAAACTAAAGAGTTCTGACTAATACACAGACCTCAGCAAGGCAAAATAGGACCACAGCAAATGCCACCAAAATATGTAGAAGACAGAATATACAAGATGTAATGTATGGCATATTGGATCCAAGGGCTTCTAAGGAACAGATGTGAACATAGGAATAGCCTCGAGAGCACTTTAAAGAACTTAATAGTATTTCCAAATGGAAAATGATGGTATTACTCTTTTAAATCCTTCTGGAATTAGGAAATAAAACAAAGTTTAAAAAAAACCCAGCAATCTGAATTCTTCTTGTAGTAATATGACATCAAATGACCATCCTAAAGGCAAGAAGTGTGGGTTTCATCTGGGCTCTGACCTAGGGCTATCAACTTGTCCTAGTTTGTCCGGTGGTACTGTCCCTGTTTTGAAATTGAGAGTCTCCCATTCCCAGAACTACCTTGGCCCTGGACAAACCTGGATGGTCCATCATGCCATATTTTGGGGGAGCTCCAGGTTTTCATAATGGGTTACAGTAGTCACTGCAAAAGGAAATAGGGTGGCAAGCGATCTCTTCTGCTTTGGTCAGTGAAATCTCTCCTCTGTATGCTTAAAAATAATTAGAGTCTGCCTGGGACACCTGGGTGGCTCAGTCGGTGGAGCTTCCAACTCTTGATTTCTGCTCAGTTATGATCCCAGCGTTGTGGGATCGAGCCCCCTGTCAGACTCTGTGCTGAGTGTGGAGTCTACTTAAGATTCTCTCTCTTCTCTCTCTCTCCCTCTCCCTCTCTTCCTTTCTCCCTCTGTCCCCTGCTAATGCTCTCTCTCTCTCCCTAAAAAAAATATTTTTAAAAATCAGAGTCTGCCTAAGATTTGTTGGGGATAAGGGAAACCTGCTCTTTGGAGGACCACCCTTTAGAATTCCACTTTAATATTCTCTGTTACAGGGCAAATGGCTCTTATAGACCATAGTTCCTGCACCTGGCTGATCATAGCAGTCACCTGGGGAACTTTAAAATGACATACATTCCTGGCCACCACACCCGGAGATTCCAACTCAGCCAGAATCAGGCGGGGCCAGAGATCTGTATTTTTTAAAATCTTTGCAGGTGACATATATATAAATTATTCACCAATGTTGGTATGTTAACTATCATTAATAATAAATCACTTTCCACACACCTCACAAATGGCCAAGACACACCGTTGTTTGAGGTACTGTTTCCATTACATCTTTAACTTTCCATGCATCAGGAGGGCTTGTTCAAACAGCTAGATGGACCCCACCTGCAGGGGTTCTGTTTCAAGTAAGGCTAGGGCAGGACCAGGCACTTTGCATTTCTGATGTGCCCAGGTAGCCACCATCATTGTAGACCACAATAAGCTTAGTGGAGTGTCTTCTCTGGTCTCTTACATGTTCATAATCATTGTAACATCCCCCTCTCACATCCCCCAAGCATAGTACTAGGTGAATTATTGATGAAACAATGTGTGGATAAATGTATTATTGGCCTCAATGACAGTGACCTTCCCACCACTTTCCAAAGAATATTGTGACCTATCCCCCTTAGCATGTAGGACGACTTCTGTTGGTTATCTAAGGAACGTTGCCTCATGGGACCTCCGCTGAGCACAGGGTGGGGAACAACAGGATTTCCTGCTCTGGGCTTTAGGGGCTTTGTGCTAAATACAATGAGGTCACTGCCACATTCTGTCCTGGGGCCTCCAGCCATGCACATTGGACTCTCCCCAAGACTCCATTTTGCTTGTCTGTCACTCTCTTTCTCTAAGGCCGGCAGATTTGCTTTTTCACCCACCAGCTCCTCTCTGTCTTGCTTCAGCTTATATTTAAATGTTAATATGTCGTTATATTTAAATCTTTAAACTGATTTGCCAGGACATTACCTAAACATATTCTGGTTGCTGTAACTCTTTCATTTCTGGGGGTAAACTTGTCATTATGTTGGAAGCTCAAGAACGACTGCTCCAATCCCTGCTCAGGCTGTGTGTGGAGGGGAGGTGTGGGGGGGGGCGAATCATGCCTGCCTCCTTCGGCTTGTGTTTCTTCTCTGTTGGTGCTGGAACAACTGTGGGCCATTTGGCACCATCTTCCCACCCATCTTCATTAGTATAAGAAATGTTTCTTGTACTAAAGAGACCTACATGTGGCCACCGTCCAGACCTCAACCCAGACACACCCCAAACAAAGTTTGGGAAGAAAAAAAAAAAAAGAAAGCCACTGACCATTATTAGCTGCTAAATACGGGAGTACACTGTCCAAATTCTGCAGGAACGTTCAGATGGTGTTTAAGTGGCTTTGTAACTTGTACGTAACTGCTTCAAATAAGACACAGCACCCAGAACAACACAAATAGTAATAATAATCGGATTTAAAGATTCCTTCTCTTTATTTCAGACTCCCACTACCATGATAATATTTCAGATAGTTGTTTAGTTGGGGTACCATCTAGTTACCCCAGAAAACAAGAGATGTGCCCCAAATGCAGGAAACAGAGGACCATCCCAGCTCCTCCCTGGAAACAGGGTTTGCTTTTGATCAAGCATGTAATTATGGAGAAATAATCCCTTCTAGATCGGCATTATATCAGCCTGGCTAAATGGCCCAGTCTGTGGCAGTGAACAACATCAGCCTTCTCTGTCCATTACCCAAGGGGTCCATGCGGGTCTCAGCTCCAGAGGTGACTAGTCAGCGACTAAAAGGAGCAATCACTCTGCTATTCCACAATGCCAACAGCATGACAGGAACACTGCCTTTCCCCCAGTGCCACGGTGGCAGAAATGTTTGCCAGCTTGGAACTGTTCTCTGGTGCTAACTGGTCTGACTTGGCTATATGTGTGTGCTCTGGAAGTCTCCAAAACCTTTTTGCTGTTGCAACGACATTTGTGTTTCGGGAAGCACCTCTGAACCTGGCTGACAGGAAGATATCATGTTAGATAATAATAAATGAAATTGAGGACTGAAAACATTTTGACCCTCCCTTTGAAGTGTCAGGTCAGTCTAGAGGGAAATGGGGTGTTTTTCTCGTAGGCTTTCAGAAACACGGTGGTGGGTGGTGGTGGGCAGGGCCGTGGGAGGAGGGACGAAACACAGCCTGCATGTCAATCTTCATAAGTGCCTCTTGACTTTGAATCGGACGTTGATCGTTTTTCACTTCACAAAGTGTGTAAGTGTGATGATCCAGGAAGGGTGTTGCAAGGAGAAATTGAAAACAACTCCCAACATTCAAAGAGACTGAAGAGATTCAAATAAGAAGTCAAGTTCACACCATTGCAGGCAACAGAGTGAGAAGGCAAAAATATCTTGGCTTAATGATGCATATTACCACTGCCAGGGGAACTAGCATTCCTCAAAGTCCATCTTTTTTAAGATGGGTCAGGATCAAATATTTTGTAAGAGACACACAAGTTTGTAAAGCTTAGAGGGACTTGAGTGGGCTTCTGTATATAACAGAGAGAATACAAAGCTCCTGATATGTGGGAAGACAAGTCTTCAGCAACCTAAATCAGATGAGTTACAGGAAGAAAGCCAGCAAGGATTTCATTTGGGATGGGGGTGGAGGAGCACAGGGAGAAGGAAATACACATGTATCTCTATGTAGAGGTAGATTGAAGTTTCCAATAAAGCCTGTTTATCCTTGCAACCCAGAAGCAAAGGAGCCTTTGCTTGAGACTCTAAGAAGTCACTGGCCATGTTCAGATTTCTCTGAGGAAGAGGGTGGAGGAAGTTTCTAATGGTCTGGCAGCATGAAGACATACCCAATAGACTCTACAGAACAAGTGCCCGACTGTCTGTATTTCATAATAGTCCATATCGGTGAGTTAATTTTTTGTAAAAATTCACATTGAAGAGATAACTACATATAAGCCAGTTCAAAGTTATCTCATAAGTTCCTCTCACTCTCCTGTATGAACTTGACTTTTACCTCATGTCCTTTTGGACATAATCCTCGGTGTTGATGCTTGGTTGTCATTACAGCGGTTTCTCAAGAGCTGCTTCAACCATTGTTAGGCAGAGTTGAAAAATGTTCTCTTTCATAATATCCCGAATATTCCAAATAAGTTGCCACATGTTGTTGACCCCAGGCTTTAGAAAGATCTATCATACAAAGTTGGCACCCAATCTGTTAAACACCCACTTTGTCATGAAGATCTCCAGTTGAGAGAGCTTACCATGTTGGTGCACCATTTTGTTTTCAGATACATACTCCCCTGAGATGTGTCTTCTGCCCCTGAGGGACAAACCACGTCTTGAAGCAGTGTGGGGAAGAAAGGGCCTTATGAAATAATTTTCTGAAATTCTTGCCTATATCATGACCAAAGGAGGATGCTCTTCTATCAGCAGAGATGGGTGTGAAAGTCATAACGAAACTGCCCATCATGTGCTAGGATTCTGCAGGCTTCAGTTGCCAGCGTGTCACAGAGCAGGGTGACAGTAGTCCTTTCCAGCTCCAAATTCTCTGCCTCCCAGGAACTTCTGCTGGAAGAAGCTTCAGTCTCCAGGACCACCCAATAGTGAAGTATGGATAGATTAAGGAGACATCAAGGCAAAAGAAACCCTTCACCCAGGGTAAAGAGGACATCACATGTGAGAAAGGGTTAAACTACAAAACACACCAGAGATCAGTAAAATAGCAACCAAAGGAGAACAGGACTGAGAGTCTGCTAATAATGTAAAGAGTCTGGGGAAGAAGAGAAAGTGAAACAGTCCTCACAAATTAAAATGGTGTGGTCACTGCTTGGCCAGGAAAGGGTACCACCCCTTGTCTGTGTGTGCCTTTTGTGAGAAGCTGACATCTTCCAAGAGGAGAGCATTATGACAGGAACAGAAAGGGTGCATAGCACAGTTTCCTACTCAAAGTCGAGAGACTGGGCAAATCCTACCATGTGTTAGCTTGTTTGTGTGTACACACATGAGGCACTTTTTCTTACTGCCATTTACTTTTGGGGTACTCAAGCCTTATTCAGTGAAGGAGTGGAGGCATGGTCTCCTGAATTAAGCTGCTTGATCTGGAAAAAAGAAAACCACCTCTAGCAAGCTTGGTTTTGGGTTTTGCTGAAGGACACTTTTGTGCTTGGACAGTGGTACCATTGTGGTAGGAGTGCAGGAAAGGGGATCCTGGTTAGACTCTGACCAAACCTTGGACGGTACCTTCTTTTTACCCTCTACACAGTAGATGGTTAAGAAATGCGGGTTGCTGATGAGAAAGCAAAAAACCTGTAAGTTTTTGTTAAGAAACATAGGGGAACATTATGTGTCCACTATACTTCAGTTAAAAAGAAATTTCCAAATCTAAAAAGAAGGAAAAAAACCCATCATGTGGATTTAAATCACTGTAAAAATTAATGATGTAAAAGTGAGGTACTTTGTTTCATACATGATAATTAAGTGTTATAATCAAAGATTCATAATGTCAATTTTAGGAAGAGATTTCATTAAAGAATCTTTTGTTGCTGTTAAAAAAAGAAACTTCCAAGTATAGCAAAAAATTTAGATATATATAAATATGTATAATCTCCATTGATAATTATATATGCAATCTAACTATATATGCATATATGTGCACATAAATATATAACAATATATTTATATATAAATATATAACCTCCACTGATAATTATATATGATCTAATTATATATGCATACATGCATATATATTATCCAAGTATACATTCATATATACTTAATATATGTATATTAGATATTACATAATCTAAATGTGACTCTAAAGAGCAATATCTAATATTAACAAGGGTAGCTGTACATTTGGAGGAGGGAGAAAGCACCAAGGGCTAGGGGCTGGAACATTCAAGAAAATATGTCAAGAAAGAGAGAATATGTGAGGTAAGTCTGATACACGGGCAGAAAGGAGAAATTAGTCTGGGCAATGGCAAAGACACAGATATTCAAGGAAGAGTTGAGGGATTGTATGGGAAGAAAACTGAAGTCTTAATGAACAGTCGTGTGCTAACAGTCTTCCATTTCATTTCTTGTCCTGCTTTGGGTGCTCTACCTCTCCCTTCTCCTCTGCATGTCTTAAGTCCTTCAGTAGCACCCTTGCACCCAACTATCCGTAACCAGAGCCACAATGAATACTTTGACCTCGATGTTCTCTGAGCTTCACTTCTTATTTTTTCTGGATCCCATGATTTAGTCTTCAAATTACGAAATCAAACAACCCCGGTCACATTATTCTTTCATTTTAGTTTCCTTCTCTTGCTCGCTTTTCTCACTGGAGGGGGCGATTGTGTAGGTGTCAAAGTTTGGCACTGGGTTGACGATAGTCATCCAGGAAATACACACCCACACACTTGGGATATGTCATAAACCACCAAGTCCAAGGTGAACCTCTTTTAACAAATGGCAAGACATTAGAAATTGAATGTTAAAGGAACAGACCTTTACTGACCATTCACCATGTATCATTTCTATGCAAAGCTTTATAAGGGACAGAAATGACTAAGACATTTACAAAAGCTTCATTTATTGGAAGAGACAGATGCATAACAACTGTCCTAATGTTGAAATAAACTATTGTGCCAAGACTCTTGGTTTCATCATACTCTATGATGATATGGCAATATCCATTGATAGTGCATTTTTTTAACTTAAAATTCCTTCCTTACAAAGTTTCTCTCATAGAATCTATCGAGGCAGAATTCAAAGGATTCAGCTAGCTCTACCAATTTCCAGATCCTGTTTTGTTTTGGTTTGGTTTTTTTTTTTTTACTAAAACATCCCTCTCAATTAAGGGACTCTTTCATTAAGAGATTTCTCTAGTCCAGCTGAATTAACTTGTGCCACAGCTGTCTACACTGCATTCACAGCCAGCTGGGGGATACTCTCCTGATCATCCTGTTGACAGAGCCAAAGACATGAAAACCTGGAGAATGATGAAGTAGAGGGAATTCTGTGATGTAAAGTCGTGATTAATTAGTCAACATTGGGAGGGGGTGAATGGGAGAAATTGCTTTGCCAGAATTTGTGGAAGCCTGAAAGTGATTTACAATTGGATGATTTCAATTGTCATGTGAAGATTCACCACCTAGATGTCATTAAAAAATTCTTAGAACATTATAAATACATATCCTGAAAATATGAGGGGTATAACAAAGCATACTTAATTGAGTAAGAGGGAAAGACTGTGGTAAGTCAAAACTATGCCCATTTGGGACATTTAAGTTCTAGACGCTACGAATATGCTTGACCAATGAGGGTTCTGCATCATAGTGTGACATTGCGTGTCGTTTGAGGAAATTATGTCTTCAAAATAGTCAGCTATACTTCAGGACTCCAGCTTCTGTGAGCCTGAGAAGGGAGGGAACTACCACCTCCATTTCTAGCTGGGGTTTGGAGGATACTCTTTTGCTTACTCTAGAATAAAGTGAATAGATGCATGGGTGTTTTTTAGTCAGGTAGATGTGAATTCAGATTCCCAGTGGAACAATCTTGGTTTCATAGTCATTCTAAAGCTTAGTAATTTTTTCCCATTTAATAGTAATGACTAAAAATATGTTTAGGGCTTCGCAAGTATAAGGCACTGTGTGTGGGGAGGCTAGGTGGCTCAGTCAGTTAAGCATCTGACTCTTGATTTCAGTTCAGGGCATTATCTCAAGATTCGTGTGTTCGAACCCTGCATTGGGCTCCTTGCTGACAGTGGGGGGCTGGCTTAGGATTCTCTCTCTCCCTTTCTCTTTGCCCCTATCCTACTCACTTCTCTCTAAAATAAATAAACTAAAAAAAGGACACTGTTGTAAGCACTGGATGTGTATTACTTCATCTAAATTCACAATAGTGCAACGAGATGAGGTACAGAGAAGAGTTAACACAGCAGGTCTGGGGCTGCTATCCTTAGAAAGCCCTGCTTGAAGGGTTGGCTCTTGGCTGGCATCAGGGAAGTTGGATTTCAGGGAGGTTTCCACCATTCCCTGATAATATTTACTTACTGTAGCTAACTGTACAAACAACGTGGTTTGTGCTAACACCTGCTCCCTTTCTGGAGTTTGAAATTTTGGTATGTGCCAGACAGAGGATGCCGAAGTGACCACCCTTCAGTCAAAACTCTAGCCTTGAGTATCTGACGAGCTTCCCTGGTAGACACCATTTCATACCTGTAATGACTCATTGCTGGTGGAATTAAGCCTATCCTGTGTGACTTCTCTGGTAAAGGATTCTTGGTAGCTTGTGCCTGGTTTCCTATGGACTTTGTCCCATGTACTTTTCCTTTTGCTGATTTCAGTTTGATTCCATTGGGCATAATAGGTCTTAGCTGTGGATATGACTCTATGTTGAGTCGTCTGAGTCCCCCTTGTGAGTCATCAAACTGGGGGTGGGCTTGGGGACCCATGAGATTATTATCATCTCCGTTTTAAAGGTGAGGAAGCAGTTTCATGGAGAGGTTAAGTAAATAAGGTCGCACAGCAGGCACATGGCACCATCAGGGTTTGAACCCAGGCAGAATAGCTACAGAGGCCTTGTTTTCCCCTGTGGAGCCTTTAAACTTACAATAATAACACCTCCCTCATTGTGTGATTGTAAGTCAAAGGAGGTTTGCTCAAAACATACTAAATGCTCAATGAAACTATATCATATTATTGTGCACCATCCCTCTATCCCTTCCACCTGCTACCCAGGAAAGCTACCATACATTTCCTATAGCCCAATGACAAGTAGAATGTCTCCAAGAAGTAAGCAAGGAAGGAAAAGGAAGGGGAATGGTATGCAACTCAATGACTTTCTTTTTAAAGGTTTATTTTATATTTGAGAGAGAGCGCAAGAGAGCGAGAGAGCACAAGCAGGGGAGGGGCAGAGAGATAGGGAATGGAAAATCTGAAATGGGCGCGGTATTAACAGCAGACAGCCCGATGTGGAGCTTGAACTCATAAACTGCAAGATCATGACCTGAGCCAAAATCAGACCCTTTACCAACTGAGCCATCCAGGTGCCCCATGAGTATTTTTTAAACAAAAATATTTATAACAAGACCCTTTATTTATATGCCAAGTGGAGCCTCTATGCTTTCTCTCCTCTTTCCTTGCCTCTTCTCTCTCCTTTGGTCCAGCTTGGAGGGGCTGGACACTGTGGTGATAAAGTCAGCAGAGCTAGCTGGGTGTTTAGGAGAATTGAGGCAGAAGCAGGAGAGGGACTGGGCAGCTTGGGTTGAGCCCCTTTCATTAGGGTAACCCTATTTTCTACCACCTGTCCCCCAGATGGGAACACATGGTCTTGCCAACAGAATATTTAACATTCTGGTGCTAAAATTATTTCTCAATCACCCCTTCCTACGTTTCAACCCCTCTAGTTAATGCAGAAACATCCAGTCTCTTTCCACTGAGGAAACGGAATGACCTTAGCATTCCACAGACTTACTCTTGCACTGCTTTCAGAGAAAAACCACTTTTTCTGTTAAATGCCTGTTTGCTATACATCAGAGCAATGTATGGCAAGTTGCTATGTTGCCTTAATTGATAGATCAAGATGTCCTACGTAGAGCTGAGTTGGCTTAAGCTCAGTCCACCTACATGGCAGAACTTGGATGGTAATGGAAGATGCCCTTGATGTAAAGCCTCATCTTCTCCATCTCCGCCTCTAATCCTCTAAATTAGTAGGGAAACAAATTTATTTTGTAAGAAGAAATATGACTAAAAATGTAAATGGCGGGTGAGTAGCGGCTTGGCGATGCCGAAATCTAAATCAATGAGATCAAATCCTTCCCTGTGAGTACTTTTTGATAAGATAAAATTGGAAGGAGCCCATGGATATTAGACAATTGGAAAGAGAACTTGGTCACAACAAGTGCCAAAAGAAGGAGATGGATCTACCTGTACAATAGATTTTCCCATGGGAAATCTTGGTGCTTGCCGGTCAGCACAATGTAAGCAGTATGGAAGAGGTGGATATAAAAATAAAAACCTCCTATCTTGAAACCAAGCATCTTTTTACCTAAGAAAAATCAATGTCTTCACAACAAAAGCACGTACACTGTCAGGATCCACTGCGAAGAGTGGCCTGACCATGGATTAAACTCTTTTAAGCCAATGACTCAGTCAAAAAACCCAGGTTTCAGTCCTAGCTATGTCTGTTGCTCAACGGCCCAATTTTACATAAGTTACCTCACCGATTCTACCTCTATTTCAGTTTCATTACTGATAGAGTGGGAGATATAATAATGCTCCCAGGACCACAGTACACACTGGATATGATGATGCGGGTCAATGTGCTGACTGAACTGTAAATTAGTACCTAAATGTTAGCTATGAATGTTTTGCCCCAATAATATTAGCTATCACCAAGACTGAAGAGAAAAATCAAACGTGAAATAAAAACCTAGTTTTCACTGTACCGAGCATTCAGAAAGGAGGGTAACCTCAAGAGTAGAGCTTTATAATGCTAAATTACAAATGGAAAGGATATTGCAATAAACTCACTTGTATGACCAATCAAAATATTAGCTTTTCCTCATTGTAGCAGCTTAATCCTTCCTCCTGGGTTGGTCTGGTAAAAACCACACGCAGCAGTCTGAAAACGGGATTGGGCATCAATTAAGACTTGGTCAGAGTTTCTCAAGTAGCCAGTGATTTAGTTTCTCGGATTAAGGAAGTCAACAGCCTTACCAATGACTGGATAAAAATAACATTCCTTTCTATTGTGATCATTCTACATCAAGGAAATGTTTGAGATTTAAGCAGTGTAGCATAATGTGCCTGCTACAGTTATTATATGGTTGATCTTCTAAAAACACAGCAGCACAAATGTGTTTTATCAATCTTTGCTGTTGGTAAGAATCTTGGAGAAAACACATTTGAGTCACTTCCCAAGCAGTTCACTCTGATGGATCATTATTCTAAGGCACTCATCATGCCTGTTAGATTCAGATTCATCTCCTCAGAGCCCTCCACCCCCATCCCCCACTCCAACCCCCCACCCCTCCTCCCCATCATTCAAACACTCTGTGCTTTCTTCACAAATGCTGCATACAGACTGTCATTAAGTTCAGAGTAAGCTGCAATTAGCAAGTCTGTCAGCTTCTCTTACAAGGAACTTATTTTTCAGTGGAAATTTTTGTAATGGTTCCTGTCTGATCTTTAACTCTTCCCTGGAGACCAAACTCCCCAGCTCAATTCTTGGCAATGCGATCCTAAGATTGAATGATACCCCTTTGGACCCATTAATTACTGTAATTTCTTAAATTTAGCTACTAGCTGTTTTGGCACCTTCCACACAGCACCCCTTGCAAATAAATCCTGCAGAGCTCTGAAATGCCTGGCCTCCCTGTCTGCACCCTCAGAGATGTGTAAGCCTGGATCTTGGGCCTCACAAGGCCTCTTCAGTGTGGTCAGGGGTAGTAAGCAAAAGCCTGTGTTTCAGGGACTCACTTGCATTTATTTTACTGGGTGAGGGTGATAAGGTGATTGCCAATGTCGCCCAGTTCAACGACCAAGGGGCTGCTTAAAACTTATTGTGTGTCACCAGGTAGCTGCTTCTCCCCTGGGTCCACAGGGCTATTTGCAAGTTGAAAAGGAGAGATAGGGATGGAGGATAACTAGGAATCCGAACAGATGGAGAAAGATTTTCAACGTAGAAGGCAAAGCAATGGGGGATCTGTTTAACTTACAGATAAAATAAACATTAGTTCATTGATCAGTTCCTGGGATTCCTCACAAGACCAGAAATTCAAGGGTTGTCTATCTCTCTAAAAAGGTAAGTACAGTGATGTTTTTTTCCTATTTGAGTCACACTGAGGTAACTACTAAAACACTTGGGTATGTTACAAATCAAGATACAATGAAAGAAATCATCTGATAGTTTTCTGGCTTTCAGCCCACTTCAAAAAAGTCCCATGCTGGCAAGGCCTGTTGGTACTATTCCCATCATAGCTCAGCACTCTGCAGGGACTCCATAAATATTTGTTGACTGGTGACTGATATGCATGCTGGTCTACATGAGGACAAAGTATATCCTCCTTATATTTCATCTCAATACTTATACCTGTGAGCTCATGTTTATCATGTAGGTAATGAAATACCATTCTGACCTTCCTTACAGAGGTGGAGATGAAGTTAATTGGATTATTTCATTCATCCTAGAAGCGTTTGGGTTTTGTTTCTGCATGCTCTTCTCTTCTGGGATTCTTCTCTTGTCAAACTCTGCTCATTCTTTAGGCCCCTTCTCTTTTATGAAAACTTATTCTCTCTCCTCCTCTTCTCCCTCATAGTTAGTATGTATTGAGCACTTAATGTGTCAGATACAGCTCTAAGAGTTTTGAGTATATTGACTCATAGAACACTCAAGCCCATGTACTGACTCAATAAAAAACACCGAGTGAGGTGTTAACTGCTCTTACTTCCCTTCTGTAGATGAGAAATGAAGAAACAGAAAGGTACAGTGGTAACCTCTTCAAGACCACACAGCAGGAAAGAAGTAGAGGTGGGATTCGAACCCAAGTCTTTTGGATCCAGAGCTACCCTCTTAAGTATTCCACTGGTTATCCAGCTTCTTGGATCTGCTCATTTCCTGAACTCTGATGATCCCTGTTGTTGTTGTTTTTTACAAGAAGATAGATAATAATCCTCATTTTATTAAAAATAGGCTAATCTTCTATGTTCTATCATATCTGTTGCTTTGGATTTAGTTCACATCTTTTCATATCTTTGTGGTATAGATCACCTTTATTCTTTTTAACAGTAGCATAGGGGTGCCTAGGTGACTCAGTCAGTGAGGCATCTGACTCTTGATTTCGACTCAGGTCATGATCTCATGGTTCGTGAGTTTGAGTCCTGTGTCGGGCTCCATGCTGACAGTGGAGAGCCTGCTTGGGATTCTCTCTCTCCCCCTCCTTCTCTCCCCTCTCTGCACCTCTCAAAATAAATAAACTTAAAATTTTTTTTAAATAAACAAAAAAACCCACACAATCTTGGTGGATGTTTGGACAGTGTTCACACTTTCAATATCAAGCACAACCACATTTTAGAACTGCAAAATGAAAGAAACACATAGAAGGCTGAAGTCAAATAGAGAGTGTTGGGTCAGGTAGCTCTTCCATGCTATTAAGAAATAAATTATTCAGCAGAGAGAAAATAAGACATAGATAAGGCCAACACTTCTCCAAGTGGGTATTGAAGGAATAACTGCTGCGGGTATTAGCTCATGTATGTAAAAACTCTTGTCTCCATGCAACACCTTGTTATTTTCACAGTTAATGTGAAATAGACATTTTACTGTTAAATTATGCTGGCAGTTACCCAGGAGGGCCAATCACGGGCCTGCTTGGAGTAAGGCATCACACGAAAGATTTCCTGAAGTTTTCCGATGGCCGAAGCAAGCAGCCAGCCACATTTTCTCTGAAAACTGCTCAGGCCAAAAATACTCTTTGCTCTGCTATATTGAGTTGAAGTCTGTTTTTCAATCAGGTTGTTATTCAAATACTGGAGCAGATCCAAATTCGCTTTCCTGAGGAAAAGTCTGTCTCTGCCTATAGCGTGCACAGTCCAAGAGGGTGGGCTCCTGGCCCTTCACAAGGGACAACCAGGCCTGCCCCCCCATTCTTTCAGTGTGTGAGGGGGGTGGCTCCTGCCTCTGCCCTCCCCCTACCTGCACACAAGTCAAAGGGACCAGCTTGTTCCTCAGAAGTGCACCAGTGCCCAGCCACCTTGCTCCTCTGCTCAGACCACCTTTTCTTCCCGCCTCATGATCTCCGCGTGCTTTTCTAGATCTTTCCCATTCTGCAATGCCAGCCATATGAGCCCCAGCTCTCCTGAGCAGGCTTCCTGACTTAAAGAGCTCTTCTCCTGCATGGTGGCACTGGCCTCTAATACTCACTTGGCCATTCCCTCACTCACTCCTTTGTTTATCCATCCAACTGATACTTATTATGCACCTACCAATGCCAGAGATACAGCAGTGAACAAAACTAAGTCCAGGGGAGTAAATAGAAAATAAACAAATACACACGTAGGTATTTACTACACCTGTGTTGGGTGCATAATTGGCCTTTTGAGGGGAACATCAAGGAGGCCATTTTGTGGGGTTTTTTTTAATGTGATTTTTGATTTGAAAACAAATATATTTTTCTTCTCAACTTAAGTGTAAGCTTCCTGAGAGGGGTGGAGATAACCAGTGATAAACTGTCATGATGCTTTCTTCAGTAAAATTCCACTCTCTGAAGTACACCAATCAAAGTTTTTGGTGAGGGCTAGAAAGGGCACAAGTGTACTTGGATAGGATTATGAGCCCTAGCTTGTGGCCCTTGAATATCCTAGTAAAATACCAATGCTCTTAGAGCATAAGTTATGCATGTGGCCCTCAATATGCCAGGGCCACATGTAGCAGTTAGGAAGCAGGCACAGATAACCTCACCACCTTTAAAAAATGGATTAGCAGGGTGCCTGGGGAGTTCAGGAGGTTGAGCGTCTGACTCTTGATTTTGGCTCAGGTTATGATCTCATGGTTCATGGGATTGTGCCCTGCATCAGGCTCTGTGTTGACAGCATGGAGCCTGCTTAGGATTCTCTCTCTCACTCTTTCTCTGTCCTTCCCCCACTTGCATGAGCATGCTCTCTCTCTCTCAAAATAAATATTTAAAAAATCTTAAATTAAAAACTGGATTCTCAGTTCTAAATAATATGAACTAATCCCTTTACTTCTAATGCCTGCCCTTGCTTCAGACAAAATACCCAAAGCACAATGAAAACAGAGGCCAATAAAGTAAATAACTTAAAGCAACCAAAGAAATAAACACTATCAAACAGTCCTAACTAAGCCTTACCAAATCAACGCTTCTGAAGTCATGCCACCTTTATTAAGTGGTTCTTTTATCCATCTTGCCATAAAAATAGAGAAATATGCAAAAATAATAACTATGTACCAAATACTTTGGCCGCTTTATTTTAAATACAATTGTATGCAGTTTGTTAATCCTCACTGTCATTTATAACTGAATTCTATGTACTTTCAAAAGCTGTATAATGGATGAAGTCCATGAAGACACAACCTCATCATATCCCAGTACCATATTATCAATAAAATTGGATTTGATGGACTCATGTTGTATTTGCATTGTTTCTTGTAGGCATAAATCTTACAAGTGATTTTAATTACTGGCCATCACTTCTGTATGAATTCCTTAAAGATGGGGATATTGTCCACTCAGCTTCACTGTTGAATCGTTAGCACCTAGCACAGTGTCCACCCATAGGGGGCCCTTCACTAATGTTGAGTAAATAACTACTAACTTATTTTCTGAAATGAGATATGGTATCTGTGATTGTTAATTTTATGTGTCAATTTGGCCAAGCCGAGAGACCCGGATATTTGATCAAACATTATTTTAGATGTTTCTATGACGTTACTTGTTTGGTAAAATGAACATTTAAATTAGTTGACTCTGAGTAAAGCAGACCACCCTCTCTAATGTGGGTGAGCCTCATCTAATCAGTTGAAAGCCTTGAGAGAAAAAGACTGATTTCTCCTGAGCAAGAATTCTGCCAGCAGACTCTGCCTTCACACTCAGCTGCAACTTTAGCTCTTCCTTGGGTCTCTGAGGAGCTTGCCAACTTCCATAGAAGCATAAGCCAATTCCTTAAAAGAAAGTTCTCTGTATCACTACACATATATTCACATGCTATTGGCTCTATTTTTCTAAAGAACTCTGGCTAATTCAGTGTGCCTTACTCATTTACTCTCTCAATGAATCAGTCAACACATGTTATTGAATCATTCTCACCCACCAAGGCCCTGCAGTCACCAAAGCCAGACTAAGGACAACCTGGATAGCTTGCTTTTTTATTAAAAAAAGTTTTTTTTTATTTTAGAGATAGAGCTAGAATGCACAAGTGGGGGAGAGGGGCAGAGGGAGAGAAAGAGAATCTTAAGCAGGCTCCATGCTCAGCACAGAGCCCAACATGGGCCTCAATCCCATAATCCTAGGGTCCTGAGCCAAAATCAAGAGTTGGGCACTCAACCGGCTAAGCCACCCAGGCTCCTCCCCACATCCGACAGCTTTTGACCTTAATTTCTCCACTCTGGTGGAGAGCCAGAGAGCATTACCTCCTCAAAGTTTCATTTCTCTTGTGATGCAAAGCACCTGTACATCATCTCTCTAGAGAAACAGGTGCCAAGAGAATATTGTACTTGCTAACGCCATGTTGTGATGGTGTTATGGGAGGCACCGACTTACTACTGTGATTTTAGGGGAAGATACTTCCCATGGTGGTGCTTAGCCATTAATAGTATCACTTCCTCTAAATATTTCCACTCTTTAGAGTGAAGTTGTGGGTGGGGAATTTCCGTCATGGAAACTAGCCGAAAGGTTACAAAAGGTTCACGGACTCTGTACCATTTGATGTGTAGCAGCTAACTGGTGCCCCATAAGGCTAAGGAAAAGATGAATCTAAAAATACATCAGTGGGAAGCCTCTAGGGGAGCATGGCATGAAATTTGGTTCTCTTGGGGATTTAGCAAGGTGATTGGCAGTCATGGAGCTCACGTGTGGACCCAGGGGTGGATGCTTCCGTAGCGTCCATATTCACGTAGACCCTTCCACCGAGGGTTTGTGTGGTAGGGGAAGTGGGCAATGAGAGTGAAAGCCTTCCTTAATGTGCCTGCAGGAAGCACAGTTCACCTCTGGGAGTCTGTTTTCTCTCTGGGAGTCATTTTTGTCTCTTCCTTCCTCCTTAAAGCTCCTCCTCTCCTTTGATGTCTTTTTCCTTCTGGCTCTCAGTTCCCTAATCCATTTACCTCTTACCTCCAGTGAAAGCCTGTTTCTAACATGAGGCCAAGCCTCACGTCCCTGCTGGTAGTATTTTGTGCATGAGAGAGGGAAAAATTTGGGGAGCATT
The DNA here is from genome assembly GCF_008692635.1 of Crocuta crocuta. NCBI lineage: Eukaryota > Metazoa > Chordata > Mammalia > Carnivora > Hyaenidae > Crocuta > Crocuta crocuta. Next base: position 9,870,336 of record NW_027530974.1, read on the forward strand.
GTGCCTTCCTGAAATTATAGTCTGAGCCTTCATCTGTGGCAATTACCTAGCACTGTCAATGAAGAGAAATGATAAATAGACTGTCATATGTTCACTTGATAAAATGCTATATAGCCATCAAAATAACTCATCAATGCCTATTTGCATTGACATGGATAACCTTCAGAAACAACGTTGACCCAAAGAGCCAGTTATGGAAGAATATATATGGGATAATTATATTTTCATTGCTTCTTGGCCTTTTGGCTAAGATCAAGTGTGGCATGATTATAGTTGCTTACAATTCCCAAACAGGCAAAAATAAATAGCATACACAGTACATATAAATTACATATTAATTAATTTTTATACAAATATAGGCACAAATTACAATACACATAGTAGATAGGTGTACATATAGAGATATGAGGCATATCTAAAAATTAAGGGAACATGATTAACATAAAATTTAAGACAGCAGTTCCTTTTGTTAGGGGCGTGAGTAGAAACTGATACAATTGGGGCACCTGGGTGGCTCAGTCGGTTAAGTGTCCGACTTCAGCTCAGGTCATGATCTCACAGTTTGTGGGTTCGAGCCCCACATTGGGCTCTGTGCTGACAACTAGCTCAGAGCCTGGAGACTGTTTCAGATTCTATGTCTCCCTCTCTCTCTGACCCTCTCCTGCTCATGCTGTCTCTATCTCTCTCTCAAAAATAAATAAAATATTAAAAAAAAGAAACTGATACAATTGGTTGGGGGCGTGAATCAGGACTCAAGGGCTGGTAAGGCAGGAAGCAGGTAAACACTCATTGTTTTTTAATGTTTATTTATTTTTGAGAGAGAGACAGACAGAGTATGAGCAGGAGAGGGACCAAGAGAAAAGGAGACACAGAATTCAAAGCAGGATCCAGGTTCTGAGCTGTCAGCACAGAGCCTGATGCGATGCTCAGATTCACAAACTGCAAGATCATGACCTGAGCTGAAGTCAGACACTTAACTGACTGAGCCACCCAGATGCCCCAACATGCATTTGTTTTATTTCTATTATTATTTAGAATGTGTGCACGCATGACCAATACTTCTTTGTAGTATGAAATGTTTTGCAATACCTAAAACTTTTTCTAAAGTGAAATTTGTGCATATTATTAATCCTTACTTATCATCTTCCTTAGAAAACAAAGGGAGGGGCTTGGGGAATAACAGCTGCTTATAAAAATTAAGGAGAACGTTAACTGAGTTATAGACCTCCATTAACCAAAGTTTCTGGTCAGAAGCAAAGATGAAAAAGAAGGTTCACTTGTTACCTCACTTCACCGTTGCTGACTCACTTCTGATCCCCCAGGATGCTTCCTTAAGGCACAGCCACCATGTAATGGAACCTGGAGGGATGTCAATTTCAAGTAGTCTATCATCACTGCCTGGATATTTGGGAGCTGTTGTGGGCACAGTGACATTGGTTATTTGAATGATCAAAAAAGTCTGCCCCAAGGGGTGGCTTGGACACCCCACTCTGTCGTTCGTGGCCCTGCAGCACACGCACAAATGGTGCTGGGTGGAATGAGATGCAGCTGTGGGGCTTGAGGAGCCCCTGCTCTAATGAAGTTCGACCAGTCTTCTCTCAAAGTCCTCCCTCCCAGTGTCTGCCAGATCAGGTGTGCTCCCACCACAATTAGTAACATTATTTTTTTTCTTTCAGTCAACTCACTTTTTTTTAAACTTAAAGATATTTACTTATATTAAAAGAAAGTTTATACCACTCCTGCAGATAAGTAGCCAGTGCCCCTAGTGCTAATGGAAGGTAATCATGAAAAATAGATGCAGGAAAACAAAACTATGCTGGTAAATTTTAGCTAGCTATCATGGCCTACTGATGGCCCGTAGCCCAAGGCCCACTTTCTCCTTGTTAGAAAGGTAAATGGCCAACGGTTAGATAATGTTAAAATCAGGCCCAAAGCAAGCGATCCAAAGAGTGAAAATGGAAAAGTTTTCTGTGACAGCGTCTAGTGACTCAGCATGATTTTATGCCATATCTGTGTATCATGTACCATGTAAAATTCTCCTATGGTGCCCCACAGTTTGGAAACTTTGATCAAAGGAGTTTCCAAGAGACAGATAAGCAGAAGGAAAATGGAGGGGGTTTGGAGTAAGATGTGATACAGTTATGTACAGGACACATCAAGCATTAAGGAGCTCTCCCTGGGACGCCTGGCTGGCTCAGTTGGAAGAGCATGTGACCCTTGATCTTGGGGTTGTGAGTTCAAGCCCCATGTTGGATATAGATTACTTAAAAATAAACTATTTTCATTATTTTTTAAATGTTTATTTATTTTTGAGAGAGAGAGAGACAGAGCACAAGCAGGGTAGGGGCAGAGGGTGAGGGAGACACAGAATCCGAAGCAGGCTCTAGGCTCCAAGCTGTCAGTACAGAGCCCAACGTGGGGCTCGAACTCATGAACTGCAAGATCATGACTTGGGCAGAAGTCAGATGTTCAACTGACTCAGTCACCTAGGAGCCCTAAAAATAAGCTTTTAAAAGAAAATAAAGGAGCTCTCCCTCTGTACCTGGGTCCTTTCTCTAAGCAGAATCTCAAAAGGGGCTGAGGAAGATCTCCTCCATATGGCCCTGAATAGATACGAAGGGCATGGAAATGCAGATGCATAAGTAAATGGGGAACAGTGGATGGCATGACCTGAGTATCCACGGGGCTGTGTAGCAGGTGGTCTTTGCTTGAATTTCCCCAGAAGCAGACCCTGACTCAGATTCAAGCGCATGTACTTTGTTTATCTATTTACTTTTAAAGTTTATTAACTTATCCTCAGAGAGACAGAGACAGTGCAAATTGGGGATGGAAAGAAAGAGGAGAGAATCCCAAGCAGGCTCCTTGCTGCCAATACAGAGCCTGACACTGGGGTTCAAACTCGCGAAACCATGAGATCATGACCTGAGTCAAAACCAAGAGTTGGATGCTTAACTGACTGAGCCACCCAGGCACCCTCAAGTGTATGTAGTTTAAATAATGATCCCAGGACACTTTGCTGGGGAGCAGGGAGCCATGGGGGGGGGGGGTAGTGAGAAGGGAAGGGCACATAAAAAGCCAATGACCAAGATGGCCACTGCTGTGGTAACTGAGCTTAAGTTCATGTGGAAACTTTAGGAAATAGGTAAAAGAGGTGTCTTAGATTATTCTACTCAGGCCTGAGGGAGCTGGGATGTTTACGGCCCACTGGAGAGTTATTTCTGGGCATTTTCATTTACCTTTAAGCTATTACATGGCCCTACTTGGCTTGGAGAAAGCTCTTAGGTCCTGAGATAAAGATTCAGGCTGTTACAAGTTAGTTCAGTCCCAATGAGGCTCAAAGGATGGAGGTAGGAACCTTTTCACTACACCCTTCCTCTGCTAGAAACTTAAAAGCCTTGTCATGTTTGATCCATCCCACAGCACTCCAAGATGGCTCTTTCCTCTCATTTACATACAGAGAAAGAGGCTCTATCATTTTGGGCATCGCTTGCTCAAAGTCAGGCAGTTTGTGTCCTACACCTCTGGTTATACCTTCCTAGTTGTTTTCTTTTTTAACATCGAAGTGAAATTCACGTGACATAAATTAGATATTTTCAAGAGGACACTTTAGTGACATTCAGTATATTCACAATACTATGCCAAGACCACCTCTATCTGGTTCCAAAACACTTCTTTCACCTCAAAAAGAAATCACCTATTCATTAAGCCCTTGCTGCTCAGTTTTCCCTTCCCTAGCTCCCTGGTAGCCACTAATCTGCATTCTGTCTCTATTGATTTACCCATTCTGGATATTTCATATAAATGGAATCATGTAACTGTACCTGGCTTTTATTTTGCACAGTGTCTTTGAGACTTATCCCTGCTGTAGCATGTATTAGTAGTTCATTTTTTTTTTTTTTTTGGTGGTTGAATAATATTCTGTTGTATGGACCTACCACAATTTGTCTCTCCACTCATCTGCTGATGGACATTTAAGCTGCTTCACCTCTCAGTCTGTTGTGAATAGTACTGCTAGGAAAGTGTGTACACATGTACTTATTTGTCTTCAGTTGAAGGTTTAACTAGAAGTAGAATTGCTGGGTCATGTAGTAATTTTGTGTTTCAGTTTTCAAGAAACTGAGCTAGTCTTCTTGGAGAGCTCCTTCTTCTCTACCTCTATTTATATATTTATTTAAAAACATTTTTTAAAGCCTTTATTTAATTATTGAGAGACAGAGAGGGACAGAGTGCTAACAGGAATGGGGAAGAGAGAGAGGGAGTCACAGGATCTGAAGCAGGCTCCAGGTTCTGAGCTGTCAGCCCAGAGCCTGATGCGGGGCTGGAACTCATGATCTTCATGACCTGAGCTGAAGTCGGACACTTAACTGCCTGAGCCACCCAGGCATTCCATGCTCTACGTCTATTTAAATGTTAGAATTTGTTGGGGCACCTGGGTGGCTCAGGCAGTTAAGTATCCGACTTCGGCTCAGGTCATGATCTCACGATTTGTGGGTTTGAGCCCCACTTCTGGCTCTGGGCTGACAGCTCAGAGCCTGGAGCCTGCTTCGGATTCTGTGTGTGTGTCTCTCTGTCCCTCCTCCACTCATGCTCCTTCTCTCTCTCTCTCTCTCTCAAAAATAAACATTAAAATAAAATATGTTAGAATTTCTTGAGATTCAATTCTAAGCTACCCTTCTCCTTTCTCGTTTGATACTTTCCTTCAAGTAGGTATCACCCACAGCCATGGTTGCAATGACCAAGTCTGTGCCAAGGATCCTCAGACCTCTCCTCTGAGCTCTAGCTATCAGTCAGTGTCGAATGCCTGGCTGACATCTGCGTTTGGATCCATTCTAGAACTGAACTAACCCGAGCCTGGTCCCCACCAGCTTCCACCGTCTCTGTGACTGGCAAGCAGCATCAAGATCCATTTGAATGTGCAAACCAGGAAATGGGGGGTCATCTTTGACACGTTACCCCTCGCTCTCCTTTTTTGTCCACTGCCAAGTATTGTTGATTTTCCTTTCTAGTTGACTTTTAAATTTGTGTAATTCTGTCTCTGCTGCTACCATTCTTGTCTGTACTCACATAGATATCCTTGCCTGGTTGAGTTCATCCACCTGCTGATTAGCCTCCCTGTCTCTACGTGTGGTCCCCTTCCATCCATTCTCCACATGGCTATTCTAGAAGCCGTGGAAAACCCTGGTACCTTCTCCTTGGCTTTTAGAATAAGCAGCATCTTTTATGCTGCACTTTGGGCTCATTTGCACCCACTACCCACTTGCCTCTGGCTTGATTTTGCCAGATAATTCTATGGTCTCCTACCTCAGGAAATGGTCTCCACTTATTCTCTCCCTGGATCATAGCCTTGTGAATTCCTACACCTTTTTTCAGTTCTAGTCTCACTTTGCTTCTAGAAACCTCCTGCCTCCCAGACGAGATCAGCTTCCCCCACAATATGCTCTGATCCTTATCACATTGGTGTGATTAATAATTAACGTCTGCCTCTCCCCTGCACTGTAAACTCTTTGGAAGCAGGGCAATGTCAGTTTTGTTCCATCTTATGTAAGTTTCAACTTAAAAGTAGCTGCCACATGAATTAACGAATTAATGAGAAACGGTGGAGCTCCAACTCAAAGCTGATTTCCCATCCTTCCCTTTCCACTGCTCCATTCTGAAAACAGGCATGTCCTTGCAAAGGGAAAGGACTTTATCCCCAAACTGGAAGGAAATGGAAACAAGGAGAAAAATCACTTGACTGGTTCCCAGGGTCCTGTCATGGGCAACTGCTCTTCACACTCACTACTGGGTGGGAACCAGTTTTCTGGGCGGAGGGGAGGAGCTCCTCAAGCATCGGTCAAGAAGAGCGGAGCACCCACCCTCAGCTCTCATTATGGGCACAGAGGAAAGAAAACCTGCTCGCCAATGTCCACACAGCTTTGAACAACATACAACCCTTTTCGAGTGGCATTCCCTTGAAAGTTGTATGTGTTCTTCATTTTGAAGTGATTTCAGCAAGATGAAAAGGCTGCCTCAATTCCTTTGTGGAAGAAAGGCTAATGAATGAATGAACGAGTCAAGTGAATTAGTAAATACGGAAAAAAGAAAGGTGGGACAAGTTGAGATGGCCCAGTGTGAACAGGTAGAACAAGTATGATTTGTCCCCAACCCCTTAGAGATGATGCTACTGGCCAGTTCTCTGCAGAGCCAGACACATTGAGTCCAATCCTCAATCATCGCTTCCTACCCCTCTGGGGTGATTCCAAGAGGGACAGAAAATGACCCTAATCCATCATAATGTGCAAGTGACCCAGCCCACATTTTGAAGTATAGAAATAATGTAGGAGAAGCCAAAGTTCAAGGTTATCACAGGTAAGCTCTCTGAGGAGGGCAGCAAGGGGAGGAGCCGTCTAGCTTATACACCAGGAAGCACCTACCCAAGATGATTAAAAAAAAAAAAGAATCATGCAGACTTTAGGTCGCCTTAAAGCCAGTGACTGCAGGTCGGCTTAAAAGAATCCTGGAGTCCCTGTTTCCTCCTTTGGGACATATGGAGTCCCTCTCAGTTTCAGTTAAGGGATGTCAACAGTAGGGAACACTAACAAATATCTGATACCAACTCAGGAAGTCAGAGTCTGAGCGAGTCCCGCCCCCCATCAGGCCACAACAAGTGTCAGAGAACTTACCCAGGGCAGAACCACTGCTGCTGGGTCATCTGGTGTCCCTGGTGTTCTCTCCGTCTCCCCAGCCAGGCAGGCAGGAGATGGCAGCTCAGTCCTGCCTCATCATTTAGCTTCTGTCTTGCCACAGCCACCAGATTTGCTTCTAAAGGCAGCTGCAAGCATTTCCCTAGCGAGCAACCCCACACACAGCCTGTGAGCAGGGTATGTATGTGTGTTTTTCCTTCCGGTTGCTGCAAGTGATGTTGTCTCAGTTCATTTCCTCCCTGTGCTTTTTTTTTTTCTTTGGGGGACGATATGTAGTTTAGGGGCAAGTGAGAAGTCTAGGTCTAATCTGTACGGCTTGCTCTTTTGAGAGAGAAAGAGGTGATCTTTAAATTATCATTGCAATGGCATTCTGTAGAGTGGCATGAGCTCCTTTCCAGGCTGCATGGAGGCAAACGTTAGTCTATGTTAAGACCAACCAAATTAGGATTTTGTGGTTTTATGGACTTACTGCACTCTAAAACGTTCCACTATGAATTGATATGAAACAAGCTTTTTGACCAGTATTTAAGTCTGTGCACTGTGATAGGCATCCTGCTAGGTGTGAGGCACCCAGATGGAGAATTCCTATTTACAGTGTGGAATGGAAGCCTAGACTGAGAATGTGGAAGGGGCTTTGGAAGTTCCCAAGTCCCGAACCTTTGTCTTCTAACTGTGTTTTTGAGACAAGTGGTCTGGTCTGACGCTACCTACCTGGTGGCTGCCCTTTCAGCACTTTTGATCTTTTTGTGTCTCAGCTTCCTCATCTGTAAAATGGGGGAGCCATAGGACTATTGTGAGAGTTACATTAGTAACTATATGTAAAGCCCTCAAAGAGTGGCTGGCACAAGTCAATAATAAGCAGGATATGAGTGTTTACTATTAATCACTAGTAGCAAGTTACATTATTATAAGCTCAGTCTTTTGCTTTTTTCCTTCTTTTTGCACTTCCCATCCCTTCCTGGTGCCTAGGTAAGGACTGGGGGACAGAGAAGGTTGAAGAGAGAGGGAGATGGTTTAAAGGATCGATACTCCCCCATGATCAGGTGGCGTGGGAGGCTCCTGCTCTTGCCTGCTCCGGGATCAACACAAAGAAAAGCCCCGTCCTTGGCCTTGCCTTCATCTTTGATATCATGGTGTATACTGCATTCTTGTGACTTCTGTCTTGTTGTTGTTTTGTTGTGTCTTAATTTCCTGTAATACTTTCCAAAATTTAGATCCATGTCATCTAAGTGTTGAACTGGCCTGAATCATATGAAGGAAATACTGCACCCATAAGCAGATGCCAAATTTAATTTTTTTAACGCTTATTTATTATTGAGACAGAGAGAGACAGAGTGTGCATGGGGGAGGGGCAGAGAGAGGGGGAGACACAGAATCTGAAGCAGGCTCCAGCCTCCGAGCTGTCAGCACAGAGCCCATTGTGGGGCTCAAACTCACAAACCACGAGATCATGACCTGAACCAAAGTTGGACGCTTAACCAACTGAGCCACTCAGGTGCAGTAGCAGAAGCCATATTTAAATAAAGAAACAAAACACTCTGCTCAATGCCTTGTGTAATTGGGACTTCTAAATAAATTGGTGACAAGAACACCCCTGGTAATCCTCATATAAATATTGCGTCCATACATTCATGGTAAAAGTATCATCTATTTTTTCTTTCTCCCTTCTTTTCCTTAAAACACCACTCTTGCATACATGCTATATATCAGGAACTGTTCCAGATTTGGGATAGAATTATCCTATTCCCGAGTTTTTATTTTCTAGTGCAGCATATCCATAACAAATTTAGCAGGGCAGAAATTCAGACAGTACATATTTTTTCAGATGTCCCTCCATGCATTTCCCGTTGTCCCATATCATGTGCTATTTTCTCATATCATTAGATGCTTAAGCAGTATAAATTTAACTGTGTCAATTTTGGAAAAAATAACTTCCGTTATCCATGATACCTCAAAGATGAATGCTATCGAGCTGTCTCCTTAAGTCAGTGACACCGTAGGTAAATGAGAAGGCTGATCTGGCCTTCATTTACATCAAGCACTTGAGTTGGGCAACTTGATTATCCTTAACTCTCTTCTTTCATCTATATCCCCATGGCTTCCTTTCCCACTTGGAGGTGCCTGTCCCATGGCTGAGGCCTCAGAATGGAGAGAGAGTGTCTGTCAAGGCGAACTAAGCAGTTCAGACTTTTTCCAAACACAGATCACACTTGTTTTAGAAAAACAAGTGAAATATTTTTTTCCCACTTGGAAGGATGAAGGTTTTCTACGTCTGTTTTCCTACTTACAGTCTTAGATGTTTTCCTTTTTCTTTTTTTGGTTTGTTTTCTTCTTTTTTGATTAGTGGCAGATTATGCCACGTGTCAAGATCTTGACAAGCCCCAGATGGCTCTGATAAAAACAAACACCTGTAATTTCTAATCACTCTATCCAATGAAGATCGTGTTTACATTTTCATCTTTATTTCAACAATCTTCTTTTCTGCTTTAATTAACTTCTTCATGCTGGCTCAGTTCACACCACTGCACAGTTTATAACTACCTGTTAAGCAGTAGCCAACCCCCTGGCAACTGTTTTGAATTTGTCATGGGTGTTTGGTCCAAGGAGTGACTGTTGTATGAAGTCTGAGAGGCGGGGGAGGCAGGAGTGAGCATTTGGGAAGATAAAACGTTTAAAAATCTATGGCCAACGTGTGTGTGTGTGTGTGTGTGTGTGTGTGTGTGTGTGTGTGTGTGTGTGTGTGTGTGTGTGTGTGTGTGTGTGTGTGTGTGTGTGTGTGTGTGTGTGTGTGTGTGTGTGTGTGTGTGTGTGTGTGTGTGTGTGTGTGTGTGTGTGTGTGTGTGTGTGTGTGTGTGTGTGTGTGTGTGTGTGTGTGTGTGTGTGTTTATGATTCTATGTGTGTGACTCATTTCCCTCCATGACTAAATACAGCATGAGCCATAGGGAATCGGCTACCCACTGAGGAATTTAAATGAACATGCCCAAGGGTTGGTTTGGCAAATTTCAAGGGCAAAGTTGAATTATATTATAATGTGCACCTCATCCCTGCTCAAGAATGGCAGTCAGTCTTGTGATTCTCATTTTTAGATGAAGAAATTAGAGCTCAGGAAGATACAGTTCGTTTGTCCGTTCAGTAGTTGTGTTCCTCCAAACTCCTGTGAGCTTTGCTGGGCATGTTTGATACGTCAGTCACTGAGACACGGGGCCTGCCCTCAAGGTAATCTGGTGAGATAACTATTCCCATGAATGGGTTCACTCAACTATTAAAAGCATTAATTGTGCAAGTGCTATGAAAAATTTAAAATGAATGAGAATCATCTCCTCCCCTAGGGCCAGTAGACATGGCAAAGCAAACTTTATCCACCTTCCTCTTCTGCTCTCTCACCACTTACAACCCTTCTTTTCTCTCATTCCAGGACACAGTTGTCTCCCCGCTCTTCTGTTCTCTTAGTTCATCAGCCAAATCCCCGGTCCTGAATCCCGGAACCTCATGACCAGCTATTTAAGCAACGTGTGTGCATTCATGTTGATTTCCTTGTTCTTGTTCTTCTGGGCGCTTATGTATTTCCAGCCAAGAATGTAAGCTCAGTCTACTTTCTCTCCTGCCCTACAGCTACCCAGTTAACCAAGACTTGTTTCCTTGCAAATTCTCCCCCAGTCAACTCAACTGAGGCCCTTCTGCTGCTCAGGAATCTTCTTGTGCATCTCCCACGGATGATCTGTCAAGTCTTCTTTCCATACTTTTGCCCACTGTCCAGCAGCTGTGCGCCCAGCCCTCACTGGGTGCCACACTGAGGGTAGGCGCTTATGCGAGCTCTTCTAGCGACTCCATGGTCTCTGCTGAACTTGGCTCTTCTATCCTCCTTTTCCTTATTCTCTGCACGTTCTCCAACCCTTTCAACTCTAGCTTCTAGCATGGCCACTTGACCAATAATAAGAGTGATGCTACTATTTTGATGTTTATTATTAGGAAGTAAGTGACATTTGCAAAGATGAATCCCTTCTAGTTCACAGAACAGCTGTATGAAGAAATGCAGCCACTGGAAGGGCAAAAGGAAGAAAGGCCAAATTATTTTTAAGAGAGCACTGATGGCAGATTTTCAAGATTCTGATTTTGGGGAGCATTTGTGGCATTTAGGCATCTGGCAAACACCAAGCCCTCACTTCTCCATTCATCTGTCCCTTTTCTGCACGGTAACCATATTTGGCTCCCTTCCTGTAATAATTGAGAAAGTCTTATTGGTGTTGATTTTTCCATATTTTAAAAAAATTAATGTTTTAAAGGTGTGTCTAGGTCACTCAGTCTGTTAAGCGTCCGACTTTGGCTCAGGTTATGATCTCACAACTCACGTGCTTGAGCCCCATGTTGGGCTCTGTGCTGACAGCTTAGAGCCTAGAGTCTGCTTCAGACTCTGTGTCTTCTTCTCTCTCTGCCCTTCCCCTGCTTATGCTCTGTCTCTCCCTCTTTGTCAAAAATAAATAAACATTAAAAAATTTTTAATTAATGCTTTAAATCTAAAAGTAATAATTTTATATTGTAAAATATATTATTTTATATTACCAACAGTGCAGGTAAAACTAAAGTGCCTCTGACCATCAGCCTTAATTTCAATTCCATCCCCTGCTTTGCCCACAGCTAGCCCCTGCTCTCTGTCTAGGATATATTCTTCCAAGGCATTTTCCAAGCATTTACATCAATATATGTAACCACCATCAGGTTGCAGTTGAGCACATGAGCTTCCTCCCCCTTGAGTGTGCTTGTGCTCACAACCAGAACACGAGACTGAAACCATCCCATTACCCTCAGTTTCTGAGGGAACTGTATAAACTGCTATTCTGGTTTCACATGCAAATAGCAATTTGAAAACAACATCTTATTCGTGAGAATATACGACATTGCTGCCTTTGAGGGTTGAAGAGATTAGATCCCTCCATTTGTCTGGCTTTTGCTCATCTGTTTTCTAAATATACAAAAACGTGGATTTCTGTCCAGCTGGTTTGTCTCTGAGTTGAGATTCCCAGATCAAATGCCAAAGGTCCAGTGGTGACTTGATAAAGTGAATTTCCGGATTTTTCTCTTTGCCCACTTGACCGCTGAGCAAAAAATCAAATCGAATCGTGCCTTTCCCTAGGTTCCCTGTGCTGCCCTTGACTATGACCCCAGCCCCAGGCAGGGACTGTCATGTGCCCTTTGTGATGGTTTAGAGCCACCTTTCTCTCTACCCTGGCTGACTTCTTATCTGTCCTCTTTCTTGACATTTTGTTTCTCCTCAATCTCAAAACAGCCTCCACTCACAGCCGCATATTGTGAGATTATTGCTTTAAAGACTGAGAACTTTTTTTTTTTTTTTTTTAATGACACCCAGTACTTAAAACCCCAGCACTTCTCTATGTTCCCTCTGGGTTTTATGCAATTATTTTACTCTAATACAATAAAATTTAAAAGGGAGCTCCAACCTATTCCTCCTCTATTTTCAGCACGACTTCCTGTTCTATAAAGCAAAAGCCTTAAGTCATGGAAGCTGTAAATTTCATCCCTTAAGCTCTGTCTACCCTCTTGCTTTGCCTCCTCTCTTCTTCTTTGCAGGCTCAACTTTTCTGATAGAGGAGTCCACACCTTCCATTCCCTCCTTCCTCACTGCATGCCTACCATGCTAACACCTGGATCCCGCCCTAGGCCCCCATGGGGTTTGTCCCTGTTAATGTCACCCAGGACATCCTACGTGATGAAGCCAGTAGGCAATATAGTTTTTCCCTCTGTTGGCATTTAAAACCACTGATCACCTCTTCCCCCTCAGAACGTTTCATTTGTTCTTTGGGGGACCCCTCTGGGCCCTGGTTCACCTCCTTCATGGCCCACTGCACCTTCCCCACTTACTATCCCCTATGTCTCACCATGGGACTGCATACATTTTCACCCTCCTGCTGTCTCTGGATAGGCTCATCGAGTCTCATCTGGGTGTGGGGCAAGTTTTTACCCCCTGCACTCCCCAGTAGCATCTTTATCAAACGCTTAGTCTCTGTCTTAGTGCTGACTGCTTTCACAACATACCGCAGGGGCAGGGGAACTTAAACAAGAAACAGTTATTTCTCATAGTTCTGGAGGCTGGGAGTCTGAGATCAGGGTGCCAGCATGATCTGGTCCCAGCTAGAATCCACTCCCTCGTTTGTACATGTCTATCTTCTTGCTATACCTTCACCTGCAAGATAGACAATCTCTTTTGTATCTCTTCTTATAAGGCACTAATCCTATTATGAGGGCTCCATCCTCATGACCTTCCAAAGGCCTCATTGCTTAATACCATCACACTCGGGATTAGGCTCCAGCATATGAATTTGGAGAGTGGGGGACACAAACATTCAGTCTATAGCAGCCTCTTTGCCTCCAAACACTGCAAACTTTCTTTTCCTTGCTCCTTCCATTTAACTTGTCACCAAATTCTTGGGGGTTTTATTTGCTTGTTTTTTTTTTTTTTATCTCAAATCTTGTTGACCAGTTATTTCTGTACACCCTCACTGGCACCACCTTAGACTCTCATTCCTTGGGCTGTCATGACAATTCCTAACAGTGACAACCCTTCCTTTTCTAGCCCCTAATACTTAGCATGCTGTTGGACACAGGTTGGGTCCTCAGAAGTAAATATCTGCCCAATACTAGATATCCTCAAAGGCAGATTTTTAATCTTCCACCAGCTCCCAGTTGCCTATGGAATAAAGTTGAAAGGACTTAATGGTGAATTGAGATCCATGGTACGCTCCTAGATTCTCTCCTGCTTGTCTGCACCTAAGTGACACTTACCTTCCCATCACCCTGAACTCCTCACTGGTCCCTAATGGTTCATACCCTCTCATGACCGTGGCCTTGTAAAAGCCATACTCCTGCCCACACTGCCCTTATCTTTTCCCCTTGTGGCAGCCTCCTGTAAGACTGTACTCCCCTGGACAGAATAGCTTTCCTCTCTCTGTCACGGGACTTCTATTACCTTGATTATGTAACATCACGATAGTGCATCTGCCTTCCCTGGACTTCCAAGTCTCCTGACGGGAGGCAGCTGTTGCTTATTCATTCTGGAGACAAAACATTTTGTGGTCTCTAGAGGTCTTGCATCAGAATCACCCATGAGACTGGTTAAATACAGATTCCCCAGGTCCCACCCTTGAATTGCTGAATCAGTTGGCTGGGGAGTCAACCCTCCCAGGTAATTTTTATGCATATAAACATCTGAGAATACAGTTACAGAATCCAACAAATATCTGATGAATAAAGACATGATGTAAAGTACTGAGATCCCTACTTTATTTTTTTTATTTTTTATTTTTTAAATGTTTTATTTATTTCTGGGAGATAGAGAGAGAGAGACAGCGTGAGCAGGGGAAGGTCAGAGAGAGAGGGAGTCACAGACTGAAACAGGCTCCGGGCTCTGAGCTGGCAGTCAGCACAGAGCCCGACGCAGGGCTCGAACCCACGAACCGCGAGATCATGACCTAAACGAAAGTCGGACGCTTAACCGACTAAGCCACCCAGGCGCCCCTACTTTATTTTTTTTAATTTTTAACGTTTTTTAAAATTTATTTTTGAGACATGGAGAGAGACAGAGTGTGAGACAGGGAGGGGTAGAGAGAGAGGGAGACATAGAATCTGAAGTAGGCTCTGGGCTCTGTGCAGACAGGCTCGAACCCACAGACTGTGAGATCATGACCTGAGCCAAAGTGGGAAGCTTAACCGACTGAGCCATCCAGGCGCCCCCTGAGATTCCCTACTTTAAAAAATTTGCTCTACACCCTTCCTTTATCTGGGGGTATGTTTTGGCTGGAGAGAGGTCTGGGGAGTTTGGCCCAGCCATGGATCAAAATGACCTAGTGGGAAACAGCCCTGCATTATTCTCTAGTCAGGTCATGCAAAGTACTTATTGTCCTGTCCAAATGCCAAATGAAGTTTAGGGTCATTCAAAGCCTGAAGATGGTTGGCTGTGATAAGAACTAGCAAATTCTTGCTCAAGTACGAACTGGTATTGCAGGCATGTTCTACATTTTTAGCTCACCACAGCCACGTTCTTAGGCTTCAGTGGTTCACAAGAACCTTCTAAGGAGTCTCACTGTCTCATTTGCTGTGCTTCTCACCAGTATCGATAACTCTAACTTCAGTTAGTAGCCCTTCCTATTGACATTGGGTGGACTATGAATGAACCCTAAGGGTTTTAAGACTTTAGGTGAGACTGACTTGTGAAGGTAGGCAAGTCTCGTTTGGGCCACAAGGTCTCTAAATGTTATTTTTAAATTTCTTCAGTAGATTTTGAGCTCTATCAGCATGATCTTGAGATCTGTCATAAAGCACCATACCAGGCCTAATGAAGACTAGTATGCATCATCTAAATGACCTCATGACTACACAAAATATCCTCCATAAACCTTTGCTGGATTTGCTACTTGCCAAATAATTAAATATCTCTGAAGGTACATATAACCAAAGTGTAGAAACACACCGATACCATTAGGTAAATACGAACATGCATACCTGAGACATGGAAGGGAAATGAAAGGCATTAAGAGTGATTTGAAATTGGTGGTCCTTTGAGGAGGAATTGAGACCTGGGGCTAGCACCCAAGAAAAAGAGGCAAGATACAGGTTGACAATTAAGCCATCTCTTGGATTGCTCATACGGTATCATACCTGGGCCGAGCCTTAGAAACTAATTTTCTTATATTACTTATTCTTTAACATGTCCATTACTTCTTTATTACATAAGTAACATATGCTCATTGCTTAAGCCTGAAAAAATAGGTACTTAAAAAAGATGACATGACCAATATTACATTGTAGAATATACTCTTTTAAATGTTTTCTTGTATATATGCAGTGTGATATTATAGTACATTAATTTCTTATTGTTGCTCTCACCACAGACTTAATGGCTTAAACGAAAACACATTCGTTATCTTACAGTTCTCTAGGTTAGAAGTCCAACACCAGCCTCATTGGGCTAGAGATAGCATGCTTGTAGGGCTGCATTCTTTTGGAGGCTTTACGTGAGAATCTGTTTCCCAACTTTTTCCAGCTTCTGGAGGCCACCCACATTCCTTGGTTCATGTATCCTCCCTCCACCTTCAAAGCCAGCAATATTGAATCTCTGTGACCATTCTTCTAGAGTCCCATCTCCCCTGACTGCAGCTGAGATGTTTCTTCTCTGATTTGCAGGGTCCATGTGATTAGATTTGACTCTTATGGATAATATAGAAGCTCATCTCAAGGTCACTCTCTTAAAAACATCCGCAAAATCCCCTTTGTGTATAAAGTAACATATCTACAGGCTCCTAGAATTAAGACATGGATGTGGGGGGTGGCATTATTCTACATACTGTGTATAGAAAAAAACAAACAAAGTGCATGGAAGTTAAGTGAGTTACCAGAGATCACAAAGCTGGTAATTATTGGATCTATTAAATGCTTACAGAGTGCAAGACTCTGATGCAGTTAGAGTTTCAGCTATTGGATATTAATGATAAAAAGATGTAGGGAAGAACTGCAAAGAATTTGAATGAACGTAAGACCAAGCTTCTCAGGAGCTGGCACCTCATTCTCTGTCAGTAGGTGCCATGATCTTGTTGACTTCTCTGAAATCAACATGACAACATGACATCAACAAAACCACTGCCTGTTTCTGCTGCCACTCTCCACACTTCTTAGATCGGTTCTAGCTCCCTCCAATGGGCTTCCTTTACTGCTTAGCTTCCTAGTTTCTACTGACTCATCATGGCTTCTGTCCACTGCCTCCTTTCCATGGGTCTCTTGGTTTCTGGCCCCTTCCGTCACTTGTAATTTTCTGTCAGTGTGTCGCCTTCCAGTTCCTTAAAAGAAAGGATCTGAAAGAGCCCGTTGGTCACTACAGGGCACTGGAAACTTCTGTCTGACACAGGGTTCCCACTGGGTTATCTCATTGGCTCTCAGTCAGTTTAGGGGTGGCTGTCTTCAAAAACAATGGACACTTCCTATTCCATCGGCCAGGATCAAGAGGTCGATTACCACAATCTGCATGTAAGGAGTCACGTAGGGTCACCTGCCTCAGAATAGAGCCACAAACAAGTAGTGCAAAGAGATCCTTCTCCAAATGCTAGGTTAGAATGTCTTCCCAGTACACCCTTACATCATACATTGTAATTAAACCGTATCTTGGAACTACAACTAGAATAATATAGCTGAATGAAAGAGTGTAAGCCAGGGATAAACAAGAGGAGGAGAATGGTGCCCAGAACTAATACTGAATATGGACATTTTGAAAAGGTTTAGGTAATTATTTTCAGTACTTGAAGGCTCTAATTGCTGATCTTGAACAAAGAGGCTACACAGGCTTCTGAATGTTCTAAAATTATATCATTTTTATCAGTCTCTAGGACCTCAAGTTGCTCCCACAAACCACACAGGGCCTAATGAAATAAGACTTTGGAAAGGGGACTCTGATGTTTCTAAGTTTTGTACAGTTGTTTCTCCAGCTACATTTGCTCTGAAAGTGGTCTCAGTAACTTGGAAAGAATGAGTCTGAACAAGTTTCAGAGGGAGGAAAGCTCTCTTGGGCATGCCGAACCCTGCCGCCGCCACCCACCCTCTTCCTAATGGAAGAATGTTGCTCTAAGAGTTTCATCTGATATTTCCCACAAAAATGTGTACTGTGGTCACAGCTCAGCGATGCCAACACAAATCTCAAACGCATCCACCTCCTGACAGAGGATACAATCTGGGCTGTTTTTGGTCTGGACCATGTTGACCAGGGACAAAAGTTGATTTCAAATTTCAATTAACTACATGGGAGGCAAAGGCCATCTGACAGAAGGGTCTTAGCATAACTGCTTTTTCCCTGGTGTCAGAGTATTGAGGTGCTACCATATTACATGCAACCAGAGCTTTTCCTGTGTGGTATGGTATTTTTCTCCTCTTCTTGTACTTTTAGAAAGCATGCCAATGGCATGTTGCTGTCTTAACTTTCCACACCCTGTAATAATTCATTGAGTTCATTCATTTTTTTTTTACTCTGAAATACAGAACATTCTTTATGCAGTCAATCAAAATTGTTTTTGAGCCATTACCACTGTGTTGGAGCTGGGAATAAACTAGTGGGTAAAAATATACATAGTGTATTGTGTATGTGGAATACTTTGGCTACAAATAACACAAACGTAGAACTTATAAACATTTGGACAACAAGTTATTCTTTGCCTCACTGAGTAAAAATCTGGAGGTAGAGGTTGGCTAATTTAGTAGATCAATAGAAGTCTCATGTCTGCTTTGTCCCCGGGGTTTTGATTCCCTCAGGATTTCAATTGTCTATAATAGCTCTAAGCAGTGCATTCTCAACCACATCCAAATGCAAATAAAAAAATAAATAAAGCTAAAATAAAGACACTCCCACTTTGGGTCTCTGCCTCTTTTTGAGGATGATCCCTTTCCTAGAAGGATGTTCTTTCCCCCATCCCCCAACAATTCCCTGGCAGAAATACCTTCAAGTCTTAAGAGGCAGAATTGTGTCACAAGACTGTTTCTAAGCTAGTCAACAGCAAAGCAAAAGAAATGGCCATGATTATCTTAGACCAGTAAAACCTGGTTAGGAAGGAACTCAGTCTTTTCTGAAGCACACAGCTGCCTACCACCCCAAATACAATCTAGCTCTGTTAGCAGGGGGAAGGGATTAGTTATAAGAAACCAGCAGGTCTGCCTCAGTGTGACACTTCCAGATGACCCAGGAGGACAAGAAAAACTTTCTCCACATACACATTTTTTGCGTGGAGTCCAAAAGAACCATGTTCAGTATCTGCTTTGCTACTTAGTAGTTGCAAGATCTCGGATTAGTTGAAGCTCTTGGAGCCTCAATTTCTCCATATGTGAAAAGGGAAATCCTCCGTATCTCACTGGGTTGCTGTGAGGATCAAATGTATTAATATATGGAGAATATCTAGAACCATGCCTGGCCCATAGGAATTTCTTCCTCAAAGCTCCCAGGCTGCTTCCAGTCTAAATTGCTGGGTGATTGACAAATTGGCTGGCTTGTATTCTGATCGATAAGCACTGTGATCTGAGTGTGTACAGAGGCTTTAACACCTGCTAGGAATCACTGAGGTTTTTGCTACACGCAATGGCTCCTTTCCATTTTCCTCTCTTTCTGCAGCATTATTCCTCTTGACAGTTCCCTTTGTTTGTGAACTCTGTCTTTCCTTCATTCTGTGACAACCTTCTCTCAGTTTACTTCTTATCTCTCTAGCTGTTCCTTCCCATACTGCCTTATAGGGTCCTCTTTGCTGCCTGCGCCAGAATGGTGTTCTCCTGCTCTGTTGCAATCTCACCTGTTAAAGGTAAGATTTAATCCTTTCCTATACTTTCAATTTCTAGTTGTGTATTCATGGCATATATTAGATATTGAGTACATATTTCATTAATCTGTTTGTTATTCAATCATTTGTTCAACATGTATAGATTGAATGTGTACTATATGTCTGGTTCTGTTCTTTTGGCTGGAGATAGAGCAACAAATAAAACAGATCAACCCCTGCCCTTATGAACTTACTGTCGAGTGAAGAGACAATGAATAAACAAATAAACATCTCCTATGGAGTAGATGGAGTAAGTGCTGGGGAGAATGTCATGCTGGGTAAGTAGAATGGGGTGGACCTGGAGTCAGGGTAACTTCCTTTAGGGTACCTAAGGATGCCTCCTTAATGACATTTACACAGAGACCTGAAAGGAGTGAGTGACCCAACCATGAACCTTGGCAGAAGAAACAAAGAGCACAAATGCCCTGGGGTAGGATTGTGCTTGGCATTTTCAAGAAATCCTCACGTGGTCAGAATGAAGTGGTCCTGTGGAAAGGGAAAGGACCCAAGGGGCAGCAGGGGCAGGTCAGGGAGGCCCTTAAGGTCAGTTTTAGGGCCTCGGGAGCCAAGGTTAGCTTCAAAGATAGAAGTGTTATAATCTGACTTACACTCTTAGAGGCTCACTCTGACTGCTGTGTTGAGAAGAGACTTAGGAAGCCAGGGTGAAAGCAGGGAGTTCTGTTAAAAGGCAACTGCAATAATCAAGACCAGAGACGGTGAGGGCTTGGCTCCAGATGACAGCAATGCAATGGCGAGAAATGGATGAATTTTGGTTCCAATCTGAGGTGAGACTAATAGGATTTCCTGTTGGATGGGGAGAGAGGGAAAGAAATCAAAGTTAGGCCCAAAGATTTTGGCTCTGGCAAGAAGAAGTGGTTGTTATTTTCAGAGATTAGGAAGACCAGGGAATGGAGGTGAAGAGTTAGATTGGAGGCTGGTAAGTGCTGCACCGCTATTAGACATTGAAGTGCAGCTGTTGAGAAAGAGGTTAGATATACAAATGTGGAGGTCAAGGGAGGGCTCTGGACTGGAAATAGAACTTGGGGAGTCATCAGCATGTAGATGATATTTAAGCACTGGCGCTAGATGAGATCACCAGGTGTACACGTGGAAAAAGAGAGCAAACTGGGGCCTGAACACTGGACACACCAACATGAGGTGAGGGGGTCAGGAGAGGAGAGATACCAGCAAAGGAGACTGAGAATGGGTGACCCAAGAAGAGAGGACCACCACCAATGTGTGGTGTCTTGGAAGGTCAGTGAAGAGTGTGCAGGGGGAGGTGACAAGGGTGTCAGCTGCTGTAAGCAGAAGTATAACAGAGTCTGAGAACTACCCGATGGATTTGGTGATGTGCAAGTCATCAGTGACCTTTACAGAGTAGTTTTGGTTGTGGGTGCAAGAGAACAGTAAGGGAAGTTGGAGGCAGCCATGTAGACGATTCCTCCTTAGAGCCCTGCTCTAAAGCAAAAGAATGGAGTGAGATTGGAAGGAGGGATGAGAGTCAATGGAGGCTCCTTTTGTTTTTAAGATAGGAGATTTAAGGGGCGCCTGGGTGGCTTAGTCGGTTGGGCGTCCGACTTTCGCTTGGGTCATGATCTCGCGGTTGTGGGTTCGAGCCCCGCGTCGGGCTCTGTGCTGACTGCCGGCTCAGAGCCTGGAGCCTGTTTCAGTCTGTGACTCCCTCTCTCTCTGACCCTCCCCTGCTCACGCTGTCTCTCTCTCTCTCCTAGAAATAAATAAAACATAAAANTGGGAAAAATAGTGGGGGAGAGGGAGGGAGAGACTCTTGAATGCTGAGAACAAACTGACAGCTGATGGGGGTAGGGGGGAGTGGAAGGAGGGAGATGGGCATGGAGGAGGGCACTTGTTGTGATGAGCACTGGGTGTTATATGGAAACCAACTTGACAATAAACTATTTAAAAAAAGATAGGAGATTTAATGCATTTGGATGACAATAAGAATTTAATAGGGAAAAGTTTATGGGACAGGAGAGAAGGGAGTGAACTGTTGGAATGAGGTCTTTGAGAAGGATAAAGGGATGGGAACTATGGTACAGTGGAAGAAGCTGGCTTCCATCAGGGGGTTAGCTCAGCTGCTCCACAGTATTGCTGCCTCAACAGTCATTTTTGTTGTTGTTGTAAGTAAGTTCTATACAGAGCTTGAACTCATGACACTGAGATCAAGACTAGCGTGCCTTACTGACTAAGCCAGCCAGGTGCCCCTCAGCATTCATTTTGTTTGGCCAAGAAGGCTCTATGGGCCTTGAACTGACACTAACCCTTTCATGCAAGCACATACCCTAGATAACAGCCCGCAGAGTCACAAGCAAATGCAAGTTCCTGATATGATTTCCCCAGTGGCTCTTGTAATCAAGCCTCCCCTACCTCCCAGGGCCTTCCTCTTGTGTGCTCCTTAGATAAGACCTCCTGGAACTTAAAAAAACCCTATGCAGTTTGGTTGGAACTGGCCAATCTGTCCTCTGCTTGACAACCCCAAAGTGCTCCATCCCTGACCCTAATGAAGGCAGTGCCCCAGGTTCTGTCACTCTCTCTGCCTTGGCCTCCCTGCCATGTGCTTCCCTCAAGACCAATGAGTCATAACCTCTCTACTTCACTTTCTCCTGTGATCTTTTATTGAACCATGGCTCACTATTCTGCATCCTGTGTTCCATAGTAATGGATGTTAATGTAACAAAGTCATAACAGCTTCTCATGAAGATGGGCAGACTACAGGTATGGGGTGTCAGTGAATGCAAGACTCCTAGTGACTGCTTCTTTTTGCTCTGTGAAATCGAAAATAAGGTCATCAACTAAGACTGAAGTTCGGAGGGGAGGCAATGGAGGTTTAAAGAGAAAGGGTAGGACGTGAGATAATCATCTTGAAAAATGAATGAACTTGGGAGATGTGGTAAGATCACTGGTCAGTAAACCATTGTGAATCAACATTTTCGGCTATTATATGCTGGCTCCTGATATCCCCCCTGAGTTCCAAACTCATATATCCACCTGCCTGTTGGCACGTATCCCTTGCCTTCTCATAGGAAAACTAAAGCTATTCTCTCTCTGCCCACCTCCACCCAGTGCTCGTATGGCCCCCATTTCCAAAGCAGGATAATAAAACCTTTGACTAACTCATAAACTAGTGTAGGGCAATATGTTTTTTCCCAAGACTGAAAACACTGGAGGAGAATCATGGTTTTTGAAGGAATATTATTTTTTGAGTTTAGACATTGGATATCAGTCAAAATATCTATGAGAAAACCCAGTGGAGGGGTGAGTGACTTAGCTGATGCACATTGGATTAATGACCACCTGGCCTAATATTATTCCTCTGGCAATTATGAGGCATGTATATAGCCCAGTGTACATCTGATTCACCTGAAGATCTTATTAAAATGCAGATAGTGATTCAGTAGATCCAATGCCAGGTTTCAGATTCTGTAGTTCTAAAAAAAACAAAAACAAAAACTCCTCAATGATACCAATGGTACTGGTCCACAAATCTCAGTTTGAAGTTTAAAGGTTAGGAGACAGAGGGGTGCCTGGGTGGCTCAGTCAGTTAAACATTGAACTTCAGCTCAGGTCATGATCTCACGGTATGTGGGTTCGGACCCAATGTTGGGCTCTGTTCTGTGCTGACAGCTCAGAGCCTCGAGCCTGCTTCAGGTTCTCTGTCTCCTTCTCTCTGCTCCTCCCCCACTTGTGTGGCTCCCTCTCTATCTGTCTTTCTCTCTCAAAAATAAATAAACATTAAAAATTTGTAGGTTCAATGGAATACTACATGGCAATGAGAAAGAATGAAATCTGGTCATTTGTAGCAACACAGATGGAACTAGAGGGTGTTATGCTGAGCAAAATAAGTCAGGCAGAGAAGGACAGATATCATATGTTTGCACATATAGGTGGCTTAGGAGGAAGCTAATGGAGGACCATGGGGCAGAAGAAGGGGGAAAATAGTGGGGGAGAGGGAGGGAGGCAAACCATGAGAGACTCTTGAATGCTGAGAACAAACAGAGAGCTGATGGGGGGGGGACAGGGGAAGGGGGGTGATGGACATGGGGGAGGGCACTTGTTCTGATGAGCACTGGGTGTTATATGGAAACCAACTTGACAATAAACTATTTAAAAATTTAAAAAATAAATAAAAAGTTATAGGNCTTAGGAGGAAGCTAATGGAGGACCATGGGGCAGAAGAAGGGGGAAAATAGTGGGGGAGAGGGAGGGAGGCAAACCATGAGAGACTCTTGAATGCTGAGAACAAACAGAGAGCTGATGGGGGGGGGACAGGGGAAGGGGGGTGATGGACATGGGGGAGGGCACTTGTTCTGATGAGCACTGGGTGTTATATGGAAACCAACTTGACAATAAACTATTTAAAAATTTAAAAAATAAATAAAAAGTTATAGGTTAATAGAAAACCATGCAGATCATTTCAATTTAATGTGTTCATTGCTATGGGAAATGTATGAATATAGGTTAGCAAACAGATTAAGGCAAAACCATGGAGATCGTTCACTTGCGAGCCAATGAATGTGTTCTTCATTTTGAGAAAGATGTAGAACCGTGGAAGGATTTGAACATTGGGGTGACAACACTTGGGCATTTGTCATTTGAGTATCAGGGTGCAAGATGCTTACTGGCAGTCAACCATGTGTCAACTACTATCCAGGCAACAGACATAAAGAGTCAACAGTGAACAAGACAACCAGGGTCTTGTCTTCAGGGAGCTTACCTCCTGGAGAGGTTAGACAGGTAGTAGTAAGAAAACAAATTAATAAGGTAATTTTTGATTGCAGAAGTGTTGCAAAAAATAAAATAAAATAACAGTTTAATGTGATTGAGCCTCAGGGGACTGGTCTCGTGGGAAGTAGTTGTTGAGCCCAGAACTAACCATGCAGTGGAACCAGTTCTGCAGGCATCTGGGGGAAGCACATTCTGGGCAGAGGGAACAGCAGGGTGGTGGCCTTGAGGCAGCGGTGAGCAATGAGGCAGGAGAATCAACCAAATCAGTATGGCTAGAGCTGAGTGAGCAGGGGGAAATGGTAGGAGATGGTGTCAGAAAGATGAACAGGGGCATGTAGGGGCTTTAAAAGATGTGCTGGAGAGTCTGCATTTCATTTTAAATGTGGGAGTGCAAGATAACTCATGCTACCATGTGAAGATGGGATTGTTGAGTATGCCCATGGGTCAGGTGCAGTGTGGATTCCTTGGGCATACTCAGAACTGTGCTTTAGAAGGAGGGTTCTCTTAGCAACATGTAAAGTAGCTCAGAGAGGAAAGAGCAGCTCTTCTGAGATGTCTGCAATTGATATAAGGAGAGTATGAACAGGGGAAGTCAGACTCACGCTTCCGAATGAGGCTACAAGAAGTGAGATGAGAAATTCAAATAATATCCAACTCTCATAAGCCAGACATAGAGGCTAGGACTTTCTCACTAATATCCTCATTTTAAAAATTATTTTATTTCTTTGTTTGTTTATTAGAGAGAGAGAAAGAGCATGAGCAGGAGAAGGAACAGAGGGAGAGAGAGACAGAATTTTAAGCAGCCTCTATGTTCAGCAAGGAGACCCACGCGGGACTTGACCCCAGAACCCTGGGACCGTGACCTGAGCCAAAATCAAGAGTTGGACTTTTAACCAACTAAGCCACCCAGGCACCCCCACATTTTAAAATGTTGAATACCCTCATTTAACTCTCTCTACAACCTCACAATGCTGGCTACCAAAATCAGTTTCCAGGGTTTCAAATCAGACCCACTGAAAGAGAGATCCAAGGGCATTTGGTTGTCAATACATAAATGCTTCGGGTGATTCTAAATTCAAGGGTAGTTGGAATCACTGGGTGGGGCTCCATCTTTCCACTCAAAGGAATGGAAACAGCTCTCCCCAATCCTTTCTTTAAACTCTGCAGATTAATTTACAACCTGAGGAGTGTCATTTCAGGAATTCTAGGATGAATCTACCTCAAAAATACCCACCAGCCAGGTTAGGGAGCCTGCTAAGGATGCCTCTCTGCTCCCTGCTCGGGTTGGTGTGAAATGTTGCTGGGGGTTTTAAAATAAAGGCAAATGTTGGGGTAATGCTTTAAGCTGCAATCCACATTTGTATTTTAATGTAAATGAGTTTCAGATCCTTCTTGAGAGAAAATTGGGTCTGGGAAAGGATGGACAGTTCTGGGCCCAGAATTGCAGGACAAAGGCTTAAGGGAGTGAAACAGGGAAGGGGAAAAGGGTAGGAGGTGGAATCGAAGCACTGAGCTTGACTTCCTTCCCATATCTGCTGGGAGCCCACCCTCTTCCTGAGCAGAGGGCTCTTAAAATGCTGAATGAAGAAGTAGAATATGGTTTTATAACTTTGCATGATCTGTGCTTGATTAGAGTCTAACGTGACCTGATCATCTGGTTAATTGACTTAAAATATGCATTTTTTAAAAAGGGAAACTCTGATCTGCATTTTAACTGCTTTCCCTTGTTGTAGCTGCTGGGCTGTGTCGTGTCCATGAGACCAGAAAAGGTTTTGTGTGCACAGCGGAGCTACAAGGTAGAACAAGGATGGTTCACTGACATTCAATTTCATAGAAACAGGGAGATAACAGAAACAGGGAAGGAAGGAAAGCCATCACTTATTGAGTACCAACTGTGTGCCCAGGGCTGCTTAGACATTTCTCATGAACGTTATCTTGAAGGCTTTTCATTTTCCTCTGGCTCTCCTTGAATCTCCCATATTGGAGATCAGCCCCAATGGTGACCACACCTACTGCCGCATCATTTGTGTGAAGATTAGTAATAATCAATATCTATCAAGCACATAACACATGCCAGGCACTTTATAGGAATCCCTCCATTGAATACTCTCAAGAGATGAGTTTCATTTATAGCCTCCTTTTCAGATAAAGTAACTGAACCACGGAGATGCTATTTGTCCAGAATCAACAACGCACAATCCAAGCGCATGTTTGGTCATCCAAACATGGCTACATGTTTAGCCATTATGTGTTATTGCCTTTTACTTAGACAGGAAATGCACAAAATTACACCTGCTCTGAGTATATTTCCTTCTAAGTTTAAGTTTGAGGTCTTCAGCCTTCTTAAGTTTTGCTCCCTTTTTCTCCCTAAAGGCGTCCTGTCTTCGTTTTAGGTTTCCACAGCCCACCTATACTCTTCACACCTCACTATCACTACCACTTCTTCCCTGAAAATATTACTCAATATCATTCACTAATTCATACAAATGCTATCTGTGCCTTCTAGACATAAATACACTTGGAAACTTTCTTTAACTATAAAGAGGTTTTTTTCTCCTGAGAATTCTTTGCTATCATCTCAGAGATAAAGGATCTACTTGTCTCCTTTTTTAAGTATTCTTTTCTTTAAAAATATGTTTATTTATTTGAGAGAGAGAGAGACAGCGAGAGTACAGGAGGGGCAGAGTGAGAGGGAGAGACAGAATCTCAGGCAGGTTCTGTGCTGTTAGCTCAGAGCCCGATGTGGGGATTGAACTCATGAAACCATGAGATCATGACCTGAGTTGAAAGCAAGAGTCAGGTGCTTAACTGACTGAGTTACCCAGGTGCCCCTCTACTTGTCTCTTAACTGTGGTTTGGGTATGTCTTGGACCGGTGACTGATTGAAATATCTGGGTGTGAGAACTTACTCTCAAGGCCTTCCTGCTTATCTGGAGAAGGTGAGCTCTAGCACCAGAAGTGTGTTTTCTGAGTGATGTGAGGTTTTAGGAACAGGTGTCCTGGCCTTGTTAGCTGTGTGGAGCTGTAATTCCGAGACCTTGAGCCTACTGTGCCTGAACACTCATTCATTCATTGATCAAGTAAGCATGGTCACTTGAATTGGTGCTGGAGACATTCTGATGATCAAGGTTGACATTGCTCCCATTTCCATAACATTCGCAATGCAGAGTAGGAGACAGTCATTGGTAAGAAGTTTCAAGAAAAATGGGCAAATTTCATCTCCTATTGGCCCTTTTCCTTTCTCTTCTTTCCTTATTCTGCTGACATTGTAATTTCTCTCCCATCCCCTGCCCCAAGGTTCCCAGATGCTGTGTATCTAGAACTTTCCTTCTTCCCTTGTGCCAATATCCTGTCTTGGTCCTCCCTCTCACTTCTGCCTAGTGGGTGATGATTATGTTTGGCCCAGCTCACCACCAGTCAGGAAACCCATGGCTCCTGGTCCATTTTTCTCTGCCATAAGCTTTTTGGTTATTACAGACACACAAAATTAAAAACAGCTATAAGAACAGGAAGTAGTTGATGGTCAAGTTCATATTATCCATCAATTAATTCATTTATTCATTCGGTAAATATTTCATAGCTTGTATCTTCCAGGGATTGAAATATAGAAAGGGAAAACACAGGATTTCTGCACAGTAAAAAGGCTATAAATTTCAAAAGACAAGTACCCCATCTATCTTCTGTATGTCTCTGTCTTTAATATTTAACTCCTTCACACCAGGTAGAAACTCAATAAATATTACTGAAATTAAAGAATATATTCATATTTTTCCAGAAAAGACACATGTATAAACTATAATAAAATAGATGGCCATCCATTCAATAAATATTGATTGAACATTTCCTAAATACTATATCAAACAAGACAGATTTAGTCCTTCCCTTATGACCTTACAGTTAAAAATCCACCCAAATAAGTGTTAGAGTTGTTTTAAGTGATGTGAAGAAGTGTAGGGTTCAGAGAGCATAAACCAGGTATGTTTGCCTGGCTCACCTGAAAGCCCTGCAGTCCAGTGAAGCTCCAACTGCTTCTGAAAAAACAAAAGATGATATGGTTGAAACACTTTGAGTTGGGGAAAGGGGGGAGTGGGAAGAAATGAGATTGGGAAAGAAAGCAGGTATTGGATTCTCAGAGCCTGGAGGGGAAGTTAAGGATTCAGGGTTTATCTCAAGAGCAGTGAGATTTTCTATGATTTTAAGTGAGAGAAAGGTATGGTGAATTTTAATTTTTAGAGAATTACTATTCTTTGAGGATAAAGAATGGGTGGCCATGAAGAGTGGACAGTAAATAGACTAATTAGGATGCTATTGCATATAGGCACGAGTGGATATCCATTTGAACTACGAAGGTGATTTTGGAGACAGAAAAGAGTGGATGGAGGAGGGGCTCCTGGGTGGCTCAGTCAGTTAAGCATCCAACTTTTGATTTTAGCTTAGGTCATGATCTCACAGTTTGGGAGTTTGAGCCCCATGTCAGGCTCCATGCAACAGAGCCTGCTTGGAATTCTCTCTGCCTCTCCCCTGCTTGTACATTTGCATGTGCTCTCTCCCTCTATCTCTCTCTCTCCCTCTCCCTCTCTCAAAAATAAACTTTAAAAAAGTGGATGGATCTAAAATGTATCTTGTCTGCCGAATCATTAAGTCATGATCATTGGATTGTGGATGGGTGGTGATGACAGTAAGGATGATTATCAAGCAAAACCTTTATGTTTCTTGCCTGATCTAACTCATACACATTGGTATTATTTTCTGAGATTGAAATTATGGGAGGAAAACCATGCCTTTTAGAGGAACATTATTAGTTAAGTTTTGAATACTATCACTTTGAGATACCTGTGAGAGATCCAAGTGGAAATGTTGCATAATTTAACTGATACACATTGTATGACTTCCTGGCCTAACGTTATTTCTCTAGTAATTATGAGGTGTTCATGTGACCTAATCATAATGCCTTGACTCTAAAGCCACATAAGTGATTTATGGAAAAGCCATGTAAGCCTCACTACACCAGTTAAATTCCTTCTCTTAATCTGAGTGGACAGAAGAGAGATTTTTTACATTTTGGTTGTAAAGCTGTGAAGCTAATTTCAGAGCTGTTGATAAATATGGCCCCTCTATGGGAATTATGTTGGCTTAAAAGAATAAAGATAATATACAAACATAGAAGAGTAGAGGAGAAAGAACCGTGAGGATACTGGAATCTTCTTGCTTCTGACCCTGGTTTGGTTACATGAGTTAAAAATCGCTTATCTGTCGTATCTATTTATTAATCAATCTCTCTCTCCCTCTGTCTCTCTTTCTCTCTGTTTTCCATTGTTTGTCTGCCTGTCTGTTATTTTTTTATCTTAGCTAGTTTTTGGTGGGATTTTATTGCTTATAAATCATGACAAAGCTAGCTATCTAAGTAGGCAGTTGGATTTGCAATCTAGGACCCAGTGAAAGAAATCTTACTTGTAGATATATTGTTGAGAGTTGATGTTGATATAGATATAGAATTTGAAGACAGGAAGTGGAGAAGTTTACCAAAACAGATAGAAAAGAGAGAGAAGAATACTGACATGTAAGCTCTGAGGAACTGTAACACAAAAGATCCGGGAGAGAAGGGCAAACTCCCAAGGAGGCTGAGAGAAATGCCTTAAGTCATTGGAGGAAAACCAGTAGTGTCGTGTCCCAGAAGCCAAGGGTATTTCAAAGACATGGTGCTCAACTGTGTAGAATGCTCAAGAGAGTAAAGTATGATAAAAACTGAAAAGCGGGCATGGGCAGCATAGAAGACACTCGTACATTTATTTACCAGAAATAACCTCAGTTACTTCTCAGTGAAACAGAGAGAGAGGTCAGGAGTCATTTGGAGGGATTGAAGAGTAAATGGAGATGAGGAAGTACCAGAGTATGGAAACCTTTCCTTTGAGAACCGTAGGAGGAAATAGAGAGGATGGCTCTGGAGAGGGAGATCAGAAAGGGAGATTATTGTTATTTTTTAAGATGAGAAAGACTAAAGCAAAAATATATTTAAAGATCTATTAGAACACAGAAGAGAGAGCAGATAACTCTACCTGGATGAGTGGAGAAAGGTTTCCCCAAGGAGATGGTTTTGAGCTGGATTTTGAGTAGAGAGTAAAATTTTTCCAAAGGAAGAAGGCATTGCATGCAAAAGGAAGATTGTAAGCAAATGCACAATGGTGTTTTTGCAGAATGGTCAGTAGCTCAGTGCATGGAAAATGTTAACCCTGGATTCTGTTAGGAATAAAGGAAAACACACTCAAGACCTTTTTTTACATGTTGTCTTTGTTTTTAATTTCATTTTTAAAATAATGGGGTAAGCCATATTATCTTTAAAGTCTGTTCCAATATAAAAATCCATAGCAAATGGGGATCTGTCTTCAATGTTTTGTTAGACTGATAATAATATTCCCCCAAATGAATATTGCACTACAGGTGTTTCCTCTAATTATGCTTTACATTGTGTGGCGAGGGATTCCAGGAGGTTGGAGGGTCAGCTAAAGTGGCCCACTTAGAAAAAATTAATCCTGAATTATCTTTGAAAATTTTTTAACATTTATTTGTTTTTTGAGAGACAGAGAGAGAGCAGGGGAGGGGCAGAAAGAGAGGAAGATACTGAATCCGAAGCAGACTCCAAGCTCTGAGCTGTCAGCACAGAGCCCAACATAGGGCTTGAACCTACCAACTGTGAGATCATGACCTGAGCTAAGTAAGACACTTAACCGACTGAGTCACCCAGGTGCCTCTCCTGAAATATCTTTGAAGTCTGCTATGTTTTAACTTAAAAGTTCATGTACATCCTATTCCTTAATGTAGTTGACATGATTTTATTATTAAAGTGTTTTATTATTATTCATTGATGCCCAAAGAAGATGGGCCAGCTTCACCCTTTAGATTTAAATATTTGCAGATAGTTACTTCCATAAGCTCTGAGCAAAGGTGAAAGTCCCTGGCTGGCTCCTATTTCTCACTCCTTTTTCCCTTGCCCATTCACTGCCACCTTCGGAAAGGCAGGGGGGAGCTGAGCACTAGCTCTCTACACAAGTGAGGTAGGGTGGAAACTGAGGCAGAAAAGTGCTCTTTAAGAGTAGTTTAGCTGAATTGATTGATCTTATAAATGCCCTGGGCCAGAGGGACCAAAGTAATTGCATTATGAGCCTTAGCGTCTTAGCTACTCACATATCATATTACTCACATACACTTGGCCATAAGAATTTTCTTTACAAAAGAGTACAAAATATAAAAGCCACATGAAGTTGCCTGAAAAAAAAATGCACATTAATTGGATTCTTGGCAAACGACTGCAAAAATGTCCCAGAACTGACAAAGCAAGTTATTTTTAGACAACTTTACCCTAAAATATGTTGGTGCCTCTGTGAATGAGTTCATCACACATGCTACAAACTCCTTTGGCTGGATCCTTTAAAAAGTATCTTCATTTTTCCTCTTTATTATGTAATAAAATAAAATGAGTAGTCTCCTGGTGCCGTCTCTTGGCAGCATTGCCCAATCGAAAGTTCTTTTTACTGTTTCTGTCTTCACATTTGCTATCCTTCATATGGGCCCTTTTATTCATATGCTCCCCCTTTTATATCCTGAAGCTGTGAATAGAAATGTAAGTTCTGTCCACCATTCATTTAGTATTTTAGTTGACCTCTTGATCTCATTTTTAGCCCATGAGCTCACCATTAGGATGATCAGATTTCCTATATACTATAACCCTTCGCTCATTCTCCAAAGACAAAGTTGAAGACAAGCACTTTATATGGCATTGCAAGGGAAGGTAAAGCCACTGGTAGTTATGGAGATCTGACTTTGCGATCAGAGACCTGCCAATGATTAGAAGACCTCACCTAGTTGGTCTTAAAATGGAATTAGCCCAGATGGTGCCAATGGGAATTAAGGCACTGCATGGTCCCAGAGCAAACACAATACCTGTCGTTTGGATGGTCTTAATCTCAGAGGCAAATGAGGAAAATAAGGCCTTCAGAGGCCTAGCCACACATTCCCCAGTGATTATAGTACCAAATACTCATGATTCAAAGTGACTGGTTATCAGATACTAGAAACATCTTCTAAATCGTTAAAGGATTTAAAAGTCTGCTTAAGGGCCCCTTGTTATCGAAATTAATGAATTTTAAAGTCATTTATACACATTTTTGAGGCTGCATCTACAGAGGCTTTCAATAATGTTAGCCATATTTCTCACTGGAAAGAAAAGCAAATTTACTTCTAGAAAGCACAGCCTGGATACAGATATATTTCCTTAGTGTAGGCTGTTTACTTTGCTCACAGAACCTCTACCACATTTATCCTGGACACATTTTAGGAACTCTATGCAAACAGGCAGACTCACAGTGCTTACTTCTTTGTTTCCAGTGGCCTAGAACTTGGCCTAAGTGTTAAGGTAGATTCTTGGTGTATGCATTGCTATTAGGGGGTAGGCTAATCCGGAGCCCCTCTGTACTCACGAGATGAGGTCTTGTCCTGTAAATTATTTGCTACAAAACTCTCTTATGACAGAAATGATCAATTTCTGGGCTTCAGAGTTAAGCCTGAATCTCTGGTAACATGCACATAGTCAGGTTGAATCTTTCTTTATACTATACTGTCATTCGTTTAGACCTTAATGGGAATGAAGATTCTGAAAGACTGTGGTGCAGAGTGGAGAAGAGAGTGCAGGTTGCCGCGATGCTATGGGTGATAATGAAGAAAGGTTCTCTGAAGGCCAAAATGAATAAATCCTGAGTTTTGCCTAATTCCATAGCTGTGCGTGGGATGGTCTTGCCCTTGGGATGGCACTAGCACAGCTTCTTCAAAGAAGACAAGTTTCCAAACTATGAATATTTTTTAAAAAAATAGTGTTTGTTCATTTGTTTTGAGAGAGAGAGCATGAATGCAAGTGTGGGAGGGGCAGAGAGAGAGAGAGAGAGAGAGAGAGAGAGAGAATCCCAAGCAGGTTCCAAGCCATAGATGCAGAGCCCGACACTGGGCTTGATCCCATGAACCATGAGATCATGCATGGCCTGAGCCGATATCAAGAGTCAGACGCTTAGCCAACTGAGCCACCCAGGCACCCAAAACTTTGGGTACTTTTTTCTGTAATAGCAATGAAATCTATGGTGTCACAGAATCTAAGAGCAGCTCCCATTTCTGGAGGCCCCCTCTGCGG
This sequence comes from Crocuta crocuta, assembly GCF_008692635.1. Classification (NCBI taxonomy): domain Eukaryota; kingdom Metazoa; phylum Chordata; class Mammalia; order Carnivora; family Hyaenidae; genus Crocuta; species Crocuta crocuta. The sequence continues at coordinate 9,903,294 of NW_027530974.1, forward strand.
GCGCACACCAATGGATGTCAGTGTGGGCAAAGCAACATGACTTCCATTCAACTGTGTCTCTCACACATCCTTGGTGACTGACCTTCATGCTGCTACTTACAGGTTTGACTCTTGAGGTTAGTGATAAAACACTTGCACCCAGAGTTTTCTTTCCTTCTGATGTCTTTGTCTGGTCTTGCTCTCAGGGTAATAACTGCTTTATAAAAGGAGTTGGAAAGTGGACTCTCATCTTATTTTTTGGAAAAGTTTATGAAAGATAGGTATTTCTTCTTTGAACCTTTGGTAGGAGCCACCAAAGCCACTGGACCTGGGTTTCTTCTTGTGAAGTTTTTTGTTGACTCTGTGTGTCAAGAAGAAAGAAGTTTGTGCATTGTCTCATGACCACTAGGTAGTGACTTATTGCCTAGAGGCTGTGAGGGAACAAAAGGCTTCTTTTTAGGATAATGAAAATATTTTAAAAGTAGATTGTGGCAAGCAGGGGAGGGACGCAGAAAGAGAGGGAGACACAGAATCTGAAGCAGGCTCCTGGCTCCGAGCTGTCAGCACAGAGTCTGATGCTGGGCTCGAATCCACGAAGTGCGGGATCATGACCTGAGCAGAAGTCAGATGCTTAACTGACTGAGCCACCCGGGCGCCCTTCTTTCTTTCTTTTTAATTCTTTGGGTCTGCTCTTCTTTTTCTAGCTTATTAAGTTGCCTCCATCTGGCCCCTTGGGGCTTGCTGACCAAACAAGTCTGATGTTGCATATTTGGAGCTCACATGCCTTAAAGATTAAGACCTCAAGGATTAAGGTTTATGACCAATCTTGTCCTAGAAACAGCAGTTAGTGTCTTTTAGATCCTGGAGGTGAGACTATTTTTACGTGCTACCAATTCAAGAAGGCAGAATTCCCAGGAGACAATTAGCAGAGATTTTTCTCAGTTTTTTTTTCTTTTTTTTCTTTTATCAGAGGGTGTCCCATCCACTCTCCAGCTCAATTGCTATTGCCACATTATATAGAATAATTTTAGTTACCATTACCTCAGATGAGCCAAACTGCCAGATGTTGGTGCCGGCTTACTGCCCCAGAAGCAAGCCCAGATCTTTGTGCTGTGTCTACAAAATCGTCCTGCCTTTCTGGCCCATGTGCCCGGTCCATGTAGATGCTTATCATGTTTTGAACCTGCTTTAAGTATTGTTTTACTTATTTATTTATATTGTGCCTATCATTGTTCTTGTTTGAAGTGGGGGATGGACATACAAAGCATGTACTTACTGAACTAATCTTGATGCCTCCTTAGAGTGATTCTTGCTTAAATACAATCTCCAAATTGCTTTAAAAATAACTTAAGGCCAACTGAACTAAACCTTTTCTTTGTGTTTTCTTAAACTTCAGAGCAGTGTTACCCAATAGAAATAAAACACAAGCCACATAAGCACTTTTAAATAGAAATAAAACACAAGCTGCATAAGCACTTTTAAATTTTCTAGTAGTTACACTAAAAATATAAAAAGAAACAGGTTGGGGTGCCTGGGTGGCTCAGTCAGTTAGGTGGCCCATTCTTGATCTTGGCTCAGGTCATGATCTCGGCTCAGGTCATGATCTCGGCTCAGGTCATGATCTCATGGCTCCTGAGACGGAGCCCCACTTCCAGCTCTGCGCTGACAATGTGGAGTCTACTTGTGATTCTCTCTCTGCCTCTTTCTCTGCTCCTCCCCTGTTTGCATGCTTGCTCACTTTCTCACTCTCAAAATAAATGAATTTAAAAGACTAAAAAGAAATAGGTCAAGTTAATTCTCATAATATATTTTATTTAACCCAATACAGATCTTTCCCAATTTATGATGGGGTTCTGTCCTGCTAAATACATCTAAGTTGAAAATATCCCAAGTTGAAGATTCATTTTATACAACTAACCTACAGAACATCACAGCTCAGCTTAGCCTACTACCTCAAATGTGCTCAGAGCGCTCAGGTTAGCTTACAGTTGCACAAAGCCTAATTTACAATAAAGTGACCGGCTCATGTAATTTATTAAATACCACCCTGAAAGTGAAAAACAGAATGGCTGAATGGCTGCAGAATGGTCGTGAATGTATTGGTTGTTTACTCTCTTATCGGGTGGCTTACCGGAAACAGTGGCGGCTGCCCATGACGGATTATCATACCGAGTACCATTAGCCCAGGAGAAGATCCAAATGGAAAATGCAAAGTAGAGTTTATGTTGAATGTGTATCACTTTTGCTGTATCGTAAAGTCGAAAATTGTACATTGAACCACCAGGAACCAGCACACGATCATTTCAAAATAAGATCAATATAGAAACCAATAATAGGATTTTTTAAAAATATTTTTTTATTTATTTCTAGGAGAGAGAGAGACCGCGTGAGCAGGGGAGGGTCAGAGAGAGAGGGAGTCACAGACTGAAACAGGCTCCAGGCTCTGAGCTGGCAGTCAGCACAGAGCCCGACGCGGGGCTTGAACCCACAAACCGCGAGATCATGACCTAAGCGAAAGTCGGACGCTTAACCGACTAAGCCACCCAGGCGCCCCAATAATAGGATTTTTTAATTCTTCTTTCATACTAAGTCTTTGAACTCCAGTATGTATTTTATACTTACCACACATCTTAATTCAGAGTAGCCACGTTTCAAGTGCTCGATAGCCATATGCAGCTAGTGGCTTCTGTATTGGATGTACAGATGCAAAGCACATATAAAATGATAGGAAATCGAATCAGCACCATTACTACTTTGGATGTGGGGGAGCCTTTTTGTTCTAAGAATTTCATTAAGTAATTAAAAGACACAAAGCAAAACTTAGATGGCCTCAAAGGCTGTATGTTCCTCTATTATACCTGTCATCACAGTGCTAACACATTTGGAGGATTTTCCTTATTTTCTCTTTTTGAATTGAGGGAAGAGAGCACAAAGTCCTTATGTGTACAAATTTGCAGTAGAAACAATACTATTTATGCTATCAACCTTGGAAAACTGTTTTCTGAAAAATCAGAGTTTTGGGTTTTTTGAGTTACATGAAAGGAGAATATATAAGCCTTGAAATTCTTGTTGCATTAATTACCTATAAATTAATGAAGGATTTAAGCGCCATTTCTGAAAAAAAAAAAAAAAACATTTGAAAGTGCTGGAAGGGATCAGAAAGACATCCTAGAAGTGTAAAATATGATGGAGTTTTATGGGTTCTATGGAATTTCGGGGGTGAGATTAATTTTCAATTCCCCCGTGACAAAGGGTATTTGGTTTTACTGAATGTTGTGGTAATCATTTTGATGGGCTGTTTACGGCCTGACACCCCAGGTATGTCAGGCAGATAGGTAGATCTGTTTAAATGCAAGAACTCTTTGTCCGCCATGTGGGTCTTAGCAACCCTTGCTATTTCCGGGGAAAGTAATCCTCTCAACATATATTGTTACATTATTAAATCACTTGTTTCCTAAAGCATGAGACCACCTTCTCTCAAGATCTCTGAATAAATCACATTACTTTATCAACCTGCTTATTTACACAGCTTAGAAATGCCGATAGTTCACCAACCTCCTGATTTTATGGCCAATCTTCAGACACGCTAATCTGTCACATCTTTTGAAATCCCTTCCTTCATGGGTAAGAGTTTTCCCCGGGAATTCCCAATCATGTCATATTTAATGAAAACAATACCCCTAATCACATTGGTACATAGCCCTTTCCTCTCGGGGATCTCCAAATGGTTTCCAGATGGGTGGGGGTCAGTTTTCAAAAGTCCCCTGTCAAGAAAGAAGGGGAGGGGATTAGTTCTCCATCAAGGTGGAGGGGGGAGTGAGGCTCGCAACGGGATTGAATCATTACCCATGACATCCAGTCCATCTGTGCTGTATCACTTCCTTTCGGGCCCAATGTTCCAATAAAATGACATGCACCTATTTGGCAGGGACTCCTCTTGCACTGCCCAGGGAACCATCACCCTGTCATCACCACTGGATAGGACAGGTTCCAGAAGTTCAGAAATTGTTTTTGACATGGTGGGAAGCATGTTCACGTCCTCGCGTCAGGAACACGTCATTTCCTATGTAAGTGGAGCTGCTCTGCTCCCAGCCCTTTCTATCTCCTTACCACAGTTTATTTTCCCCTTTGGCGTTAACCACCATGTAACGTGTTACGTTTTTGTCAATTTCTGTCCTTACCTACCAGTATGTAACCTCCATGAGCGCCCTCAGCTTCATCCGTTTGGTTTGCAGGTGTGTTTACTGCGCAGGCACTTAGTAGGAGCTCAGTCAATAGTCAGTGAATAAAAGAATGAATGTCTGTGTGAAAACCTCACTTCCTTTCAAACGCTTAAATGGAGTCAGAGAAACCTAGAATAACATCACAGCGCTGTCGTTTACTGGCTGTGAGATCTTGAGAGAGCCGCTTGACCTCTCTGGTTTCTCAGGGATGAAATGGAGTAATAATACCTACGTTACAGGTTGGATGAGAATTAGATGATGTAAAACGCTCAACTGAGCGTAGGGTCTGGCTTGCAGTGAGCACTCAGCAAAGAGTGGCTATTTGAAAAAAAATGCATTATTGTTCCCGTGGTTCCTTATCCAGAAGGTTCTTAGATCTCGGAACCCTAACTTTACCCATGGAGATGAAGCCTCAGGGCTAAGTTCTGTTCCTTCAAGGGTCCAGGACAAAGACTTGGGCATAACTTCAGGTCCCAGGGGGCCTCTGGGGCAGCAGGAACACACTGAGGGGTTTCCCAGCAAATCTAAACACAGTCTTCAAAAATATCTTGTTCCGCACACAGATATGGCAAGCCAGCTTCATATCCCAGCCCAGCAGGGACAGTTTCTGAGAAGGGGAGAGGGCTCATGATACCCCACAGCAGGTGGCTTTCAACTCACAGAAGGAGAGATTTGGTTCAGCCCCCTCTGGCTGGTAGTTATCAAGTTGTCTTTGCTGAATGGTGTCTTGTCCTTATTTGGGCAAGGAGGGAAGTGGGGGGTGCTAGTGAGGCAGGACGTTCATTCCTACACCCTGATTACCAGTTCCTTCCCAGCCCTAGTGTGGTAAGAGCAGTTAGAGTGACAACAGCTGATTCACCCGGCAGAACCCGTCACCTTCTGGGGAAAGAGATACTGGCATTCTTCCCCGGAGGCCCTCCTGAAGGACACATACCTCTGAAAGCAAGGGAGTGTTATGTGCACAATCTTATCTGCTTCTCCAAGCACAGAAAGAATATTTTACCAGTCATTTTAAATAAGTGGCCCTGCAAAAATGCAACATTACTCAGATAAGCATTCCTGGCACTTCCAGGAGTAGGGCCAGGGGAGCCCTTCCAAAGAGTTAATCATATAATGTAACAAAAGATACAAAGAGCCATTTCTCAGTTGTCTGCACTTTCACACGTCGTTATCATCACTCGGACAACATTTTTCAGTTTAAGGAAAGGGAGGGGAAAGGATTTCAGAGACAGAGCATGCAAATAAAGATTTCTAGTAAAGCACATACGTGCATGCCTAGGTCTGCTTTCACACACATGCACACACACATGTGCATGCACACCCATGCATGCGTACACTGACTTCTCTCAGGACTCCTGCACAGAGTGGTCATGTGGGAGCACTGACCTTACAAACTTTGCCAGCTCCTGCCACAGCTGACCTGCCACCCAGGAATGCTAAGAATGTCCTACCCCCTCCCCCTACCTTCCTGCCCCCCACCCCCCAGCCTAGCCCACCTTCCTGAATCCTGTTCAGTCATCTGGGCTCCAGCCCCAGTGCCTGGAGAATACCCAGCGCCTGGAGATTACTGCCCTTCAGATTTCACTGTGATCCACATTCTGCTTTCTCTAAACATCTGTGACGTGTAGCACTAGCCCATTTTTCTCATCGGAAGTTTGTTCTTATAACTGGAAGAGTGGAATACACAATCGCATGGGTCTTGCACAGAAGGGTCATAAATCCTCACACCCCCTCTTTTCCTAATGGAAGGTCTCTGCGACGCCTTCCTAGGGCAGGGATGTGACCTAACACACTGAAGCAGCATTTCAAAACCTCTGCAGGGGCTCCCATAGCCATCGGTGATCTGACGGTGCTGACTGACCCTAGGTGTCTTAAGCAGGGGTCAGGGGCCCAGAGGGCAGCCTGGGGTCCATCTGAGGGGAGCAGGGTGGGGTGCTGGGGTCGGAGGGGTGGGATGACACTGGACACCATTCAGTACATCGATGTAAGGCTCCAACTGCATAAAATAAGATTTGACTATGTTAGCATGGAAAGGATTCTGCCATATTCAGAAAACATGGATTCCTGGATATTGAAATAGATCATATGATTTTTAAAAGTAATGGTTGTTTTTGGAAGTGTGTATGTGTGTGTGTGTGTGTGCGTGTGCACGTGCACACTTGCAATGGATTCCAGAGTTACCTGTGGGACAACCAGCAAGCCCTCCTTCTGTGGCTTACACTTCTTCAGAGCCCCTCCTGGATGCCACTGAGTCGAAACACTAGACTCAGTGAGCACCTACTCTGTGCCAAGTAATGTTCTACCGAAGCGAATCAGCTTCCACCATCCAGGAGGTAACAGCCTTCCAGGAAGATAGAGATGAGGCCAGGGAGCACAGTGTGTGGCGCTGGGGGGTGCTGGTGGGGCTGGTAGCTCCAGCTTAGATGAATTAGATGATGCAACACTGATGTGGGAGCTAATTATAGAAAAATTCAGCTCTCCTGGATTATAAACAATTTCCTGTAACTATTTTATTGAGAAATCTCATCTCATGAGGATTTTTGTGTGTGTCCCTTTCCGGACTAATTTGTTTCTGTGGTGTGTGTGTGTGTGTGTGTGTGTGTGTATGTGTGTGTGTGTGTGTGTGTGTGTGTCTTTAACTGTCATTGGGATTATCATACACAGAGCCTGCGCAGGAGAAACTCAGGTACTGCCTGAGTCCCATGTCACTTGTGCTCGCCCTCAAACCCTTTCAGTGCCCAGCCGCCCCTGCGCAGCCCCCCACCCACACCACACACGCATGTGCACACGCGCGCACCCTTTGTGTTAGGAGGTCCTTAAAATACAACGACCTGGCTGACCAAGCACCTTCCATCTCATTACATGATTGTGGGGAGAACAGACACTGAGAGGCTGTTTCTCTGTCCTCAGACAGTTTATGGCAAAGAGCAGCCTCCTGCGTGGGGTTCTGGGATCTGTTCTCATTCCCATTCCCATCTTCCCATCAATAAATTACATAGGAAGTTAGGGTTTGTTTGTTCATTTGTTTGTTTTTAACATTTATTCAGTTTTGAGAGACAGAGCATGAGTGGGGCCGGGGCAGAGAGAGAGGGAGACACAGAATCTGAAACAGGCTCTGAGCCGTCAGCACAGAGCCCGGTTTGGGGCTCGAACCCATAAACCGCGAGATCATGACCTGAGCTGAAGTCGGATGCTTAACCGACTGAGCCACCCAGGCACCCCAGGAAGTTAGGGTTTTTGTTTTTTTAATTTCCTTTTTCTAAAGGTTAAAATGAAAGCAGGGAGGAGCAGAGATATTACTCTCCAGGGCAGAGCAGGGCTGGGGCCTTGGGTGTCCCAGGCCCGGTCAGGTTGTCTGTATGTGTTTCCCTCGCCACAGCTCTCCGTGATTTATCCAGTGTATCCATGATCGCCTTTCTCAACCATGTGGCCACGTCAATCCGGAAGTGATGCTGGTGCCCTCCTCACTTGGCACGCTTCTCTCCCCACAACCAGTTTCTCATCCTCCAGCTCTTCCTTCTTGTGAAAATGCTCTGTGTCTCTGCATCTCCTGGTATCACTCACCTTTGTCCCCTTCCCTGCAAGGGGGAGCTCTTCCCGTCAAGCCTCCACCCCCTGCATTGGGCCCTACCCCTTCTCGAAAGCATTGCTAAAATTCCATCTCCTGTAGCCCGCCTTAATCACCTAAGCCCGGAATGCTCACTTCTCAGCCTGGAAAGGACTCACTGTCCTTCTGTGGTATTGTTCTCATTCATGCGTTTGACAAATAATTGTTGAACACCTAGCATGCCCCCAAATCAACACTGCTCGGTATGCGGGATACAGAGGTGAGCAAACACAGACAACAAGCTTTCTGTCCTGTGGTGGGTTCCTAGACTGGTTGTGGGGTCTTTCTTTCTTTCTTTCTTTCTTTCTTTCTTTCTTTCTTTCTTTCTTTCTTTCTTTCTTTTCTTCCTTCCTTCCTTCCTTCCTTCCTTCCTTCCTCCCTTCCTTCTCCTTCCTTCCTTCCTTCCTTCCTTCCTTCCTTCCTATGTTTATTTTTGAGAGAGAAGAGCATGAGTGGGGTGGCGACAGAGAGAGAGGCAGACACAGAATCCGAGGCCAGCTCCAGGCTTTGAGCTGACAGCACAGAACCTGATGCAGGGCTGGAACTCATGAGCTGCGAGATCATGACCTGAGCCAAAGTCGGATGCTTAATAGACTGAGCCACCTGGGAGTCCCTGATGTGGGTTCTTTCTAGGCAGGACTAGGTCTAACAGTTCCTTCTATCCTCCAGAATATAGTAAGAATTCGATTGAATGTACTGAACTGATTAGTGAGTTCCTTTATTCTTTTGTACAGGGCCATACCGAGTTGGAATCAACACTGTAAATAAACCCCCTAAATATCTGGGGCTGAATGTGGAAAGAAGAGGCATACATTCCATTCTTATTAAAAACATCAAGTGGTTGTTTTCTGTATCAAATGTGGAATTCTGGTTTTATCAAACACGTCTCAGAGAAACTCCCCAGCCCCCAAAGCAGACAGCAGTTGTAAACATCTCCTCTTGCTGCTAAATTCCAGATCCTGACCTGTGAAATGCCAGTTCTCTGCTCCCTCCGGTGGAACGGAAGCTAAGCCCCGAAGGTATTTGTGTGTTTAGACCCTCTGCGTGATGCCTGGTGCTGGACCGGGAGTTAGCTCAACCCACAAACCACCAGCAAAGGGGCTGAAAAAAGACAAGACCCAGAGGTTGGGAACACAATTGCTCAATGGCCCAGAATCTGGATCTTGGAAACCAAATTATGGTTAGCCACATTGTTTTATTATTGACCTTGTTCTTTGGCACACAGAGTCTGATGTGTACACTCTATCTTTTGCTTTTTTCTAACCAGTCTCCTCCATCCCACCAACACAGTTTACTCCAAAACATGGCGAATGGCACGTACTCTGGCATTTTTTTGGGCTTAAAACACAGTCAAAACTCTTGATGATGTAAAAGAACAACAAATGAAATCAGCTATTTCCTTCCTGATTACTACACCGCTTTAAAGGAATGCTGAGGTTTTGTTTGTGAAAAATACATCGATGATTATGTAACCAGTGAGATCTCCATTTCTACCTTATTTTGTTTAGCGCAGACTCAGTTAAATTTCTCAGCCGTCATATAATCTTCTTTAATCGTCATACAATCTGGCGAACTTTGATCACATCCTGAGGTTGGATATGCAAAGGTATTGGGGAATGAGTTTTGTTCTGAGGTGAAGGAGGCAATGCAGGATAGGCTTTCCATCTTAAATTAGCACATATCATAGGTTTGTGGGAGGACCATGACATCGGGTGACCAGAGTGAAGGGGTAATAGCAGCCTAAGAATCACAGGACGGCTGGGGAAGACACAGAACATTTCTCCTAAATCCAGCTGAGATTAATGCCCAGGCTGGGGAAGAGCTGCATCACCCTTCTGTAGCACTGAGCTGGGTAAGCCAGTGGGCTTCTGGAGAATTTCTGTTTGCGTGGCTAAATATTAAGAGGTGATCTTAGCTGGGTCTACTCTTATACTATATGACGGACTGTTATTAGGGCCCTGCTAACTGATCATACATTTGATTGCCTAAAGCATAGTCTTGTGGTTTATTTTGATCAAGTCCATGGTCATTAGGGCAGTGGGGGGCGTGAAAGAACTTACCAGTCAGTTCTTCTGTGTTGTGCATTCATTTCTCCTGTTAACGTTAGTGGAGGGTGTATTATAGACTGAATGTTTGTGTCCCATCCCAAATTCATATGTAGAAGCCCTATTCCCCAATGTGATGGTATTTGGAAGTGGAACCTTTGGGGCACCTGGGTGGCTCAGTCGGTTAAGTGTCCGCCTTCAGCTCAGGTCACGATCTCACGGTTTGTGGGTTTGAGCCCCGCATTGGGCTCTGTGCTGACTGCCAGCTCAGAGCCTGGAGCCTGTTTCAGATTCTTTGTCTCCCTCTCTCTCTAACTCTCCCCTGCTCACGCTGTCTCTCTCTTTCTCAGAAAAAAAAAAACCAACAACATTGGAAGTGGAGCCTTTAGGAGGTAATTTGATTTAGATGGGCTCATGAAGGTGGGGCCCACAAGATGGGATTAGTGCCCTTGTAAGAGGAAGAGCCCAGAGCTTGCATTCTGTCTACTATGTGAGGACACAGAAGGCAGCCACCTATAAGCCAAAAAGAGAGGTCTCACCAGGTCCTGAATCTCCTAGAAGGGTGATCCTAGGAGCCTCTAGAACTATGAAAAACAAATGTCTGTTGTGTAAGCTGTTTAGTCTATGGTACTTTGTTTAGTAGCCTGAGCTAAGACAAACTGTACTTGCTGAATAGAAAACTGCTCTCATCTCTAAATGCACCACACTTCTTCTCCATATTCACTTAATACTTCCAGTATTTAATTAGAATCTTTTACTGTACAGTTGACCCTTGACCAACATGGGTTTGAACAGCACTCATGGGTCTGCTCACATGTGTTTTTTTTAATATAAATACAGAACAGCATTGTAAATGTATTTTCTCTTCCTTATGAGTTTCTTAGTAACATATTCTTTTCTCTACCTTGATTAATTGTAAGAATACAGAATATAATACATATAACAACATGTATATTTAATATTTTAAATATATATAACTTATTCATACAACATATAAAATATGTTTTAATTGACTGTTTACATTATCAATAAAGCTTCCAGTCAACAGTAGGCTCTTAAGAGTTAAGTTTTGGGGGAATCAAAGGTTATACTTCTCAACTGCACACGGGGTCAGCCCCCCTTACCCTCACATTGTTCAGAGGTCAGCTGTATCCTTTTACCTGTTCCGATATCATTTTTCACCCCACTAGGGTAGAAACTAGGAGAACAGAGTGGGACAGACTCTCCCTCCAAGCCCCAGGAAGGAACTAACACTGCCAGCACTTGGTCTCAGCCTTCTAACCTCCGGGACTATGCTAGAATAAATTTCTGTTGTTCAAGCTACCCAGCTTTGTGGTGCTTTGTTAATGACCATCCTGGGGAGCTAGTACTCCCCACTCTACTTGAACTCTAAATTATCTGCAGACAGTGACTTGGGGTCCTTTACCCCCAAATCTCTAGCAGCCGACATACCTGCTAGATGTTTACGGAAACCTTGAGCTGCCTTCGCAAGCCAAGCTCTCTCAGACTTTCAGTTGGGGGGTAGAAGTTAAAATAGAGAGAAAAATGAGAGACAGGATCTGGTACATACCAGAATTTTGCCCAAGTTTTTATTGCCCCCCCTCCCCCCAGATTCCTAAATCATGGTGTCTCTTTCTCCACACGCATAGAGGAAAGAGTCCAAGATGCCAAGATCCAAGGCCATTCGTCTTTAAAGCCATCTGCTAACAGGGATAAGTAAGAACATGATGTCTTCACCCTGTGTCCTACCCCCTCCCTACTCTGGGGTTTAGCTACCCCACAATTTCCTAGGGAACTCTTGTTTCTTATTATTTAAAGGTTAACTTGAAATTCATGTTGGATGAGAAAAGTAAGAAAACTCTGGAAAGCTGTGCATGGATAAGTGTTTTACCTTAGGTTAGCTTTTAATTCCAGAATCTTTGAAAACTCTCAAACTCAGTGATGGATTTATGTGGTTCCCTGACCAATACAGATATTTGTAATAATAATCATAATAGAGAAAAAGATAGCACAGCCTCAGAATGTTTTCCCTTTACTCAGCTGAAAATCAAACCAGACAGGCAATTACCAAGGTTTTGCTATAATATATAATATGTGTCCACTGCATTTGTGGCACGTTACATATTACATGGTTATTATCCTGCATTTTCATCCAATCATCTTATTAGCTTTGGTATTTTTATGTGGTGAATGACTACAAGCTGAAAGTCAAGTGAGAAAGGCACTGGTAGAGAAATAAAACACAGGCTGAGTAAAGTAGGACTACAGCAGACCACAGTTGGGGGTGTTAATAATGAACTCTTGACAAATGGAAAAATATTAAAGTACTACAGTGAGCACCACCTGTGATACCATCTTTACCATGTAACTAATTCTACAATTCATTCTACTATCATACCACAATTACACCTCATTCCTCTTTCTCAAGTCATGGTTAGGCAGCATGTTGAGTGCTTTTGTAATGTTCTCTGCACTTAACTAAAAAAGAAAATCAAAAGAGAAGCACACAGTATTAAAATAGAATTCACAATATAATTAAATATATTTTTCAGACCCTAGAGAATGCCATTGTATATTCTGATGTATTATTAAAAGAAAATGAAACCACACCATGAAATTCTAAAAATAAACTTGGACCCATTTTTACAGCTCATTCAACTGGTTTTCTAAGTTATGAGTCATTTGTTACTTTTGGTGTTTGATGTCGTTTGCCTAGAGCTACACTGAATCCTATTTTGGGGATATGAGTAAAGATATGATGAATTATAATAAATCAGGCTGCCATTCCGATTTTTTTTTCTAATAGTGTTCTATCTTCTCTTTCTCATTTCTAAATTCCCTAACCTGTTCTGTCTTATCTTCTGGAGCTTAAGTTTTGTTTTCTTTTATTTTTTTCTCACCTGCTCCTACATCCCTCCTTTCTTTTTAAAGTTAATGTTAACCATCACCACTGTGAAGTCCAGACTTTTCCATCCCAAAGATAGAGTAATGTGGCTTAGTCAATCAGCTCTGAGGGTAAAATTCAACTTCTTACATTATATTCTAAAAAGTAGGATTTGTTGGAAGAATTGGGTGATTCAGTCGGTTAAGCACCCAACTCTTGATTTTGGCTCAGATCAAGTCCTGAGTCAGACTCTGTGCTGACAGCTCAGAGCATGCTTGAGATTCTCTCTCTCTCTGTTCCCCTCCTGCTCATGAGTGTGTACACTGTCTCTCTCCCTCTCTCAAAATAAATAAATAAACATTAAAAAAATAAAAAGTAGGATTTGTAGAGAAAGATTTTGAATTTTTTCTCCAACATAGGAGAAAATGACCATGTGCGATGTATTAAAACGGAAGCCTGAATGCCACTAACACAGTACCTGATATGTAAGTTGTCATCGATTATAAGTACATACTCAACCATATGTTCTGACTTTGAGAACCAAAAATCACAATGTATATGTTATGAGCAATTATTTTTTGACCCAACAAAGAGTAGCAAATGACAAAGCAATCTGCTGAAAATATGTAACTTCTTTTCTCTAATCACTAGGTATGATGAGCTACTTAAACTCAGAGTGTAGGACCATTTATTTCTGCTCTGTAGCTTAATGCCAAGGTCACAATGAGGCTCCAAAGGTTGAACTGAATCAAAGCAAAGGAGTAAACCCTTGATCAAAATCAACTATGTAACTGCCTGTTGGAATAGACAACATACCCTTCCACATACCTCCCTTGAATTTCAGGAATGTTCTTAGACAAGACTTGGCCACCCTAGAGAAGGATTATGAAAAAGTGGACACAGAGTCTATGGACAGTGAGGATGAGAGTGGGGAGTTCTAAGGGGTTCTGGCGCCTGCAGTAACCAGTCTCTCTTTCCAGTTTTTCATGCCACTGTTTCCCTAATCCCCTATGAATACAATCAATGTCTCAAGTGAAAACAAAAACAGCAACAAACCCCTGGGCCATGTGTTAGCTGATTACTTACTCTTTGTCCAACATATTACAGTATTCTGAAGGTACAGATCACGTTCCCTACACTACATCTCGGTGTCCTCGATAAGGCTCAAAGACCAAGCAGATGCTCAGGAAATGTTTGCTGAATAGGAAAAATAAAACAAACAATTAAAAGTAATTGCTGGAAGGTCACTCCTTGTTTCACAGTTCTGAAATGTGGCTAACAGTCAGAGACCACCGGCCACATTCTCAGCAACCCAATCCTGTGTTTCAAGGAAGCATACTCCCGAAGCTACAGAACGCTTTCGAGAATTCTTTGTGTTCCTTGTGGCTCTTTGTTTTCTTATCACTTACTGTAGACATTGAAGAAATCACTGACTGTGTCACCTTAGCAAATGGAGCTTGTATATACACTGTATAATGGGGAGTCTAGAAAACCAACTCAACCCATAATGGCCGCTATGATTGGAACAGCTAATGTGGTTGACAAGAATGGATCTTAGAAGGTCACTTTTCTTTTGCCAGAAACAGAAATGCATTCTTGGGTGTGAAGCAATGTATGGCTGAAAGCCATCAGCTAGATTTCTCAACCATCGCCTCTGTGGTGCAATGCCCTGTGTTGGAATCTTATAGCCTGAATTCTTTGCCCTCACAGTGCAGTCAGGACATGGCACCCCAGATCAGTTAGGAATTCCTGGCTGTGTTTAGACACCCAGGTAGATGTGTAAGGGGGAATAGAATTCAAGCAGGTGGTGTAACATGGGGTCCAAATCTGCACAGTCAGAACCAAAGAGATGCCATGTCATGATCCTTCTTGAACACTCCCTGTGAGCTATTTGGAAACTTTTAGGTGATAATAGAACCCCCTATAGACCAGTTGAGTGGAAAGAGCACGGAATTTAAAAACAGCCAGATCTGGCAAAAAAAAAAATTCTGGCTCCCACATTAACTATGCGATCTTGAGTAAGTTACTTAAACAGTTTGAACAGTAGTTTTCTTGCCTGCAAATTAGAAATTATACCTATTTTGTGAATTATTGTTTCAGATTAAGGGCCTTATGCAAAGACATTTGTATTTTAATTCATGGCATATAGTAAACATGAAATAAAAACCCTTCTTCCCTTTCTTTTCCCCTATTCTCCTTATTCTATTTATTTTTATTTTATCTCTATGACTGGGCTACGTGTGGAAAGCTACACCCATCTTACATACAATCAGATGTGATTCAGGATGCTAGGCCTCCTCCTGGCTCTGTGGGGGGGGGGGAGGGAGAACATGTGTAAGGAAAGGGAAAGGATTTGGGTGGAGAGGGAAGATGACAGACTTTTTAAGGGATGGATATTATCTCGTACAGAAGAGTGCCTGAATTCCCTACTCCTCACCTTCAACCTCCTTCCTCTCACCAGCTAACACTCCTGGAGGATGGAGCTGATGATGTTCTTGTTATGATTGCTATCTCTCTGTAATCTCTTCAATCCCCACACCCTGGGAGAGTCAGAAGAAAGAAAGAAGCAGTCTGTTGCTAATGAATGTCTCTGCACCCTCTTGAAGACCACTGTCAAGTTCACAGGCTTCGGAGGGTTACTGGCTTCTTGTAATTCCTCACTTCATCCTTCTGGAAAAAGTAGGGCCACTTGGAGGCTGTACCAGGTGGGCCTCCTGAAATCCACATGGTCCAAGGCCTTTCCCCTGGCCACTTCATTATTCCAAACTCTAGTCAAGGGGTGGTCAAGAGGAACATGGGCCGGGGAATTAATGATATAGAACTTTACAGAGAAGAAAAAAAACAGTATCTTGGGCAAACAAGTGTACTAGATCACCAAACGTAAGGTGTGAGCAAGAGGTGGATAAGCACAAAGCTAGAGGAAGGTGGCATGCATCCTTCCATTCACTTATGTATTTAGTTAAGATTACTTGTCCAGTCCTTTATTATGTACCAGGCATTGAACTAAAAGCTGAAGTTACAATGGTAAACAAATCAGATATAATCCTTGGCCTCAAGCTTGTAGAGTCTTGTGTGGGATCTTACAGCCTACATAAGTGAACCTCCATTTCATAATTATTGTTTCAGTTACCAGGGCAATTTAACAAATTATCCCCAAGTCTAGCAGCTTAAACTACCTTATTATGCTAATGGTCCAGCAGCTAAGGAACTTAAACAAGGTACAGGAGCCCATGATGTCCGGGCTGAGAAGATGCAATGTTGAACATGACATATTGGCCAGGGGGCTGAAATTAGCTGGAGATATCTTCACTCCCTTGGCTGGCAGTTGTTGCTTAGCTATTAGCTGAGAGCTGGGCCTGGAACACCTACATGTGTCCTCTCCAAATAACAGTTTTAGGGCAATTGGACTTCTCACATGGTAACTGGCTTCCCCCAGAGAAAGTTTCTTGACAGAGACACACAAACGCTTCAGGGCCTTTTCTGATCCAGCTTTGGAAACCATCGACCATCACTTCTACCATATTCTAGTGACTACTAAGGCCAGCCTGGATTCCAGGGAAGGAGAATTAGGCTCCTTCAACCTCTGCTCCCAACCTCTTGATGAAGGACAACAGGGTAAAAGTATGTGGGATCAGAGATACTGGTGTGGCCATCTTTTGAAAATACAGTGTCCCCAAAACACTGTGAAATAACTGTTATGGTACGTGAAGATAGGTTAACATACAAGGAATCCTAATCTTGACTGGCAGGATCAACCAGTAGCTTTTCAAAGGAAGTGCCTACTAAACAGAAACTAAGGTTCAGTGGAAGTTAGCCAAACAAAGATGGTGTTAAGTCAGTTTTGGTTGCTACAACAAACTACTCAGTGTTTGGGAGCCTTAACTAATAAGCATTTGCTTCTCACAGCACTAGAGGCTGGAAGTCTAAGGTCAGGGGTACCACCATGGTCAGGTTATGGTGAGATCCCTCTTCTGGGTCTACCTTCTTATATTCTCACATGGCAGAGAGAGGTCTAGCTCTCTTCCTCGTCTTACAAGGACACTAACTTCATCATGGAGGCTCCATCATCATAACCCAATCATCTCCCAAAGGCCTTATCTCCTAATACCGCCCTTTTGGGGATTAGGGTTTCAACATATGAATTTGGGGGGCAGGGAGAAGGACACAAACATGCAGTCCATAAAAAAGAGTATATGAGGAACAGTATTTTAAGCCAACAGGCCAACATGGACAAAGGCCCAACATCTGGTGAAACCCTAGGCCATTATGGACCTGAAATGGTTTCCATATGGCTGCCTTATTAGGTGTCAATGTGGTGCCTCATCAGGGAGGGTGGGATAGAGATGGCGGAGAGAGGGAGGTTAGTATGCACACATGTGTATGCCTGCACGATTAAGAAAATGAAGCTGGAAAGGTAAGCAAGGACCAGAAGGTCCTCATGAAGGTCTTGGTGGAACATCCTGGGGAGTTTGAACAACAGCCACTGAGATGCAGAAAGAAACGTTATCTGTTTATAGAAAGGCCACCATAGACAACATAAAAATGAGAACAGAATTCAAATGTAGGCAGCCTTTAATTTTCCAGTATCCAAGCTCTGGAAAAGATAAGGATGTTTATCTTGCCCATTTGGGAAAAAGTATATGGTGCTTTTTTTGTGTGTCACCTTTATTATTATTTTTAAAATTCAAATGGAAAGTGCCATTCACTATCTCAAAGAAGCATATACATAAGATCCATGGATCAGACACTCCCCCCTTGTCAACATACATCATTTTCATGACACACGTAAGCCTTTCTTGATTCCTATTAAAAGCAGCAGTGCACCTAAGTGTCCATCACCAGATGAATGGATCAAGAAGATGTGGTTTATCTATACCATGGAATACTCCATGGCAATGAGAAACAATGAAATCTGGCCATGTGTAGCAACATGGATGGACCTTGAGGGTGTTATGCTGAGCGAAATAAGTCAGGCAGAGAAGGACAAATATCATATGTTTGCACGTATAGGAGGATTAGGAGGAACTTGACGGAGGAACAAGGGGGAGAAGAAGGGCGGAAATGGTGGGGGAAAGGGAGAGAGGCAAACCATGAGAGACTCTTGAATGCTGACAAAAACTGAGGACTGATGGATGTGGGGGGAGGGGAGGGGAGGATGGGCATGGAGGAGGACACTTGTGGGGATGAGCACTGAGTGTTATGTGGAAACTAATTTGACAATAAACTATTAAAAAAAAAAAAAGCAGCAGTGCACCTAATAGATCAACATAATGCCTAATGTTAAGCATCATTTATTGCCAGTGTAGTTTTTCATGAACAAGGAGAAAATTTCTTCAAGAGGAAACGTAAATCCCCAGTCACCATTTTCTTCTGTAGAAAGAATCAAACTTTGCTCAGGAAGGGAAGATGCTGAGTAGGAAATGCGTCATTAGAAAGACCCTTTATGATATGGTGGACTGTGTGGCAAATGGCTTGATTACATGAAACCATTCATTTCCTGCAATGTGGTTCCCAAGTGTTTGCCTTCTTGGAACAATGACGGGAAAATTCCTCACACAAGGACTATGACAACAGCCCCACTTGTATGTTGCTCTTACCAGTCTTGGAAAATGTCCCATTGTCCTTCATGCATTAGAAGAATCTAAAATAAGCAAGTCTAGACAGTGGAAACCATATATAAGATCTACGTTTCTCCCTCATTATTTAGTATTGTAAAGTAGAAATCATGCAGTAACCTCTAGTCTAATGGAAGAAAAACTAGAAAAATACACAAGGGTAAAAAGCATATACGTTGGCTAACAGTCTATGGCTACTTTCCTAGTTAAGTACTAGCTACTTCAAGTCTTTTTAAGAAATGAGTGGGGTAAAAATAATACCTAAATGAACAAAATTGTGCTAACCAAGTTTGAAAGCAGCTGATTTCTAACATGTTTTCAACCTTCAAGACTACTGTCTGACCAATTTTGACTATATCCAGCAAATGTTTATTGGGCCCAGTCTACATGATAGTTTGCTGATCTATGTGATGCCACACCAGTCTATTTTGTTATTTACTACATCTCAACGCAACAGATGTTTCACACCCTTTTATTCGGACAAACTTTGGGCAAACCTATTACTATTGAGTGTTCATTTTCCTTTTTCCATTTGAATACCTTATACTCAAAATTAAGTAGTGGCCTTCAATTTTGTTCTTTCCCACATTTGCTTTGGATATTCTAGGCCACATGGATTTCCAAATGAATTTTTGAGTCAGCTTTCATTTTATACCAAAAAGAAAAGTCTTCTGGAATTTTTATTGGAATTGCACTAATTGTACGGAGCAATTTGGAGAAAATTGATTTCCTTCATAATGCTGAATCCTCTGACTTACAAAGTAATATGTCCATTTATTTCATTCCTCTTTAATTTCTCTCGGCATGGTTTCCTAGTTTCCAGGATACTTTCTTTGTCAGATGTATCCCTTTTTAAATGTTTATTTATTAATTTTTGAGAGAGAGAGAGCACAAGCAGGGGAGGGGCATTCAGAGACCCAGAGACATAGAATCCAAAGCAGGCTCCAGGCTCTGAGCTGTCAGTGCAGAGCCCAATGTGGGCCTTGAACCCATGAACTTCAAGATCATGACCTAGGCAGGAGTCAGATGCTTAACCACTGAGACACCAAGGTTCCCCCAGATTTATCCTTAAATATTGCATAGTCTCATGCTATTGAGAGACTATGAGACTATGCCATCGCTTTTCAATTTTTCAATTATTTGTTGCTAGTTTATAGAAATACAATTTACTTTTGTATATTGATCTCATGTACCAAAACTTTGTTCAACTAACTGACTGATTCTAGTACCTTTCCTATAGATTACACGGATTTTCTACATAGACTTTCATGTTGTTTTAAAAAAAGTTTATAGACATAGAATT
This sequence comes from Crocuta crocuta, assembly GCF_008692635.1. Lineage (NCBI taxonomy): Eukaryota > Metazoa > Chordata > Mammalia > Carnivora > Hyaenidae > Crocuta > Crocuta crocuta. The sequence goes on from NW_027530974.1 coordinate 9,922,950, forward strand.
TTCTACATAGACATTCATGTTGTCTTAAAAAAGTTTTTATTCCCTTTTAGAATGATGCCTCTTATTTCTTCCTCTTGCCTTACTGCACTGGCTAGAACCTCCAATGTAGTGTTGAATACAAGTGGTGAGAGTAAGCATTCTCATCTTTATCTTCATATCGAGGACAGCATTCAGTCTTTCATCACTAAGTTTTATGTTAGTTGTTGGTCAGTAGATGTCTTCTGTTGGGTTGAGGAAGTTCCCTTCTATTCCTGGTTTACAAATACGTTTTAACAGGAACAGATTTGGTGTTTGTCAGACATTCCTACATCTGTAGGTAAGATTATGTGGTTTTTCTTTTTTTTTTTGTTATTTATTTATTTATTTATTTATTTTTATTTCTAGGAGAGAGAGAGAGACAGCGTGAGCAGGGGAGGGTCAGAGAGAGAGAGAGTCACAGACTGAAACAGGCTCCAGGCTCTGAGCTGGCAGTCAGCACAGAGCCCGATGCGGGGCTCGAACCCACGAACCGCGAGATCATAACCTAAGTGAAAGTCGGACGCTTAACTGACTAAGCCACCCAGCCTCCCCTTGTATTTAAAGAATTAAACCAACCTTGCATTCCTGATATAAATCTCACTTGCTCTTCATATACTTTTATTTTTTGTTAGATTTGATTTGTTACATTTTTAAAAAGAATTCTTATATCTAAGTTTATGAGAAGTATTGATCCAAAGTTTTCCTGTCTCGTAATATTTTTATCAAAGTAATTTTAGCTTCATAGAATGAGTTAGGAAGTACTATCTCCTCTTTAATTTCTAGAAAAGTTTGTGTAAAATTGGTATTATTTCTTTTGCAACTGTTTGGTAGAATTCATCAATGAAGCCATCTGGGCCTGGAATATTCTTTGTAACTATAAATTTAAGTTCTTTTATAGATGTAGAGGTATTCAGGTCTATTCTTTTGTTGTTCTGGAGACAGAAATTACATATAACATTGTTTTAGCTTTGGGTGTAAGCATAATTATTATATATAATATACAATATAACATATAATAATAATTATATATTATGTCATACATGCAATATCATATATATTGTACCTGAATTATATATTGCTGAATGATTACCATAATAAGTTTGGTTCACATCCATCACTACACAGTTATAATTTTTTTCTCATGATGAAAACTTTTAAGATTTACTCTCTTAGCAATTTTAAGTCACTATGCTGTACATTACATCCCAAGGGTTTTTTATCTTATAACTCTAAGTTTGTATCTCTTGACCTCTTTTGCACATTTCTCTATGTACGCTACCTCCGCTTCTTGAATCATAGGATTTCAAAAAAATTTTTTAATGTTTCATTTATTTTTGAGAGACAGAGACAGAGTGCAAGCAGGGGAGAGGCAGAGAGAGAAGGAGACACAGAATCTGAAGCAGGCCCCAGGCTCCAAGCAGTCAGCACAGAGCCCGATGTGGAGCTCAAACTCACGGACCATGAGATCATGACCTGAGCCAAAGTTGGACACTTAACCGACTAAGCCACCCAGGTGCCTCATGAACTATATGGGTTTTTTTAGTACAGCTTCTGGGAATGGACACCACTACTGGGCCTGTGTGAGCTCAGGAGCTATTTCTTCTGATCACTTGGAGTTGTTCATTCTCTAGCTTTAGATGGTTTCCTCACACACATACGATTATTTCTCAGCTGACTACTGGTGGGGAACCTTCTGCGGATCTCTGGGTTTCCCTCTGTGTAGTGCTCTCTTCTCCTTAGTGTTCTGTCCTGTGACCTCTGTCTGTCTTGGTCTCCTGAGATTCTCAGCTCCATCTTCTCAGGTCAGACTCCAGTAGGCTCTACTTGAGCTCTCTCTCTTAGTGACACAGCCCGAAATGATAACTCACTCACAGCAACAAGCTGGAGCAATTATAGGACTTACTTTACTTGTTTCTCTTCAATCAGTATCACTACCCTCTATTACCTGATGTCCAGGGCCTTGAAAACTGTTGCTTCTTTTTTTTTTTAATGTTTATTTATTTATTTTGAGAAAGAGAGAGAGAGAAAGAGAGAGAGAGAGTGGGGGAGGGACAGAGAGAGAGGGAGACAGAGAATCCCAAGCATGCTCCATACTGTCAGTGCAGAACCTGATGCAGGGCTCAAACTCATGAACCATGAAATAATAACCCACGCTAAAACCAAGAATTGGGTGCTTAACTGACTGAGCCCCCCAGACACTCTTAAAACTATTGTTTCTTATATGTGTTGTTTGTTTTCATTTTTCCCCAAACAGGAGAACAAATCCAGTTCCCTGTTACTCCATCTTGACTGAAAGCTGAATTTCTTCTTTTTTAAAGCGATGCCACTAATGGGTTTTTCTACTACTTTACCTGAACTGAATCTTAACAATCACAGATAAGTGTTAGCAATTAAATACAGAATTAGTAAACTAGAAAAATGTGAAGAAAGTATTCAGAATGTAGCACAGAGAAAACAAGAAATAGAAAATAAAAAAATTATAAGAGACAATGGAGGTAGAATAAAAAACTGTAAAATATTTCTTGCATGCCACTTCTTCCTGCTGGGATTAGTTTCCTTCTTACTAATGTACATCCTTCTTTCATTCTCTTGGTGATGGAAAGTCCATGAGTTGTAAACTATCAGGCTCGATTTGTTTGCAATTGTCTTTATTTCACCTAGTTCTTGAATAATAATTCAGCTAGATAGAACTTTCCAGGTTGACAACCACTTTCTCCCATTACTTGAAGGCATTATTCTGTTGCTTTCTGTTCTCTTGTAATGCTAATGAGAATTCTGCCTTAGTCTAATAAAATGTAATCTACCTTTTATTCTGATTGCTTTTGTTTTTTTTTTAATTTCTAATGTTTTTATTTATTTTTGAGAGAGAGAGACAGAGACACAGAGAGAGATGCAGAGCATGAGCAGGGGAGGAGCAGACACACACACACACACACACACACACACACACACACACACAGAATCTGAAGCAGATTCCAGGCTTTGAGCTGTCAGCACAGACACAGGGCTCGAACTCATGAACTGCAAGATCATGACCTGAGCGGAAGTCAGACACTTAACCAGCTGAGCTGCCCAGACCCTATTCTGATTGCTTTTAAGTTTTTCTTTTGTTTTTGGTATCATGCTGCTTGCTACTGACCACTTGTCAGAATTTCCTTTCTTTTTAAGACTGAATAATATTTTATTGTAGGTATGTGCCACATTTTGTTGAAATTCTTAATGTTTTCTAACAAGGATTCCTGCATTTTTATTTCTCCCTGGCCCTGCAAATAACATAGCTGGTCTTTTCTTCTATCACATGAGAGTTTTATTGGAAAAGCTGTAAAAGAATACAATGTAGGAGGCACTAACAGTGTATGCTTTACAAGATGATTTTACTGTCCAAGAGAAAATCACTCAAGGGGTTAAACCCTTCATAGATATGCCCAATGTGCCCTGCCCTGTCCCCAATTCTCAGGTCGATATCCTCCTGAGGGGAGCTTTCATTTTCAAACCATCAGAATGTGAATCTTCATCACCCCTTGGAGAAATGCACACCCTACTCACTGGCATCAGGGATTTCCTAGAATCCTTTTCCACCCATTTGCACACCAGAACCAATGAGATCCTTAGGGCAATCCCCAATTAAGCTAGAGTATCACTGAGAGACAGGGTTTTTATTTCAGAACAGTCGGCATTCCAGGTTCATGCTCTTTGAGATTTCCCTGGTAGTGTAATATGCAAACTTGCTTTATTCTTATTCTTTATTTATTCTTATTCTTCCTCGGTTATCTCATCGATTCCCTCAGGAGAGACATGAAGTTTCACAAACATCACAACCATGATGCGTATTAAGGATGAGAAACATTTCTCTGCCGACAGCATAGTGTGCTCTCACTGCTCCCCCGAGGGGTTAGCAATATATATTATTATGCACTGAAGTGACAGGCTGCCCTTTGTCTCCTTCCTAATTTCAGAAATTGACCAGAGACCCAGAGCACATAAAAAAATGAGCCCTAGTGTATGTAGCTTTTTCTTAACAACAGAGCCATTTGCTTCTTGAGGTGTCTCAAAGACCTAGTTGAAGCTTTGACATAAGCGTTTTTTTGTACCTTACACTGATCACATTTGTAAGCAGAGCATTCTGTACTAAAAAGCGAATCAGAATTAAAGTATTTTTCTAATTTAAAGCAATTCCCAGGGTAAGAGGATAGAATTCAGGTTGCATGACGGGGGGAGGGGGGAGGGCATGCGAACAGCTCATAACATGTGTTTTAGAATGAATGAAAGCATGTGAAATCGAATTGGATGACAAAATAATCCTTAGAGAAAAGTCTGTTAGGTAGCTGGAATTCTAAGTATAAATGAAAGAGATCAGACCTCACTATAATAAAAATGAGGCTTTGACTTCATGGTTACAGCTAGCATTTTTGATCTGTCTGTTAAAGATCCTGCAAATATTTTAAAAGCAATTTAATTTATTTGGTAGACTGTCTAGAACTGAGCTGACCAGCATGATGGCAAGCAGACACAGGTGGCTCTGAGCACTTGAAATGTACTATAAAGTAGAAATTTCACACTTGAGTTTGAAGACTTGGCATGAAAAAAAGAAAATGCTATGTATCTCACGAATATTAACAATGATAGCATCTAATACACATTGGGTTAAATAAGATAGTAGTTAAATATACTTCATCTGCTTCTTCTCACTTTTTTCAATGGGGCTACTAGAACATTTAGAATAGCGTATGTGGCTCACATTACATCTCTGTTGGAGAACATTGGTCTAGAACCCAGCTAGTTTCTGGTACAAACCCACTGAGCTTCAGACCTTTGGTTTTCTCAGATTTACTCTCATCATGAAGATTCATCCTGTTCTGCACTCGCAGCTTTGGTCTCAGATGTGTCATTTGTTGGTATGTGATCCCAGCCCATCTCTACGTCTCTGCAGATTGTCTTCTGCATGTACTTCAGGGAAAGGGAGAATCATTTTATTTCTTTAAGGAAAATACCCAAATTGATATTCTAAGGTGGCTCTTTTTTAAAACTGAAATTCAGAATAAAGTGAAGAGTGAATTGTTAAATTTGGCAGAACTTTTCTTTTTAATATCAATGAGTCTGTCAACTGCACTATAAACACATACATGGCCGGGGAGCCTGTGTGGCTCAGTTGGTTGAGTGTCCGACTTCAGCTCAGGTTATGATCTTGTGGTTCGTGAGTTCTAGCTGTGCATTGAGCTCTATACTGATAGCTCAGATTCTGTATCTCTCTCTCTGCCCCTCCCCCACTTACATTCTGTCTCTCTCTCTCTCTCTCTCTCTTAAAAATAAATAAAATATTTTTTAAAAATGTAAAAAATACATGCATGACTAAAGCCATTGAGGTCTTCCTCGCTGTCCTTGCCAGAGAAGAAACAACTCATGAAACGAGAGAGATCACTTGTGCAAAAGCAGGATTTCACTAGGTTTTGTTCTCTAGCAGGCAGCTAACTTGTAGTGTGAGGACGTGCATGGCAACTGCTATGCTTAGTGTGTCCAGGGGAGGCTTATTTCAGAGATACACCCATTAGTTGTGTCAATGGCTGAAAGTTAAAGGGCAGACAGAGGAGAGAGAAACGAAGAGAAAGGGTCATAAGAAGAACATATTTTGTAGGATGTCATTACTTAATGTATGTTAAGAATATACTGCATGCATTAATTTTTATTTTTTGAGCAAAAGTTTTCCATTTTGATAGTTGGCTAATAAATGAGTAATAAATGTAATTTTACAATATTTTGAATACTTTAAAATTCATTCAGTGTTATATTGAGCTTATTTCTTATGATAAAGAAATTCTTCTTTATCTTATGATAAAGATATATCAAAGGATACCTAGCCAGCTCATTTTTATTTTGTATTATATTTAATGAAGTTAAAGTATTGAACATATACCATGAGCTTATAATAAATATAAATTGTTACGTCCTCAAATTTTGGATTCATAGTTTTCTATAGCCCCATTATTTAAACGTAAACACTTATTTAGGGTTGCCTGGGTGGCTCAGTGGGTTGATTGCCCAACTCCTGATTTCAGCTCAGGTCACAATCCCAGGATCATGGGATAGAGCCCCGCATTGGGTTCTGTGGTGAGCATGGAGCCTGCCTGAGATTCTCTCTCTCTCTCCCTCTCTTTCTCTTTCCTTTTCTCCCCCTGCCCCCTCCCCCACTCACATGCACTCTCTCTAAAATAAAATTTTAAGAGGCTTATTTAGTATTTTTTTAAAGTTTGATGTATCTAAAGGTTTAGCATTTGGTTAATTTTTTTCCAAGCTGATGATTTAGAAACTTCTCACAGCATCTTGAAATTTTTGAATAGTTTTTCTTTGAAATACAAGTGACAGGTAACAAAATTAACATTTTCCTGGAAACTGCCTTTCTTATGTAGTTACTTTATTGTGTCTGGGAGCCGTCATGGATTTTTCTGGACGGTATCCAAATCTCTTTATGAGTGTTTAACATTACAATAGGAGTCAAATCTTTTTCCACTGTAATTCCTGCTCTTGAATGTACTCCAGACTATGTGTGCTGTGGTTTGTCTTTGCAATGAAGAACCCTGGTCGCGTGCCTACCAATTGCATGGAGGGTTAATATTAGGAATTATAATAAGTAAATGCAGCACGGAAGCCTACTTCCTGACCTCACTCATGACCTACGCCTGAAGTAACTACTGAGTAAAATGCAATGTTGCATTTATTTTAATGCCTCTAAAGTAAATTGTGATAATGGTGTTTCCCAAGGAGGTGAACAAACAGCTTTATGTCTCTTGGATGAAGTGCTACTTACTTGAATCTACTAAATATGTCTTTAATATTGAACCAGTGCTACACTTGTGGTGGCTATTATTATGAAATTCAATCTGAACTTGAATGTCATATTTATATTGAGCTGTATCATCATTGATCTAATAGTAGTACCTGCTGACCGCTAAAAACCTTCCATTTTCTGTCTGAGGACTTTCTGGCCATTGGAGCATTGATATTCTGCTTGTACAAAGGTTGAGCAGTAAGTGCTCAAGAATTCAAACCCCAAGGAGTAGCTCATAACCCACGTCCGATGAGGATAAATCTCACGATTTTCTTGCCCCTTAGTTTAATGTTGAGGCATAATCTGCCCCAGCACTTTATAAGTTTTATCACTTGGGGATATTGTTGAAAATCAGGTCTGATTCAGTGGATTTGGGGTGGAGCTTGAGCTGATGGTAATGATCCCTTTGGGTTGGAAGTTTACGCAATCCCCCAGCATTCCCCCACAGAATTAAGCTATATGTGCCCTTAGTGGGAATTTGCTTGATTATTCTTTAGTTTACTTCCCTTCTCTGTTTCTTACTTATCCTTTCTCTTACTAGTGTTTGCCATTTGCATTGGATCCTTATCTTAAGGGCCATCTCTGGAGGAACCCAAACTAGTAATATACATACACATACATACATACACACATATATACATACACACATATCATAATACCTGCTTCTATCTTGATATCTAAATCTCTCTAGATTTATTCTATCATCTATCTATCTATCTATCTATCTATCTATCTATCTATCTATCTAGTATCTGTCTTGAACACAGCAACACAGTGAAGCCTCTTATATCCAGGCAATGGAAGAGCTAGAAGAGAAAAGAGAAAGGCACCCAAGAGAAGCTAGAAAGAGAAAGCAGATGGTCACCAGGTAAACTGACTCTTTCTTCCTCCTTATGTCATTGTGAAAAAGATTTGATATTATGGAACTCTGGTTCAAGAAGAGACCAGGCAGTTAGTGATGGCTGCATAGACAGTGCCTCTCTAAAAGCCCACGGAGTGATAGCCATTTTACTCAGAAACACGGGTAAAGACTTTTTGCCCAATTCTATTATTCAGGACAGTGTCGAGAGGGTTGGTCATGGGGGTCAAGGAAAGAAGGAAGGTCAAATGTTAATCCTGGAAAGGACATGAAAGCAGCTCAGCAGAGAGATGATGGGTCAGGTGGCAGAAAGACAATGCCACACTTCTGGGCTCATGGACCAGCTCCTTAAAGGAGAGAAAAATTAGTGAATGTGCTTTGCAGATATTCACCCAGGATTCTTTAGTGACTTTGTGCAGCTGATACAGTCTGTGCCACTCATCTTGTAGATATGTGACTGAGGAGCTCCTGGGTAGCTCACTCGTTTAAGTATCCGACTTCAGCTCACGTCATGATCTCAGTTTGTGAGTTTGAGCCCCACATCAGGCTCTGTGCTGACAGGTCAGAGCCTGGAGACCACTTCGAGTTCTGTGTCTCCCTCTCTCTCTCTGTCCCTCCCCCACTCATACTCTGTCTCTCTCTCTCAAAAATAAATAAACATTAAAAAATTAAAAAAAAAAAAAAAAGAAATGTGACTGAGAGCAACGCTCTGGACTTTCTGAGCTCAAATCCCAACTCTGCCACTTCCTAGTTTTGCCCCCTTCACATTTTATTCAAACACTTTAAACATCCATTTCCCCATCTCTATAGTGAGGACCATAATGCCTATTTCACAGCATTGCGATGAAAATTAAATGAGATGTTGTGTATAAAATATTTGTGTTACTATAGCCGGTGGATAAGAGAGACACCCTAATCTATTAATTATTCCCATTCACTGTGGGGAAATGACGCATGGTCATTTCATCTGATTGAGGCATTGTGTACACACACACACACACACACACACACACACACACACGTGTGTTTAATGTCATATTCAGAGAAAGCCACTGGAGTGATAACACACTGGTGATATGAACCAATGCCGGGTATGACGGGAGAAATCCCACTACGGCTCGTAGCTGTGTGTGACATCCACCCCCACCCCCCACCCCATGGTGAAGTCTTCCCTTGAGCAAAGCAAACACCTGTTCCTGGTGAAACACAAAAGGGAAACTTGGTTTAAAGCTCTTGCTTCCCCTTCTTGTAAAACTTTGCGACCCCTGCTAAAATAGTTCCTGGCAAGGCCACTTTCAGTTTCTCAAGTGCAGAAGAGAATCAGTGATCCGAGGTCTCTTAGGGCAATGGCTCGGTCTTGACCGCTGCTACTGTATCTGAGACTGTGGAGGCTTAAAGAGAGGCAGAATCACTTTGATTTTGCTGTCAAGATCTACTCTCCCTACCCAGTGGCCTCACCATTTGCCATGGCTTCTCCCTAGCGTCCCGAAGGCTTAATATTCTGGAAGCGACACTTTGGAAGGCCAAGGACAGGTCAGCTGTGAGGATTGTGTCAAAGAGAATCGGTCATTGTACTGAGCTGTTTGATTTCAGTGGTCCTTTCATCTCTGTGTTTTGAAAGCAGCTTCCCCTCCTTAACCAAGTTCTGCCCCAGCCTCTTGAAGGGCCAGAAAAAGGTAGATGCTGATGGAAATCACAGATGTGGTCAAACCTCCCTGGCAGAACTCTGATCAGAGGTCATTCGGCCCCTTTCCAGTTAACAGGTGGCATTCAGTCTTCAGAGAGGCTTCCACTTTTCAAGATGGTTTGAATCAAGAGAGTGTCAGAGTAAAACACCGCCACTTTGCATTTCATTTTCTGTAAAGCCAACTAGAGGTTTTTTGACAGCTGCCCTTTTGAAATAAGCTTGTGGTGGATGTCACAGGTATCAAAAACAAAGTTTCTACTCTTTCAACAGTGTTAATTGCTGTTGTTTCAAATTACATTCCAGTATACCACGTAATAGATGCACCTCCCACAGACACTGTCTCTCACACACACTTATACACACATACATGGAAGTATGTAGGAAGTCAGGAAGCATAAAGAATTTATGCTAATGTCTGAATGAAGGAATGGTTAGTAAAATAGATTCCTTTTTACACTATTCCACTATTACAAAGAATAACCATTTGTTAGTTAATTGATATGCTGGCCTTAAAGATGGCTCCCATTTGTATTGAAACACAAAATGTTTGTCCTCCCTTCTCCTTCCTCCCAACTGGGAAAAATAAAAGATACCCAATTCACACATACTTGTGAAATGCAAACACATTTTAATAGAATCTATAGGCAGCAATTCTAACCTAAAAGATTCCTATTGAAGCCATTGATCATGGAAATCTAAATAGGCCTTAGTTAATTAAGAGACTCAGCCATTCTTTTCTTGGGCCAATTACCCAAGTTCCAAAATGCAAACCTCACATTCATACACCACGCAAAAAACAGGTGCAGATGCAGAGACCCTGGGTGGTCCCTAGTGTTCCAACGATGCCATCAGAAATAGAAACTACATGGGACAATTGTGTGATCTAACACCACTGCCCTAGAAGACTTTCCTACCTCTGCCTTTTCTCTCACATGTGAAGGGATTCAAGAGGGTCACCACCTAGGATACACACATACATTTTCTCCATGCGTACCCTTTATTTCAAGAGTCATATTTGTAGCTCCCCTAGGAGAGACTCAAAGGCCAAGTGTGGGTGGCCCAGACTCCTGTTTAGACTGTTGAGCACAGACAACAGCTGCAGTGTGTCAGCGAGATCGGGTACTGATGGGAAAACACATTGACAATTTCATTCAACCTCATAGATCAGTAACTACAGAACACCCTCCCGCTGATCAGTGGCCACTGTGGTAGCTATAGTTGGTTTCATTGAAATCAGTATTGATTTTTTTTAAATTGTGGTAAAATACATGTAACATAAAATTTATGATCTTAACCATCTTTAAGTTACAGTTCAGTAGTGTCAGGTACATTCAGATAGTTATGCAATCCAACTCCAGAGATCCTTCTATCTGGTAAACCTGAAAATCTGTACCCATTAAGCAATAACTCCTCATTTCCAATCTCCCCCAGCCCCTGGAAACCACCATTCTACTTTCTGTCTCTGTCCATTTGATTAATTTAGCTATCTCATATAACTGGAATCATACAGTATTTGTCCTTGTGTGACTGGCTTATTTCACGTAGCATAGCGTCATTAGAGCTTATCGATGTTGTAGCCTGTGTCAGAATTCCTTCTTTTTTAAGGCTGAATAATATTTCATCGTATGGATAGACCCCATTTTCTGTATTCATTCATCTGGGGTTTTTAAAGTTTATTTATTTATTTTGAGGGGTTGGGGAGGGAAGGGGAGAGTGGGAGAGAGAGAAAACCAAGCAGGCTCTGCACTGTCAGCACAAAGCCTGATGCAGGGCTCCATCTCACAAACCATGACATCATGACCTGAGCAGAAATCAAGAGGTGGAGGCTTAACCGACTGAGTCACCGAGGTGCCCCTCATTCATCTGTTGATGAACACTTGAATTGTTTCTATCTTTTGGCTATTGTGACTAACTGTGCTATAAACACAGGGGCATGAAGTCAGTGTTTTAAACTATAGCAGTAGAGGCTCATCTTCCATTTTATGACTAACCTACTATCTGATCCTCAAGTCATGTATTTGGTAGGGAGTATAAAATTGTTCTGATTCGGGGGTCCCTTTGACCCATGATACCCACTGACATGGCTGAGTGGGGTTAGGGAATCTACGGGCATATAGCAGAAAGGAAGCTAACTAGTTTATACATCCATCTCAATTTTAGACTCTGCCTCCATAGCACTCAATTTGAATCGTCCAAATTATTTGAGCCAAAGCATACCAAATGAGAAACACTATCCAAGAGTTCCTCTCTTGTTGATAATCAGTCGTGGCTAATACTTGCACGGCAGTTAAAATATTTCAGACAGCATTCCTAGTGATTACGCCACGAGCATACTTGTTTTACTAGTGGGAAAATAACTCCAAAGGTGGTTAAGCATCTTGCTGGGTGGCACACAGGTAGTCAGGGATGTTATGGGAACCCAGGTAGTTTTGCTCCAGAGTTCATGCACTTTACCACTATACTACCCTGTAACTGATACATGGACGTTTATGGAGAGATGTATACGTAGGTGTGTGTTGGGGGGGGGGTTGTATCTAATTGTTGCTTTTTGACAACCAGCAATGAGAGAAGACACGGGAGAACTTCAATTGTTATTGCTAGAAAATAACACAAGAATGTATGATAATAAGTACTCTGGTTTTGTAATTGAACAAGGCTAGTTAGAACCCCAGCTCTCCACCAGCCATCTGGTAACATTGACCAATGGTTTTATCCTTTTATCCTTGTGGTTTCAGTCCCCTCATCTGCAAATGGGATGGGGAAATGGATATAATCATATCTACTTGACTTAGTTGTGAACATTTAAGAAAATGTCTAGAATATACTTAGCTCATGGAAGGTACTCAATACAGGTTAGTTCTCTTAAGTCTTATGAAGCAAGAGAAGAAGGTGATTTCAAAATACGTATTTTTATAAGCACATGTTCTGGATAAACATGTTCATTATAAACACCCTCCATTTTTCTGTGCACGAGGGTACTTAGGAATTACATTGCTTCCTCTCTCTTTTGCGTGCTGTCAGAGTCTAATCAGAAATACAAGATATATGCTATGTTGGAAATCTGATAGTAGGTCCTGAGAAAATCAACCCCATCACTTTAAGTGGGGAAGGGGCTCCAAATACCACTACGTTGGACATTTGTCATAAGTCAGCCTTCTGTGCCAGCACAAGATGTACTGCCTCCCAGTCTTGACTCAAGGCCATGGTTGCACAATCACATCTTGACAGCCGCATAATCAATTTTGCCTCTTCCCTTGATTTAATGTTTTAAATGGTGTAACAATTTGAATAATAGAAAGTACCATAAATTCATTATTTTACTGATAAAAAGTACTCACCTGGAACCTTATGTATTATTTGTTTAGTAAGTTGGATTAATTCAAGAACAATCCTTCTGGGGGCGCCTGGGTGGCTCAGTTGGTTGAGCATCCAACTTCGGCTCAGGTCATGATCTCGTGGTTCGTGGGTTTGAGCCCCACATCAGTCTCTGAGCTGACAGCTCAGAGCCTGGAGTCTGTTTCCGATTCTGTGTCTCCCTCTCTTTTTGCCCCTCCCCTGCTCATGTTCTGTCTCTTTCTCTCTCTCAAAAATAAACAAACATTAAAAATTTTTAAAAAGAACAATCCTTCTGAGCTCAGTTGATTCAAGAATGATTGCCCATAGGAGAATTGTGTTGCCCAAGAAAGATTTCTTTGCATTGCCCCAATACTCTGCTTTGAGGATCTGCACAGTTAAAGCACCAAGGGGACCAATGAGAGATGCATGCAAATCCCGGTCTGTCAACTATCAAAAGAAAATTTTCTTGGCAGCAGAGAAGGAGTGTCTTTGTAGTGATTAAAATATAGCATATGTCTCTATGTGAACATACTTGCATCTCTACACGTGTATGAAAAACAAACACATGTTTCACCTGTTTCCCACTATCCGCTCTCTTTGTAATGTTTTCCTCTGGGCAAAAAGTTTAACTTCAGGGGCCCCTGGGTGGCTCAGTCGGTTAAGCCTCTGACTCTTGATTTCGGCTCAGGTCATGATCTCATGGTTTGTGAGTTCCAGCCCCGCATCCATCTTGACTCAACGCCATTGTTAACAGCCACATAATCAATGCTTGGGGTTCTCTCCCTCTCTCTCTGCCTCTCCTCCACTCATGCTCTCTGTCTCTCTTGAAATAAATAAATAAACTTAAAAAAAATTTAACTTCTCAATATGTTTTCATTCTTTCATTATTAAAGATTGATTGCTGTTAAGTCCAAATACCAAATGAATGGCAAGTTTAAACAAGCTTAAGAAGTTTGGGAACTGTCTATACAATAGGCTCTATTTTCCCATCTGTCCACTAAATATCTTGTCATTGACATTATCGAAGGCTCTATCCATGATAGAGAAAAACATCTGATTGGATTCAAAAAGCAGGAATAGAGGTGTGGGTGTTTTTAAAAAATACTGTTGTTTTAGAGCAGTTTAAGGTTCACTGCAAAATTGAGAGGAAGATACAGAAGTATGTGTCCTACACAGACACAGCGCCCCCCACTCCCACCCTGTTATCACCAACCCCACCACGGTGGAATGTTTATTACAGATAGTGAACCTGTGTGTATACATCATCACCCAAAGACCATAGTTGACTTATGGTGGTGCACATGCTATGGGTTTGGACAGATGACATGTGAAAGTATAATGTATAGCGACCATGGCAGTGTGGGTGGTTTCTCCTCAGTGCTCTCTTTTCCTTTATTGCCTGAGATGACAAAATGCAGGTATAGCATCCAGTTAAGCTGCATGGGAGGCTAGTGATTTCTTATATGCAAGAGTTAGCTAGAAAAAGTACCCTTTCATAGAGTTAGGTCAATTCTCCTGACTTCTAAGATGTGGCTGTCAGCTGGTGTGTGTGTGTGTGTGTATGTGTGTGTGTGTTGTGGTAGTTTATGTCTTTTCTTGAATGAGTTGGTTCCTCGGAGGAGTGGATGGAATGACTCCCACCAACACTTATGGCGGATGTCTTTTCTTGAACGAGTCGGTTCTGATGTCTTTTCTTGAACGAGTCGGTTCCTCAGAGGAGTGGATGGAATGACTCCCACCAACACTTATGGCGGATTACATTTCCCCCTTAGTGCGACTCTGCTTACAACTGCCCTTGAACTATTCAGTTACCACACTGAATGGTATTAGAGCAGTTGCTCCTTGCTGAGATGAAACCAGGCATGAAATAGGGTGGTGACTGGTTAAGAGGCTGAAATGAATTTTGGTTCAAGGTGAGAATTCACAGGCCTTGGTCCACTGAGCCATGTTTCCCATGCTTACCTATCTGTGAAACAGCTGTTATAAATTGAAACTCTGAGAAGTTTTCTCAGCAAAATTGAAGATTAAAAAAGAAATCTAACTCTCCCTCCCCCCCTCTTCTGTTGACACAGAATCTGCCACATTCCTCACAGCTACCTCTCCTCCTTGGCTTGAGTACTCTGTGACACTCCTGTGTCCCTAAGAGCCGACTGTGTGGTCCTTGAATTTTGGCCACCATTTTGGACAACGATTTTTAGAAGTGATTTTTAAAAGAGGAAATGTTGTATATCTTTGTAGCTGGATCATTGAATTTGAAGTTCATGAGACTTACTCCTATAATTTATAAATCATTTCAGTTCTTCATTTGTATCACCCTTTTGCCTTTTTCCTCTACCCTTTTCTGCTATTTTTCACTTGATTGTCATTCTTCTATCTGTGTACATTTCTATCTTTTTCTCAGCATCTCATGTTTATATTTCACCCTGGAGTATTTTTCCATTTTTTCCATTTTTTTTCTACTCTTTACTCTTTAATTTTATTTTCACTTTCCCCCTTAATTTTAATGACTATTTCTTATGCAACTACTTCAGACTGAGGAGCAAGTTAGGTAGTTAAAGAATATAATGAAAGTCTTTGCCCTTCAAGAAAATTGGCTCCTTCGTAAAATCTGGCATGTCTCCTTTAAATAACTATAGTAGAAACTAAGTTAATTTCCCCTGGCTTTGTCTTCTTGTTCCTCCTCGATAGCTGAAAAAGAGCCAACTGAATATATTTTTTTATTATAAGGAACGAAAAATATAACCTAAGTGGGTTTATTTATTTATTTTTTTTACCTTTCTATGGCACCCAATTTTAATTGGTTTTCTGCCTTTTACATCAATGGGCCTTGGCTGGAAAGAAACAGTTTTTTCATCCCCTGCATTATTCCCTTTGCTTTGGCATAAGAAAGATGTTAAGAATAAGGCCCAGGTGTTCCAAACATTCTCTTGATTTATACGTCTTACCAGTAGGCAATGACATCTGATTGGCTTCTATTCAGACACCTGATGGTCTTTCTCATTGTGAAGTGTATAAACCAGGGGCCCTTAAACTTGAGCCTACTCGGAATCATCTGGAAGGGTTGCTACAGCATCCATTTCTGGGTCCCACCCTCTGAGTGTCTGGTTCAGCAAATCTAGGGTGGAACCTGAGAATTTGCTTTTCTAGCAAATTCAAGTGGTGCTGCTGCTGGCTCAGGCACCACATCCTGAGGACCACTGCATGAGATTGAATTTCAAATGGTTAAGAGACAGTTTAGTAAGGGGTTGGTGGTAGGTATATTCACCTCTTCTCAGTGTTTGGGCTCTGAACAGTGAACCTTAAAATAAACCTTTATTATTTTCTTGCTCAAGTTTATTCCTAGATATATTATTCTTTTTGGTAATTTGGCAATTGTAAATAGGACTGTTTTCTTAATTTCTCTTTCTGTGACTTTATTATTAGTGTATAGCAATGCAATCAATTTCTGTCAATTAATTTTGTATCTTGTAACTTTACTGAATTCATTTATCAGTTTCCTATAGTTTTTGGATGGCGTCTTTAGGGCTTTCTATATGTAATATCGTGTCATCTGCAATGGTGAAAGCATAGGTCCTTCCGTACCAATTTGGTTACCTCTTCCTTCTTTTTCTTGCCTAGTGTCTGTGGCTAGGATTGAACTATTGTACTATATGGAATAAAAGTGGTGAGAAGAGATATCCTTTGTCTTATTCCTGATCTTAGAGGAAGAGCTTTCAGTTTTTCACCATTGAGTATGATGTTAGCTGTGTATTTTTCATATATGGTCTTTATTATGTAGAGGTATGTTCCCTCTAAGGCTCCTTTGTTGAGAGTTTTTGTCATGAACGGATGTTAAATTAAGCCTTTAAATAAATGTATTATTTAACACATTGTTCTGATTTCAGTGTTCTTCTACTATGAGTGAAGAATATGATTATTCTCAACAGTCAAAACTTCCAGTCCTGGTATGGATCCCCAGGGCAGGTAGTATTTGCACACTTCTCTCCAACTGAGTCAGGCGCCACTATGCAGATTTGAGGTCAACTCTCATAATGTTATTTTTCTAAGCAAAGGAGCAAAAACATGAGCGTGACTCAGATTATAAAATGTTGATTTTAAAGACCTCCTGCTCTTACTGTTTTTGTAATTTAAAGAAATCTAATCCTCTCCAACTGCCCTGCTGTACTGTTCCCTGACATCATGTGTGTTTGTGCTTTGAATTCAACATTAAGATCCTGGTTTAAAAGAAAAAGAAAATGGCCCTCTTAAAAGTCAGAGTTTCTTTTAGACCCAGGCTTCTGACTGGCCAGCCACTGTGGGTGTGGACATACTTCCTTGTACACACGTGTGCTGTGTGTGCACATCTCTGCCAAGGACACGTGTGCAAGGCAGAACTGGAGACCTCTGGTGCCACCCAACTCACAAGGCATCCCAATACATTATTGTTCAAGATTCCTGAGGTTAGGGCACCTGGGGGGCTCAGTTGGTTTAGCCTCCGACTTTAGCTCAGGTCATAATCTCCTGGTTCCTGGGTTTGAGCCCCACGCCAGGCTCTGTGTTGACATCTCAGAGCCTGGAGCCTGCTTCAGATTCTGTGTCTTCTTCTGTCTCTGCCCCTCCCCCACTCTCATTTTCTCTCTCTCTCTTTCTCTCTCTCTCTCTCCCTCTCTCTCAACAATAAACATTTTTAAAAGATTAAAAAAAAAAAAAAGATTCCTGAGGATCAGCTTCACAGATGGGCTAGAGACACAGGAAAGAATTTTAGCATTTGAAGATTCTTGCAAATTATGTTTAAATGTTATTTAATAAACTTAAACTCCAAGACAACAGTTTCATTAACTTGTCGATTTCCAATGCACCCCAGTAACAGCAGGCTTATTGCAGTGGTTTCTAAATAAGAACCTCTTTGGTTTTCTGAGACAAAATGTAAGCTATTACAATACTTCCCATTTGAACCATAAAAAAAAAAAATTCGATGTGAGAACTGGGACTATTTCACTTACAAATACTACACTATCTTTTTGATTTATTCAGCAGACTTACCTTCAGATCCCAATTTAGTAGTGCAGAGAACACTTCCTTTCAATGTATTTAGTCTGTGTTTGTGTAAGTCAGTAGGTTGTAGACCTGAAAAGATCCTAGCACATACACCTACCTGGGAGAGAACAGATTTTTAACTAAAGGACAACTCTATTTGAAAGCAAGCAAGCAAGAAAGCAAGAAAGAAGGAAGAAAGGAAGAAGAAGGAAGGAAGGTAAGAAAAAAAAAGAGTGGGAAGGGAAGGGAAGGAGGAAAAAAGAAAGGGAGGGAGGGAGGAAAGAAAGAAGCAGAAAGAAAAGAAAAGGAAAAAAAAATTGAATATATTTTTATTAAAAGGAACAAAAGGAAAATCTAAGTGGCCTTTTTTATTAACCTTTATGTGATACTCAGCTGATTTTCCACCTTTTCCATCAATGGCTCTTAGATGAGAAAAAAAAAATCTTCCATCCCTGCATTACCCCCTTTTCTGTAGCATGAGAAAAATCTTAGGAATAAGGTTCAGTGCTCCAGAGACCTTATTGGTTCATCTGTCTTATCAGTAAACAACGCCATAGGTTAGGAAGGAAGTCCCGACTCTCTTCCAAAGTATCTTTGTGATTTTTCTCAAGACACAAATACTACAGGTCACACCTTCCATTATCCTCATGGGTTATTTGAAAACCTCAACACTTTGGGGACATGGACAAGAAAGGAATTCCTTGTCCCAGAATGAGACTAACCCAGAATAAGGTGAGTCTTGTTTTCCCCATTGACTATTTGTAACCTGTTTTAATAAATGGCATGTAGTTTACCTGTCTGGACACAGTTTATTTGTGACCATTAAGTGAAGCCATAAAAGGAGGGGGACTAAGAATATGTGCTCAGAGATGGAGCCAATTTCTTTCCCTGAGGCATCCCACTAGTCCCCGTGCTAAAGAGCAACCCAGGTCCCATCTCTGTACAACTGTGGTTTCATTAAGCCCCAGTTCTGCCTTCCCAGTCATTAGAAGCTAAAGATACAGGGAACTTTTTTTCATTTTAGTCCTCTCTATATATGATTTTCATATACCAGTCTTTGCAACTGTACTTGCTTTCCTTTGCTAATATTAAGAGTAAATGCTATGAGACTGGAGTAGGGACCGAAGAGCAAACTGAAAAGGGGACAGAGACAGGGCAGAAGGTGACAGACTCAAAGCCCAGAGTCAGAGGAAGAGCCCGGTAGAATGATTTAAGGCAGAGAGGAAGATGAGAACACAGCGCCCTAAATGAATGTATCAGAGGCCAGGGACTGACGAACTCCCTCCAGAAGAGCCCGAGTGAAGCATGACCCCCAAAGTTAGAGCCAAAGATAGACCAGTCAGTGGCTCACAGAGGTGCCCCAGGGAGACGGCTGGAATAGAGGCCACGTAGAAAGTGCTCTGAGAGCCATCTGCTCTCTTCTGGCTGTGGATGAGAATCACCCAGAGCTTTGGGGAAATGCCGGTGTCTTGAGAGCTATCTGTCTTTTATATGTATATATTAAAAAAACAAGCAAAACTTAATAATACATATGGTTAGTACCTATTATATATACACACAGTATATATGTTTTAGATATATATTTATTTATATATATATAACATGGTATATATATAAAACGTATATAATATATAATAAGTACCATAAGTATATATATTATATACAACATAAACAATTATATACAATAATTTATATACAATATAATTTATATATAAATATATAACTATATTATGCAATTATGTATTATATATAACATTAAATATTATATATACATATATAACATTTTTAAAGTTTATTTATTTTGAGAGAGAGAGAGCATGTGTGCAAGCAGAGGAGGGGCAGCGAGAGAGGGAGAGAGAAAATCACAAGCAGGCTCCACACTGTCCAATGAGTGGTTTGATCTCACAAACCCTGAGATGCACTGAGCCAAAATCAAGAGCTGGACACTTAACTGACTGAGCTACCCAGGCATCCCACATATATACCATTTTTAAAGCAAAGTCGTAGAATTTCAGGGTAGTGGTTACCTCTGGTGCAGGCAAATAGATGAGAAGCTTATAGATGATAATCTAGTTGTAGGTTACAAATCTGCTTTTTAAATTAGATGGTAGGTTCACAGTTATCTGCTACATTATTAAAATTGAGTTACAAGAGGGAATGGGTGGACAGCATTAATAGTGTGCTATGAATCATGAATCAAGATTTGAACTTTTCCAATTTTGAGCACCTGGGATCTGAATGTCAAAATGACTAATGCAAAGAGCTGACCCTCAAATATTCTGGTACAAATGGTATGAAGTAAGGACCAGGCATCAGTATCTTCTAAAAGCTTCACAGTTAATTCTAGTGCACACCCAGGTTTGGGAACCACATTGGTATAAGAACTCAGATAGGAGACACCTGGGTGGCTCAGTAGGTTGAACTCAGGTCGTGATCTCACACTCTTGAGTTGGAGCCCTGCGTCAGGCTCTGTGCTGATAGCTCAGAGCCCAGAGCTTTCTCAGAGCCTGGAGCCTTCTCAGAGCCTGGAGCCTGCTTCAGATTCTTTCTCTCTGCCCTTTCCCCACTCGTGCTCTGTCTCTCTCAAAATAAATAAATATAATAAAAATATTTTTTAAAAAAAAGAACACAGAGAAGAGGGAGTCACTGATTTTCCAGGGGGCAGGAGAAAACCAGGTCTGGGAAGACTTCACACACAAGGTGATTTTAAGCTGGGCTTAAAAGCGTGAATATGATTTTGACAATGCACAGGGTATTTCTAGGCAGAAGAAAAACTACACTTGGTCCTATGAGATATAAGAATTCAAGAAATGCTCAGAGCAACAGAAGGGCATGTGGTAAGTTACATCGAAGGGTCTATGGAGAATGGGTAGGAAAGATACGAGTGTGGAAAAATAGACTGGGAGCAAATTACATACTCCTTTGAGTGCTATGTAAGAAATCTGAATTTTGGTGCCGGCAGTAAAAATCGAGAACATTTTCTTAATTGAAGAAGTGACCTTGCTTTTAAAAAGATATCTATATTCTAGAAATGTGATTTGTGAAAAAAGCATGGAAAAGATGAAGCACTGTAGAAAGTCACAGAAAGCAGAGCCTTCAGTAGCAGACCATCTAGGAGACTAGATAAAAACTAGAGTCTGATTTTTAAAAGTGGCAGTGAGACTAAGTCATGGATTTGAGATACATTTTGCAGAAGGAATGGCCTTGACTAAGAAAGAAAGAGGAAATGAAGATGATGCCCATTCTTCTAGCAAGGGGATTAAGTGGGTGGTAACAGGTTTGAGAAAGCTAGGCAAAAAGGAGAGGAATCCAGTTTGCAAATGTTGAGTCGGAGGTGTCTAGGGTTAAGGTGACTGGTAGCAAATGGGGCTGAAGTTCAGGCAAAAAGCCCAGGTGGAGATACAGATCTGGAAGGACTCAGTGACTAGGAGGGGCCCAAGGAGAGTTTTGAGTAAGAGAAGAGAAGTTGGCAGTGAGTGTCAGAGCCTGGGAACCACCAGTCCGTAAAGGGTGGGCGGAGAGGGGAGGGACTAATGTAAGAAAAAGATGGAGGAAAGAGTTATCAGAGATGTAGGGGAAACAAAACAAACTAATTTCAGAAATAGACGACCAAGACAGTCAAGGGAGAAAAGCTAGGACAGAAGAAAGGGATCAAAAAGGAAAGTGAGTTGGCCTTCTTAGTGGGTCATTGAAGAACCATCAAGAACAGTCTAGCTTGGCTAAGGAAATGCGTTGGCTTCCTGTGTTGTAGGGTGGGTGAGATTTAAATGAGTAGGCAAGTGAATGGGACTTTCCCACTGGAAAGATGATCAAGATGTAGAACTGGAAGGAGTCAGGTCCTGGGGGTGGGGAGACTCAATGATGGCCGTGAACACAAGAGGTTGTAGTTGTAACTTTTGAAACGTGCAAAGGAGAAGAAAAGAGATTAAAATACACAAACTCCAATAAGGAGGCAGTGTTAAGGTGGCTGAGTTATGGGAGATATTTTTTCTTTCTTGATATTTCTATGTTGTTTTACAGTATTTTTGTAATTCTTTTACCTCACTTCCATCCTGGAAGATGACATTTATTTTTTTTTTATATTTTATTTATTTCAGAGACAGAGACAGTGTGTGCAGGGGAGGGTCAGAGAAAGAGGGAGACACAGAATCTGAAGACAGGCTCCAGGCTCTGAGCTGGAGCACAGAGCCTGACGCGGGGCTCGAACCCATGAACCATGTGATCATGATCTAAGCCGAAGTCGGACACTTAACTGACTGAGCCACCCAGGTGCCCCAGATGACGTTTATTTTTAAGAGCCACATGAAGGATTAACCTTAGAAACGGGTTGATACCTCTTCTAAGATAGGGAGAAAGATGGTAAGAATTTTCTACAGCTATTGATAATTTTGGAAGCAGGAGGAAAAGAATTTGGGAAGCCCACCTGAGACGGTTGTTGTGAAACTTTTCCTGCCTTTCCAATGGAAATAATGACCCCTCCCCTATGTTCCCTTTGCCCTATACTTCCATCCATCAGTTCACCTACATGGTTGGACTGCCTTCATCTCATACCCATCCACCTTTAGCCAGCTCTAGCCCGTCCAGAGCAGAGATCATGCCTTATGCATCTTGTTTTCCAAACATCATGGCATCATGGCAGGTGTTCAATAAATTCTTCTTGAAAATACGGACTTTTCTTGGGGAAAGAAGAAATTAGGTCATCTTCAGGGAGCAAAAGGGTGAGAATGTGTTTGACCTTGAGCAAAGAGGTGGCGTTCTGCAGCAATTGTGCTGGAGAAGGGGAAGGTGTCTGTCAAAGAATCCGTATAAAGGTTGCTGGGTCAAAATCTACATAGAGGAGACTGGGAGGTTTTATCACATTAGTTTAAAAGCAGCATTATTGGGGCATGTGGGTGGCTCAGTCGGCCTGAAACCCGGGCACACACAGTCCTCCTTCAGTCTGACCATCTCCAGTGTGTCAAAGATCCAGATGCAGGAGCCCATGACCGCCTCCTGCTCACCAGGCCCAGGAACAACCGAAACGCCCCCTCTGCTGGCAGAAGGTCACAGTCCAAGATTACAGGTAAAGGAAAGGTCGCAGGCACAGGCTCTCAAGGATGCCAACTGGCTCTACCGCGTCGGGTGATTTCTCATACTCCCTTGGCCAAGTCGCCTGTTTTGTAACAGTTCAGTCAAGGGTTTTACTGGAGTAGACAAGCATGAAATGAATTTTCCAGAGAAGTTTCCGAAGTGGGGGAAAGTTCATGGCTCAAAAGCACTGGTGGATAATGAAACAGGACTGTGAGCTTCTGTTTTTCTTTATAAAGAGAGTTCTCCGGGTTCTTAAATGTGAATCTAAAACTCGAGCTGTATCCTCGCCTTGAAGCCCATGTTATTCTCCGACTCTGCTGTTGCAAATTGATGTTAGGCTGCCTCTAAATTGCTCAAGGGGCTTACGCTGGTTCTGCTCAGCATCAGGACATTGTTTGGAACATGCCATGGGCTGGCCACCCTTGCTCTGGAGACCTCTGGTTTGGGATTCCTCTCCAACCCAGGTCACGGCAACCCAAAGGGACTCACCGAGAGCAAACTTAGTGAAGGGTGCTTGCCTCAACCAGCTGGTCACCATGCATTATCAGTCGGTATTAGGCTGCTGCTTGTCATCAGGATCTCATCTTGCATTTACCTGAAGTCAATACTCAGGGTTTGTTTTTTAATGTTTTATTTATTTCTGAGAGGGAGAGAGACAGACAGCATGAGCAGGGGAGGGTCAGAGAGAGAGGGAGATACAGAATCTGAAACAGGCTCCAGGCTCTGAGCTGGCTGTCAGCACAGAGCCCAACGTGAGGCTCGAACTCACGAACCGCTAGATCATGACATGAGCCGAAGTCGGACGCTTAACCGACTGAGCCACCCAGGTGCCCCGCCAATACTCAGTTTTAAGCATGAAAAAAGAGAACTCAAACAAAACAGGCCATCACTTTCCACTCTGGACGTTACCTACTCAGCCCTTGTCTTTGAAATATGAACACACACACAAACCAACGTTAGGTTCCCAGATGAGGAGAAAAAAATCAAATGAAAGAAGAAATACAGTTTTCTGAAACAAACAAGTGAAAACACTTGGATCCATCCTAGTTTACCACCTATCCAATCTGCTGGTTCTTAATGCTGGTTCCATCATCTGACCTTGAGGGTCAGATAAAGCCCTGTCCGAGTATAGATCTTTGATTGATTACATCTTACATCCTTACTACAGAAACGAATCAGGTATGACTCCGAGCTTGCAATCAATCCATCTTGCCTGATGCCATCAAGTGCGTCTCTTCTTAAAACAAACTTCCTACACACTCTTGCTAGAAGTTTCCAAGAGCTTCTTCCTGCCCACTCATAATGCACCTAGAGTTCAAAACCCTACAGCTTCGGAGCGCCTGGGTGGGTCAATCGGTTAAGCCTCCGACTTCGGCCCAGGTCATGATCTCACAGCTTGTGGGTTCAAGCCCCGAGTCGGGCTCTGTGCTGACAGCTCGGAGCCTGGAGCCTGCTTCAGATTCTGGGACTCCCTCTCTCTCTCTGCCCCTCCCCCACTCGTACTCTGTCTCTTGAAAATAAACAAACATTTAAAAAAAACCTGCAGCTTCATTTATTTTCTTAAAATTTATTTATTTATTTTGGTGCAGGTGAGGGGCAGAGAGAGAGAAAGGGAAAGAGAGAGAATCCCAAGCAGGCTCTATGCTGTCAGCACGGAGCCTGACACGGGGCTCGATCTCAGGAACCCAACCATGAGATCACGACCTGAGCCAAAAATCGAGAATCAGATTCTTAACCGAATGAACCACCCAGGTGTCCAATCATTCTATTCATTTCTTCCAACTACACTAAATGCTCCTTTGCTTCAATCAGGATACCCTTTTAGGCTTTTCCCTGGGGGTAGGGAAGTCTACCTTATTTTTCAAATTTCTTTGTTTGTTTGTTTCTTGGTATGTGTCTCTCTTCACACTCCCTGCTTGATGCTCTTTTTCCTCCATCAAAATCCTGTGACTTTGCAGAATATTTAGCAGAAGTCCAGCCCCTTCCTTAAAGTGACTCCCAGCTTCTCCAGTCCACACTGACCTCTGATGGCACCTGAGGTCCAAATCGTAGTCTCACGCTTTTTCAGAGCTGAATACACACACTGCAAGGCATGGAAACCCGCAATAAATGGTAAATGAATACTGACTATTATTTTCTTGATTGCACACAACCCAAGAGACTGAGTTCAAGTGGCTAAGCTAGCTCAGACATACTACCTCTCCATCAGATCTTGCCTCTTGTTTCTCGCCGTCCCTATTCTTTTGGTTTTCTCTCCTTCCAATAAAATGTGTTTTACAGTGGATCTTTTTTCTTTGCCCTGCAAAGTTTTATATTCAATTTATCATTTCCCCCCTTAAAAACATTGGAGAGGTATTTATTTTCTATTTTCTAGAGCATTGAATATGATGGCTTACCCTGACCTTCAGTTTTTGCCGGGAATTTCATGAAGTTTGGATTTAGGGGCTGCTGAGCCATATGCTTGAAACAACACACCTGTCAGTTGCAACTTTGTTTCATTTCTTACTTTGGAGTTACACACGGACAAAAACTTGTAATCTGCCACAAAACACAGATGGTTTTGTATCCATTTATATTATGAGCTCATAGCATTACATCAGTGTTTTATAGATACAATTTCATATCACAAGGTATTGTTGCAATGAATTCCAAGTCAGCATCTTTATTTTGTAATTCTTGGAATAGGAAGAGTTAGCCATGCAGAGTCTTGGGACCCATGTATTTGAAAATAAACAAAAAGGTTAATTTTGTAGCAGTTTCAGAATTTCAATAGTTGAAAACTTCATACAAGTAACAGCTTCCATAGCTGTGGCCACAGTCTAAATTCAGGTCAAATAAAATTCACAAAAGGGAGAGAAAGTAGAGAAGATTAAAGTTTGCTTGTGAAAGTCTGATTGCTCTCATAACTCAAGCTTTGGTTATTCACCATCATTAAGGGATCTACTGCTAACACATAAAAGTTAGGAGCTCCCTCTAATCTGTTAAAGTTCTACATCCTTTTTGAACACAACTTGAAAACAAAACATGTTGCTTACTCTAACAGCCAGATAGTTTACCAAGGAGTAGATTAGCAGGCAATCGAGGAGAAACAAATGGTTTGAATAAACTCAAAACTCATTCATTCATCCATTCATTCAACAAATACTTACTGAACACAACTGCAGGAAGGCATTGCTCTAGGCAGCAATGATGCATCTATTAATAAGACAGAGCAAGTCCCTGCTCTCAGGGCACTCACGTTCTTGTGGGAGATGAATGACAACAAATGAAAACAGGCAGAAGCCTGTAATTACAACTTGTAGTGAGGGCTTTGCTGGGCAAGAACTGGGTGTGGTGATGAGAGGGAGGACTTCCTTTGAACAAAGTCATCACGGAGGTTTGATCTAAGGGACTAACAGTAATCTATAAATTAAGAAGACAAATAAGAAGGAACCACTCTGCAAAGGGATAAAAGAGAAAGTATATACAAGGAGCCTGAGGTGGAAAGCATAGGGGCATATTGGCAAAAAGGCAGCCAACATGATTTGGATAGAAGTGAGGGAGAAATGATATAAGGTGACGAGGAGTTCGGTAGTGGCCAAGTCAACTGGAGTCTTGTCCATTGGGGAAAAGAGGTGCATTTTATTTTAAGTGCTTTTGGAAAGGAGATACCTGGATAGTTTTAAGCCCGGAGATAACATGATCTGATTTATATTTTAAACATATCCCTCGGGTTATTGTGTGGTAATGGATGGCAGTGGGGAGAGTGGAGGTAAGGAGACATGCAGAGGCAATTGCAATCGTCCAAGTAAGTGACGATGGTGGTTTAGATTAGCATGATAGCAACGAAGGTGGGCTGAGGTGGATGGATTTGAGATAAATATTGAAGATAAAGCCCCAGACTCACAGATAGAGTAGAAAGGCAAAATCAAGGCTTGAGCTCTTGCCTGGGGAGAGATGTCTTTATCTTAGACTGAGAGGCCTGGGTAGGAGAAAATGAACTTTATCTTTGCGATATGTTTTGGAGAGCCAAATGGAGATAATGAACACAAAATCGATATCTGGTGTGACACCGGAGAGAGGTCAGGAATGAAAAGGAGAACCTGGGATGGCGTATCTTCCATTACAAGCCATAGGACAAGATTATTTCCGTAGAGAGATGATGTAGGTAGAGAAGAGGACCTAGAACTAGTCTCTGAGGGCCTTCCTGCATGTTTGAGATTAAGCTGAAATGAGAATCCACCAGAAAAGACATACATTACGCCAGAGAGATACAAGGAAAACCAGATGAATAGAGACTCAGAGAACTAAGAGCTTCCGATAAAGTGGAACAAACAGTTTGGTTAAAAGATACTGAGTGAGGGGCCGCCTGGGTGGCTCAATGAATTAAGAGTCCAACTCTGGATTTTGGCTCAGGTTGTGAAATTGAGCCCCACGTCGGGCTCTGCACTGACAGCATGGAGCCTGCTTGGGATTCTCTCTCTTCCTCTCTCTCTGCCCCTCCCCCACCTCTCTCTCTCTCTCAAAATAAATAAACCAAAAAAAAAAAAAAAGAAGAAGCTACTGAGTGAGGCTCCAGTGAGAGGAGCACCTTGAGAGGAACCTTGGATTTGACAACATGGTTAGTCAGAAAGAGTCGGAGAAGGTGAGGACTTGAATCCAGACACCATGAAGGGCTCTGGAGAGAATTTTGCTCGGAGGAGAGAAATAAGGCAGTGACTGGAAAAGGATGTGGGGTCAAAGGAGTTTGCATGGTTTGTTTAGCGTTTTTTTAAATTTTTATAAATGTTTTTATTTATTTCTAGGAGAGAGAGAGAGAGAGAGACAGCGTGAGCAGGGGAGGATCAGAGAGAGAGGGAGACACAGAATCTGAAACAGGCTGCAGGCTCTGAGCTGCCAGCACAAAACCCGATGCGGGGCTCACACCCACGAACCGTGAGATCATGACCTGAGCTGAAGTCGGATGCTTAACCGACTGAGCCACCCAGGCGCCCCTCTAAAAATAATTTTTTTTTTTAATATTTTTATNTTGTTTAGTGTTAGGAT
This sequence comes from Crocuta crocuta, assembly GCF_008692635.1. Classification (NCBI taxonomy): domain Eukaryota; kingdom Metazoa; phylum Chordata; class Mammalia; order Carnivora; family Hyaenidae; genus Crocuta; species Crocuta crocuta. The sequence continues at coordinate 9,950,784 of NW_027530974.1, forward strand.
GGCACAAAGTGAGAGGCATGCTGAGGGGACAGGCTGGCAGAGCTGCAAGCCTGGTGATGCAGGGACAAGTGTGATTACAGAGGTGAGGCCAGCTCTCCGTGACAGAGAAAATTCTCCTACTTCCCCAGTGAAGTCAGGCTGGGCCCCCAGGAAAGGTTCAGGCTGGATACTTGCCTTCTAAGACAAATCTTTTGGCTTCTGTAAATATATATATATATGTGTATATATATGTGTGTATATATGTATATGTATATATATATATAAAATCTGAATAAAAGGGCTACAATTTGATTTTTAGAATTCCTAGAATCACAGAGCAGGGACATAAAGGGTCTTTAACCCTCATAGCCACAAATGTGTGGCTTCAGTTTCTGCCTCTCCTACTTATTATTTGGAACAGCTCTTAATCAGATAGGAATCTAAAACTTGTTAAAGTATTTTCAAAGCTTAATCAAGCTTAAAGGTGGAAACACATCCCCCGGACCCCAGACCCTCTCGCACCTTGGGAAATGTCTAAAAGTAAAACAACCTTATCTGCACAAATGAAACAGGTCTAAGTGTAGAGAATGATTCAAGATGAACTTACACAGCTGAGGAAACAGCTGAAAAGACACCCTAAAAAGAAAACATCAATAAAATGAGAGGAAGAAGGAATATGTTTTTAGAACAATGATTCAATTATTGAAAACTTCTGACAAATTAAAGATGTGGTTTAAAAATCATGATTCTAGGGCACCTGGGCGGCTCAGCTGGTTAAGCATCTGACTCTTGGTTTAGGCTCAGTTCATGATCTCATGGTTTGTGGGATTGAGCCCCAAGTCAGGCTCTGTGCTGACAGTGTGGAGCCTACTTGGGATTTTCTCGCTCTCTCTGTCTCTCTCTGCCCCTCCCCTGCTCACACATGCTCTCTCTCTATTTCCCTCTCTCAAAATAAATAAATAAATAAACTTTAAAACAATATCATGATCCCACTGCACAAATAAGAGGGAAACTTAGATCAAGGAAGGTCCCATTGAGCCATTAGGACAACATATAAAAAGAAAGGCATTGCGTGGGGACCAATGGCTACACAGAAAATTGTACATTTTGTCGCAGTTTAGATATAGGGAATACGAAACTTGGCGCTTTCTTTAAACATAAGTAGCTTGAAATGGATTTAAAGATAAGACACTGCCATAAAAACATGGATTCCTACGTTGTACATCTGAAACTAATATTACACTGCGTGTTAACTGATGAATTTAAATAAAAGCTTAAACAGGTGAAAAACATGGATTAATAATGACACTCTTGTTTCCATGTCCATCTCTGGTCTCTCTCCAACTGGCTGCCACCACCAGTATATCCCTGTTCTCAATCTTATGGTCCAAACTGCTTTTTCTTTTCTTTTTTAAAATTTTTTATAGCTTATTTCATTTTTGAGACAGAGAGAGACAGAGCATGAGCAGGGGAGGGACAGAGAGAGAGAGGGAGACTTGGAATCTGAAGCAAGCTTCAGGCTCTGAGCTGTCAGCACAGAACCCAATGTGGGGCTCGAACCCATGAAACACGAGATCATGACCTGAGCCGAAGTCAAATGCTTAACTGGCTGAGCCACCCAGGCGCCCCCCAAACTGCTTTTTCTAACCAAGGCATTTGTCCTCCGCAAGTTGCCGAAAACCAGTGAGTGGGATGAGTGGCAGGTTAGATGAAGATTTTAAATAGCTTCACATTTTTAATCTTGGGCAAGTAACTTCACCTCTGGTTACGTAAATAACCCCTCCACTTACACTCATTAAAAAAAAATTTTTTTTAATGTTTTTATTTATTTCTGAGAGAGAGAGAGAGAGACAGTGTGAGCAGGGGAGGGGCAGAGAGAGAGGGAGACACAGAATCTGAATCAGGCTCCAGGCTCTGAGCTATCAGCATAGAGCCCGACGCAGGGCTCGAACCCACGAACCGTGAGATCATGACCTGAGCCAAAGTCTGACCCTCAACCAACTGAGCCACCCAGGCACACACCACTCCCCCCCTCCCCCCGTCATTTTTAAAGCTTTATCATTCTATGGTTGTTCAGTGGTGACCTTGTTGTAGCTGTCAAGTTCACTGATTTAACATGAACAATTGAATAGGTGAACTAGGTGTTGGGGATTAAGGAGGACACTCGCTGTGATGAACACTGTGGGATGTATGGAAGTGTTGAATCATTATGTTGTTCACCTGAATCTAATATTACACTGTATGTTAAGTAACTGGAATTTAAATAACAACTTTAAAACATAAACTAAGGAGCACCTGGGTGGGTCAGGTGGTTAAGAATCTGACTTCAGTTCAGGCCATGATCTCACGGTTTGTGAGTTCAAGCCCCACATCAGGCTGTGTGCTGACAACTAAGAGCCTGGAGCCTGCTTCGGATTCTGTGTGTGTCTCTCTCTCCGCTCACCCCTGCTCACTCTTTCTCTCTCTCTCAAAGATAAATAAACATATAAGAAATTAAATAAAAATAAAGTTGGATTCCATGTTAATGCATCATTGCGTTTAATTAGGAGGTTTATACATTTAAAATTTTTTAAATGTTTATTTATTTTTGAGAGAGAGAGAGAGCACACAAGCAGGGGAGAGGCAGAGAGAGAGAGGGAGACACAGAATCTGAAACAGATTCTAGGTTCTAAGCTGTTAGCACAGAGTCCAAAGCGGGGCTCAAACTCACGAACCAGGAGATCATGACTTGATCTGAAGTTGGATGCTTAACCAACTGAGCCACCCAGGCGCGCCTTTATACATTTTAAATAGAAGCTTTACATGAACTTGTTGATTCAATTGAGAAGTTCAATAATGCCCAGGTAGGAAAGAAGAGAAATTCTAATAGTCACATGTAATTGATTTTTAAACTAAGTAATGTGCTAATACTACCTTTAATTTTAAAAATGAGTTTATTTCTTCACCCTCAGCACTTATTTTGTTTGTTTCTGCCATTCATACATTCATTCATAGACTTCCCTGAAAAAGAAATAAAGGAAGCAATGAAGAACAGAGAGAAGGAAGAAGGTTTTTCTTATCAGTTAAATAGAATATAGTAGTTGTCCCAACAAATTTGAAATCCTCAAATTAGAATCACTGTTAGCAAGCTGCTCTTTATAAAATTTATCAGTCAATATTCAGCAAGAGTTTACCTGAGATACAACTAATAGTAATTGTCACCTTAGCCTCAGGGACACTAAATCTTTGCTTGGTCAACCACCGAGTCACAAGCAATAGCCAAACTATGTGTCCCTGAAGCGAGAGATGTCTGTATTCAATGCTTTACCTATTGCAGCTTAAAACTCCTTAGATTCTGAGGACCTTCCAGCCTTAGTATTTCTTCCTCTTTGCTTCTAAAAGATTACCTCTCTCAGAGGCCAGGAGAAAGTTCCAGCATCATCCACAAGTATGTCACTTAAGAATCTAGCTTTACAACTTGTTATTTTGCTGGATATATGACATTCCAGTAACCATGGCTGTGCAGAAACCGAAGAGGCATGGGGCCATCATTGATTGTGCTCATCACTTTTGTTGGGCAAGAATGTGTCCAGAGAACAGTGGGGACAGCTTGCTCTGCTCCATGATGTCAGTTAGAATAATCTGAAGGCTTGTTCATGCAACTTAACTGGAGGTTGATGCTGGCTGATGGTCATGAATCTACTTGGAGTTGCCGACTCAAACACCCACGTGTGTGCCAATAATACCCATCACCCCCCTTGATGGGTATTACAATGTTCTTAATCCCCAAATGTCCTGCAGATAGCATTCCACAGTGACTCTAGGATAATTTGATGAGTTCCTAAGAGTTCCATTATTATGAAAAAAAAAGTATAAGAAATGATGTTAAAGTTCAATCCTTTCCTCCGCCTATATTCACTTGTTCTTTACTCTTCAGTGTAAAGAAGAATTGCCCTGGTCCTGTTTATGACACTTGGGAAAAGTCTGTATCTACTTCTCCTTCATTTCTCTAGACTAAACATTACCAGTTTTCCTAATGCTCTCTTTTTGATCTTCATTTCCAAACTATTTATCACTTGTGCTCTCTTTTCCTGAATGTTCTCCAGAGTTCTAAAACGTTGAGTCACGCACTGAAGAAACTTCAGTCCAGGGAATGCAGTTTCTTCCTTTAATTTACAACTTCACTGCATTGCAGGGAAAGCAGTAGATTAATAAGGAATTGAGCGGAGAGGATTGTGCATCTGGATATGGTTAATATAAAAGAAATTCAGCATGAAGATTCCTATTTTTAATTGCTACAAGGTGCATATGTTTATCATTGTTAAAAAAGCTATTTTGAAAGGCTTAATATCAATTAATTCACATATCATTTGCTGGTAACCACATAACTAAGAAAAGTTGTCAAGGGCCAGAACTTAAATTAAAATGTGCTCTAAAGGTTCCCTTTTAAAGAAAAAAAACCCCTACCAATTAAAACTAGTATTTTGCTCTCTGTTGCAGCTTTTTTTGGCAGTTAAACTATTTTACAGGCCAACGTGAAAGCCTTGATTAGAATGCTTTGTCTTGGATCCTGGTTTTAAGTAAGCACTACCTGTTGGATTACTTAGTGGTCCTTGTAAATGAGGCTTGGTTTTACTTCTTCTCCATGTGCTGGAAGCCAAGGTAAAGCATGGTTTTTGGGGCCACCAGGGCCCTTGACCTTCAGCATCCGCAGCCGAATAATCACAGTCTGTGCAGGTTTGACGGCTGCATGTGCTGATGTTTGTGATGGCCAGTCTAGGCCACAAGCCACGGGTTTACCACACAATGCCTGGCGCTGTGTCAATCATGGCAATCAGTGGATACCAGTCCAGAAGCTTGAATTTCTCCTATAGAATTGTGGATAAAACAATGGGGTTTCTGAGAAATAACCTCTAGGCATTTCAGCAC
>NW_027530974.1:9955818-10127224 GCF_008692635.1 Crocuta crocuta
TCAGCCCCCCCCCCCCCCCTCCTTTTCTTTGACATTGGGATTATGCAGAGATACCATCCAACCACCCAACTGGCTAAATTTAGTTAGCCAAGCCTCCTTCAGATTCAAAAGCACTGCATTATCTCTAAATAAAATAAATGGGAGACACCACTCAGAGAGGGCAATTAGAGATTTAGAACACCCTGGGAGATGACAAGAGTGTAGCAGGGGACAGGAAGGCTACAAGGCAATGAGGCTTAAGGCTCTAAAACTAACAGGGCTATGCTTTTAAAAGCTTGTCATTTGAAACCTACAGGGATGCAGAGAGAAAATTAGTTTGGCATCCTGAGGCTGTTGTGTTAAGAGAAAAAACAAAACAAAACTAAAAGGTACATGTGCTCAGGAAAAAAAAGACACTAAAACTAAAATAAAATTTAATTACAAATCCTTTAAACTCCACCACCACGAATCCCCCAGCTGTCCCAGATTCTCTCATCAAAGGAGGTTCTGGAAGACAGTCAACAAATCAGAGCTGTAAACACCAATGGAGAGATCTCCTTAGTTAAATTTAGGCCTTTTGGTCCAACATGGTTTCCTGTATTTAAAAATTGTGCTGAAGTTACTTTGGAATGTCTACAACCAATCCTTTCCCCTCAGTTAGAAACAAAAGGAAGAATGGGAATACAAATGGAAAATAATAAAGAAGTCATTACTAAGGTGGACCAAGAATTGTTGGATTTTATAAGAAGCCATTAAGTCATCCATTCCTTTCAGATGATGGACTGGATTCTGACTCTGTGCCCTTGATCTTCCCATCATCCTTCTCTCTCCTTCCTGGAAACCCATACAAGTCAAATTCGGGAGTGTGGTGGGCGTGAAGACCTCTGGGCTGAGAATGAGGACCCCAAGAGCCTGGACCTAACACCCATACAAGTGGGGTGATGCCATACTCAGATTCCTCAGAGGTAAAGTTAGACTGGATGGTTCACCAGAGAGGCCATCACAAAGTAGTACCACATAGTTAAACAACAGAAATCTATACTCTCACAGCTCTGGAGGCTGGAAGTTCAAGATCATGGTGTCAGCAGGTCTGGTACTCCTGAGGCCTCTCTCCTTGGCTTGTAGATGACTATCTCCTGGTGTTCTTCCATGGTCCTTCCTCTGTGCATGTCTTTGTCCCAATCTCTTCCTCTTTTTTTTTTTTTCCAAATGTTTATTTATTTATTTTGAGAGAGAGACAGAGAGTTCAAGCAGGGGAAGGGCAGAGAGAGAGGGAGAGAGAGAGAGAATCCCAAACAAGTTCCCTGCTGTCAGCACAGAGCACGATGCGGAGCTTGAACTCACTAACCGTAAGATCATGACCTGAGCCAAAATCAAGGGTTGGACACTCAACCAACTGAGCCACCCAGGCACGCCCTAATCTCTTCTTTTGAGGACACCAGTCGTATTGGATTGGAACCCTACCCTTATTTCCTCATTTTACCTAATCATCTCTTTAAATGTACTATCTCCAGATACAGTCCCGTGCTGAGCAAGAAACAGGATTGTGCTAGGCCTCCTTTAAATCATTTGTCAAATCGTTGTATTTTTTTCATAAGGATACAAGGCAAAGTGAGGAAGATCTCAGCCATTGCCAGCAAGACTCTGTGGAGAATGAAACATTTTCCAGGGTTCTAGTCTTTTTGTTTCTCTAGGGAAGATAGCCATTGTTCTCTCCTCCATGTGACTTCAGATGACAAAGTGATCTGCCCATTCTGTCCCTACCTCTACTGCTGCAGTGCTACTTGAATATCTCTGGTGTCTTGAGTTCTACCTTCTTGACACAGAGGGTGAGTAGGATGGCCATCCAGCAGTCTGCCTCTGATGGAAGTCTGCTATGGGGTCACCCCACTGGCCATTGGTTATCCTAGTGATGGCTGACTCCTGTCTGCTGTCTATCTCTGGTCTTATAAGCCTGACGATGAGACCACAGGGCTCTAAGTAAGATGATAGCTGAGGACTTCCTTTGAAAGGACATCGGATATTCTGGGTACTTTAAGATCTCACAAAAGTAGACAATGGATCCAGTAGGCACCTTACTAAGTATTCCCAGCACATCTCTCCTCTTTCTTTCCATTTACCAAGAAGCAACAGAGTAGTTTATATTTGTTACCTTCACTTTCTTACCTTCATTCCCTATTATCCTAATACATGAAATCTTCTGACTTCTGAGCTCATCTTCTTTCTTTTTAACTGTAACTGAAATTATCTCCCTGCTTCAATATCCATTTATCATTTTCTTCTCAAACTTGTTGCTGCATTTAAAACTGTTCATTTAGTACCTCCACTAGCAAAGCCCCTTACCTTGGCTTCTTTGACTACATTATTTAGGGCTGGGGGATGGACAGCAAGCTGTAGGGCAAGTCTTGGAGTCAATGGAGCTGGATATGAATCCACTACTTAATATCTATGTAGCATTGTGTATGTTAATTCTATTCGGTTCAATTTATTTATTTTTGTGTACCTATTATATTTGTGATGATTGTGTAATGGGGAAGAATTCAAGATAACACCAGGGATTAGATTTAGATGAATGGGGAAATAGATGTGAAGATAATCAAACTTTACTTCTCATATTCAATTAGATACCAAGATTTGTTGATTCCGCCTCTATAATATCTCACACATTTATTCCTCTCCATCTCTATTATCCTAGTAGAGCGCTCTCCTCCCCCATGCTGTTGACTTAGCTTGTGGTTGGCAAACTGAGTCCTGAGCAGCTCTTGGAAACCCCAGGGACACCCTCAGGGGCTTCTGTGGGTGGGAAAGCAAGAAAGTGGTGTTTCTTTTCACAATGTCCATTCCTGCCTCCTCAATTTTAAGAAAGCCAGTTCCACTTTTATCTGTTTTATGTGTTCTTTTTAATATTTGAGGAAAATATTTTCTATTGTACTTTTTAAAAACCACCGGTCCACATATTGACTTTGTCTCATAATTGGTCTCTCTATCTTTACAATACCTTTCTTATAATCTACTTTATAGTCAGCTTCCAGATTATTTCAAGCAAAGCACACTTTTGCTCATATCATTTTCTATTGCCTGGAAATGCAATACTAGATGTGGTAGCCATTAGCCATAAATGACTATTCAAATTAATTTAAACTGAATGAAGAATGGAGTTCCTCAGTTGTATTAGCCATATTTCATGCTCCACAGCCACTTGTACCTAGTGGCCGCCATATTGCACAGCTCATACTTGGAACATTTCCATTTTTGCAGATATTTCTGTTGGACAGAGCTGGCCTAGATCACTATATAAAAACTTCTGGGGCGCCTGGGTGGCTTAGTCGGTTAAGCGTCGGACTTTCGCTCAGGTCATGATCTCGCGGTTCGTGGGTTCGAGCCCCGCTTCGGGCTCTGTGCTGACTGCCACCTCAGAGCCTGGAGTCTGTTTCAGTCTGTGACTCCCTCTCTCTCTGACCCTCATGCTCTCTCTCTCTCTCTCCTAGAAATAAATAAAACATTAAAAAAAAAAAAAACTTCTGACCTCGACTTAGCACTTAAATCTATCCTTTCTAAGCCCACCTGCTGCTGTTTTCCTCGACGTAATGTCTTATTAGACTGAACTGTTACCAAAGACACATGATCACATCCTGTCTTCATGGTCCAGCTTACCCAGCCCCACTTGGGTTTCCTTTATCCAATCACTGTATGTCAAATCCTACTCCCCATTTAGGGGCTCTCCTCCAAGAAGTCATTTTAAGCTCTCCAACTCAAAGTAATTTCCTCTTCCTGTGAACTCTCATGGGATTTTAAATGAGGCACTCTACTGTTATCTTTCACCAGTTCTTCTGGAATTATAACTATGTGTGCATAAGTTTTAGCTCTTGAGCTGGGAGGGCTTCCTCCAGAAGCTGATTCTAAGACAAGGATTCAAATATAAGTAGTTTAGTTGAAAGGAGATCCCAGAAATCTCCAGTAGGGGAGAAGCAAATCAATAAAGGATCCATTAGCCATTCAGATACTACTGCGGGCAACTGGAGCTCAGTCCCATTGGGGGACAATGTCCAACACAGTTATCCCACCCTGCGTCAAGGAGGATGGGGTATTTATTCACTAATGCCTTTTTTATTTTTTATTTGAGAGCTGTTTCCAGGGAAAATAATTCCTGGGCATTTCCAGCTTGTCCTACATACAGGCCAAACACACTTGACCAAAAAAGAAAATCCCTCAAGCAGAGAGCTGTGGGATGTAGCACCAGCTACATTTGCAAACTGGAAGGTAAGTCCTCAAGGGCTGAGGCCACCTGAGTCAGTTATGTGTGCCTTCCTTAGTCACCTAACATAGGCAATAAATAAATAATTGCTCGGTGAATGGATATACTAACCCAAAGATATAGGACACTGGAGACTTAGTGGAACCTGATGGTTTGGATAGCTGAAGTCACCCACTGTTAACCCAGATAATCTCTGAACAGACTAGTATTTTGGGGTTTTTTTTTGTTGGCTTTCACATTAGTACTTATGGATCAAATATTGTATAAGTGTGGGAATTTGCTCATAAGGAGCTCTAGGATTGCTTCAGAAGCCTCTCTGGGTAATGGATGCTGTATCCAGAGAGGAATCCTCAATGGACCAGCTGCAGCACTTGCCTTTGACCCTGAGAATGCTTTGCCACAGCTGTCACAGGGACTAGACTTCATTTCATCAATGACTGGGCAGGGTCCATCTTCTGTGTTGGTCAGGAGAGGTAAGGGAGTACCATAAAAGAAGGGAATCTGGGAGGAAAGTGTGTGTGTGCATGTGTGTGTATGTGTGCATGTGTGTGGTATAAGTTTTGTCTGTGGTGCGTATGTGTGCATGTAGTTGTAAGTGTTTGTATGTGTGTGTGTGTGTGTGTGATATGGCTGTGGGATGTGGTGTTTATGTATACCTGGAATGTGGTTTGTGCATGTGTGTGTGATGTTTGCATGTGTGATGTGTATGTACATGTGGGATGTGTCTGTGTGTGTGGTGTGTATGTGGGATGGGGCATGTGTGTGTATGTGTGTGTGTGTGTGATGTGTGTATGTGGTGTGTATGTATATATGCGATGTGTGTGTGTGTATGTGATATGTGATGTGGTGCGTGTCCTCACAACCATTGCTGGCACACGTGGCATCCCCTGCACCATCCGGAGCCCCCCACGGGGAGGCCCCAGTGTAGGCCCCCTCGCGCCCATGGATGGCTTTGCTCCTGACCCTCACCAACAAGAAGCCATGTGGTGTTCCGAGCTTCTAAGTCAGCAGTGCTCATGAAGCCTTCCTTTGGCACACTGTTAATGGGCAACGTAATGCCCTTACGTGAACATGGCATATAGACCTGACCTTCCTGCTGTCATTCGCCATTTCTGCAAATGAAACATTTAAACAGCAAAAATGAACTCTCAGTCTCCCTCTTTATCTATTACGGGAGAACTCCTACCAGTTCTCTCCACTGTAATTAATTAATTCTGTCCATTTACTTCTTTGCATTTTAATGGAAACATAGCTTCCAGGACAAGTGATGCCCAGATCTTTGGAAACAGAAGGCACAGCTGTGATATTAGAGAAACAAGAGAGAAGACACGGCTGAGGGACTGTCCTTGGGCTTGCCCGGAAGGGTGGGCACACACAGAGGCTGCTGATAGCAGAGGTTCCGGAGGAAAACCGGGAACACTATGAGACTGCTCTCTCCTGTGTCCAAGCGCATCTCAAGTGATAATAGGCTCACAGAGGATGTCAGGGCCCTCCCGTATGCAGTCAGGTGTCCCCCAAGATGGGATCAAAGTTGCAACAAGAAAATCCAGTGAACAGTGTAAAAAAGGCCAGGCGAGGTGCGCCTGCCACACTGGGTCCCAGTCACCAGGCTACTTCAGTCCCCCAAAAGGAGCCTGGGGAGAGGTGGGACTAGACAGGTGGCCAGGTAGAAGCTAGCAGAGATGTCAAAGCGGAATAAAGGCCCAGATGGTGACTCCATGTGTAAGGCACATGGTACATAGCCTGTGGACTAAAATTTCCAGAACAGCTTATCTTCTCGGCCCAGCTTGACGCTCACCTGGGGAAGTTACTCAGCCTCCCTCGGCCCTCGGAATCCCCACCTTTAAGATGAAGATGGTAAAAGTGCCCACCTCAAGGCCTGTGTGAGCATGAAAAGAATAATCAGATCATAAACACCTGGGGCAGCTGAGTGCCTGGGTGGCTCTGTCGTTAAGTGTTCAACTTCAGCTCATGTCATGATCTCATGGTTCACAGGTTTGAGCCCTACATCAGGATCTGTGCTGACAGCTCTCTGTGCTGTTTCCCCTCTCTTAAGGATGTAACAGAAATCAGAGTGGTTGGTCACTCAGCAAATCCTAAATATGCACTAGATTTGTAGGTTGGGGGTTTACAGTTGCTTAAGCAACTCTAAGTTGGTCTGGGCACTAGCATGAGCTGAACCTGTGAGTGTGGGCATCAGTGGGCCTCTCAGATTTGGGGAGGGAAAGGCAGCATGGGTACAGGATTGGGGCCTCATACACTTTTCCCAAAAAATCGTGAAGTAAAACTGGGAACAGGGCAGCACTATATATTGGAGATGTGAAAATGGTCGGACCAGAATAATTTGAGAGCCACTCGACCACACCATCTCCAAATCCTCCAATTCCTGCCTGGGATTCTATCTGCTGGATGCCCGGAATAGGGAGTCAAGGAAGGAGCCTTTTCTCTGGACGGTGATGATTGAAATGCATCCTTTACTGCGAAGTGGAGAGGTTCAGAGGTGCTGGTGTGTGTAGACACTTCACTCCATTCTGTACCTTTATTGCCATGTTGGCGAAAGACACAGAGGTGGTCCCTGTGGGGACAGCACACGAAACAGAAAGGTTCCCTGTTTGTAAATAAAATCATTTGAATTTCTGTGTTTATGACAGAGTTCTTTATGACTTGGTCAGCAACGCACATGTGGTCTAGCAAACCTCCCCCAGTACCTCCTCATAATTAAAAGCACAGACAACAGATTCTTCTAGGAGTGCCGCCATGTTTTGCTCACCCCCCTTCTGCTGTCCCTACTTGAACTCTAAAGCAGGAGGGGGAAATACCAAACAAATCCCCCCTCCCAGAGCCAATCTTCTCACAACATTTAGAATTTGAAAGGCTTATTTAAGTAGATCTAATGAAAAGTGATAGACACATGCCCAGCCTTACCAAACCACACTGAAGCAAAATTCGGTTAGGGTTGTAAAAGGAAAAGAATGTGAGGAAAGGGGTCCAGCAAGGAAAGGAGGATTGCCATGCCCTTGGGGAAACTATTTCCCTCCAGGTGGTCAATGTTGGAGCCAGTTCATTAGCACCCACTGTCAAAAAATTCCACATCTGATGGAATAATGTTGCAAGACCATTTGCTGCAAAATTACAGGCAAAGGGCATAGCTCTTGGAACTGAGTGGAAGTCAAGATGTGCAGACACAGATGAGGTCTGCCTGCCCTTAGCATTTGCGGGTGGAGGGGGAAGGCTGTGAATATGCTCGTTTCTTATAGAAAGGAGCAGACACCTGGATTTACTGGTCTTATAGTTAGCTTTCTGCTTTGCCTGTCCCTTCCAAATCTCAGTAAGCTGCCTCCACCCCAAAAGGACCATCATGCTAGAAAACTGCATCCAGTGACTCCATCCCTTGGAAGCAGGCTCATATGAACAAGTTCTATCCCGCTTAAAGATTCTGAACCTTTCCATGATCATTCCAGATTAAACTATTGCATAAACTAAGAGATGTGGAGACAAGATGCCAAGTACTCTTCCCATCATAAAGTTCAGCGGATCGGGGCATATCAACATGGTGGGCTTGAGCCACATATGGTTGATGAGAAGGAAGTCATCCAGGTAGAGGCATATCGATCTGGGCCACATAATATGGTCTTTCATCATTTTTGGAGAAGCTGGGAGGCATGAGTGGCAGCTCTAGACAGCCTCTAGATGGCTAATCCACCCCTCATAGAATTGAAAAAGAGCCCTTGAAGGCATGGAGAGTAACAACCACAGGGACATAGGATATTTACCTTAACTCAGCATAGTCCATTCACAGAGGGCATGGAATGAAGTGGCAGCCATGGGTGGGGAGTGCTAAGGGGCATTCCAGCGGCTACCGGAATCTTGGCCACCAGCATCAAGGACCTGGGCGCCCAGCCAAGCAGCCTCTAGAGTGCAATGAGTGTGTCACCACCACAATTCAGATCTACAGTGTGGTCTTGGGGGGCTGAGAGGGCTCCAAAGGAGTGTGTATGAAACTCCCTGGGAATTTCTGGAGCTCACTGGGAGGGATTGGAGATGTTCTGAGGCTCTGTAGTCTGCAATTTATGGTCCAGTCAAAGAGACAGTGTTTGCTGGTGCTAGTGTTTTAAAGAAAAGCATGTTCCGTATACATCTCATGAGCCCAAAGCAGTGCAACATTGTCATGAGTTCTACCTGAAAACCAATCAATCTCGTCATTTATGGGCATATGATGGGCAGGAACATTATTCTCCTGACTTCACTGCACATAGTGTTTGGCTTGGGTTTCTTTTCCTCCCCAGCATGAAATAGGGTCTGTGCTGGTCACATATTGCATTCTTCCTCACTTGTCCTTGTGATTGATCAGCATGGTGGAGGGTCAGCTGGAGTCAGAGTTACAGGAGACTCTCAAAGAATCAGCTCTTCAGAGCTCAATTGTCCCCCGACTCAGCCCCTCTGATTTATACTCTACCAGACTGCGGAATCCTGACCCCACAGTGTAATGATCAATTCAGATAAGCTGACCACAAAACCTTCTTTATTCTCAAGACAACTGCTCCGTTCGAGCCCTGTTGTACTTGAGCCACCTCAGGGTAGGGGCCAGCCTTTAGGAGTGACAGAGAGACTGGCAGACTGTCATGGTCAGTGCAGGTTGCCAATCCTCTCAGGTTACTAGGAATGATTGTGGGTAAAGTATGCTTTGAACGTTGGAAACGGGGACGGGGGAGACTTAAAATGTATTTGGCTCAGACCATTCATTTTAAGGGATTTGGTCCCAAATTTCCTGCAATCATAATCATGGCCCATTTTCCTAGTCACTAGACTATCAAATCCTGTGTATACAAAATAAAGAACTCTAATAAGGGGAAACTTTAAAAATGCTAACTTACAGTGGTGGTACAAATGTTATTCGAGACACCGTGAAACAGTATCAGAAGTTAACTGCAGGGTAGAGCCTGCTTTTCGGTTTCTAGATATGGCAGAGATTAGGTACAGCATTGTTTAGAAATTGTAGATCTGTAGATCCCTTCTCTTTTTCGGGGATTAAAGAGACTATAACCTGCTCGGCTACATTTAAAGTGGAAAAAAGGTGGTGATTAGGGGCAGGAGGTGGAATTTCCTGGTCTTTTGTTTGCACATCCATTTAGCGCATCTTATTTAGCAAAAATAAGCTTCCTTGTTTTTTAGGATGTGTTTACAGAGTGTTCTGTCACAGAGCTTCCTAATTATGCTAGTGCTCGGGTTCGGAAGCCTTCTTCCCTTCTGCCAAGTTCACCTTCTGCAAGAGACAGTGAACACTTAGGGGCTGGCTCCCCCTCCTGCCTTGGCTGGAAAACTGCACCTGCGTGTATGTGGCCCTTGATGGAGATGGGGCGCCCTCTGGTGCACAGAAACCGAGGAAAACTATGCAGTAAATGCTAGTTGCTAATTAAATACCCATTAAATATACTGAAACTACAAAATATTAAAACTACAGAAAAAGGCGATGAATTATGCCCTTCCTCCGAGCCAGGCGTTGTGCTAAGGACTATGTATTGTTGCGTTGGTTGTCGATTGCTGTGGCTTAAAACGCTAATCCTTTGTTAATTCCCGTGGTTTTCTGTGAGCCGGGATTCAGGAACAGCTCGGTTGGGTGGTTCTGACTGAAGGTTTTTTACCAGGTTAAAGTCAGACTGTGGCTGGGGCGCCTGGGTGGCTCAGTCGGTTAAGCGTCTGACTTCAACTCAGGTCATGATCTCACGGTTCGTGGGTTTGAGCCCCGCATCGATGTCTTCCCTGACCTGGTACCAAAGTCATCCTGCATCACTTATGCGAAGTTCCGATAGAAGAGGCAGTTCCTCTTTTTTCTTCAATAGTGTTTTTATGATTCCGTTTTATCTCTACTATTGCTTGTTTCTTATATGTCCCTTTTACACCTTTCTAATGATTGCTGTAGGTTTGATGATATGTAGATATCTTTTTAAAAAATATAATCTCTACACCCCACATGGGGATCAAATTCACAACCCCGAGATTCAGTCATACGATCTTCCGACAGAGCCAGCCAGGAGCCAGAATAATTCCTGTATGTCTTTAATATTCACATTCTACCTTCAAATACTATAGCACTCGTGAGTAGCTTAAGGATCTCACAACTTAACGGCTATGTACTCCTGAGTCCCTTTTCCCATTCTTTGTGCTACTGTTTTTATAAATTTTAATTTAAATATTCTATAATCACACACATGATTACTGTTTTTGCTTTAGTCATTTAATTCTCTTTTAGAGCAGTTATCAATTTAAAACTGTTCTTTATATTCACCCTCTATATTTGTCCCAGGGAAACAAAACCATCAGGAAATTTATATCTATATCATCTATATCTGATATATATATATTATATGTCTACACATATACACATAATACATATATACCCATATGCCTGTGTGTATATGTACACATATGTGTATACATGTATACATATAATATCTATATTGTATATAAATTATACCTATATATAGATATAGAAATCTACGTGTGTATATATAATACACACATATACAGACAGTCCCCTACTTAGAATGGTTTGACTTATGATTTTACACCTTTATGGTAGTGTGAAAGTGATACACATTCAGTAGAAACCATACTTATAATTTTGAATTTTGCTCTCTTACTGGGTTAGCAACATGCAATGTGATCCTGTCCCATGATACTGAGCAGAGGGAGCTGCTGGATCAGGAGGGTGTGCCACCAGTATGGTGACAAGCATTCTGCACCCACACAGCCATGCTGTGTTTCACTTACAGTACGGTATTCAGGAAATTACATGAGACCATCAATACTTCCTTATCCAATAGGCTTTGTGTTAGGTGATTTTGCCCAACTGTAGGCTAATAGCATAACTGTTCTGAGCATGGTTAAGGTAGACTAGGCTGAGCTGTGATGTCTGGGAGGGTGGGTGCAGGAAATACATTTTCAATGTATGACACTTTCAATTTGTGATGGGTTTCTTGGGGCATAACCCCTTTGTAAGTCACGGGAGATCTGGAGAGAGAGAGGAGGATTTATTATGAGGAATTGGGTCACTTGGTTACGGATGCTGAGAAGTCCCATAATCTGCTGTCTGCCAGCTGAATGACCAGGAAAGCCGTTGGTGTAATTCCCTGACTCCGAAGGCCAGAAAACCAGGGAGCCAGGTGTGTATATGCCTGGTCTCGGGCAGAAGACTGCTGTCCCAGCTCAAGCATACAGGCAGGATGCAAGAGGGGAACATTTCTTCTTCCTCTGGCTTTTGTTCCATTCAGACTCTCACCTCAACAGGTGGAATGCTCACCTCCCACAGTGAGGGGGACAATCTACTGAGCCCACCCATTAAAATGCTAATCACATCCGGAAACACCCTCGCAGACACACCCAGAAATAATAGTGACTCTGGGGCCCCTTGGCTCAGTCTGGTTCACTCATAAACTCAACGACCACACCATACATTTTAGAATTTCTGTAATCTTCATTTCTTCATGTACAACTATGTTTCCAGTATAATAGTCCTTCTGCTAAAGTGTTTCTTTAACTTTTCTTTTAACACAGGTGTGCTGGTAATGAATTCTCTACACTTCTGGTCATTCAAAACAATATTTGACTTCATTTTTTTTTTTTATTTAGGTGTTTACTACTTTTTTAATTTATTTATTTATTTTTTTTCTGATTGACTTCATTTTTGAAAGGTGCAGAATTCTAGGTTGGTAAGGTTATTTTTCCTCCCGTGCTTTAAAAAGAAGTCACGTCACTGCCTTCTGGGTTGTATAGATTCTAATGAGAAATCTGCTGTAATATTATTTGGATTGCTTTCAAGATGTTCTCTTTATCTTTGGTTCCCAGGAGGTTGGATATTATTTGTCTGGTTGGATTCTTTCATCCCACGTTTATGCTGCATGGTCTTCCCTGTACATTTTGGATATGCATATTCAAGTCTTTCATTCCTTTGTTAGCTCTACAAATACTTTGTCTGCTTCTCAATTCTTCACCTTGTACACCATCTACTTTCTCTTCCCCTCATGTTTTGTACCAGGTATGACAGTGCCTGCCTTCTTAGAAGGGTCTGTCTTTCTTTAAATGTCAGACTTCTTGGCTATTCTGCAAACTTGCTTCTCTGATGGATTCAAAAAGAGTTAGCATTTTACAGATTATCTGGGATTTTCTTGTTACAATGTTATTATATTCTTGTTATTATGGTTTCTTGTTATTATGGTAGAAGGGGTGTTTTCTTTCTAATTTTCTATACCTCAAGGATCAATGAAACCATAATTTTTTATTTTGCTAAAATTTAAAATTTAGATAAAAGTTGGAAAAATGACAAGAGAAACCCCCATATAACCTTTGTTTTATAATTCTGTCTCTCTGCCCCTCTGTCTTTATAATATCTGTATCTATCTATATCCATATTTATATATCTTATGAATTTTTTGGATCCATTGTATCTTTTACCCTCAATATTTTGATAATTTTTTGAGGACTTTTCCTCATAAACAATAGCATATTTATCAAAATCAAGAGCATTAAGAACATATGTCAACTGTAATCTATATCTAAAAATTTTTTTCAATCCTCTAATAATCTTCTTTTTAGTTATTTATTGTTTGGTCCAGGATCTAATCATGACCTTAGTTCTCAGACCACTTCGGTATCCTTTAGTCTGGAAGAGTTACTCAGCCTTTCTTAACTTTGACATATTTGAAGAATAAAGGCCAGTTTTTATGTAGAGTTTCAAAGAGGTTTGTCTCATGATTGGATTCAGGTTCTCATGAGGCTTCGACAGGGATGTCACAGAATTGGCTGTGTGTCATTCTCAGTGTGCAATGCCAGAAGTCACCTGATGACAGTCTGTCCTAATAGTGGTAATATTAACCTCATCACTTGGTTAAGGGAGTGCTTACCAGGTTTCTGCACTGGAAAGCTGCTATTTTTCCTCTTTGTAATTAATAAATTCTTTGTGGAAAGATATTTGGAGGGTGTGCAAATATACTATTCCTCATGATATTTTTCACTTATACATTTATTTTTAAGAATTTTTTAACATTTATTTATTTTTGAGAGACAGAGAAAGACAGTGTGATCAGGGGAGGGTCAGAGAGAGAGGGAGACACAGAATCTGAAGCAGGCTCCAGGCTCTGAGCTGTCAGCACAGAGCCGGACATGGGACTTGACCCCATAAACCATGAGATCATGACTTGAGATGAAGTCAGACACCTAACTGAGTGAGCCACCCAGGTGCCCCCATTGTTGATTTTTAAATCCATTCTATCTTTATCAATATTGAGCTTTAAGGAGATAAATTCTCATCTCGTTCAGTTATTTATTTATTTACTTATTTACATCAGTATTGATTCATGGATATCGTTTACTTCAGTGGGTTATGATTCATTATGGTTATTATTTATTTTGGTGTCAAAAATCACTTATTTGGCCAGCAGGAGCCCCTCTGAGTTGGCTAGTATGTTCCTTTTACAGATCCCCTTATTGCTTAAACACTTCCTTACTTTCCAGAATCAGAAGATGCCCCAGGTTTATTTTGGGCCTTCCCTGCTGTGATCCTGCAATCATTCATTTTCCCAAGAAGCTCTGAATTCTTTTAATGGAAAATGATATTTAGAAACCAAGATCTTGGTGCTACAAGTGCTTATTGCTACTAGTGTATTGTTTGTTTCTAGGTCGCCATTATGGACATAGCTAGTGTCGCCAGTGGATGGATCTATCACAGCCCCTAAGTCAGGAAATGCAGGGGTGAGCCCGATCACACTGCTGAAGCCACTTGCTCCATCCCTGGGAATCCCGCAGGGGCTGGACAGGTTAGAGGCATAGATCCTGGTTGGGTTGCAAACTTGTATAAACTCGTTGCAAGAGAAGCCACTAAATAACTCGAGAGATGAGAGTTTGGAAAAGAAACAGGGAGAGATTTATTTTGGGTGCTGGCAGCTGGGGAAGGTTGGTAGGCTCAAGCCTTAACAAGCAACCTCTATGCCTGCAAGATGGGACACCTAGAGTGTGGTTTTCTAGACACTTCGTCGCTATCAGGGCTTTCCCGCTCTGGCGGCTGGAGGAGACTATGCCTTCTCATTTTTGAGTACTCAGTTTCTTTTTTTGTTTGTTTTAATGTTTATTATGTGCTTTTGAGAGACAGAGCATGAGCAGGGGAGGGGCAGAGAGAGAGGGAGACGCAGGATCTGAAGCAGGCTCCAGGCTCTGAGCTGTCAGCACAGAGCTCAACGTGGGGCTCGAACCCACAAACTGCAAGGTCATGACCTAGGCTAAAGTTGGACGTTCAACCGACTGAGCCACCCAGGAGCCCCTTGACTACTCCGTTTCAAACAATGTCTAGCATATAACAAGCACCAATACATGTTTGCTAAATTAAAAAAATGCTATTATGACAAAGAGACTGCAGCTTCCAATAAGGAAGCTGTGTAATTTTAAAGCTAAGATTTGCTTACGACTTTTATTGAATTACCAGCTAAGGATGTTATAATAAGAATTGTCAAGACAGGAGAGAGAAAAAAAAGAAAACACTTGGAATGCACAAATCATTATGTTCTTATAACTCTTACAAAGACATAAAACCCTTTTAGGTGTTCATCTGGTCTTTGAAATTGGTGGGTGGTATGAATTACTACCACTATATTTATATTATTAAGACCTTCAGTTTCAGCAAGATATTTAAAAAGAAATACAGGTTACCTGTCCAAAACTTAATGGAGAAGAACATTTTTGTGGTTCCTGGTTGATATTCTGACACCGAAGATTTACTATTTTCAGTTGTAGAAAAGCAGGGGGTAATCAAATTTGTTGACAGACAGATATTACTATCTTACCACCAACGGTCTTGGCAAAGGGAGAGGATACACGAGTTGGAATTTGATTAGGCCATTGTTTTAGAGTCATGTCTGGAGTTTCTTTTTTTTTTAATTTTCTAAAAAAAACCAGAAAATATATACATCCTTTGGAATACACTGTAATGAAGTAAATACTTCTAATCCTTATGAGAGCTACGGTAGTATAGTTCTGTGAAGGGAGGCCCTGGAAAGATATCAGAACACTTGGATTCTGGCTTTGGATCATCCACTTATCATCTCAAAATCTTAGATAAGTCATAATACTTTAAGATATATGATCACAATAAAGCCAGTTAATAAAGTTATGATGAAAGCTAAAGAAGATAGTAATGATGCTGATGTTGAGCATAGATTACATTTATTGGGAGCTTACCACCCCTGCTTATTTTTAGCACTCTTGTTTATCTTTAATTTAATCAGCACAAGCACCCATGAAGTTTAGTCTTATGTTTCTTGAAAGATGAGAAAACTAGAGTTTAGAGAGATTAAGTGACTTGCTTCAGGCTGCACACTTAATAAAGTGATAGAGCAACATTTCTAATCCAGGCGTCTCTAATGCCAAAGTACAACTGCGATTGTTCTTCTCAAACTTATGCAAAGAATATCAGAATTTCTGACAAATATTAAGCAATCTAATTGTGCTAATTACTTTCACTTTTCCTTTTATGCTCTCCCGGGCATCTCAATCATGCTAACAAATTTAACAGCCACCTAAAACATATTATGCCATCAATCTGTGTTTTCAATTCAAACTTCCTTTCTGTAAACTCAGTAACTATATGTCCAACCTCCTTGAATGTCCTATAAGCATCTCAAATTCATTATAGCCTCAACCAAACTCATTACTTCCATGATAAATGTGCCCTATCCATGAATGTCCTATCAGTGAAAGGCATTGCTTGGGTGCATTGCCATTAATCCAGATGCCTGACAAGATATATGAGAGTCAGGAGTTTTCTTGTCATTCCCTTATCTCTTTCAAGTCTTCATAGCTTATAAATATGCTATTTATACTCCCTAACATGGCTGATCAAATCTTTCTACTTATTAAAATTCAGCTTGAAAATGCATTTCCACTTTGGATCCTTGTAATATCAATTAAGTAGTTCCACCTCTATTTAGCTTTCATACTTTGTATATAATGCTATTCTTACATTATAACATTCTATATTTTAGTGGTAAGTAAATCTTCTTCCCTACCTGCACAAACACAGTCCATTAAAAGTTTTGGATGACGGAAGTGTTCTGCATGTGCTCTAGTAACTACTATGATGGACAGTGTAGCACTAGACTCTAAGGTGAGGTCAGAGACTTTATCATTATTCACGTTTATATATCCAATATCTAGAGCATGGGAGGTCCTCAATAAATATGTAAGAAATCAATCAGTCAATGAATAAGTAAAATATTTTATGGTGGCAAAGTAGGGGGAGATATACTTACCACAAACACCAGGCAGTTGCTACATGGAGACTGGGGAAACCAACGAATAAACTTTGATTTCACAGTGAATGAAAAGTTAATGCAAATAGGTTTCCAGTAATGGAGAAATAGCTTCTATCAAGTCAACCCACTTTCAGATAACAGCTATAAACTCTATTTGAAATATACAATATAATAATCTAAAGGCACTCCAGAAGAACTAAAAGAGACTGGAAGTACATCTACATTTGAAAAAAGTAAATGGCACAAGGTAATTTTGTTGTTTTTATATAGATTTTTGTTTCAGGCTAAGTCCTAGTTGCAGCTTGCCATGTGGCTAAAATGCTAATGGAAATCCACAGTCTCACTGGCTCGGAGAGCCGAAGGGCAGTCTGGGGAGACAACATAGGTGAAAAGTGAAGAGGAAAATCCTAAAAAGTGAAAGCCACAGCAGGGTGGGAAGAGGGGGCTTTTGTATATAAACTCAGCCCACATCTTTGATTGATCCTTGAACTACATACACATAGGGAAAACTCCAAATAGGTCAATTAAATTCTTAAAATATACTGAGCTAAGTTTTCAGCTGCTCCACTGCAGGGAAAACAGAATTGGAGTTTGAGTCAAAGTCAAATTAACCTCCTGCTTAAAAATAACAAACAATGAAAACATACTCTTCAAAGAGACATAAAAGAATCTAGTGTCTCTATAGTGTATTATTCACAATGTTCATGCCATTCAAAATTACTGGACTTATGAAGAAACAAGAAAATGTGATATAAACTTAAGACAAAGGAAATAATTGGAGACAGATCTTTGGATGACCCAGATGTTAGAATTAGCAGGTAAGGATTTTAAAACATCTATTATAACCATCTCAAAGATTCAAAGGAAAACATGGTCAGAATAAATGAACAAGTAGGAAAATCTTAGCAGAAAAATTAAAACCACAAAAGAGAAAATACAGTAAATGGAAAATAGAGTATTTGAAATTAGGAATTCACAAAGTGACTTTAACAGCAGACTAAAATAAGAAGAGTCAGTAAATTTGAAGACATAACAAATATTTCTAAGTTGAAAAATTTGAAAGGAAAGATTGGAAAAAATGAAATGTGAGTGAGCTATGAAGGCACTGTGGAAAGGTATATGTATTTATACTTATAGTCACAGGATTAGAGAAGAGAGAAAGAAATTTGAAAAAGTAATGGTGATAATTTCTCCAAATTTGGTGAGAAGTATAAGTTTACACATATAGCAAGTCTAGTGAATGCCAAGCAGAAAAAAAATACAAAGGAAACCATGTCTAGGCACATCAAAACCAAACTTCTGGAAACCACAAATTAAAAGAAATTCTTGAAAACAATCACAGATTAACCACAGATTAATTTATTAGATGCAGTGGAGTGATGCAGATTAATGATTTCTCATCAGAAATAATGGACAGAAGGGGTGCCTAGGTGGCTCAGTTGGTTAAGCATCTGACTTTGGCTCAGGTCATGATTTCATGGTTCATGGGTTCAAGTCCATGAAGCCCATATTGGGCTCTGTGCTGACAGCTCAGAGCCTAAAGCCTACTTCAGATTCTTGGTTTCCTTCTTTCTCTCTGCCCCTTCCCTGATCACACTCTGTCTCTCTGTCTGTCAAAAATGGATGAAATCATTAAAAAAAATTTTTTTTAAAGAAGCAATGGACAGAAGAAGATAGTGGAAAGACATTTCTGAAGCGCCAAAAGAAGAAAAAAGTCAACTCAATGCAGTGAAAATAATCTTCAAGAATGAAACCAAAATAAAGACATTTTCAGATAGGTGAAAACTAAGAAAATTTTATTAGCCAACTTTCAGTACCAAAAAATTCAGAAGAAGCTCTTCAGGAGAGAAGAAGGACTTTCAAGTCATTAGAAGAAAATGAAGTACCAAAAATGGTACATGTGTAACAATACAAAAGATTGCTTTCTTCCTTCCAATAATTTTTAGAAATGTGCATGACTGTTTAAGCAAAAACTATAACAATTTATTGTAGGAACTAAATTTATTGTATGGTAACTAAAAAATGAAAGAGTTAAAAATTCTGTATTTTTAAAATGGTTATTATACTTTTTTAAGTTTATTTATTTATTTTGAGAGAAAAAGAGAGAGTGCACGTATGTGCATGAGCACAGGGGAGGAACAGAGAGAGAAGGAGAGAGAGAATCCCAAGCAGGTTTCTCTAACGGCATGGAGCCTGGCACAGAGCTCATCAACCATGAGGTCATGACTTGAACAGAAACCAAGAGTCAGACGTCTAACTGACTGAGTCACCCAAGCGCCCTAAAGGTTATTACACTTCACATGAAGTAGTCAAATATTGAATCTAAGTCAACTCTGAAAAATTAAATATAGGTATTGTGATCCCTAGAGTGACCACTTGAAATAATGCAAAGTGACATAATGGCCAAAACCCTTTAGACAGGAATTCTCTAAAAGATTCAATTAAAGTAAAAGACATTAAGAACGTGGAATCAGAGAATCAAAAAGCAAACACAAAAAAACTGATAGAACCAAGAGAAAACAATAGTAAAATTGTCGGTGTAAACTCATACTAATAATAAGTTCAATGTAAATGGACTAAACAATCCAACTAGAAGTCAGAAATTCTCAGAATAGTTAAAAGAGAAAGACCCAATGGAGTCGCTTCACAAGAGATGAACTTTATGTACTTTTTAGGAAATGAACTTTAAATATAGACACATAGATTGTGTGAAAGTAAATGATAGTAAAAGATAAATCATGCAGACAATAGACTTAAGAAGGATGGAGTAGCTGTATTCACATGAAATATAATAGATACCAGGGCGAAGAGTGTTACCAGAGAGAAGGAAAAAAGCATCAGAACAATACAAGGATAAATTTTAAAAAACATAATAATCATACATGTTTAGGCCTAATGTAAGAGGTTCAAAATACATTAGATAAAAAAATAACATAATTGGGGGGGAAGAGTCAAATCCACACTGCTAGTTAGAGTTTTCTCTCAGTAACCAATAGAGCAAATCGAAAAAAGATCTGAATAACACCTCAGCCTCCTTTACCTAATTGACATTTATAGAACATCACACCTAACAACTGCAGAATGAACATTCTTTTCAAGTGCACATGGCGTGTTAAGTAAGAAAAACTGTATACTGGACCATGAAACAAGTCTTAATACATTGAAAACAATTGAAAAAATATGGACTCTGTTTTCTGACCATGACAAAATCAAATTAGAAACAAATAACAATGAGATATGTAGAGAGAGATAAAACCCAATATTGGGAAATTAAACAACATACTTGTCAATAATCTGTGGAATAAAGAAAAAAATCACAGGATACGTTAGAAAATATTTCAGGGGCGCCTGGGTGGCTCAGTTGGTTAAGTGTCTAACTTCGGCTCAAGTCATCATCTCACGGTTGGTGGGTTCAGGCCCCATCTTGAGTTCTGTGCTGACAGTTTGTAGCCTGGAGCCTGCTTCAGATCCTGTGCTCCCTCTCTCTTGGCCCTTCCTCTGCTCACACTCTTTTTCTCTCTCAAAAATAAATAAACATTAAAAATAAACAAATAAATAAATATTTTAAGCTGAATAAAAATGAAAACATAGCATGTCAAAATTTGTGGGATATAGGTAGAGCAGTGTTTAGAGGGAAATCTATAGCTTTTAAAAGCCTAGATAAGGAAAGGATAAAGGTACAAATCAGTGACATAAGGTTTTATGGTAAGATCTGGAGAAAGAAGGGCAAAATACATCCAAAGTAAGTCAAAGGAAATAATAAAGAGGAGAAATCAATGAAACAAAAAACAGGTAAGTGATAGAGAAAATAAACATATACAACAATGTTTTTTTGATTTTTAAAAAATATTTATTTATTTATAATTTATCGTCAAATTGGCTTCCACAAAACACCCAGTGCTCATCCCAACAAGTTCCTATTTATTTACTTATTTAGAAAGAGCCGGTGCCTTAAATGTGTGGATTACAACAGTCTGTTGTAGGAGTATCTGTTGCTTTGCAGGCAATTAAAGATACTCCTTTTTCTATCGATCGCAGCTGCTCTAAAACTCGATGATGTAATTTCTGCCCTCTTTCAGATTAACAAAAGGAAAAAAGGCAACGAACTAAAGGAGATTTGCCGTGCTCAATGTGCACGCAAGTATGATGCTTTTGAAATTTTTGTGGAACTCCTGTAAGTTCTTGTTTTCTGTTTAGATGGTATAAATAATGATGTAAATGTTAGATGGAATAACTTCATAGCAGGTTGAGCTTTTGTTCTTTGTAGCGCATTAACAGGTTTGGTTTTAATTGAGTACATTTGTGTCATGGTCAAGACAAAATCGGAGCCTAAGATAACTGACTACATATTTGTTTTCTTTCCATAACCACACCCCCTACCTTGTCCTGATTTATAAAAACATTACCTGGGGAAATAAAAATTTGTTGTTTTCCTAAAAATAATATAATAATTATTATTGTTGCTATTTTTGGTGAGAAAAATAAATTGTGTACAATGTATTAAAATGTAAATAAAATGGGAATTTTGTTTTTTAAGAAAATTACCAAATAAAAAGGAAAATTACCAAAAAAATCCTTTATAACCTTAACAAAAACAAACTCTTTAACAAAATATTGGCAAGTGAAATCTAGCAATATACTAAAAGAATGATATACAACAAAGTGGTTTATCCTAAGAATGAAAAGTTGACATCACATTTAAAAGTCAATCAATATTATTCATCATATTGACAAAATAAAGGAACAAAACCATAGAACCTTCTCAATAGGTACATAAAAATCACTTGACACATTACAAAGTTGATTTCTGATATTATAAAAGAGTCTAAGTAGAAATAGCAAGTTACTTCCCTCGATAGAGAATATTTATGTAAATCTTATTGTTAATATAATGCTCAATGAGAGGTACTACATGTTTTCCCTGTAAGACTGGACACAGGGCAAAGATTTCCCCTCTTAACGCTGTAATGGAGGTTGCAGCCAGTGGACTAGGGCAAGAAAATGAAATAAAGAGCAAATATGTGTTTGTGTAGAAAATTCTAGGGACTATAGAAGCAACTATTGAACCATTAAATAAATTTTAAAATATTGCATGATACATGGCCAATATTCTAAAGTAATTTGTTCTTTTATATTGCATTGATTTGCTGCTAGTAAAAATTTAAAATTCCATTTGTAATAGCAATTAGAAAAACATAAAATACTTAGAAATAAATTAAACAAAAACATGCAAGACCTCTCCACTAAAAATTACAAAATAATGCTGGACCCCAATAAATGGACATATATACCATATGTATGGATTAGAAGACTCAGGCAAATTTGAAAAATAAGAAAAGGACTGGAGGATTTATACTACCTGAATCTAAACTTTGCTAAAGCTACATTAATCAAGATAGTATGATACTGGCATAAAGACCCACAAATATTAATGGAACAGAACACAGAAACGAAAAACATATGTACACTCATACAATCAATTAATTTCCTTTTTAAAAAAATGTTTAATGTTTATTTATTTTTGAGAGACAGAGTGTGAGCAGGGGAGGGGCAGAGAGAGAGGAAGACACAGAATCCAAAGTAGGCTCCAGGCTCCAGAGGAGCCTGGTGCGGGGCTTGAGCTCACAAACTGTGAGATCATGACCTGAGCCGAAGTTGGACATTTAACCAACTGAGCCATCCAGGTGTCCCAATCAATTGATTTTCAATGAAGTCACCAAAGCAATACAAGGGGCAAGGAAAGTCTTTTCAGTGAAAGGTACTGGAGCAATTGGATATTCAACTGACATATGTTTGCCCAAAGAGAACCTGGATTTTCATTAGTATTGCTGTTATCTAATACACTAATCTGATGCATTATCTTTTCTATTTACACATTAGTAATGTGGTATCAGCTAATCAAAGTACTGTTTCCACCATCATAGTAATATTCCTACTGCAGGAATATTCTTTATATTTTTATAAAAATAACCTTTTTAAGTTATAAAAGCAATAGTTTTTCATTAATGAAAGCTCCAATCTTAAGGTGTAAAGTAAAAACAAAAAATGATCCATGATCCCACAATCCAGGCGTTTTGAGGTAGTCTTTCTAATCTTCTATATATAATGACATAAAATTTATATAATGCATTGCAATCTAATATTGTTCTGCAAATGATTTTCTTTTTTTCAGGACTCCTTAAGAGTTTACTATTTTTGTTTGTGTGTAATGTGACAATAATAACTTTCAACATATTTTCACGACATTTATAATTATATTTTCTGAAGACGTAAATTTTAACTACAAGCTGTATCCCAATTACTCTTCCAATAGACTTCTCTTTTCTGGAGTATATGTCACACTCATAATGACTCTCCTTTTATGGAAAATGCCCATTTCACAATCCCCTACCTACCCAAAATGTAACTTTGCTGTTAACAAACGTGGCTTAGAGAAGTGACCATGAGACACATTTATTTTAAATTTAAACTTTAAGTTGATTTTGTATGTTCAGTTCTTCTCTTGTCCCTGATAAAATTTAGGGAAGGTCACAAACTGAGCATTTCAAAATTAAATCTAATATCCTGTTACAAGAAAAAACACAGAGGCAGAGTCCAGGCAGCCAGATTTATAGTAGATAATCTGTCCAAGACCACAACTGACTGTAAATTTCTGGCAACATGAACAGAATGGGCCAATTATGCTCTCACCCAGGAATTTCGAAATTAAGCCCAGAGTAAAGTTTGCTTCTTTATGTGGCTCACAATTCTAACCCACTTTGTGGGCTTAAGACCAGAGAGAGGCAGTCTTTAGAGAGAAGGAAGCAAGAGCAAATGCACAAAGGAGAAGCAGTTATGGACCAAGAGCATTTCCTGGATTCTGTCAGCTGTCAGTTGCTGGTTTCACTTCCTTCCAGAATGCCAGTAGCATTTCTGACTTTGGGTTCTTTGAAACCCCTCAATCATTGCAATACCCCACTCCTAATTTTTTTTTTTTTTTTGGTCAAACAATTTCTGCAAAGAGACCCCAATAATACAAAAATAAGTATGGCTTATAGGAGGTTTTCTCCTGTAAACAACCAACCCTATTCATGATTATGATAGTCTTTGGCTTTGCCCATGGAAGATCTGTTTGCCCTTTTCTAATCTATTTTCTCAATCGAAAGTCCATGTTAGCTTTATAGTGCCCCCCTACTCACTACTTATATGGCCCCCACTTACTCACTAATGTACTCCCTGCTACTCACAACTTATGTGCTTCCCCTCCTCACTCACTACTTATATGCCTCCTTGCTCACTCGCTAAGATGCTGAGTATAGGGTCACTCAGATCACCTCTGCTCTTTTGCAGCTTCAATGCTGATGTGTATTTTCCAGAAGTGAGAGAGTAGGTTGTCAGAAAATGCACAGGATTTGATGCTTAGTGACTCCTTCAGATTCTTTTTTAATGTTTATTTATTCTTGAGAGAGACAGAGGCAGAGAGCGAGCAGGGGAGGAGCAGAGAGAGGGAGACACAGAATCCGAAGCAGGCTCCAGGCTCTGAGCTGTCAGCACAGGGCCAGATGCAGGACTAGAACTCAAGAACCGTGGGATCATGACCTGAGCCAAAGTCTGAGGCTTAACCAGCTGAGCCACTCAGGGGCCCCAAAGATTCTTTTGTAATTTGAATGTCTTTGTGCTGTTCCTAGAAAGGAACAGGAAAGAATTTAGAAAGGAAATCAAGTTTTGCTTGCTTAGTAAGTATTACTAGTAAGCATTTCTGATGTAGTCATTAATTTCAACACTTTGAGGATGAGGCACCTGACTTTTTTTGGCTTCTGAATGCCAGTGAATATTGTTTTCAGAAATTGTGCCTTAGGTGAAGCACAAATTGATGTATTTTTAGTGACTAAGGCAAACATTAAAATGACATTCACTCACCTTGCTAAATAAAAATTTTTCTGGTATTACCAATATAATCGTTTTTTCTTTTTGTTTGTTCTAGACAGCAGTAGACTCAGGATAGTCAGATCTCTCACATGAAGGCTGGAGTCCAAGCTACCAAGCCCCTTATAGCCTGGGCTCTTCTGACCAGTATCATTTTTATTGGTTAGTGTAGTTCTAAGGATATGTCTAGAAAATCAAAGATAGTAGACAGCTAACACAACCCTAAAGTGTCCTGATAAGAAACAGGGAGAGGGACAAAAACACAATAGTCTCTTAAATACAGAGAACAAACAGAAGGTTATTGCAGGGGTGGTGGGAGGGGGGGATGGGCTAAATGGGTCAGGGGCATTAAGGAATCTATTCTTGAAATTATTGTTGCGCTATATGCTAACTAACGTGGATGTAAATTTTCAAAATTCATATAAAAAATAAAAATAAAGTGTCCTGATAAGTTTTCCTCACATGATTCAGAAAATTATCTTTACAATTTGTGCTGCAGACTCTGTCTGCCCTAGGTGAAAAACTTTTTAGCTAAGAAAGCCAGTTTGTAGAGCATATTCAATTTTAAAGACTTGGCTTCTCTTCACTCTCAAACTCTTGTGAAACTTTATTAAATTAAGTTAATCAAACATTATTTTATCAATAAATAGTCCACATAATGCTAGGTGATACACCCTGTCCATGAGATATGGACTTTGCCTTCCTTTGTCTGGTAAAGTAGATGGGAAGAGATATAAAGCAACAGTAATAAAACAGTGTAGAGTGATATATATGCTGATTTTCACAAGTTCTGAGGAGAGAGAGAAATGGAAAAAGTAAACACAGAAGCTCAGTACAGAAGACACAGAGAGAGAGAGTACACATTTTGTATTTCTGGCAAATTTTCTGTCATTTCTTTCTTGGGGCTTCATTAAAATGAGCTAAAGCTTCAACAGTCAGAGAGAACTTCTTAGAAGAGTGGGATCGGAGTTGGAATCGGAAGGAGGAGGCAGGATTTGAAAAGATAAATTGCCACGTGGACAGTATACGCTCAAGTGTGGAGATAAGAAAACACTCCGTTTTGCAGAGAAACAGTTAATTTTACTAGAGCGTAAGTGCATGTTGGAAGTAATAGGAAACAATACTGGTGAACATGCTGGATAAAGAGAAGTCAGAGGAGTTTAAATATAAGGAACATCAGGAATTGATGAGCAGAGAAATAACAGGATGAAAATTGGGGTTGGGGAGATGAGCTGGGCAAGGATCATGAAAGATGCATTGGAAGGGAGGAGACGGGAGCCTGGCAAGCTAACTGGGGCATTGCTGTAGTCATCTTTCCATGAAGCAATGAGGGCGGGGAATGGGGCAATGTCATTGCAAACAGTGGTTTGGTTTCATTCTTTTGCGTGTGGCTGTCTAGTTTTCCCAACATCACTTATTAAAGAGACTGTCCTTTCCCCATTGTATGTTTTTGGCTCTTTTGTCCTATGTTAATTAACCACATATGTGTGGCTTTGTTTCTGGGCTCTCTATTCTGTCCCGTGGACCCATGTGTCTGTTTTTATGCCGATACTCTACTGTTTTGATTACTATCGCTTTGTCATATAGTTTGAAATCAGGGAGAGCAAGGCCTCCAGCTTTGTTCTTTCTCAAGATTGCTTTGGCTATTCAGAGTCTTTTGTGGTTGCATACACATTTGGGGGTTGTTTGTTCTATTCTGATGAAAAATGCATGGGAATTTTTATAGGGATTGCATTGACTCTGTAGATCACTTTGGGTAGTATGGCTATTTCAATAATACTCTTTCAATCCATGAGTGTGGCGTATCTTCCCATTTATCTTCAATTTCTTCTTCAATTTCTCCCATTAATGTCTTCCAGATTACCTATTTCAAAGATTTACTCTCATTTCTATTACCCTTCAGAGAAGATACTGTGGCAAGTTAGATTCTTATTCTAATGATGTTGCCATTACTTCAAATATTTTTTTTATTTTTCTTTCAAACCAGGTTATGAACTACACAGTCAAAAGTTTCACCACTTATGTGACACTTCACTTTTGACCAAAAGAAAGGTTTTCAACTGACATTATACCAAGCAACCTCTGACTATTTCCAAATAACAAACCCACCCTCAAATGGTAAACATTAACTCCATTGATGGCATTTTTAAAAAGTGTGCTGTTTATTCAAGTTAGCCTTAAACACCCAAACGTGAGAGAAAACATTCTGATTTCAAATAGAAAAGCGACCTATGGGCATAAATTCTTGACTTCAAACCAGGGAAGCTTTTTAACATAACTTTTTAAAAGTATGTATCAGTCTTTTCCCAGATTCTTAAGCAGTTAGCCCTGACTGGCTACTTTTACTGAAGCAATGATGAAATTTTCAAGGGTATTTCCAACTGAGGTCAACTCAGCAATTTCAAAGTAAGTGACCAATTTAAATACATGCATTTATTCTTTCCTCCTCATCTGTTAGGCCTCAGTATGTATGAGAAAGAAATGGTCTTATTTTTCAACGGCTCACAAAGAATAGAAAGGACTAAATAATGATTTCAAAATGCTTAATAATGTATTCACATCATGTTCCAACTTTTAGGAATGAAGGAGAAGCAAAAGGAAAAAGGGTCTTTAATTTGCCCCCACTTTAAGTGACTTCCCCAGAGTTTCTAGACCCCCCCAAATCAAAAAGCAATAAAACAAAACAACCCTAAGAAACATCATTAAAAAAAAAACAAACAAACATCACTTTGTTTAAAATGAGATCTTTTTAAATAAGCCTCTTAGTACACATGGACCATACATATTTCATATTTTTACATAATGATCTTCACCCTGGAGTAAATGAAAATCCTTATTCATCTTTCTGCATTTTGTGCATCATATTTCACAGTAAAATACTAAGTTGCATTTTACTTAAGCTTGAAAATCCAGGACAAATACAAGGGGGTTGAAATAAAAGAGGAGGTTCCCTTGGAAGCAAAAAGTGCTCCCCGGTTGCCGAGAGGAAGTTGCGTTTTATTGTGCAATTTATTGCTTCCACACAACCCTTGGCCTAATTCTGAGAGATGACACAAATTCAACTGCTGCCCAACACAGTGCCTTGCTCAAGCAAAATCCATTAATTTGATTTTTAAGACACTGTCTTCCTTTCCTTCGGTCACTGGGAACAATAAATAAAGAGAGGGAACTGAATGACCTAGGGGATACCACCTTTTCTCAAACTTGGAATTGAGTCACATGTTTGTGGCTATAAAGAGGCTCTGACCTAGCCTATCTTACTCTTATAATTCCTTCAGTATTTAGGAAATATGTATGTGTATATATATGTACACTTACATTTTTATGTATTTATGTATTATATAATACACAAAATATATATTATTCACATTATGTATAATATATGTAATGTATATATAATATATGTATATTATTATACATATCACTGTACATATTATATACAACACATAATATACATACATTTATACATAAATAATTTAATTATATATTATATATAAATGTAAGATAATACATGTCATATATGTGTATTTAAAATTTATTTTTATTTATTTACTTATTTATTAAAATTTTTTTGTTTATTTATTTTCGAAAGAGAGAGACAAAGCATGAGCAGGGGAGAGGCAGAGAGAGAGGGAGACACAGAATCCGAAGCAGGCCCCAGACTCCACGCTGTCAGCACAGAGTTGGAGCCTCCTAGTTGACGCGGGGCTCGAACTCATAAACCATGAGATCATGACCTGAGCTGAGGTCATGTTGGATGCTTAACCGACTGAGCCACCCAGGTGCCCCAAAATTGTTTTTAATGTTTATTTATTTTTGAAAGACAGAGACAGAACCTGAGTAGGGGAAGGCAGAGAGAGAGGGAGACACAGAATCCAAAGCAGGCTCCAGTCTCTGAGCTGTCAGCACAGAGCCCAAAGTGGGGCTCGAACTCACAAACCATGAGATCATGACCTGATCTGAAGTCAGATGCTTAACTACCTGAGCCACCCAGGCACGCCTTTATATGTATATTTAAAATGCACATATAGTGTGTGTGTGCATATATATATATAAAATGTTAGTGTATACTCAGTCACAGGTTGTTTTTTACCTATTTCTTTATTATTTCTAATGTATGTTCTAGTCTCCCTTCAACCTATGCCGAGGTCTTCAAGGGTAGGGAAAATGGCTTCTTTAAAAAAATTATGATTAAAATAATGAAAGAAAATTAAGAAAATTATGAACTTGGGTTCAAACTTGTGCTTTTACAATGGGCCAGATGTTCTCATTATATTCCTAATTACCCCAGATATTTACTACATGAACTTGAAAAAGTTATATTATTTAAGAGGGCATGAAAAATGGCCACTGAAAAGTTTATGTTCAGAGTTTTGCTTTTCTTTAATGCAACAAGATATTTTCAGTTGAATTCAATCTACTATAGTAACTTAATAGGAACTTTAAGAGGGCATGACATAGCAGGGTACTTTCATTCTGTAGGTGATACAAAAAATTAGGCAGTTGAAATGGGTGAAGGATGCTGGTCTGGATGAGTTCTCCAGAAAATGCCTTCACTAGCTACAGAATGTTTGCTTGGGAAGCAGGATTCTGTGATAAATTCAAATTGTTTTGGTCTGATAGAAGATTTGGATCACCTACATTTGATTATGAAACTGAGTTTACCAGTAGATTCCAGGAAATAGAGTCACTGAAAAGATCAAGTACAAAAGAAAGCATTCCTGCGGGAACAGTATTGGAATATTAATTAGGTTAGCTAAACTCCTAAAACCGAAGTCCCAAAATATATAGCTCAGCACTGAGAAAGTAGTCGATCAGCTCTGTGCCCTGTTCCATGAACCCTTTCAATAATCTGGGCTGATGGCCACCTTGATGTCTTCAACCTGTGGCTTTCCAGGCTACATGGGTATCGCCAGCCCAATGGGTCAGAAAAATGAAAGCATGTAAAGGAGCAGTTCCGGGAGGTTTTTATACACCAGGCCTGGAAGGGGCGCACATCAAAACTGGGCACATTTCATGGCTGTCCATCACTCTGAGGAAGTCTGAAGAACGCATCTGGTTGCGTGCCCAGGGGGATGGGAAAAAGAGAATTTGGTGACTAGCAGACATCTCTGCCACAAATATCATACAACAAGCAGGTCTTCTTCTATGGTTTCTGTAAATTTCAAGTGTTGGAAATCTTACTAAAACAAGTGGGGAGTAGCAGTTAAGTTTCGGGGATCTAAAGTCAATGACCTTAGGCTAGGTGACCTCGGCAGGTTACCGGCTACTCAGAGCCATACTTCACTCATTTGAAAAGTAGAATAACAGCAGAACCTTAAGAGTGTTGTAAGGGTCAGAGTCCAGCACATGGAAGATAGAGAACATTAAATGATCGTTTTTAAGCTATTTGTAACATTTCCACTTTTCAGAGCTGCTTTCAGTAATATGAGAGTGTCCCTTCTGTTGAATATAACCCAGATGTCTTCAGATCTCCTAAATTTCTTAGGTTACCCTTGTGATGGTTCATGTTATGTATCAACTGGACTGGGCTATAAGGTGCCCAGATATTTGGTCAAATGTTATTCTGGGCGTTTCTATGCAGGCGTTTCTAGATGAGATTAAGGTAGACTGAGTAAAGCAGGTTGCCTTCTCTGATGTGTGTGGGCCTCATCCAATCAGGTGAAGAAGCTAGAGGTCTCTTTTCCTGCTCTTCAAACCACAACCAGAGGACTTTACTTGATGTTCTCTCTGTTGATGCCTATGTCCCTGTAGAAGTTCTGTGCTGTCCCAAGCCTGGGTCAGGGAACACGAGAGGACCAAAACATAGGACACTCATGGTCTGTTTGGAGGCACTTCAAATTCTCATTGTCTTCTCAAATCTACCTGCTGCTTTTGACTGTTCAAAGTTCTTCCTGCCTTCTAAGTGTAATAGCTGCATTCTACAGGGAACGCCAGGGAAAGATTTATTCTATCTTACCTTGAACTGGACTGTGACTTATTAATTTTTTTACCTGCTTGAGTTTCCATTCAGGTAGGAGCAAAAGCAAGAATTTTCCATAACTGTTCTTTTTTAATTAAAAAAAACTTTTTAAAACTTAAAAATTTTTTATTTTAGAGAGAGTGCATAAGCAGAGGAGAGGGGCTGAGGAATAGAGACAAAAAATCCAAAGCAGGCTCCACACTGAGTGTGGATCATGATCTGAGCTCCAGGATCATGAGTCAAAATTAAAAGTTGGATGCTCAACTGACTGAGCCACCAAGGTGCCCTTTCCATAAACATTCTTTTTTAATTTAATTTAATTTAATTTAATTTAATTTTAGAGAAAGAGAGTTCATGATCTGGGGAGAAGGACAGAGGGAGAGACAGAGAAAATCTTAAGCAGGCTGCACACTCAGCTTGGAGCCTGACAAGGGGCTCGATCCCACGACCCTGGGGTCATGACCTGAGCTGAAATTAAGAGTCAGATGCTCAACTGACTGAGCCACTTAGGCATCTCCATAAACACTGACATTAAGTCAATGATGAAAGAATATTGTGAAAACTTATAGAAGTTGGAGGGAATGGGGGAAAGGGAATGTGTAAGTATTCAGATTTCCTTATCTTTCATAGCTGGCGATGAAATGATATTTAAGGTGGCTAAGATTTAGAAAGAATCCACAGAAGGCCTAATACCCGTGGTTGCCTGAGGAGTACCACGTGGAAGACTTTTCACTGAGTACATTTCATATGATGCGAGTTTTCAGCCATGGGAATGTCTTACATTAAAAAAAAGGGATGAGGAGAAATAGAGGTAGATGCTTGCTCATCAAGAGAATTCTTTACAAGTCTTTTTTGCATATCCTTTAGAAGAAATACTGTTTGGAAAGTTGGCATTTCCATATAGTTTTATAAAAATCTATTAATATTTAAATAAACTAATAGTAAAAAGCTAGCATTAATTGAGTATTTATAGCTCCTAGACTCCTTTGTAAGTACTTATCTGACCCTCACATTAGCCCAAAGAAATATTAAAATAAAATATATAATATATAAATGAAAAGTATAAAAATATATGCATGTATTTCCCATTGTATGAGGAAATTGGAGACTAGAGAGATTAATTTGCCTAACATTAAATGTTCACATCTGGAAAAGCAGTGAAACTAGGAATAGACCCAAGCAGTTTAGCAGTAGAAATAAAGAGTGGAGAAAATGTATAATCTACTATAACCTGATGGGAAAGAGGAGGAAAAACAGCTGTAAGGAAGTGGAGGTAAGTAGTTTTAGGATTGTGTAGAGTGAGTCAATAGATACATTCCTAACAGAGGATGATGTGTATATATATCAGTGACGGTGATAGAGAGTTGCCATAAAAAATAAAAACAGAATTTACTCTTTTAAATTATAAGGAAAGCACAGACAAAGCAAAAGAAATATAAACTATCTTAATTAAATACGTTTTTTAAAAAAGCAACAAAAATAGCATAACTATGATACAACTAATACCACACATCTGTTATAACACAAATAGAAATGGTTTAAATTCCTCTATTAAAATAGCCTCATGCAAGGAAAATAGAAGTAAAAATGAACTTTTGGGACCTCATCAAGATAGAAAGCTTCTGCACGGCAAAGGAAACAATCAACAAAACTAAAAGGCAACACACGGGATGGGAGAAGATATTTGCAAATGACATATCAGATAAAGGATTAGTATCCAAAATCTATAAAGAACTTACCAAACTCAACATCCAAAATACAAATAATCCAGTGAAGAAATGGGAAGAAGACGTGAATAGACACTTTTCCAAAGAAGACATCCAGATGGCCAACAGACACATGAAAAGATGCTTGACATAACTCATCATCAGGGAAATACAAATCAAAAGCACATTGAGATTCCACCTCACACTGATCAGAGTGGCTAAAATTAACAACTCAGGAAACAACAGATGCTGGTGAGGATGTGGAGAAACGGGAACCCTCTTGCACTGTTGGTGGGAATGCAAACTGGTGTAGTCGTGTGGGAAAACAGTTTGGAGGTTCTTCAAAAAGTAACACTAGAACTCCCCTACAACCCAGCAATGGCACTGCTAGGAATTTACCCGAGGGATACAGGAGTGCTGATTTGTAGAGGCACATGTACCCCAATGTTTACAGCAGTGCTTTCAGCAATAGCCAAATCATGGAAAGAGTCCAAATGTCCATCAACTGATGAGTGGATAAAGAAGATGTGGTTTATATATACAAGAGAATACTACTTGGCAATGAAAAGAATGAAATCCTGCCATTTGCAGCAACGTGGATGGAACTGGAAGGTGTTATGCTAAGTGAAATAAGTCAGGCAGAGAAAGACAGATATCCTATGTTTTCACTCATATGTGGAATTTGAGAAACTTAACAGAAGATGATGGGGGAAGTCAAGGAGGAAAAATAATTTCAAACAGAGAGGGAGGCAAACCATAAGAGACTCTTGAAGACAGAGAACAAACTGAGAGTTGATAGGTGGGTGCAGGAGAGGGGAAAATGGGTGATGGGCACTGAGGAGGGCATTTGTTGGGATAAGCACTGGGTGTTGTAAGTAAGCAATGAATCATGGGAATCTACTCCAGATGCCAAGAGCACACTGTACACACTGCATGTTAGCTAACTTGACAATAAATTATATTTTAAAAATAAATAAAATAAAATAAAATATTACGAATATTGTAAAAATTTAAAAGAAGCCACATGGTGTATTCATCATAAAGTCAAACTCAACAAAAGAATCCCCAAAAGTTATTTAGAAAGTAATTCAGAAAGTTGAAAAACAATGGACAAAAGTATGCTTGGTAAGAGCGCCTGGGTGGCTCAGTTGGTTGAGCATCCAACTTTGGCTCAGGTCATGATCTCGCAGTTCGTGGGTTCAAGCCCCGTGTCGGGCTCTATGCTGACAGCTCAGAGCCTGGAGCCTGCTTCTCCCTCTCTCTGCCCTTCCCCTGCTTGCGCTCTGCCTCTCTCTCTCTCTCAAAAATAAATAAACATTAAAAAATTTTTAAATTAAGCTGGGCAAAAATAAAGCCCAAACTGTTAAGATAGGAGAAATATGCAGAAATAGAGTATTTGTAGATTGACCTCACTTAGCCTGTATTAGACTATATTATTTATTTAAATTATTTGTTGCCTCTCCATACTCATTCTTCCCCCTCTTTACCTTGTAGGTGGAATATGTTTCTTTATCCTATTCACTTTGGTCTTGATCATGCAACCTGCTTTGGCCAAAGGAACGCGAGTATACGCGGCATGGACCATATCTGTTCATAAACTTTAAATGCACCTGCTCAGTTTGACATGGCCAAACTCGTCCCTGCCAGCACTGGGATCAGGTGGGTGAGGTAGGATCACGAAAGTTCAAGGTCAGATTCTGTGTTGTTTAAACATTTTGACATGTTGTTCAACATGGGTTTTTGTATTGATATCGATTTTAAAAATACTGCGCGAGAATGGCATTTATCTTGATCACTGAGTTTTCGGAGGCCTCTTAAAATTTGTATGCAAGGCAAGAGGCCTAGTTGTGACCCTCGTTTCTGCTCTAGACCATGAGGACAGCATGCACCCAAAGGGTGGCTACTCCTCCAGATACTCATCTGAATCTGAAATGAAAAGACCGGGAGCCGGACTGAGCCGAAACACCCAGGTACCTGGGAATGGCAACTGATCTGAAGTTCTCAGGCACAGGGAAGAACGAGATGTATTGTTTAAGCCAATGAAAATTTGAGTTTCTTTGTTACGCAGCATGGGCTAGTGAAACCCTAAGGTACAGCCTATGCAGAGTTAGCACGTAAAAGTAAGATTGAGAAGATTTTTAGCACATAAAAGGTTGAGAAGACTGTAAGTAACACACTAAATATGGAAGATCTTACTCATATATACCACACTCTTCCCTAAAAATAGAATACACCTTTTTGTGTGCATACTCACTTACCAAAGAAGCATACACTGGGCCATCAAGAAATGTGAATAAATTCCCCAAAGTAGAAAATAGTATATGTAATGTTCTTTGACCACACATAATGTAAAAGCATTATGAACTGCTAATAAATATAAAACCTCCTCGCCTAAATGCCAAAAATGAAAAGAGAATCTCTCTTTGAAGTAATTTTATTTTTTAACGTTTTATTTGTTTTTGAGAAAGAGACAGAGCATGAGCCGGGGAGGGTCAGAGAGGGAGGGAGACACAGAATCCAAAGCAGGCTCCAGGCTCTGAGTTGTCAGCACAGATCCTGACGCGGGGCTCACACTCACAAACTGAGATCATGACCTGAGCTGAAGTCAGATGCTTAACCTATTGAGCTACTCAGATGTTCCTCTTTGATGTAATTTTAAAGTAGACATCAAAACTAAAGTGGCAGAATTCTGGAAGGTAACAATAGAAAATGTTAATACAACATTATATCTCAAAGGCTATAGGATAAAACTGAAGTAGCACTCAGTG
The DNA here is from genome assembly GCF_008692635.1 of Crocuta crocuta. Classification (NCBI taxonomy): domain Eukaryota; kingdom Metazoa; phylum Chordata; class Mammalia; order Carnivora; family Hyaenidae; genus Crocuta; species Crocuta crocuta. The sequence continues at coordinate 9,990,693 of NW_027530974.1, forward strand.
AACAAACGTAAAATACATGTACTTCCTAAGCAACCAGTAAGAATAAAGATAAATGAATCAAACAGCTAACATACAATTTATAGAAAACAACAAAACAATACAAAGGAAAGCAGTAGAAACTGATAATGATAAAATTCAAAAAAATGTGAATTAAGATAGATAGATACATGAAGAACTGACAAATATCTCTAAGACCTAATTAACTGTGAAAATTATAAAATAATCAGCAAATATAATTAAGATAAAATGCTCACAAAATGAGCAGTATATTGGAGAAATTAAAAGAATTGCAGAAAGTGATGGTTAACACCGAAAATTATTTTTAATAATGGTGTCAGAGAGCTAAAAGTAGGTCCCAAAAAAAGTTTATGAAAAAGGATCAAGAAGAGAAAGAAATATCTAAATAGATTGATTGTGCTAGGAAAAATAAAAGTAAATAAAAAGTTGACAAAGAACTTCTTCCCCAAAGCATAGATAGCAGTTTTATGGTTGAATTTCTCCAAACATTTAAGAAAAAGAGAAGCCCATGTAAGTTTCTAAGTATTTTGTATAAAGCCAATACAAAAATTACTAGAAAACAAAAGAACCCTAAATTAAACATGTCTCTAAAAGGAGAACTGTACATCATTCTCATTTATATTATCAGTGGCGCAGTTCTAATAAATGATTAAGATGCAGAATTGAGTAGCACATTAAAGAATGAGAGGGGGCGCCTGGGTGGCTCAGTCAGTTAAGCATCTGACTCTTGGTTTTGGCTCAGGTCATGATCTCACCATTCCTGAGTTTGAGCCCCGCATTGTCCCTCTGTCCTCAGCAGGGAAACTGCTTCAGATCTTCTGTCTCCCCTCACTCTCTGCCCCTCCCCTGCTTGAGCTCTCTCTCTCTCTCTCAAAATAAATAAATAAACTTAAAAAAAAAAAAAGCATGAGAGGTCATGATCAAGTGGCATTTATTCCAAGAACACAAAGAGAATGTAGTAGGAAATACATCAATATCATTCAACGTGTATATACAACCAAGGAAGAATCACATGGCCATATCTATAGACGTTAAATAGACATATTCAACAACTTTTCAAAATCAAAATTCTTAAAATAAGAGATCAAGATTTCTCAACTTAGAATAAACTCATTTGTAAATTTAACATGATTCCAGTAAAAAATATAACCAGTAATATTTTTAGAATTAGGAAGCTTATTTTATTTTATTTTATTTTACCTTTTAGGAAGCTGATTTTAAAATTCCCCTGGGATAATACACATTAAACATTAATCAGAAAAAATCAAAAATGAATAACAAACAAGAAGGAACTAATTTAGGTTTTGAAGCAAATTCTACTGTTAAAGAAAATAAAAACAGTGTAGCACTGTCACATGAACAGCCAGATAGGTGAAATAGAAACGAAAGCCTGAAAATAAATCCAAGTATATAAAGAATTTTATACACGATATAGCTGGTATTTTAGGTAGTTAGATATTTTAGATATTTAAGTGGCAAAATGATGGATTTTGGGACAATGGGAAATGGATTTTTTCCCATCTGGGAAAAAATTGGATTTTTACCAAACTCCTGACATTAAAAAAATTCCAAGTGGACCAAAGCTGTAAACAAAAACACTCATAAAATATCTAGAAAACATATAAGAGGATTTAAAAATAAAATTTGAGAAAGACTTTTTCTTTTAATGTTTATTTATTTTTGAGAGAGAGAGACAGAGACAGAGAGAGAGTGAATGGGAGAGGGGCAGAGAGAGGGAGACACAGAATCCAAACCAGGCTCCGTGCTCCCAACTGTCAGCACAGAGCCCAAGGCGGGGCTCAAATCCAGGAACCCAGACCTCATGACCTGAGCAGAAGTTGGAAGACTGAGCCACCCAGGCGCCCCAAAAGGAAGACATTTTAAAGCATGAGTGAAGATACCATAAAAGGAAAGCCTGACAAAGTAAATATCAGAAATTTCTGTATGACCGAAAAAATGTATTAAAATTAAAAGGCAATTGACAAACATTTTGGGAAAGATAAATGCAATGCATATCACAAAGATTTATTTGTTAAATATGTAAATGTTCTTACATATAATTTTAAAAGATAAATTACCCCAAAGGAAAATGGGTGAAAGTCCCTAGAAAAGGCAATACAAACGTTCCTGTACACGTGCAAAAATGTGTAACCTTACTGAAAATCAGAAAAATGTTAATTGAAATACAATGAAATACCATTTTCACCATTTTGTTCTTGGCATACAATGTTTTCTGATGCTCAATAGGGAAATAATTTAAGGACTGGAATGTAGTGTAGATTATGTATCACAAATCTACAAATGCCGTTTAGTTAACACACTATGTTTTCTTAAAAAATATTTGGCCTTCCATCTATAATATGACCAGGGTAGATGCAGGGTAATTGGTAGACACTGATTTTTAGGGTGAAAACTGAGTCCATATGTTGCAAATGCAGAATTGCGTGTGTGTGTGATTTTATTTTATTTATTTATTTTTTAAATGTTTATTTAGTTTTGAGAGACAGAGCGTGAGCAGGGGAAGGGCAGAGAGTGAAGGAGACACAGAATCTGAAACAGGCTCCAGGCTCTGAGCTGTCAGCACAGAGCCCGACACGAGGCTCCAACTCACGAATGGTGAGGTCATGACCTGAGCTGAAGTCGGCCGCTTAACCAACTGAGCCACCCAGGCTCCCTTGTTGTGTGTGATTTTAGCAGTGATTTTCTTCTTATGCTCATATTAGGCTTCAAAGTATGAATTCTTGGAGTCCAAAGCATACATATCAGTATGTATTCTTTTTCTAAGACTTGGGATAATAAACAAGGTGGTTTGAATGCACAGGTAGAGGGAGGGCACAAAAATGAGATGGAAAATGGAGATAGAGGCACTGGCAGTTATCTGTCTGTCCTTCCATCCCAAACCTGCTCCTGACCCTTCATGACTGTGTACAGAAGTCATATCCATTGCCAATACAGATCAGCTTTTCCTTTCCTGGGCAGCCCTGTAAAGTAGCTTGGCATCCTAAGTGTGTCATATCTTACTGGGAGATAAAACAGGATACATCTTTGTATTTCCCGGTCCCAGAAGTTTCAGCTTTTTAAATTCCCTAGGTGAGCAAGTTGGGATGATACAATTTTGGTAGGTAGACTAACTGCATTTAGAACGTGAATTTCCATGATGTCATTTTGTGACATTGTTTTCAGAATTAGAGCTTTTAGGAAGGAAATACCCTTTATGTTGTTTCCCTGACTTACTGTGATGGAAATGTCTCTTGACTGCAATGGGTGTGCGGAAAAACATTGCAACATGTAAATTTCAATGCTATAGCTATTTTAGGATAATAAGTATGACTCCATCTTCTTTTTATTTCTGTCATTTCTTCCAACTGAATTTTATTTTCTTCAAAAAATAACCAACAGTGCTCTCATTTCTGAGTGTGTGTGCGCGTGTGTGTGTGCGTACACACGGAAGATTTGCACAGCCTTGTATGTGGGTTTTGAAAAGAAAATAGTCTAATAGTGTTGAGAAATTTCAACTCACCCTTGTGAAAATGAAAACTGTAGTATTTGACACAGGGCCTAGCATGAAGAAGGAACTCTGTGTTATTACTACTACTTAAAGGACACCAAAAATTTGAAGACAGAGATACTATCATTATTCCCATTTTAAAGCTAGTAAGTGTTAGAGCCATTGTTCAGACCGTATTTTCCAGGTAATCGATCTTTTGAACCTACCCCACCACTCAGGGTTTAGAACCAGTGAAATGTGTAAGAAGATGAAGTTAGGTTGCGTACGTAATGTGACTCTATGCTGTAGTCCTGGATAGCAAGAAAGGACGATAATAAAGCAAAGGAAAAAAATTCCTCAACAATGTTTTTCTCAAAGGATCAATATCATTTTAAATTCCAATTGACTTTGAAAGCTTTCTTCTGGGTCTTCTTTGTATAATTAATAGGATGGCTAAGACTTATGGATGTTCCCTTACCTGCAAGTAAAAAATAAACCAAGAACTATTTATTTCACACTCAAGGGCACAAGATTGAAAGATTCATTCTAGGATTCATTACGTGTGTCCCTGACTTCTGGCAGCAATGTGACTGAGCTATTTCTTGATTGTTACATTAATTCAATACCAAAAATCTGCAAGGAAATACATTATACAACCTCTACTTGCATTAACTCAGTTTTGAGTTTCATAACTCTGGCAATTGGGAAAATGTTCAATTCTCTCAAGAACATAGGCTTCCAATACAGTAGGTATCAATACCTTTATCAAGGCAAAGACAAGTAAAATGCAATGCATTAGCCTAGAATAGTGACCTTATTCTCCTTCAAATACTATAGATTCTGCTTAGCATAGAGTATTACGGATGGTAAGCGCCAAATAAATGCTTATTAAATTGAACTGAAAAGCAGTGGGAAAATTCTTGGGTTACCAATGCACATAGCAACTTGAGGCTTCATTGCTGTGTCTTGCTTTCTTGATTCCTGAAGTCACTTAGATTTAGTTTTAAAAATTATATGGAACAAAAAAAATGCCGACTTTTCAATGAAGTTCATTCAATTATTCATTCAGCAAACATTTATTGAACAGCATGTGCTAGGCACTGCCCCAAGTTCTGAATATTTTAAATGTATGCTGCTATGTGTAAATAATAGTGTGTAACCATAAGAACCCCAATTGATTCCATGTAAACTGACTAAAAGTTCCTGACCTGAGAGTTTAATGAGCTGTTGCTATAAACCCTTCCCGGAATGTGATTACATTCTCTAATATCACTAATCAAATAATACCAAATCTCTTAATGTTGCCATCAGGTAACCTTCACTTCCCCACTCAAAACCTTAAATTATGATGTTAATTAGTGAGTTGAGAAAGATAATGTCATTGCAAGAAAGAATACATAGACTAGGAATTCAGAAACTAGGCTCTGAAGTGGTGTCACCTCTGTCAAATCACTTAATTCTGCAGGATTAGTTCCCTAACTGTAAAATGAAATGAATTAGAAAAATGTTAAAGCCTCTTTTAAGTCTGATATTCTATAATATGAAATTAATTAAGATCTGATATTTTTAAATTGTAAAGGAAGACATACTCCACATGATGGGTTTTGGCTCAATTCCTATTAATGATGCAGAAATTTCCCTTTCCTGTGCTGTGATATCAAACAGATAATACACACAACGGAGGGGTTGGAAAAGGTTCGAGGGGTGCAGGGAGCTGCCTTGTGCATATTTATGCTATCGCCAAAACTGAGCTTTTAGTTTGCAAGTTAAAAGGTTTCAAACTTCAAGGAGTTTAGTTCGCTGTAGTTGTAATTTAGCTCCTCAGGCTAACGTTGAATACGGAGAAAGGCAGCAAACCATGGGAAGAAAGTCTAAGTTTCAATGGTTGGGGAAACAAATAACGGGAGACTTTCACAATTTAGATAAAAAGAATATTGCAACGAAAAAAGAACCAGACCGGGGGATGGCGTTGAGGAGTAAGACACCTGCCAAGACTCGTATCAATAGGTGATTTCAGATGCTAGAGGGCCCAAGTTCATGCAGCGGGAAGGACTGGATGAAGATAAAACGGGTCTATTTCGGTTTTCGTGGCTTAGAAATATATTCCGCAGGTAGTGACCTATCCAGACCACCTGACTCACCAAAAAAAAAAACACAAAAACCCGCAAATTAATGAATCTAAAATGTTGAGATATTCACGCTCTTTAAAAAAAACAAAAACCTGTATGCAAACATCTTTATCAAAAGCATTTTATTGATGCCAAAGATCTGAAATGTCACAGAAGCCATCACACGGGCTTGAGCACCCCTCACTCCCCTACAAGGTGGGTCGGGCCGCCCCTCAACCTCGGCCTCCAGCGTCCCCCAGCAACCCGGTGCCGAGCTCCGCCCGGGGTAAGCCTTGAGCTCTCACCAGGCGCGCGCCCGGGACCTGGGGGCGGGGAAGGAGTGGGGGCGGTTCCCTTGGAGCACCCAATCAGCAGCGGGGCCGGCCGGTGGCGCTAGTGACGTAGGCCGCACTTCCCTCCGCCCCACTGNCAACCTGTCGGTGCAGCAGGTCCTGAGCCTCTGGGCCCACGGGACGGTGCTGAGGAACCTCACGGGTAATTGATGCGCCCGGGGTGGGGACGGGGATGCGGTGCCGCCCCCTGCCTCCCTTCTCCCTCGCGAGGAGGGGCCGCGCTCCAGCCGCCCCACCCCCGTGCGCGCCCCGCTCTCCGGCTCGCGGCCCCAGGTCCCAGCCGGGAAGGTGTTAACTGGGTGCACTTCGCGCCGGCCCCCGGGGCGCAGCGAGGGTCCCGATCGCGGGCGGAGAACCCCCGACCCCCGCCTGCTGCCCGGCTCGGGGAGGGCTCCCGAAGGCGCTGCCGAGTGTAGTACGCGCCGAATAGCGTTGGTGCCGAGACTCGGGCAGAGTTCGCGTGGATTTACCAGCCCCCTCCACGCGCGCACACACACAGACACGCACACCCCGATTCTTGCTTAGATCGGTTTGTTTTTGACAAATCTCAGATCGGATGCAGGACTTAAATTCTGTTTCACAGCGATCAGTTTGCTTCACCTGTTAAATTTTTGCTGCTGCAGATGACTAATGAAGTAGGGTATAGTGGGCCAGGGACCGGGCTAAGGTCTAGTGCATTCTAAGCATTTTAGCTTTGACCATATTATCTCCTCCCTCCTGTTTCCTATTTCCTTTTCTCTGTCTGTCTGTCTCCCTCTGGCCTCAAGCTGCCGCTTCTGTGATATTTGATAATTTATTGATTGATTGATTGATTATTTTGTATTTCCCTTCATTCGTCAGGGCTGTCAGGAGGGAATTGGACTTAACTACATTATAATAATTAACCGAGGTTGTAGTTGCAAAAGTGAGCAGTAAAGCTCATATGTTTTTAACGCATCTGTAGGTTTGCTTTGTGAAGAAACTTCCAGGCTTGTTAATGTGGAGATTCTTTATGCCCTGAGTTCTGGATTTTAAAAATACCCTTTAAAGATGAGTGTTTACAAGAAGGAGATTCGGTTGCAAGTTGGTGACTCCTCAGTTTCCTGCTTTCAGAGAAAAAACTTAACATACTCAGGATTTAATTCTTGAAAACGTGTAAGGCTAATTTTGGTAGAACATTAGTATTTTAAAATGCATTACGTCAAACTGGTTAAGAGTGTGAAGAGTATTTTACAAATATAACCTGTCCTGACAGGATATGTACACACGTGTCAACATATTTATTATATCGTATATGTATATTTTTCAGTTATTTGTAGAGAAAAATTTTATGGAATTTTTATACCACAGATTTTCTTGAACACCTGTTTTCTTGACACCGATTTTCTTGAATATGGCAACTATAAAATTAACATCGATTCTGGATTGATTCATGATGTCCTCACTTTTAATTCATGGTCATTTACCTTGGAGCAAACTGACCTTACATGATGGTAGAGGGTCAGGAATACGTTTTTATTTCTAAAAAAAAAAAAAAATAAAGTACATTGACATGAAGACCATTTCATGATTCAGTTGAATTTAGAGATAGCTCACGTTAACTTCACTTCTGGTTTTGCTTGTATTTATCCACCGTTCATATTTCAAACGTTGCATTGATAGTGTTTGTAGGAGTGAAGTGAAAAGTAAGAGCTTAAGAATATCTATTTGTATGTGGTTAAGGACTGGCTTAGCTCATCATTTATTTAGAGGAAATTAGTTTGGGGAGCCATAGAGTAGTGTAAATGTAACTTACCACTTGGCCACATTTAACAATATTTTTAAAGTGTTTAATAAGAGTCCAATCATTTTAGTGGCTTCAAGTTCTACAAGTCACCCATTAGGTTGATAATAGCAGTTTCAACCCACGACTAGCTCTCATTATCTCCTAATATAATCTTAATAATCATCATATTTTGCCATTTTATTTAAAAAATTTTTTTTAAATGTTTTATTCATTTTTGAGAGAGACAGACAACCGGAGCAGCGGAGGGTCAGAGACAGAGGGAGATACAGAATCTGAAACAGGCTCCAGGCTCTGAGCTGTCAGCACAGAGCCCGATGTGGGGCTCAAACTCACGAACTGCGAGCCTGAGCCAAAGCCAGATGCTCAACCAACTGAGCCACCCAGGCGCCCCCAGACTTTGCCATTTTGTAAAGCATATGCTGAACATCCAAACTGGTTCCTCAGGTTGGACTGAGGAACATGGGGACGTCTTCTAGGTCTAGGAAATAATGCATCTGAATATGCAAAATTCTGTTTGTTGGGATAAAAATGGAGGAAGATAAGATTAGAAGTCTGCGTTGCCAGCAGGTGAGCATACCACATATTAGGAGCCACTTCACTTTGAAAAAAGTGGATTCCGGAAGTGGAAATCTTGTGATGTGCTTCACTGTGGCCTTTTCTTGCTGGTGACCTTAGTGATCCCTTATGTAGCTTGGTCATTAGTCAGGAGATGCTCCCTACAGTGCCATGTAGGATTTGGTCTATTAAAAACAAATATACCTCCTAAAACAAGACAGCCACCACTTAGGGAATGCCTGCTATATAAGTCACTTAACGTATATGATTTCTAATCTTAAGAATAACTTTCCGTAGTAGAATAGCAGAGAAGCCCAGAGAGGCACGTTAAGTTGCCCCAAATCCTATTGCTAGTAAGTGGCTGAACGAGGCTTTCAACCCCAGTCCTTGTCCACAAAATGACTCTCCTTTTTCACGTGGCCTTTGCTCTTGCTCTTCACTTTCTTCAGGCAGAATGAGTTACTTGCTTTCCCTGCTACTTCCGCTCCACAAACATGCTTTTGTTATTGTTCAGTTATAATTTTTGTGTCTTCTAGACTGTGAGCTTTGGGGGGTGGGTCATAATCAATGGAATTCTGGCATTTTGACATTATTCTACCTGGCACGTACAGATACTCAATGCATATTTATTGAATTGCATTTCTAAAATAATACTTAACAGTTGCATGCTTTAGACATCCTAGTTGCATTATTTTCCAGACACATCTGTGGAGTGACTATGCTGTTAACCAGGGAGTGAGTTGTTGAAGCAACTTTTAGGTAGATGGCCATATCTTTAAACTACACATATGCCCATTAAATGCACTTTCCTGTGCTAGTTACCATGCATTCTTGTATTTCATTTAGTCTTTTCAGTAATCTGGAGTCAGATTATTGTTTATCCTTATTTTATGGACTCAGACATTGAAGGCAAGAGTAGCTTGCTTAACTCTTGATAGCTAATACATGAAAAGTTATTACCTTTTTTCAGATTATGATAACACATTAACTCAGAAGGTATGTTTGTCATCATGATAAACTTGGAAGTGAGACGGCTAATCCAGAAAGAAGCATAGCATAGAACCAGACTGATTTGGATTTAAGAAGTCACTATGTGAAAGACTTAACAGAAATCTGGTTAGTAGGAGCTCTGGTTAATTAAAAAAAAAAACAAAAGGAGAATGTATTCTCATCTCTATTTTTTTTCTTTACACAAACTGATAGGTGTTATTTATTCTTTTCTTTGTATTTTATCCCACAGGCGAAGTAGGGAAGTTTTTATACTGACTTGTATTTTTCTTAGAGACTGACCTTTAGTAAATAGTCTTGTATATGTATTACTTTGTGTAAAAATAAATTTTTAAAAAGTGATAATAACCAGAAATTAGAACTAGCTTTAGAACTAGAATTTATATAGTTTGACTGCTTCATTTTAGAAGTAGTGACACATCATCATGGAAGTGACATATCTGGGGCAGTTAGTGACAGAGGCAGGCCTCGAGATGATGTTCACTGTCCATTTCACTTGATTCCACATAGATTCTTAACTCAGGCACGTCTGATGATAAATCTTAATATACTTAAGAATCGCCTGGCAGTATTCACCCTGGTGAGCTGAAGAGTGTGAATGCAACTAAGTTTTGGCCAGCAAATAAAAGATACTGGAAAATTGAAGATATAATCGAATAATAATGCTTTCCCCAAATTTGAAGTTGCGATTGCCAGTATAAAAGTTAGTGATCCATATTTATTGCATATCCAGTTTTAGAAATCCTACCAAATTTAGTCTGCTATTTATTATTTTTTTTCTCTCTCCTGAAGACACTGGTATAGAGATTCCCTGTAGAATAGACGACTACCTGGAGACCCCACCTCGTCAGTTAATTACCATTGCCAAAGTTCTTTTCTGCGTCCATCACTTCCCAAACCGTGTAATTCACAGGATTCCAAAGTTGTTAACTGTGTGGAGGTTAGACGCTTCTTCAGCCAACTAAAGTAGAGATAAATGCCTTCTTGTCTTTATAAAATAGTTTTTCTTTCTCTCCATATGATCTAACCTCCCTTGCCCCAATCTCAAATTACAGTCAGTATGCATGTACTCTTTCTCTTTTATGGGTAATTTGACTTAAAAAAAAAAATAAAACTACAATGAAATATATCCATTTGCTTTACTTTTATTTTCTTCATCTACTTTGTGTTCTGACCCAAATTTGGTTGCTAAGAGTTTAGAGAAGAATTTTTCGCTTCGAACAAGGCAGGATTCCCTAAACCCATGGGTAAGCACAGAGCCAGGCTGGTATTGGAAGAGGGATGACCGGTCCCTGGGAAGAAGAGGCACAGGCAGGCCTCAGGCTCATCGCTTTCTCTCTGTCAGCTGCAGATGTGGGTGGGTGCCCCCCTCTTTCTGTTGGTACAAACATTGGGAAACTGGGGATTCAAACTGGAAAGAAGGTCGAATGTCTTTGTGTGTGTATAAAATATATATGTGCTTGTTTTTCTGTGATACATATACACTCTTACAGTTCCCTTTTAGACTTTATAGTTGCTAAGCTACCATAGTGTTAATACTGATTGTCAGCAAAAAAGTAAAAAGCGGGGTAGTTTGTATCCACTGTATGTGGTTGGAATGGTTCACACCCACGCGGTATAGGCGGCCTCCTCAGGAGGTCTGCATCTTCCAGTGGTGCCCTGTACCCCAGCTTCTCCTTGGGTTAAGTTCTTCCTAAATCCTCTACTCCAGGAGGCTTTTCTGAAATAGAGGTGACAATTTCCTTACCCTTTTGTGGTACAAAGCCAGTTAATTAGTGGTGATATGATTGGTGCTTTATAGGAGTTTGCTTTTTGGAAATCTTATCTTGTTGAGAAAGAAGCTACTGTGATTTTTCAAAAACTGGAGTGGTCAAATTCAGGTTCTTACTTTCTTAATTTCCATCTCATTATCTTTGAATCATGCATTTGTATCCTCTGGCAACACCGAGTCTGAGGTCCAGCTGACATTTCTTAAACCTAAAGCAATTTTGGGCGAAGTCTTAGGATTGTATAAACTGTAATTTTGACTCTTTACTAGCTAACTACCAGAATATAATCTTATCTTTGCTTTGTTTAGTAAGTGAAAGGAAGGACCGGAAGAGTAAGATAATTCACAAAGAGGAGTCAGAATGACTCGAGCTCTTTTTCTTGTAGAAAGGAAGCCTAGACAGAAGAGGAAGGATGGGTCAGGATGGGGAGGAGGCACCGGAACCAGGAAAGGAAATTGGGATTAAGAATAGTTAGATGTAAACTATAAAACTCCTGGAGAAAACAGAGGCAGTAATCTTTCTCACATTGGCTGTAGCAGCATGTTAGCTATGTCTCCTTGGACAAAGGACACAAAAGCAGAATTAAGCTGTTGGGACTACATCAAAATAAAAAGCATCCGCACAGTGAACGAAACCATCAACAAAACAAAAAGGCAGCCTATTGAATGGGAGAAGATATTTGCAAATAATCTATCTGTTAAGGGATTCGTATCCAAAATATGTAAAGAACATAATAACACCAAGACAGATGAATAATCCAGTTAAAAAAATGGGCAGAGGACCTAAATAGACATTTTTTTTCCAAAGGAAGACCTGCAGATGGCCAACAGACACATGAAAAGATGCTCAACATCCCTCATCATCAGGGAAATGCAAATCAAAACTATGATGACACCACCTTACGTCTGTCAGAGTGGTAAAATCAGAAAGACAAGAAATAAGTGTTGGTGAGAGTGTGAATAAAAAGGAACCCTCATGCATTGTTGGTGGGAATGTAAATTAGTGCAGCCACTGTTGAAAACAGTGTGGAGGTTCTTCAAAAAATTAAGAATAGAAATACCAGATGATCTAGTAATTTTTCTACTGGGTATTTCCCTGAAGAAAATGAAAACACTAATTCAAAAAGATACAGGCATCCCTATTGTTACTGTAGCATCATTTACAACATTTATTTAAAATAGCCAATGTGTGGAAGCAATGCATGTGTCCCATCAACTGACTCATGAGTGGATATGGAAGATGTGTATGTATACAGGGGATTATTACCCACAAAAATAGGTGAAGAGGCCTTGCCATTTGCAACAACGTGGATGGACCTCGAGACTATTACGCTGAGTGAAATAAGTCAGACTGAGAAAGAAAAATACCATATGATTTCACGTATATGTGGAATCTAAAACCAAAAGAAACCAGTACATGAACAAAAAGCAGAAACAGACCCATAAATATAGAGAACAATCTGATGGTTGCCTGGGAGAGAGATGGAGGGATGGGCAAATGGGTAAAGGGGAGTGGGAAATACAGGCCTCGGGTTATGGAATGAATAAGTCACCCAGATAAAAGGTATAGGGTAGGGAATATAGCCAATGGTATTCTTTAAAAATTTTTTTTCATGTTTATTTTTGATAGACTGTGAGTGAAGGAGGGGCAGAGAGAGAGACACACAGAATTGGAAGCAGTCTCCAGTCTCTGAGCTGTCAGCACAGAGCTGGATGTGGGGCTTGAACCCACGAATGATGAGATCATGACCTGAGCTGACGTCCGGAGCTTAACCAGTTGAGCCTAACCAACCCAGGCACCCCACCAGTGGTATTCTAACAGCATTGTATGGGGGAGATGGTAGTTACACTTGGAGTGAGCACAGCATAATGTTTAGACTTGTCCAATCACTGTGTTGTGCACCTGAAACTAATGTAACACTATAGTGTGTCGATTACACTTAGTGTAGATTACACTTCGGTTAAAAAAAAGACATTCAGAAGAGAACCCCCCCCAGGGTGTAGCATGTTTAATTTACCATAGTATCAAATGAAAAATCCTAATAAATTCCAAAAGTCTTAAATGGTTATGTTCATTGAATATTCACTATATGCCCCATACTGTGCAAAGCATTTTGCATGCATCCTTTTTCCTATAATTGAAGTGGCCATGTAACTTATTGCTTTATTAAATGTATGTGATTAGATCAGGTGGGGTAGGCTAATTACGTGTTTTTAGTGACTGAGTATTTTAGCAATAAAAGTTGGTCATAGAATAAACAGGGGCAGTGGAAACATTTGAAAAAGATCTCATTAGACTCTCAAGTTCCAGTAACTTTAGCTAAACAGATTAAACTTGAAAAGAAAAGGAGGTTTTTCACCAAACTTTGTACAAGTAGGAAGAACCAAACTTTTACCTGGGTCCAGTTGCATGTGGTCTTATAAATCTTGGAACATAATCTAGGAAGTCTTTTGTAAAAGTGAAGTGGTATAATAGAAGCTTTTGAAAAGCAAGGGATACCTGTATATGACTCTTGAATATCAGCGTCTAGCTAAGATGTTTGTGTCAGGGCTGTGAAACTGGATTTTCATGATAAAATTCCTCCCCTCTCCCATTCCCTACGGTGAATTACTATAATACAGCATAGTTTCTGAAACTTGCTATGTGGGTCTGGTTGAAGGTACAGATCCAGGGTCCTGGTCCATATTTATGGAATTAGGATTTTTGGGAACAAGGCTACATTCTTAAATATGAAGCTATATTTTTAGCTAGTCCTTCTGGTGATTTTGTTATTGAGAGCTCAAGGATTGGGAACACCTGATTTTTAAAAATTTAGTTTTGTTGTGATCAGTTTGTAGCTATGTTGTGATATATAATGCAAATTAATATGAGGTATTTAGTATAACTGAAGACTTATTAAATTTTCAAAATAAATGACTCATTTATTTGCAAGAGGATGCTAAAACCGAGCTTTTAAAAAGTGACTATCTTTTAATATTAATTATTAATATTATTAATATTTTACCATTTTAGTAATGTTTTCTTTATATGGACTATTAGCTATAAAGAATAATTCCTATTAAATGATAGGATTTTAAAAATTCATGGTGGTTTAGGTTTGTTACATCTGAAGTATACAGGAGAATTAAACATTAACAATATTTATGTAAACACTTAGATAATGTCATTGGAACTTCCCCTCCAGAATAATTGGGGTTCTGTTAGATTTTGTATGCAAATAAGGAGTCTAGAGAAGCAATAGGATCTTGAAATGTATGGGTCAAGAAACTGAGTTTTATCCTTGAATGCTGTTAATTTAGACAAGCCACGTTATTTCCCAGGCTTTGGTTTCTTCATTGGTAATACGGTCTGATGCCACGGGTTTTCATGTTGATGGTAAGGGAAGGCTGACTTAGAAATTAGAAAGTTCTGAGAGAAAAGTTTAGTAACTGTGAGTTAAGAAAAACACCACTTGCGTATACACTTGTATACACTTGTGTCTTTTATTTATCTGTTTGTTTGTTTTAATTTATTTATTATTGAGAAACAGAGAGACAGAGCATGAGCAGGGGAGGGGCAGAGAAAAGGGGAGACACAGAGTCTGAAGCAGGTTCTAGGCTCTAAGCTGTCAGCACAGAGCCCGACATGGGGCTCAAACGCACAAACTGTGAGATCACGACTTGAGCTAAAATTGGACACTTAACCAACTGAGCCCAGGCACTTTCTTTTTAAGTGAAACTTCTTCAGACTTTCAATAGGCTGAGATTTAGGACCTAGAAAATCTTTTTTCTCTGAACACCATTTAAGAGCTCTTAGAATTAGACTTTTTAAAAAAATTTATTCTGAAATATTTACTGTCTCATTTTAGTGGATAATTTTATCTTTTTTTTCAACTATTTTATAAAAAACTTTGTTATGAGAATCCTAAGACCTACATAGGCATCAGCCTCCTTTCAGCAGTTATTAAAATGTGGCTAAACTTGATTCACTTTTTCACTTCCATGGGGGAGGGGAGAGTCTGGAGTATTTTAATTAATTAATTTATTTATTTATTTTATTTAAATTCAAGCTAGTTAACATATAATGTAGTAAAGGTTTCAGGAGTAGAATTTATGGAGGGCACTTGTCAGGGTGAGCACTGGGTGTTATATGTAAGTGATAGAATTAGGCCTTTAAAATTTTTTTTTCAAAGTTCATTTATTTTTGAGAGAGAGAGAGAGCACGCCAACAGGGGAGGAGCAGAGACAGGGAGACACAGACACTGACGCAGCCTCCAGGCTCAGCACAGAGCCCCGCTTGGGGCTCGAACCCACAAACTGCCAAGATCATGACTCGAGCTCAAGTCGGATGCTTAACCCACTGAGCCACCCAAGAGCCCCAAATTAGGTCTTCTTTAAATTTGGTTTAGGAAACTCTGGATTCAGTATCAGAAGATCCCTTCTGGTTCTGAAATTATGTCTTTGTTTTGTTTTGTTTACCCCTGTGCAGTGTAATTGCTTCCTCAGCATCACCGTCCGTGATCGCCAAGGTGTGACATCCTGACCAGGCACGTGCATTACTTGCTTGCTGATTTTTCCTGGTTGTGTTTTAATTTTCTGATCTGTCACTCATTTGTGCCTGTATTTAGAGTTACGTTTAGGAATTTGTTATGTTGAGAATTTCATTGTAAGTTAGGCTCACTGTTGGAAAAAGTTCATTTTTCAGTGTTTAGTGTTAATATCCCTTAGAAAAATTGTATCATGAGATTGTAAAACATTTTGTCGATTGCTGAGATGTTTTACATCAATAACTGATTCAAACAAACATGTTGTTACTGACTGCCCCCCCCCTTTTTGGCGTGGCATGTATAATTGAAGATACTTGAGGACATACAAGAATTAACAATTGAAACCATTGTAAAATGCTGTGCTATAATTTCATAATAGGTTCAGATTTTGACACTTAATTCTTACACTTTTGTAACTGAGTAGCTAATCAGTTATGAAGAAGAACAAATTGAATGACATCTTTTAGGAAGACAGTGCCATGGCTTGAAAATAGAGCAATTTTTGAACTATTTTAAATAGCTGTAACCTGATTTCTTTAAAGCAATGATATTCTGATTGTTTTAAATTAAGAACTTGGTTTTCTAAGAAATTTCTTTTAGTATTCAATGATAAATACTGTAATTACAGTTTGAAATTGTATAATTAGCTGGCAAAAGGGTAATTTAGTAGAAGTGGGTAATACACAAGTGTTGCCATAAGCTTTGAGAAGGGCGATATATTAAAGCAGCTTTTGAAGGTGTCACAATTAAATTTAAAAACTAGTGTTTTTGCTTTCTTTAAGAAGCGGAAGCAGACAGCTATTAAATATATACAGTAGCTTTAACATCTGTGTTAAGTGAGGTTTCAAGTGGACAAATGCAGCAGCTTATTTTTAAGTCTGGTTAATATATTAAGAATAATTAAAAATAGATGGCCAACCAGACACATGAAACGATGCTCAACATTGTTCACCATCAGGGAAATGCAAATCAAAGCCACATTGAGATATCACGTCACAGTGGCTAAAGCCAACAACTCAGGAAACAACAGATGTTGGCGAGGATGTGGAGAAAGGGGAACCTTCTTGCACTGGTGGTGGGAAAGTAAACTGGTGTGGCCACTCTGGAAAACAGCGTGGAGGTTCCTCAAAAAATTAACAGTAGAACTCCCCTATGACCCAGCAATAGCACTGCTAGAAATTTACCCAAGGGATACAGGAGTGCTGATGCATAGGGGCACATGTACCCCAATGCTCATAGCAGCACTCTCAGCAGTAGCCAAATTATAGAAAAAGCCCAAATGTCCATCAGCTGATAAATGGATAAAGAAGATAATGTTTATATATACAATGGAATACTACTTGGCAATGAGAAAGAATTAAATGCAATCGCCATTTCCAACAAGGTGGGTGGAACTGGGTGGTGTTACGCTAGGTGAAATAGTCAGAGAAAGACAGATACATGTTTTCACTCATATGTGGAATTGGAGAAACTTAACAAAAGACCATGGGGGAAGGAACGGGGAAAAATTAGTTTCAAGCAGAGAGGGAGGCAAACCATAAGAGACTCTTAAATACAGAGAACAAACTGAGTGTTGATGGGGAGGCAGGGTGGATGGGGTGGGAGTGATGATGGCCACTGAGGAGGGCACTTGCTGGGTTGAGCACTGGGTGTTGTAGGCAAGCAATGAATCATGGGAATCTACTACTGAAGCCAAGAGCACACTGTACACACTGTATGTTAGCTAACTTGACAATAAATTATATTTTAAAAAAACAATATAAAAAAATCACTGCCCAATTACAAAACAATGATTAAAAATGTCTTATGTTTACCTTCATTGCAACCTTTTTTTGTTCATTTCCTTGTGTAGAGTTAAGCTTCCATCTAGTATCATATTCCTTCTGTCTGAAGAACTTCTTTTAATGTGTCATGTAGATGCTTTGGTGGCTCATTCTCCCAGGTTCTTTTCTTTCTGAAAAAAAGTCTTCATTTCTGAAAGCTATTATTTTTCCTGAATATAGATTTCTGGCATTACAGGTTTTTTGTTTTTTGTTTTTTCCTCTTCCAAGCCTTTTAAAAAATGTCACTCTATTGTTTTTTGTTTCATAGTTTCTAATGGGAAGTTTGCTATACTTTTTATCTTTATTCCTCTGTATACAATGCGTTTTTCCCCTCTCACTACTTTCAGTATTTTCCCTTTATCTTTGCTTTTTATTCATTTCACTGTGATGTATCTAGTTGTGTGTAGGGGGACCTTATTTTTATTTTATTGTGTTTTGGTTATTTTGGGAAGTCTTTATCTTTGAGATTCTCTGAGAGTCTGAGATTTGCGGTTTGATAGCTTTCATTTTTTTTAGAAAATTTTCAGCCACTATCCCTTCAAATATTTCTCTTCTCCATTCTCTTTCTCCAGTTACACATTATGGTAAACCAATTGGTTCCTCTTTTCACTCCTCCATGTCTTCCTCCTTTTGTCCTAATCTTTTTTCTTTCATATCACAGTTTGAATAATTTCTATTGGTCCATGTTTAAGTTCACTGATTCTTTGCTTAACTGTGTCAAGTCTGTTGATGAGACCAGTAAAGGAATTTTTCATCTCGAATATCATGGTGGTGGTGGTTGTTGATTTTTTTTTTTAAATTTCTAACATTTCCATTTGACTTTCACTTGGAATTTCTATTTCTCTGCAAAAATTCCCCATCTGCTCAAGTGAGCTTCCCACCTTTTCCATGAGAGGCTTTAACATGTAAATTATAGTAATTTCAGTATCTCTGTCTGGTTGTTGTAAAATCTGGGTCATTGCTGAGTCTGCTTCTGTTGATTGCTTTATTTCTTGACAGTGGATTGTTTTTTCCTGTTTTCTTTACCCTTTATCCAGCTCTGGTATGTTTATCATTTGGTTAAATTAAATTTATTTTGTAAAGTTCAGGTGTGGTGGTGAATTCTCCTGGGACCTTTTTTCAGCATGGTTCTCTTTCAGGCCTCTGTTCCCCGTAAGATCGACTACTTACTGTGCTCTGAAGAGCCCAAGGTATTAGAATATGTGCCATTGAGTACCATTAACTAAAGACTCAAAGTGTCAGCTCTTGTGAATATATGAAAGTACTGTATAAAAATAATTAAAGCACTGCAGTAAATATTTTCAGCTTTGCAGGCCATATGACCTCTGTCATAACTCCTCAGCTCGCTTATATATCATCAAAGTAGCCATAGATGGTATGGATGAGTATGACTGTATTTCAGTAAAACTTTATGGACACTGAAATTCACATTTGGTGTAATATTGATGTGTCATGAAATACTGTTCTTTTGGTTTTTTTTCAGCCACTTCAAAATGTATTCTTAGCCCACAGGCTATACAGAAGCAGGTGGTGGGCCAACTGTGGCTTGTGGATCATACTTTGCCAACCTCTGATTGAGGGGACTTGTTCAAATTTTAAATACATCGTCTCCCAGAGAGTCTAATAAGCCACCTATATGGGACATATGCCCAAACTGAGAAGTCATTGATGGTTAGAAACTAAAGGGTGTGGGTTCTCCATCTTAGGTTTTCTGGACTGAGAACAGAGCTTGAGATAAGCTAATGTGAACACAGACTATTTAAACATATAATGTGCACCATTTCTATAAAGAAGGTAGAAATTGGGGCGCCTGGGTGGCTCAGTCGGTTAAGCGTTTGACTTCGGCTCAGGTCATGATCTCACGGTTCGTGGGTTCGAGCCCCGCATCAGGCTCTGTGCTGACAGCTAGCTCAGAGCCTAGAGCCTGCTTCAGATTCTGTGTCTCCCTCTCTCTCTGACCCTCCCCTGCTCACGCTGTCTCTCTCTCTCAGAAATAAATAAAACATTAAAAAAAAGAAGAAGAAAAAAGAAGGTAGAAATCATGAGCAGCTTCAAGATATGTGCTAACTGGTGCGGCATTTTCAGCTTGGGGCTTAGAGTATACTGGGTACACAGGGCTCAGTGTCTATTGGTTACTGATTTTATTAGAAGGGTCAGATGTCCTCTAGAGGGAATATTTGTCTAATGAGATGGTTTTGTTTTATGACTTACATATGTTAATAAGTATCTCTTCCATGAGTTTAGCCCAGAGTAGTGATTTCTGCCTCTGTCTTATGTTGTGGTTATTTGGTGGAACTGATGACATGTTGCTGTTGAGGCCCTACCTGGAGAGATTGCTTTCCTTGCTCTATAGGTTAAGTTTCCTGAGCAGCCTGCGCTGAGAACCTTAGGCCTAGTGGAGCATCTTCTTTGCTGAATTTTAGAATGAAAACTATTTTTTAAGACAGTATGTTTGCAGCAAAATTAAATATATATATTTCAGGCAGGTGCTAAAAAATTTTTTAAAAATGTATAAAATAATATGACCCATCTCTTATCTTTAAAAGAGAGCCATTGTTTTGTGTTTGTGTGTTTTTCTGTGTGTATACAAACATTTTCTCGGCAAATAGGATCCCACGGTATGTACAATCCTTTGACTTGTTTTCGCTCAGCCAATATATCTTAAACATCGAGAGAAAACCATTTCGCATAAATAATTTTGCCCAAGGATTCAAAACAAAAGCACAGAAGATAATTTTGAGCAACTTGGCAACCGGGGCTGATGAGAGATACAGATTGGGAGCAGGGCTATTTCTAGTATTGTTTGGAGGCCGGGACACATCACAGCTCTCCTGCAACAAACACAGTGCGACAATCTAGGCACAACTCGTCTAGGCTGAAGCTCGTGGACAGCCCTGACTAGGAAACAGAACGAGAGGACTTCAGGAGGTATGCCCAGGAAGAAGGAATATATCCTTCCAGTGAATTAAGGTGATTGTATGGATGACATGCTTCAGAGTTTTCTGTTTTGTGCATTGTAGTTTTAAAATTTTGTTTAGCATCTTGCTTAGCACTAGCCAAGGCTCCCTCTGGCATCCTCTTTTCCGTCTTGCTCGCTTGCTAGAAGGTTGGATGCAGTGGGATACGGCCAACAGGGAACTGCAGGCCCGTGGATGTCTGCATTAGCTGTATGACCGAGGCAGTTTAAGAAAAGGTGGTGATATTCCACGCCTAACCTCTTAGTACGTGTCCTTCCTCTAGGCCTCATGGACATCTGTTCTTGCTCTGCTCTGAGGGTCCTGCAGTTCTCTTCACCTGAACTAGCCCAGTAGGTTTCCTCGGTTTGCCAGTAGTGAGCAGGGGCCTTAGACAGATTGCTTTATGCAGAGTGGATCAAGATCTTCAGATAGGCCTGTCCACCTACCAGGTCGTGTGCATCCAGCAGGGAATTTACAAGAAGAGTCGTAACGTGAAACCTAGCTTAGCTGTAGATATTTTCAGTGGCGTTCAGTTTTTTCCACAGTGGATAATAGGATTTTTAATAAAGAGTGAGAAACTTGAAACTAAATTGGAGTTCATATAGTTTGTGCTCAGTCTGCTGTAGCGATAGCCCTGGGCGGGTCACTAGGGGACCATCTGAGCATGTCTTTTAGTTGTACAGTATCTTTGGTATCTTGGGGCTTTATAGAACGTTAAAATTTACATTTCCCAGTGATTAGGTAAATTTATCGTTGAGGCCAAGAACTGTATAGTCACTAGGCAAACAACATGACTTGTAATGTCAAATAATCCCTCACTCGTGCTGTTAAATATAGTCAGGACATTTTTCATTCTGTTTGTATGTCAAGGACCACACGGATCTGGTACCCTCTCTGAAGCGGGCTTGGGGTCCGAGGCTGATTGTTGACTCCTGTTGGAGATCGTGTGCCTGTTGCCATTGAACTTTCCCTGTCTCTGAGCGCCCCTGATGAAAATGCCCCACTCCGTATGATCATTCCCTCCTATTCCCACTTTATTAGGTTCACTTTGGAAAATTTCATCTTTTAAAATGGAAGTATCTTCTGAGCAGGTGAAGCCTTTGTGTCCTTAATGCGTTTATTATCAGTTGCTTGATAGTGACAGCATGGAAACACAGTTTCCCTGAAAGCTGGCGGAGAGAACGCTTAAAAGGCAGGCTTTGTCTAGTTTTCCTAAGTGACCAGCATCTGTCTCCCGTGCCGTTGAGAAAGAAGGTTGCCCAGCACTTCACCACACACTGGAAAATACATCTGCTGTCTCTTCCTCCAAACGGTTTCACATTCTCTGAGTCCATTCTGGGTGTTGATTCTTAAGCATTTGGGAAGGTGGAAACGATTGTGTTTTTAAAATCTGTTTTCTTTGTATCCTCCTTTTTTAAAAAAAAATTAAACTTTTTACTTTGAGAAAATGATAGATTCACATGCATTTGTAAGAAATAATATGGAGAGAACCCACGTGCCCTTTACCCAGTTTACGCAATGGTGACATCTTGGCAAACCACTGTGTAATTTCAAAACCATGATATTGACATTGATCCATCAACCTTACTCACATTTCACCAGGATTACCTGTATACGTGTACTTATTTATGCATGTGTGTTACTTGTTTTTGTACAGCTTTATCACTTGGGTATGTATCCATCACTACAGTCAAAATATAGAAGAGTTCCGTTGCCACAAAGGTCCCTAGTATTAGCTTCTTACATCCACAACTTCCTTCCTTAACAACCTTTTTGCTGATTTCTAAATGCCTGGTCATTTGTGGTCATGACTTAAAATAATTATCTTTTAAATTTATAGCCACACTTAAAAATTTTATTTAGGTTTTTAGTGTGGTGAAAAACACATAAAATTTAATCATCTCCGCTACTTTAAGTGTACACCCGAGTCCTGTTCCCTACATTCACCTCGACATATAACAGATCTTCATATCTTTTTCACCTCACAAAACTGCAACTCTGTACCCCTTAAATAGCAACTCCCCATTTCCCTCTAACCCTAGCCACTGGCAATACCCATCTTCTGTTTTCCATCTCCATGAATTTGACTCCTTTAGAGCCTCGTGTAAATGGAATCAACCATACAGTATTTATCTTTTTGTGACTGGCTTGTTTTACTCCGCATGAAGGCCTCCAGGTCCATCCCTGTTGTGGGTGGGCCCAGATTACTTTCCTTTTTAAGGCCGAATAACACTCCATTGCCTGTGCAGCCTGTGGTTAGTCATTCATTCATTCATTCATTCGTTGGTGGATGTTCCAGCTGCTGCCACTTCCTGGCTGTTGTGCATGGCGCTGCTCTGAACATGGGTGTGACCCTGCTTTTGATTCTTTTGGATACACACCCAGAAGTGGAATTACTGGGCCATATGGTAGTTCTTTTTTAAATTTTGGCGGGAACTTCCGAACTTTTCCATAGCAGCTGCGCCATTTTACATTCCCGTCAACACCCTGCTTGTCTGTACTTTAATGATGCTGGGATAAACGTGGTTTAATTCTTCCATTTTTGTCCTCTATTTCATGACTATTTTATCGGCCTTTCTTTCACACTGGATAGAGAGTGAATACTGGCACAAGTAGCAGATGCTTTGCATTATAGAATGTTTGCATACCGCGGATGCTCCTCAAGGTGACATCCAAACATTTTGAGGTCTGCTCTTTCCAGTACAAGTAACAGAAACCCTGCCTGAGCTACCTTAAATGAAAAGGGATTTGATTACAAGGAAACTGGGGTGCTATGTTGAATCTAAGGGTGGTGAAATGGCAGGCCTTCGAAATCACTGGAACGAGGGACTTGGTTGTCTCTTGTCTTTGAGGGATCTGTTTTTCTTTCGTCCTGTATGGCAGCTTTCCTCATGTGCTGAGGAAGTGGCTCTTCACCAAACCTTTGGCCACCCAAGGACGGAGGTGCTCCCCTGGTCCCAACCCAGAATTCCCAGGGGGAAAGGAGTGATTGGCCCAGCTTGGACCAGTTGTCTGCCCTGATATACCTCATGAGAGGCTTGACTGGGGAGATGGGGTCAATGCAAGGATTCGGCAAAACCTTCAGGAGCTGTATGAATTGACTGGGAGGCGGCAGGTAGCCAGAAAGAAAGGGAATGGGCAGAGAGACAGAATGAAAGGTGTGCTTATCAACTGTAACCTAAAACGGACAGCAGCTGAGGACACATTGAAGAAAGAGCAGTGGGGCTTGGAAAGGTCTGGGTAAGGACCATTAAAATGATCTGAGGCAAAGAATTAAAAAAAAAAAACAATCCAAGTGATTTCTTTAGTTGAGAGCCAAGAGGGGAATTGCCTGAAATTCTTAAAATCATAAAAGATCATTGACTGATATCTGGAATGATTTGAATTAAGGAGTAGATTTCAGAAATGTCTTAACACTGTTATTTAGTGTAGAACATCGAAAATGACATGTCAAACAGCAATTCGTTAACTTTATTCCAAGAGATCTGCAAATATATTAGGGGTTCGTCAGACACATTGATGGATTATAGCTCTGCGACGGAGACGTTTAGAGGAAACTAGAATGTAGCTTTAACCTTCTGAAGTCCTGGAACTATTTCCCCAGCGAGCATCAGTGATGATAAGTGCTACAGAGTAGTTATATTAGTATTTAGTACTACCACGTATGTACTGGGCAGTTTTATACGTGCTGCCTCACTTAACCTTCCTCCAAACCGCGGGGGCTCACTGTTGGTAAAACCGAATTTTCCCAGATGTTTTCGACACCATTATTAACACTCTGCTTTTCCTTTCAGAGATGTGGTACTGGATCTTTCTCTGGGCTCTCTTCTCCTCTCTGTTTGTCCACGGTGCCGCGGGAGTGTTGATGTTTGTGATGCTGCAGAGACATAGGCAGGGGAGAGTCATCTCGGTCATTGCCGTCAGCCTCGGGTTTCTGGCGTCTGTAACTGGAGCAATGATCACTAGTAAGTTGATTTTGTTTTGTTCACGGACCTAATTGTGTGTGCACCTAACGGTTCCAGTAACTCTGTTCTTACGATGCATGTGACATTAGCGTAAATCTTCCGTGTGGACCATTTTCAGCACGGATCGCGCTTCTCCTGGAAGGTAACCATCAGTTCATTGGTTCATTGATTCATCGAACAGACAGTTGTTTGTGCTTCCGGGTGAAGACCGTTATGCAAGGTTTGCTGGGATCCAGAAAAACTTGTAAACATTGGCAAGGGGAAAAGAAGGTCATGGGAAAATTTCTTGTCCAGCGGATATAGTTTTTGCTTTAAAGGAACGTCTGGCTCCCTGCTGCCACGAGAGAAGCATCTACCTTTCTGGTTGGTTCTTAGCCCCCGCGATAAGAGTAAGTCCTTCTGTAGTTCAGACGCCTCCTTTTGTGTTGCACCGTCACCTGTTCCCACAGTGACTGCACACCTCGCCCTGGGTGGAGGGCTCTGTTCCCATGTCTGGGCATCTGTCCTGTGGCACTAATAGGGCAGTGACGACATCGTTGTTTTCTCGCCTGTTCTTCATTTACTGTCTGGCTTGTCTGTGTTGTTCTGTAGTAGGTTTTCGTTGTTGCCGCCGTGGCCTGGAACTTTATCATACGGCGTCTCATCTGTTTTGCCACAGAGAGGCCTTATTTTTATTAAAAGATTTTTTTAATGTTTACTTATTTTTGAGAGAGAGAGAGGGAGAGCATGTGTGGGAGAGGGCAGGAAAGAAGGAGACAGAGGATCCAAAGCAGACTCTGCACAGTGACCACAGAGCCTGACGTGGGGCTCAAACTCATGATCTGTTTGAGCGCAGCTGGACGCTTAACCGGCTGAGCCACTCGGGCACCCCTGCCACAGAGAAGCTTTAAAACAAGTACTCCAGGGGGCGCCAGGGTGACTCAGTTGGTTAAATGTCCCACTTCAGCTAAGGTCATAATCTCACAGTTCATGAGTTCAGGCCCCGCGTCGGGTTCTGTGCTGACAGCTCAGAGCCTGGAACCTGGTTGGGATTCTGTGTCTCCCTCTCTCTCTGCTCCTCCCCCACTCATGCTTTGTCTCTCTGTTTCTCTCAAAAATAAATAAACATTTTATTTTATTTTTTTAAATGTTTTTTTTTTTTTTAATTTATTTCTAGGAGAGAGAGAGAGAGAGACAGCGTGAGCAGGGGAGGGTCAGAGAGAGAGGGAGTCACAGACTGAAACAGGCTCCAGGCTCTGAGCTGGCAGTCAGCACAGAGCCCGACGCGGGGCTCGAACCCACGAACCGCGAGATCATGACCTAAGTGAAAGTCGGATGCCCAACCGACCAAGCCACCCAGGCGCCCCAACATTTTAAAAAGTAATGAAATCAAGTAGTCGGTTTAGCTGAAGCTCCGGATATGCATAGTAAAGGAGTAGAGAGTCAGCTAGAGAGACTGAGTAGAGCCAAATCCTAGAGGGTCTTGGAAGACAAGCCAGAAAATTTGGGCCTTTTTTCCTGCAGGCCATGGAAAACGAGTAAGAGAGTCTTGAATGGGGCTGGCAAGGGACAAAGCAGTCCTGTGGACAATTTTGTTTTAATGGGTGAATACAGATAAGTGTAAAGGACCGAGAGAATACTCTGAAAGCACCTTCAGCACATCACAAGGAAAGGGTATCTGAATCATAATCGATACTCAGAAAATACTGGTTGGGGGCATAGGGGAGGAACCGCAGAGGGAGGAAGGGAGAAACAAGGGGAAGGAAGAGGGATGGAGAGGCTATCTCATTGACTATGATCTGAACTTGAGCCCGGGATCTAACTAGAGCAGTAGTTGCGGTTGGAGATGACGTATGGACAACAGCAAAGGGAAGAAATCCGAGTTAGTTGTGGTGGCACACAGAGAGGCTTGGGAGGGACTGCCAGTGTTTTCTGATGTGCGTCACTGTGATAACTGTGGGCCCACGAACAGAGGAGGGAAGAAGGAATAGCTTGTTCAGAAGTTGTATGTAGTATGTGCATACATGTGTGTTTATTGGCACAAATTACTGTAAAAGTTCAGAGAGCAAGAGAAGTGTCACTCTACTTCCATTTCCATCTAATGATGCCTCTGTATATATTTTACCAAGAATTAGCCAATGGTTTTAGAGACTGGGGCCTTATATTTTATATCCTTAAAAATATAAATAGTCTGACATAATTTCAAGTAAAGATTCCAAGTAAGCAATAAAACATTTAAATTTCTTCTGGCCAGTCTCTTGACCTGGAGATACTTGAAGTAAGAAAACTAGCCCAAACATCAATATTTTAAATATATTTATGTTCCCCATGCAGTTTGTGTCTGTGCACTCATTCACTGTATATTCAGGTCTGCAGGTGACTGCTTAGTATCTATTCTGAATAAGAAAGTTGGCTGAATATAGGTACACATCTACTAAATTTTGCTGCTGCTTAGATTTTATTCCGAATACAGTGATCTTCCATTTTAGTTGGTCTTTTTTTAATGTTTATTTATTTTTGAGAGAGAGAGGGAGAGCAGCAGAATGCAAACAGGGGAGGGGCAGAGAGAGAGGGAGACACAGAATCCGACGCAGGCTCCAGGCTCCAAGCCGTCAGCACAGAGCCCTGTGGGGCTCGAACCCACGAACTGTGAGATCATGATTTGAGCTGAAGTGGGACGCCTAACCGACTGAGCCATCCAGGTGTCCCTCATTTTAGTTGGGGTCAGTAGTACCAGCATTGGGAGAGACTGGGTTTCCATATAATGCCATCAGCAGGCAGTGGAGAGCTGACTAATTTTAGCAAATCTGAAGGTATAAAGTGACATCTCTTCGTTGGTTTAATTTGCATTTCTCTGATCACTGATGAGCTTGAACTTCTATTCTCATGCTTATTATATATTTCAATTTCTTTTCCTGCAGATAGCTTCCTTAAATTATGTGTTTACTTTTCTTCTGGGGTTCTTATTTCCCTCTTATTAAACTACAGGGGTTTCTTAGACACTTGAGATACTGGTCCCTTGTTGGTTTTGGACTTTGCAAGGAACTTGTCAGTCCTTTACCAGTGACCTTCCTCTAGAAATCCTTAATTTCCATGTGATCAGCTCAAAGAAGTGTTTTGCCTTATGGTTTATAATTTAAGTTACAAAGTTCTCTCCCACATCAAGGTCAAGAGGCATGCTGGTATGTTTTCTAATGTTAATTTTATAGTTTTGCCTTTCATATAAAGATCTTTACTTCATCTAGGAGTCATTAAACATTTTCTTAAAGTGCTGGATAAGAAATATATTTTTAATGTTTGCTTGTTAATTAATTTATTCATTTGGAGCACCTGAGAGCAGGGGTGGGGCAGAGAGAGAGGAGGAGAGAGAGAATCCCAAGAAGATTCTACCTGTCAGCCGATGCGGGGGTTGAACTCACGAACTGTGAGATCATGACCTGAGCTGAAATCAAAAGTCAGATGCTTAACTGACTGAGCCACCCAGGAGCCCCTGGATAAGAAATATTAAACTTTGCAAGCCAGGTAGTGTCTGTCACAGCTCTTCAACTCTGCCATTGCAGTGTGAGAACAGGTATAGATGTGTGTAAAGGAATAGGCATGGCTTTTTCCAATAAAACTTCATTGACAAAAACAGGTGTCTGGCATTCAGACATAATTTCACAATTTCATAAATTCCTGATTTGGGCCCTGATGAGTCTCATTTTGTATTTGATATTAGATAGCATTCCAGGTATCTCCCCCTACATAGTAAGTCTGTTTTTACCACACCATCCACTTAAAAAAAATGCATCATTTCCTCTTTGATTCACCTTATTTGCATATTATGTTCAAGGTACAAGGGTCTGTCTCTGAACCCTGTTCTGATATTTGAGTCTTTTTGTGTGTTCATGCAGCAAGGTCACATTTTCTTCATTCCTATGGCTTTGTGGTATTTCTTAGTACCTGGTAGGGGTAGATCCCTCTCACTTCTTTTCCTTCTCAAAGTTGGCGTAGCTATTTATGGGCTTTTATTCTTTCATATAAATTTTAGAATATGTCTACTCAGTTTCTCGAAAAGCATAACTGATTTTTATTGGGATTTAATTGAATGGAGAGGTTCATTTGGGAGGAACTGGCATATTAAACTGTTCCACCCAACAGCATGTAAGAGATTTCCATTTATTTGGGTCATCTTCTAGTCTTTTGTTAGAGTTTAAAAATGTTTTTCTCGGTAAGAGGGTTGAATACTTTTGGTTAAGTTACTTCTCCAACTCTTATGTTATGGTAGTTGTGCATGGTATCTTTTGAGGACTTTGCTTTGTTTTATTGGTATAGAGAAATACATTCAGTTTTCCTTTTTTTAAAAAAAATTTTTAATCTAAATTGAGAGAGAGAGACAGAGTGTGAGCAGGGAGGGGCAGAGAGAGAGAGAGGGAGACCCAGAATCCGAAGCAGGCTCCAGGCTCTGAGCTGTCAGCACAGAGCCCAATGTGGGGCTCAAACTCAAAGACCACTGAGATTGTGACCTGTGCCTAAGTCAGATGTTTAACTGACTGAGCCACCCAGGCGCCCCAACAGTGTTCAGTTTTCTGAATTGACTGAAAGATTAACAAAGCAAAAAACTGGTTCTTTAGAACAATACTAAGATGAGTAGATTTCTGGCAAACTAATTTTAAAAAGTTTAAGGCAGAAAAGTAAAATATAGAACAAAATAGGATAAATAACTATAGACTCAGTAATATAGAAAAAAGAGATATAAAAATAACAGTTTTTTGAACAGCGATATAGTCCTAAATATAAAATGTCAAAATTGGCATAAGAAGAAACAAAATATGAATGGGACAATCAGTATATTTAAACAGTTGAAATGTTGAAAACTCTCCTCCCAAAGGAACTACGGGCTCACCTGGGGCTTATGGAGGAGTTCTACCAAATTTTGAAGGAATAGTTTAGTTCCTGTTTTATCCAAATTATTGAGGAAACGGAAAGAGCATAAGCTGTGCATAGCATATTTGCTGAGGCCAGAGTAATCTTGGTAAGCGGCATAAAGACTGCACAGGCACGGAAGGGTATGGGCTCATTTCCCTTGCGAGTGTTATCCCAGGAATGCAAAGAAAATTCGGGATCAGAAATGACTATGGCTGTATGCCAGTAGAACGCGATTTGTGGGAACTGAAATTGAAATTTTGTATAATTTCCATGCATCATGCAATATCCTTCTTTTGAGTTTTTAAAAACCATTTAAAAAATGTAAAAACCATTCCTAGCTCATGTGCCGTGCCCATGTGATGCTGGACCTACGGACCACAGCCTGCCGGCCCCTCATCTGACCACACGAGCTGATGCAACCAGCACTGTTTAAACCAAATCTGCCTTAGCCTTCACGTCTGCTCTCTCTCAGGAACTACAGAGGGCAACCCGACTCACTTTCAACTGTGGGGCCCTGGCATTCATCGGTGGCCCCTTTATGTTGCTAGATACTGACATCTTCTGCCCACTGGTTGCTCTTCATCTAGCCTCTCCTGTCCTTGTAGGTTTATATCTTTCACTGACCTTCACATCCCCTTCCCCGGTCCCTTGGTCCTAGTGAGGTCTTCCCTTATTTCTAATTGATTCAGTCCGCCGTGGATGGGAGGGACAGTTCCGAACACGTGCCGTTTATTTCAAGCATCCTGTTCTGCCTGTGTCTTCTTCATTCTTACATAACAGAGCCTTGTATTTCCTCAAGAGAATAAAGATCATAATATTTGTATTCTTTCACCTGGCTAGCGTTCAGCAAAATACACCTTAAAGAGAATGAAAACTAAAGCCCAAATTGGGGGGGAAGACCTTTGTTAACCTGTATAAACATAGATTAATACCCAAACTATATTCTAAAAGCCCTACAAATCAAGTAAGAAAAGACAACTCAATAGAAAAAAAAAGAACAAAAGATTTGGCAAACATTTTGTGAAATTAGAAAACTCTACTGGCCATTAATATGTGAAGAAAAGCTCAGTCACATTAATTATTACCAGGGAAATGCATATTAATCACAGAGATATCATCTGTAACCCATCAGATTGACAGAGATTAAAAAAAAAGATACCAACTGCTTCTGAAGATATGGAATAACTAGAATATAAATTGGTACAACTTCCTTGGAAGACAGTTTGGCATTACCTTAGTAAAGTTGAAAATGCCTGTAACATGAGACCGAGCAATTCTACTTTTACCCATGTGTTGAAGAGAAATTTTTGACTGCTCTGTGGGTCAAGGGCAGGGCACAAGGATGTTCACAGAAGCCATGTTTGTCATTGTTAAGTATTGGAAACAAAGGTAACTGGCAGTGGAATGGATAAATTGTGGTATATTCATGCTTAGAATTCTATGCAGTAGTGAAAATGCATGAATTATACCTACACACACCACGCTACCTTTCAGACCTGTAATACGTACAGGATCAATCTTCATAAAATTAATTCAAAAAGCTACATAATATATATTTTTAGGATACAGGAAGGTGGTATAGCCAAAGAAAAGCAAAGGAATGATAAAAAAAAAAAAAAATTCAGGGAGGGAATGGGACATGACTGAGCAGAGTCCGCGGGAATTTCGAAGGAAGTAGTGACGTTCTCTTCTCCAGCTGGATAACAGTACTTGGGAATTGGTTGTTATTTTATAACCTACATGTTATCTTTATAAATACTCTTTCTTATCTGCTCGCTATTCAATAGCAGTTTCCCAAATACGTTGAATAGGCACACGGGATTGTTTGCTTGCAGATATTGTAGATTGAGAATTCCACTGACCCAGACTTTTCTGACCTGTGCTTCTGGGTGTGAAATCAGACAGTGCAGTGGGGACTTCTGCAAATCTGTTTCTTTTGGAGACAAGTTGTGGTTACAACTGTCCCTGGGACCAAACTGGTCCCTGACTGATTATCCACAGGAAGGAAAATGCTCATTTGTTTTATTCTCTGTATGACACTCTTTGGACTCCACTCCCAAATCAGTGCTCTGCTCAGTTGTAATCCATACTTCCAGTTTGGTATGTATCTCCCCAGATTTTAATTTATTTATTTATTATATTTATTTGTATTTTCCTGTATACCTGTTTACATATATGTGTGCTTACATGGGGGTGTATGCACCGTTAGAGAATATATATAGTTTTATGTTTCATTTTCTTTGTTGCATAAATGATATGTCTTAGGTTCTTTCTGTGTCGGTTCATAACGTTTTTATTTTTCCCTTGAAATTGTATGGGTTTGATGGTGTGGACTTGGTATAGTTTAACCACTCCAGGCTGTTGGACATTGGATTCTTGCTTTTGATTTTGTGGGTTTAGGGGTTTTTTGTTTTTTTGTTTGTTTTGTTTTGTTTGCTTTTACAAGTACTGCCTTGGTTATGCTGTGTGTGCTTGTGTGTGTATGTGTGTATTCTGGACATGAATCAAATATATTAATCAAGTGTTCTAGTCTGTCCCTTGATGGGTTCTGTTTATTTTTGTGTAGTCTTTAAGCAGTCCTCTTTTCCTCAGATCACAGATATATTCTCTTATACTAAAATTTTTTTAGCATTTTAATTTATTTTTGAGAGACAGAGAAAGACAGAACATGAGCAGGGGAGGGGCAGAGAGAGGGGGACACAGAATCCAAAGCAAGCTCCAGGCTCTGAGCTGTCAGCACAGTGCCCGACGCGGGGCTCAAACCTACCAGCTGTGAGATCATGATCTGAGCCAAAGTCAGATGCTTAACTGAATGAGCCACCCAGGCACCCCATATTCACTTATATTTTAAAGTTCACATTTATAGTTTGTTTTTTAACATTTTGTTCTTTAGCCTATCTGAAATTATTATGGGGAGTGGTCTGAAGCCGTGTCCTGGATTTATGGCTTCCAATGGCTGCCCTGCATTGCAGCCCCATTTACTGAGTGCTGAATCATCGATGGGATATACCTGTCTCATCCACGACTGTGACACCCACCAGCCACAATTTAGAGCGCATCCCCGCACCAATCACTCTCCCAAGACTTGCCAAGTATCCCCTGTTCATCTTTACACCCACCCATTTTACAGCTGAGGAAACAGGGCACACAGAGGGGAAGTGATTGCCTGGGGTAGCACTTCTGCTAAGTGGTGGCTTTCGGGTCTTAACCGGCAGGTGTAGCTCCAGAGCCCAGGCTCTTCACCTCACGTAAGTGTAAGTGTGCGAAGTTTGACTTGACAGATTTGCTTGCCGTTCCCAAGGCAGCCCGAGCTAGTAAGTGCTCAGTTTTTCCTTTTCGTGGATCAGCTTGGAAAACTTCGCGCTGGAGAGATGGAGGTGAAAGGGTGTTTTTAAAATTGAAGATAGTCCTGGAAATCTGGGGTAAATCCTCATAAAAACAGACTATTTCTCAGGTTTATTTTAATACAGTTTCTGATAACAGAGAAAGCATAAGATCTTTACAAATTTTAAAGAATGCTCTCCAATTCTAAAATTTGAGGATGTCACCAATTACGCTAGTGAAGTTTATTACTTGATTAAGGAAGTGTTGGTGCCCTGAAAGTTTTATTTAATATTGAGATGATAGTCATTCTCCTTATGATTTTCTGAATTCCTTGTTCTCTTTTTCACTTAGTATAAATGTGAAATGATAGAATGCTTTGGGGATTTACAGCCAGACTAACCTCGATTGAAATTCCAGCTATTGTCTTTGCTGTATTTCCATGGGCTGGTAATTGAGCCTCTCTAAACCTGTTTTCTATCTTTAGGTAATAATACTCTGAAGTGGTGTGATATTTAAACCAGATAATATTTGTAAAGGTACTATCAAGAAACATTGTATGTAGGAAATATGCTATACATTTTAATTTCCTTCTTTAAAAATGTTTATGGGGCACTGGGGAGGCTCAGTCAGTTAAGTATCCGACTCTTGGTTTCAGCTCAGGTCATAATCTCACAGTTCGTGACTTCCGGCCCTGCGTCGGACTCTGTGCTGACAGTGCAGAGCCTGTGTTGGGATTTCTCTCCCCCTCTCTCTCTGCCCCTCCCCAACTTTCTCTCTCTCAAAACCAACAAACAAACATAAAAAAAATGTGTAAATAAAGTCCTTGGCTTAGATTAATAATTTGCCTTTCCCTTTTATATCTCTTTAGAGGAATATGGTTACTTTTATTTCGGAGTTTTTAAGAAGTACAGAGTTCTTAGCTAATTTTTATGAACAGATTTCTATCTCAAATAACTCATTTCAGTGTCTCTGAATCATATAATGGTCTTGGTTTTTGTTTGGTCATTCTAGGATCTAGAGAGATGGTTTTTTCTAGAGGAAAGTTTTAAGGCCAACTCAATATGTAGGAAGGCATCCTGTAACTTAAATGTTTCATTATATACACTATATTAATAAGGTGAAATATTCAGTCACATGGGCTCTGTAACTCCTGGGAATTCTCTCGAGAATTCTCACGGAGAATCTCTGGGATTCTCTCATTCTCGGAAGTGTGCATTACCTAAACAGTTCTCCCAGGACAGATGTTGAGTTCATCTTCCATTTTTATTAGGTGTCAAGATACTTAGTTTCTAAATAACTTTACAGTTGTATGCTTTATTAAGAACTACAATAAACTACTTTATATGGTAGATTCTGAAATGGAGTAGTCCACTATTCTAGTAGTTCATATGACATTTAAGAATTTTTTAAAAATTTCTTGATTAATTTAGAATATTCATTAAATTCTCTAGTTTTCTGCATTTTCATTAATAATTATTCATATATCGCATTGTATGTTTATAAAAATCGTGGTGATGTCTGGCCAATTCGACGACCAGGTGAGAGATTCCAATAACAAATTACTCATTTTCTAGAACATATTTGGTTTCAAGTGAAAGCACGTACTATAAATTCATCTTTTGCAGTTGAATAGAAAACTAAAAAGCCTGTCTTTCAGTTAAGTAATGTGCTAGAGTGTGACTTTTACCAATCACGTGGGAACTTCTGTGGACAGTTCATAAAATGAGAATGATCGATCGCTGGAATGGAAAGAGCACTGACGTCGCCTCAGAGCGGGGTGTCACGAAGGGAATGAATGTGTGATTTTGTTTCTCTGCCCCTCTCTCGTCCAGGTGCAGCCGTGGCCGGCATTTACAGAGTAGCAGGGAAAAACATGGCCCCACTGGAAGCGCTGGTGTGGGGCGTGGGACAGACTGTATTGACATTAATCATCTCCTTCTCAAGGATCCTCGCCACACTTTGAGGTTTCTGTGGGAACGTCTCACTTCACCTAAGGAAACAGATGTACAGATTCTCCGAAAATGGCGTTGTGAAGGAGTGGGAGTGAAATTGCCCAAGAACGTGGAAGGAGCCGGTCACAACCGAAGGAAGGCCTTGAGCTGTGTGCAAAGATCGCCCTCTGGTGTCCAAGTGATTGCACTACCGCACTGCACCTTACGTGCCTCCGTCCCGGGCCAGGCGCATACACTACCGGAAGCTACAAGAGGAAGCACCTTGTTTAGGTGCCAGTCAGGTTCACATTGGTGTTGAATCATCATTCTTAACAGTGTTGTGTTAATTACAGGGACGTTTTGAGGAATTGATATATGTGCCAAACTCCTCTTCTTCTCCTTCTTCCTCTTATTTTTTTTTTTAACATTGATCATGTGACAATTTGCAAGTGTAGATGTAGACGAGTGCTGTGAACCACATCCGACATGAATTCAGGTAACTAGTGAGATTTTTGTCTTGTAACGCTAAATCCCGTATGAGTGCTGAATACCGGATCATTTAATATGATAGGGAAATTACTTGATTTTTTTTAACGTTGAACGTTTCTGGGATTTAGGGCTTTAATATGTTTAGGCATTATTGTTATTTACATTAATTTATGTGGAAAATAATACTCAATGGAAAACTAGCTAAACTCTTTTAAGGACTCAAAGTAGACCTGTAGGGTGCATCCTTCCCACTCACTTAAATAACACTCTTTTAATAGCTTCCCTCCTACCTAAGTGTTCTGTTGATACGACTTCAGAAACTTTTTGGGTCACCCACGTTGATTGTAGTTTGTGTGTCGTGCAAATATAATTTGAAAATTTTCTTATAACCTTTGTAAGAAAAGAAGTCCGAAATGCATGTTGCATTCTTTGACCCTTCTAAAGAACGTTTTTGCCACATGCATCCTGGAGAAAACACCTTTATACCTAGCATCTCGGTGGGATTGTATTACTTGTTGCACATATCTTGATTTTTGACAGAACACACACAATCTTTAACCTTTTGTTCTGGAGTATTAACTATATTTAAAGAGTGGCCTAAATTAGGCTGTGAAAACAAAAAGCCTCATTTGTACATAAGTAACAAGTAAGTTATACACGAAGAGTAATAAACTGTCTTTCTTTGGGCATGTGGTAACGTGATTTTGCTAAGTAAAAATTGGGGAATAGAGTAAATAATTTTAAAATTTGGCAGTTAATCTCAGCATATCAGTACAGTCCTGAGCATGTAGTAGAGTGATTCTGTTGTTCAGTTCTTGATCTATGCTGTTATTTAAATTTAGTAGAATGGGAAAGTCCTGAGTATAAAACACTTTAAGAGATTTTGGCAAAGTGTACCTGTTTTTAAGAGTAAGAGGAGTAAAAGAAACACAGAACCTGGTTGACTTTGCCTCCTACTGAGATTTTTTAAAATACCAGGTATTGTTATAAATGTACTAACTCAAAAAGCCACTGCAGAAAACACGAAGTTAAGGGCAATCCAAAAAATAATCTGCATACTCTAGCCTCATGGTTTTATAACCTGACTTGGTAAAAAGTAGATTTCTATTAGGTCCCATTCAAATATAAGACCTTCACTGCCCACACCTCTTTTGTCCACCCAAAAGCAAAATACATATGGATGACTTAACAATAAGGAGTTGGGGTAGGGGATGCTCATACCAGTATGGAAGCCAATTTGGGGGGTTTGCTAATGCTGTGGCTTAGAAATCTGGTTTTTTAAAAAACCAATAAGCAACTATGCATCCCTAGAGATCGTTGAAGTAAATCTTCAAATCAATTCTTTTTATTATGTACAAGCCTAAAATTATGTTCATGTGTTCTGCATATTCCTCATGTTTTCCCAAATTAAATGTAGGCATACATTTTCCAAGTCGGTTGGATTTCTCCTTTTCTTTTAGACTTGAATTGCGTTCTTTACTTTTGCTATTCTGTCGACAATTTCAAGTGTTCATGTTCTTTGAGAGGAATTACTCATAATGTGTTTACATTGTTTCAGATCTACAAAATGAATATTTATTTCAACATACAGTTATTTCAGGATTTAAGAAAGTTATCATGGTAAGGGAATAGGTGCCCATGGTCTGGAATCCAAAATTAGCCGGAAAATAACTTGGACACATTAAATCCATCAAGGTGTGGACCAAAGAAATTTTAACTCCTCTTTTTTACTCTGGAATGGAAGTGTAATTGGATGGAGAATAATTAGCTTGCAGCTGCCCCATCAGGTTGTTTTATGTGATGAATGTGTGTGTGCGTGTGTGTGTATGTGTATGTGTACGCTTAACCATTGGGGGAGGTTTTGGTTTCTTTGCTGTTTTTAGTTCTTTTCATCAGGATTTTGTGCAACTGTCCCTCTCTTGATGTTTTGAAATACAGTTGAATAGTGTGAATTGATGATATTGTCTTAATAGCTATTTCTATGGCGAGATTTTTTTTAATCAATGGTTTTCTTACAAGACAATAGACACTTGATGATATATATCTACACACACATATATATCATTACATACATATATCTAAAGCTGCTATATATGAATATAGTCTAATTGAGGAAGCTTTTGTTCAGGGAACACTTCTCATGTTCTAGTGGAGAATTTTGTGTGTTTGTTTAGTTAAATGATCTTTTAAATAGGTAAGCATGTGTGAGATTTTTGAATTTGGGGAAATTTTTCTTGATTTAGTCATGGTGGAGACCCTTGTTTGTGATATGACAGAAGCCCTTCCTGATATATTTGGGTTACTCCTTCTTAAAATTTATATGTGATCTAGCAGTAAACTTTTATGTGATAAGTGCAGGAAGGAAGGGGGCTCCTTTAGAGTTTATACTACTTATTTTGAAAAATGTTTACTAAAATACCGCTGACAGTGAAATCGGTTCCCCAAAATAGAGACCTATGACTAAGTGCCCAAACTAACTCTTACTAAACAGACTGGTTAGAATTGTCCATAGAGCAGAATTAGTTCATGGGGCCGGGCTATCTAAGCTACAAATACTGGGTCACCCATTTAAATGCAGGAGGTACAGGGATTCTGCCCCAGGGGTGACTCTGCAGGCTGCTAGGAGGAGATTTCTAGAAGGCGGCTCTGTTCCTTGCTCGCGGCTTAAATCTCTCTGACTCTGGATCTCAGTGGGTACCAGCCAGTGTTGCGGTTTAGAACCCAGTATACTTTCTTAGTATTTGCGACTTAGGTTTTCACTGCCCAAAGCAAGGGTTTTGTGTGTACTCGAAGTGAGAGCTAAGGAGATGAGCCGCCCCGTATACCCTGCATCTGTGATATAAGGACCAGGGGTAAGTGA
Organism: Crocuta crocuta; assembly: GCF_008692635.1. Taxonomy (NCBI): domain Eukaryota; kingdom Metazoa; phylum Chordata; class Mammalia; order Carnivora; family Hyaenidae; genus Crocuta; species Crocuta crocuta. Next base: position 10,028,517 of record NW_027530974.1, read on the forward strand.
AGATCAGAGTGTCATCGAAGAGGTCTTTGTTAGAATACATCAAATGAAGATGTGAGTGGAGCCACCACGCGAGTGTGCCCAAGCCGACACTCACACAGCAGCCGACTCAAATTTGTAAATATTTTTGGCGGATCTGCTCTCTTCAAAGCACTGTGCTGAGTATTTCCTACAGTAAGCACGGGCGTGACCGAGATGGGTCCCTGCCCCTGAGTCCACCAAGACTCAAGTGTAAATCCTTAGCAAGAGGGGTGTAAATCCTTTTTAGGATTGTAGGTAAATCCTAAAAAGGTTGGGACACTTTGCTTCCTGATTCTGTTTAAGAGTTTAAGTCCTGCTCCCTCCCTTCAAATTCTGTTTTTCTCAGTTTATCCACCAAATGGAGTATCTGCAACTGAGGTATCATTACTGAGACAGAGTGGAGAGAATACTAGACACTAAGCCAGCAACATGATTTGAATCCAGGGCCCATCACTTGTTGACGTTTTGTTTGTGAATGCAAAGCAGTACATATCTGGTAATACATGATCAATAGAGAGTCATTGGGATTTTTTAATTACATTTTTAATTCCCACTGAATATGTTGTTTTGTAAAATTCATCTATTTTCTTCAGTTTCCAACATTTTCCCTGCATATATTTTAAGGAAACTAAAAAATGTCTCATAATCTTGCTTCCTTTCCCTCCTCTCCATCTCTCTCTCTGTTTTTTAATTTTTTAAGTTTATTTATTTTGAGACAGACAGACAGAGAGACAGAGGGAGTGAGCAGGGGAGGGGCAGAGAGAGAGAGAGAATTCCAAGCGGGCTCCGCACTGTCAGCACCGAGCCCAGTGCAGGGCTCAAACTCACAAATCGCGAGTTCATGACCTGAGCTGAAACCAAGAGTTGGACACTTAACGGACTGAGCCCCCCACGGACCCCCTCCCCCATTCTTGATTTTGAAAATCAGCAGACACTCTTCTAAGACCCCTTCTGGGAGTTGGTGGTGGCGGGAATGGCCAGGACACGCAGGGTTAAATTGGCAGTTGTGTTCACCACTAGTTAAAGTAGGGAAAGGGTGCGGGTCACCAGCATTGGCTCCCTTGTCTCGTCCTGCTCTCTTCCCTTGATCATTCAGGCAACAGTCATTGAATCTCTGCCGCATGCAGCTTACTGTCCTTGTTGTAGGGATGGGAAAGTGTGTCCTTTAGGAGTCCATCCCTCCACTGCCGCCCGGGACCTTGGGCTTCCTGTGTAGGAAGTAGAACTGGGCTTCAGTGCCCACCAAGTCCTTCCTCCCCTGGACCAAAGGTGCTCACGCCCAACCTGTTTGCTTCCAACGTCAAGGAAATACTGCTATTTTTAATTTATGTCCACCTCATAATTCAAGAAGTCACAAGATGCTAAGAATATTCTTCTGAAATATTCTCAAACGACTTCACTCTTGCGATTAAAATATTTTTCTCTCGCAAAGTCTTAATCAGAATCTCTTCAGAGAGTCCTTACTTGCCTGTAAGATGTGAAGGACATGGAAGGTTAGGAAGAAATTCTGGGAGACCTGAATTGCAGAGGAGCTGGCAATGAACTTGCTGGGCAGTTGCGTCACTTGTTCCTTTTAAGAATCAGAGGTGAGAATCTCGGTGCTGGGAATGGGCTAGTCAGCGGTCAGATCAGTTGGCTCATAATTTTCCTGAACTCCCAGTCCTTTTTTTTTTTTTTAATTTTTTTTCTAATTTTTTTTTTTTTTTATTTATTTCTAGGAGAGAGAGAGACAGTGTGAGCAGGGGAGGGTCAGAGAGAGAGAGGGAGTCACAGACTGAAACAGCCTCCAGGCTCTGAGCTGGCAGTCAGCACAGAGCCCGACGCGGGGCTCGAACCCACGAACCGTGAGATCATGACCTGAGCGAAAGTCGGACGTTTAACCGACTAAGCCACCCAGGTGCCCCTCCAGTCCTTTTTATAACATCTTGGAGGGAGACCCTTCAGGTGCAAAAGAAAATTATTTGGTTAAAGATGAGAAAGTGTTTCAAACACGTGTTAGCATTTTGTAGCAGCGGGGTGTGTAAAGATGGGAAGAACCCCTGGGAAGTAACACAGGGAAGCCTGGGTAACCTGCAGTGATGTAAACACAGCCCCGCCGTGTGTGCCAGGGTCGTAAAGTACACTGTGTGAGTCTGTGTCCTGCATGTTTAAAGCTTCACTGGCCACAGAGCATTTGAAATCCTATTGTGTGTGTGTGTGTGTGTGGCGCGCTTGCGCATACTTGTGTGTAGGTTTGCCTTTCTCACGGAAGGATCTCTGTTCAGTGTAGGCAATACAGTGTTTCTGAGGAGGCTGCTGAAGTCGTTACCTAAAAACGTATCTGAATTTGCTTGGGGAAGTAGTGCTTCATATGTAAAGTATTTTCAGGAAATGTGGAGATGAACCAGTTGATATTTTGTTGATGGATGGAAACACCCAAATTTCTGAGTGAACTGAGCTCTGAGCTGTACTTGTCGCCTCTCCCGAGTTTAGAGGACTCATTTCTACATTCTTTACGGCCATTGCACATAGGTTGAACTTACATATTAACCCTTTCTGGATTTTGAAAACTAATTGTGCAGTTTCTTAAAAATCTCCCTCTCCATTCCATACAGATGTCCTATTTTATAGTTTAAACCTATGTACAATTTGTTCATAAACTCAGAAGAGCTGGGTTAGAAGAAAATGTTCTTAACACCTTATGTGTGTAGTTATGCAGCTATAATCTTACTGAAAAATAAATGCTACAGGCAAGTCAAGGAGCATGAACCTCTTACGTGTTGTTTGAGATTATACACTGCCCCCATATAGATGTCTCTTCAATGGCGACATAGCTGTCCTCTCTTGGGGAATGTATTTAGGTACATAACTGAAACTAGAAAACACCGTCACACAAACGTATGGAAAAAGGAACTATAATTCACAATTACCATAACTGTAATGCACTTTCCCCTAAATACATATTAATAATTTCTAAAGATCATCTCTTATTTTAGAGCCCTGTACGAATGACTGTTAATTTGGTAGTAGTACTGATGATAAGTGACTCTTGTTTTTAATGAAAATATTTGCACATCATCACTAAGTATCGTGGGGGAAGGAACATTTTGAAGTTTTCTCCATGGAGAGCAAAATAGAGGCACTTATTTGAAAAGTCATTAAAAATGATTTACTTTCAATACTGGATGAGTTGATGGTATACACTTTCTTGGTATTTGTGATATCAGATGCATCTATGATGGAGAGATTTTTTACAAGTTTGGCCCTCAACACACACATGCACGCACACACACGAGCTCTGCATATTTAGATGAACAAACAAAAGTCCACAGTATTTTTCATTTTAGTCCTATAACTTGGTAAAGTTCATAGGATTCTACCATGAAGTATTAACCCCTTACCCCAGTCATTCTAGGACGAGGGGATCAACTTCATGTTAGCCAACAAAACTGTCTTGATTTAAATAGCAAAAACATAGTTTACCCGATAGGTATTAAAAACTCACTTTCAAATTGAGTTAAGTTTCAGACCACCGATGAATCATTTAGCAAAACACAGCCCAGTTTTTAAAAGCTCACTGATGCATTAGTGCCTTGGCAGTTAAGATACATTTGCAAAGGGAATTTGGCAGGAATCAAGCCTGGCACATTGTGGCTGGAGGCTTAGAGCTGAGGGACGGCGTAATTGAAACGACTCCTCATGGTTCATAAAGCTCAGCCATTTTGCCGTTGACTCTGACAGATGGCAGTTCCCCTTATTACGTTACCATGATGTGGCATTGGTCTGTAGTTTTTTTTTGTTTTTTTTTTACAAGAAAGTTTGAGACGGAGAAAAATGTAGTCAAGACAAGTAAATGTGGGCTTTTAAAATTCAGTTTTGTTGGAAACTCGAAATTCTAGCATGAGCCGTGTCCGGTTTATACTGTAGTTTGAGGGCAGACACTTTATGTAACCTTTAGGATTACGTTTACCATCAGGGATTTATTTTTACTATAGAAATACTTAACGTACTGTGAAGTTCAAAGACAGGAAGAATACCTGTTGATGGGGTAACGCACAAAAACAAAGGCATCTGTGAGGAAGTACCCTACATTATGTGAACATGGTCTCCCCCTTCTGTTAAGGCTGTAAACTACACTGTATGAGTATGTGTACTGCATGTTTACATAATACAGTTTAATTTTCAAGGGTTATTTTAAAGACTATGTTTATGTATAATACCTAACGAGCTGTAAATATTGTATACTATTGATTTTTAATTTTATATAAGCAATTTTTTTATTTCCCAATTCATGTATAGATCTCATTGTGTACATAGCATAATTTCCTGGACGACACAAATTTTGCATCGGACTTTAATTATTTCAATTGTGGTAAGCATCAGGCTAGCCTTAGAGATGTTGGTCTTGATTTTAAATTGTTTTTCACCACTCATTTTCTTCAAAGGGCAGCAATAAACACATGTAAGTCATTTTTGACTTTAGAAAGTTGGTCTGCAAAGACAAGACCTACCTAGGTTCCAACCCATTGCTTTTCGAGAAAAGATGCACAATTGGTATCATCCACTGTCTAATCACAGGACCGTTTCTGAGGCCCGTGTGTCTCTCCTCTTTGTAATAGACAGGGCGAACCCTCTCCCGACACACATAACACAACTGTCAAAAGCGATCCAGCACTTCAGTGTCATTACACGGAATTTATTGGATTAAAAATTTGTAATATACAGTATTTTAATAAAATTTCTGTATTCAATTTCATGCACTTATATATAAATAAACCTGTCTTTAAAAGTTTATGGGGCGTTTGACTCTTGATGACATAGCTTTTCAGCTCATTCCCTGTAGAACAGAATGTTTTCTCTTGCCCTTCTGTTAGTTTATCTGTTACACCAGCTCTGCGTGTAGTGAAAAGTAAGAGAGAGCTCCAAAAGGCAAACCTGGCTGAGTTTAGAGTTTTGCCTAGGACCAGTCATAGGCCGCATAAACAGCTTCTTCTAAGAATGATTGTCTTTAAAGGCACACTATCGCTTTTATTAATAAGTGACTACCGCTTATCGAGTGCTTATTATCTGTTTAGATACTTCACATTCACTCTTTAACACTTTTGGTGATCCTTTAAGTTCAGTGGATTACTAAGGCTTGCCAAGGTCATCCTTTACAGATAAAGCATTTGAGAAGCTTCTGAAGGTGGCACAGCTAATCATGCCATGCCGGGGTTTTCTTAATCTATTACCTGTTTTTTTTTTTTTAATATTTTTAAAAAAATATTTTTACTTATTTCTAGGAGAGAGAGAGAGAGACAGCGTGAGCAGGGGAGGGTTGGAGAGAGAGGGAGATACAGACTCCGAAACAGGCTCCAGGCTCTGAGCTGGCTGTCAGCACAGAGCCCGACACGGGGCTTGAACCCACGAACTGCGAGATCATGACCTAAGTGAAAGTCCGACGCTTAACCGACTAAGCCACCCAGGCGCCTCTATTACCTGTTGTTTCTGCACTGTGCTGTATTGGTCTCTACAGAGCATTCTGGGAGCTCCTGCGTGTAGTAAGATAAAATCGCATTCTTGACCGAGACTAGATGGCATCATGGGGATTTGAAGACTTATCAGCTCAGGATTTGTATTGTCACAATTATGAATATTTTGAATTTTTGTTAGGGATTTCTAGGGACTAGTGCTGGGTACCCTATTAGGCTCATCTATTCCCCTCCCTGAGAAAAGATTGGGACCCACAGAGCCAGGCACTGTAATTGTTACAAAGCCCGCGACAGTAACAGCGAGCTAACTTTAAAATCTGTGCCAGCAAAATGGAAGTGAACTTTTTTTTTTCACATACACGGACATATTCATGTAATTACTGAATTGAGATGTAATTTATTTTTTCTAGATAACTTTTTCATTCAACCGTAAGAATTATAAAATTACTATTTCCTTACGTCTTCAAAAGTTCTTGAGCAAAATATAAATCTTGAGATTAAAAAGACCTTTTCAGGGCGCTTGGGCAGCTGACTCTTGATTTCGGCTCAGGTGTCCTGGGATCGAGCCCCGTGTTGGGCTCTGAGCTGAGCATGGAGCCTGCTTGGAATTCTCTCTCTCCCTTTCTATCTCTTCCCCAATCCTTATCCACTCTCCCCCACCTGTGCTCTTTCTATAAAAATAAAAGACCTACTAATTTTGATTCTATTATCTTTGGCTCTTGAAGTATTTTTATAAATGGGCAAAGCTGCCTTTGAGTATCTTGATATTTACTGAGCATTGAAGAGAAAATGTCAGTTTCAGATTTAGTGCCATCAATGCAGAGCAAGAGGAAAGGGAATTATACCCAGCTCCATGATAGGAAATGGGTCCTGGTCGGACTTGCAGAGGAAGACTAGCCCAGACTTACTGAATAGGTACTTATGCCTCCTATGTTTTAAAGTCGAACCCTTGTTAATCGGTTACAGGGAGAAAGGTATAAAGGACCTGTTGACAGATCTTTGAGGCGTAGAATTTGGGTTCACCTCCAGCTTCTAAGGGAATCTTAACAGAAGAATCTTTCCTATTCCAATGTTCTTGCTGATCTGTCATTCATTTTCCATTATTTGCTATTATCAGACATCTTTCTTTTGGCCAGTTTTATGAATATTCTTCAGGCTCAGAGAATTCTGGGGATGGATTTTGCAAAACGGAATTGCATCAGGTGGTTTTCTTGTAAAGCATGAGTTTCACCACTAGATGGCGCAGTGGTTCTAGTCTATTTCCCCCCGCTTTTGTCTTCATTACCTGCAAACTCCAGGGGTGCTTTGGGACTCCTTTCCATAGGATACATCTGATGTTCATTGTTCCTGAAAAAAATACACGTGAGGAAATTAAATATGAGAAAAATCAAGAGCTACGTGTTACCACTAACACATTTAACTTTCCAAAGAATGTTAAGATAGTGTTCAGGGGTTATTTGCAAATCAGAAAACCACATTAAGTGTATGATTTTGGTAAGTCATCATTCTGGACCTTGAATTATGTAGTTTTCTCAAATTTGTTATTCTAACTCTTAATACAAAATGTTTTTTAAAATCTAAGAGCCAATACTTTAGTAACAATTATAGAGTTGGTCAACTTGCTGGAAAAAAGTGAATACACCAACGTAATAAGACGGGCCTTGTTATATCACGAGACTTGGTTTAAAATTCCTGCTCTGCCATTTCGTATTTGAACTTGGCCAAGTTATTTCACTTCTGTGACCTTCAGTTTTCTCCTGTTGCACGGGGTGGTGCTCTAAAGATACTCGATACTCAATCCCATTGGCCTTGTGTACTGTGTGCACAAGGAACGATGACCTAGACTTTGCGCTGAGTTTTGCTAGTAAGTTCAGATTCGGTTTCCTTACAACATGCAGTGCATTTCCCGAGAGGGTGTGTTTCAGGTTTAAACTGTCCCACTGAACCGTGTGCTTTTGGCAGCAATCTGCTGAGGGAGTTTTTCAGAAACATACCTCAGTAGAAAAGAGCCTGGTTAGGAAAAAAAAAGAACGGCTAAACTTGCCCAGCAAGCAAATTCCTTGCATTCTGCAAACCAAATACGTATAAGACGAGGAAGCCAAAGCCGCCAACATAAATTAAATCCCCTGACGATGACTGTGACTCGCCTGTCCGCTGTGCATGGTCCTCAGATCCTGTTGTGAGTGGACTTCTTGGCTTTGTTTATCAATCTGCAGACACAGCCTGCAGTTCAAACTCAAGGAAGTGTCAGTCTTTTCAGCTCTGGAGTTTCTGACCTTAAAAGCACAGAGGGAGGGAGGCAGACCATAAGAGACTCTTAAATACAAAGGACAAACTGAGGGTGGATGGGAACCTGGCGGAGAGGGGAACATGGGTGATGGGCACTGAGGAGGGCGCTTGTTGGGATGAGCATGGGGTGTTGTATGGAAGCGATGAATCACACAAATCTACCCCCAAAACCAAGAGCACACTGCACTGTATGTTAGCCAATTTGACAATAAATTATATTTAAAAAAATTAAAAGGCACAGGCCTCCTTACACAGCAGCCACCGAGACAAACAGGCTCCTGTGCTCAAGGTCTTCGAGAAATCAAGACCGAACTTACGCGACCAGGGAAGGTACCAACCAGGCTGTCATAAAACGACACCTGCCATTCACTTTGCTAATTTGTATGTGGAAACTGGTGTTGGTGGGCGAGCCCAACTTGTGATACAAGGCACTTGTGTCATCGTTGATGAGGAAAACGGGAGGAGGGACAGAGATGGTGGGAGACGAAGGGCTGAGGGAAGGACATTCTTGAGGGACTTAGGACTTTGGAAAGTTCTGCGCATGTTGACTGATTGGGAAGGAATCCGATCTGGGTCTTGTCCCTGGTTCTGACCCCTTGTGCACACGAGGCCTCTTCTCTCTGTGCCAATTTCTTCTGAAAACAGATCTCCTTTTTTTTTTTTTTTAAATTTTTTTTTAATGTTTTTTTATTTATTTCTAGGAGAGAGAGAGAGACAGCGTGAGCAGGGGAGAGTCAGAGAGAGAGGGAGTCACAGACTGAAGCAGGCCCCGGGCTCTGAGCTGGCAGTCAGCACAGAGCCCGACGCGGGGCTCGAACCCACGAACCGCGAGATCATGACCTAAGCGAAAGTCGGACGCTTAACCGACTAAGCCACCCAGGCGCCCCAAAACAGATCTCCTTTTGTCTTCTCTTAAATGCAGGTTGAAACTTTCAGTGGGACAACATCAGTATAGATCCATCATTCATGGACTTTCTCAGACCCAGACGACTTTGGAATCATGAATTTGACATGTGCCATATCTGTTATAGTTCCAAGTTTTAGTCTGTCTTTAGCTTTCTTAATTGATGCTTGTTTAACTTGGAGACTTTTTGCAAGGTGAATGAGAAGGGCTGAAATTTTCAAATCTAGGGGTGTCTGGGTGGTTCAGTCAGTTAGGCATCTGGCTCTTGATTTTAGCTCAGTTCATGATCTCCCAGTTCATGGGATCAAACCCTGCATTGGCCTTTGTGTTGACAGTGGGGAGCCTGCTTGGGATTCTCTCTCTCTCTCTGCCCCTCCCCTGCTCAAGCATGTGCACTCTCTCTCAAAATAAATAAACATTAATTTTTTTTTTCAAATCTAAAGTATAACTTTTTTTTTTTACAAGTATTTGGAGGAAATATGTAAAGCCTTGTTATTGATAGGATAATCCTTTAAAAAATTTTTTTGATGTTTATTTATTTAATTTTGAGAGAGAGAAAGAGCACAAGCAGGGTAGGGACAGGGATGGGGAGATACAGAATCTGAAGCAGGCTCCAGGCTTTGAGCTTTTAGCACAGAGCCCGATGTGGGGCCCGAACTCATGAACCTTGAGATCACGACCTGAGTCGAAGTCGGGTGCTCAACGGACCGAGCCACCCCGGTGCCCCTAGGGTAATCTTTATAATAATGTTGATATTCAACTTTTACTCTCAAACCATTTTTCGGATCTATAATCTCATTTTGTTCTCATAATTTGCTCTTATTTGAGGAAAAAGATAAAATGCTTTAATTTTTTAAAAATGCTTCATTATCATTATTTTTTAATTAAAGTCATTTACCTGGATAAACATAAGTATTTTATGGGCAGCTGTTTGGACAAATGCTAATAAGAGCAGACTGGAAATGGCCACAGCATCCTGACTACCTGAACTCAGCTAATCCTCAGAGGCCCAAAGAGATCCCCTTGAAAACTGATTGGTTCTTGGATAATCCACGACTAGCTCATTCTTCTTCCACAATGCTTTGGCTTAAGACATTTTATGAAAGGATGCAGAAGGCCCATATGTGTTCACTGGAGATCTTATTAGGGAGTTAACCTGTTTTCTTCCATCAGAATTATTTTCCTTGTGATGAACGTTTTTAGTCATAAAGCTTACTCACTCACCAGTGTTGATCGAATGCTCATGTCAGTAGAAGTGCCACCATGTTTAACTAAGGTTTCCCCAAGAGTTAGCTTAACTAAGACTATTACTTTCCTAAATAAAGCAGCATGATTATCAGAGAATCTTGCTTCCCCTAACTGGTTCAATGCACACCACAGATTACCTGGACTGGAAAAGTTGCCAAGTCAAAGCAAAACATTAATTCTTCCTAGACATTTTGCGTTCAGAAGAGACCAAAGAAAAAGGTGTAATTTTGGTATCCTCGAGATGGGGAGCAGTGTGCCAGGTACATCTGTAGATTTGGGCCTGCGGTGCGTCAGCAGAGGACTCGTTGGCTGTGATAGGAAGAGTGGACAGCATGGATCCGGATTAAGTGAAAACCTCTCCACCCATGACATCAGGAATCCATTCGTGATATTTGAAACTGTACTGGGAAAATATTAAAAGCTTGAACCAAAGTTTATATGACAGCAGTGCCCATATATAAAGATAGACTCAACATTAGGTCAACTCCTTCACATTGGAAGAAAGAAGAGGCAGAGGTAAAAATAAATCGGTGAATAACCCCCAAAGAATTTTTGCCTGATGTTGAAATTTGCACCACTTTACAAATATCATTTTATATCTTTTAAAAAATTTTTTTAATGTTTATTTTTGAGAGAGAGAGGAGACCAAGTACGAACAAGGGAGGGGCAGAAAGAAAGGGAGACACAGAATCTGAAGCAGGCTCCAGGCTCTGAGCTGTCAGCACAGAGCCCGACGTGGGGCTTGAACCCACGAACTGTGAGATCACAACCCGAGCCAAAGTCGGATGCTGAACTGATTGAGCCACCCAGGTACCCCTATCATTTTATATCTTAAAGTGTTTCTTCCTCAATGTATATAAACTTTGTCTTCACTCATTGTCTCTGGAAGGGGGCAGGGGTGGTCAAGTGTCAAAGGATTTCTTTACACGCAGAATATGGAATTAAGATGGCTCAAGAAGATAAGAATTTTTGTCAAAAGAATAGTCCCAAAAGTGTACAAAATAAGCCCTTGAAATAGGTTCTGTCACTGGGGCACCTGGATGGCTTGGTCCGTCAAGCATCTAACTCTTGATTTCAGATGAGTTCATGAGTCCGAGGTTCATGAGTTCAAGGAGCCCTGTGTCGGGCTCTGTGCTGACGTGTGGTACCTGCTTGGGATTCTCTCCTCTCTCTGCTCCTCCCCTGCTCTCATGCACACGCATTCTTGCCCTCTCTCTCTCTCTCTCTCAAAATAAATAAAATAAACTTTAAAGAAGAGAAAGAAACAGGTTCTGTCACAAGAGCAGGGCTTTTCTCATATGCTGAAATGAGAACAATAAAGCTAAAAATAACTAAGAATTGTTTTTTTCAAAAAATATCCATTTAGTGTCTTTATTATTAGAAGATATCCGATGTCAACTTCAGAAGTATATCAAATCATTTTGTAAGGTTCCAGTTCTTTGATAGGCACCTCAGAGAGTTTCTATAGTTATCTTGGCTCTTATTAATCCAGTCTGGACTTGTTTTGTCCAAAGCTACCATTAACTTGGGCTTTTCATAGAGTAAAACTTTGGTAAAATAAGGGCCAATCTCTCTAAAATTTCCCAGTCTTACAGTTTTTTTTGAGCCACAAAGAAACATGGGTTTCATGTAAACATAAATAGCATTTATTAAGTGTATTCCAAAGATCACTAACTGGGAGGGGCTCTTGAGAAACAATTCTCTGGACAAGTAAGTGATACAAACTTGCCTTCCATATTCCTGATGTGGAGAGTCACAACTCACACAAGCATAGTAAGGACTTGGAAAAGCTTTAAGAACCCTATTTGGCTTTGCTTCATCGCCGTGAATTTTCTGACAGTGTCTAGAGCAGTAAGAGGAATCTCACTAGCTGATTTTGTGGTCTTCTGGAAAGCATTTCCAAACATATATTTAAATTTTTACCTGGTGGGGGGGGGGGCCGGGTTGGCCCTGTAAGTTAAGCATCCTACTTTGGCTCAGGTCATGATCTCGAAGTTTATGAGCTCAAGCCCTGGTTCGGGGCTCCATGCTGACAGTGCAGAACCTGCATAGGAGTCTCCCCCTCTCTCTGCCCCTCGCTCACTCACACTCCTCTCTCAAAAATAAAAATAAAACTTAAATTAAAAAATTCTACCTGGTGTGTTTATCCCAAAGATCTCTGCCTCAATCCCACTAAATATGAAGTAGAGTTTAAGAAAATTTAATATTTATTTATTATTTTGAGAGAGAGAGCGTGCAGGGGAGGGGCAGAGAGAGAGAGAGAGAGAGAGAGAGAGAGAGAGAATCTGAAGCAGGCTCCAGGCTCTGAGCTGTCAGCACCTGACGTGGGGCTCGAACTCCCAGACCTAGAGACCATGACCTGAGCCAAGGTCCGACGCCTAACTGAAGCCCAGGCGCCCCTGAAGTAGCGTGTTAATATCTAAGTTTTAACCTAAACTCTTAATCCGCACCGCCCAGTGTTGCTCATTGCTGGCTTCCAATATATGCCGACCTTCTGATTCCTTATCCTCTGCCTGGTCTCTGGCCGTGGGTACCTTCTGGGCCTTACGACGTCATGTTTGACTGATGTGTGTCAGGCACTTCCTAACTTGTATGTCCTTCCTGGTCCCCAGCTCCTTGGCTGGCATCTGCTCTCCGTGCGCTACTTGTATTCAATGGGATCTTCATGTAAAATTCAAGGTTGTGTCTGGCAAATGTCAAGTGAGAGGTGCAGGCTAAGTGTCACAGCGTTTCCAGGGGTGGGAAGGTCAGGGGCGACTTCACAAGGAGGAAAAGGATGCAGAAGGTAGGGCTGGGAGGCGACCGGACACCACGTGTAAGAGCCCTGAACTGGGCTCATGAACTTGAAATTTATCTTCTAGGCAGAGGGGACCACTGAAACTTTCTGAGAAAAGCACTGTCCCGTCTGCAATGAGAGGGAAGGACAGGGCTGGGATTCTGGTACCTTCCCATCCTTCTGGAGTCTGCTTCCAGCCACTGGAAGGCAAGAGCAGGGCTTTCAGTCCGAACCCTCCAACCAGTCCCACCTAGTTTTGCCGCTTAGCTTATGATCTTGGGAAAGGCTTAATGTCTCTAAACCTCAGTTTCCACATGTATGAAATGATTTCAAAAGCTGCCTCTTCGGAGACTAGTTCTTGTCCAGAGACAAGTTCAGTCCTCAAAAAGAGACTGTGCTGTGGGAATAAAACACGGCTAAAGGTGTGGCTAAGGAAGCTGTGCGCTTGGCCACCATCTACAGCTTCCACGGCTCCAGTTTCCAGAAACCTCGATGGTCCTGTTTGCCCCGCACGATCCCTGAGCCCGCACAGCCCTAGGAGCCCACAGCAGAGAGAATCCTGCTGCTCGTGTAGTTTTTCTTCCCCAGTTGCTGTGTCAGTGCGGTCGCCGTGACCCCTCCACCCTCTGCTTTCTTCATGACCGTGAGCCTTAGCCTGAGCCCTCCTTACGAGGAAAGCGGCCAGCTGGCCTGGCTCTGGGGCATGACTTCTTGAAACCCAATCTGCCCAATTACCTCCCGTGCACAGGACACAGTCAGAGGGAGGTGAAACCAATTGACCCTGACCTGGCAGTTTTTGCCAAGAACTGGAAAACTGAGATCCCCTCGTGGCTTCCCCCTTCCTTCTTTCTGAAGTTCGTTCACAGGGGGAGGGAATGCCCGATGGGAGTGGTCTGTAACGCCTCTCACCTGGACACGACTCGGGGCCCAAGGTGTTGCCAGTAACTAAAAGAAGGTCTCCTCTGGGAGGGTTTATTGTAAACGAAAGACACTTAGTAAGTAGTTACTAGCGGCCATCATTTTACGTTCCTTCCGGTTTTGTCTCTAGCTGTTGGGATCTTATGAAATTGATTTTAACCCCTCAGCCCAGACTCTCACTTTCTGGAACTGAAGGCCTCATCTTACTCTCTCCTCGCGTGGGGCTTCTTCATCAAGTGTCCATTCGGCCTCTTGTCCCGGGCCCTGCATGTCTGACACCCTCCTAGCACGCCACCCAACACCGTAGCCTATGGGGTGGGGGTGGGGGACTGGGCCCGGACTTGGTTTCTAGGGAAGAACTTGAGTGGGCTCTGAGCTGCAGGGGAAAAGCCCATGGAGGAGGAGGGACAGGTGAGAGAGACAGAGACTGAGAGGGGGTGGAGGGAGGGGAGTGAGAGGAAGGGGGAGAGAGAAATGGAGAGAGAGCAGGAGGGAAAGAGAGAGAAATGGAGAGAGGGGAGAGGGAGGGAGAGAGAAAGAGAGGGGTAGAGAAGGAGGGAGAGGGAGGGAGAGAGAGAGAGAGAAAGAGGGAGAGAGAAGGAAAGAGGGAGAGGAAGGGAGGGAGAGAGAGAAATGGAGAGGGAGAGAGAAAGGAGATGAAGAGAAGGAAAGAGAGGAAGGGAGAGAGGAAGAGAGGGAGAGAGAAGGAGGGAGAGGGAGGGAGAGAGAAGGAGAGAGAGAGAGGAAAGAAGGGAAGGAAAAGGAGGGAGAGAGAGAGAGAAAGAATGAGAGAGAGAGAGAGAGAGAAAAGGAGGGAGGGAGAGAGAGACACTGTTGGGGCAGTCTCAGAGGGGGGTAGGAAGGAGAGGAAATAGCCTTCTGAAGGTCACACACGGTGGGGTACGGTGAGGCGAAAGCATTGACCTGATAGGGCGTCTCTTGCAAAGACGTGGAAGAAGGGGATAGAAGACTGTGTGTGTCTGCAGGAGAGGAGGTACTATAGATACAATATCTGTATCACATTATTAGGAAACCACCGGACACACCCTCCCAGTGGAGAAGAGCCTGGAGCACGGATTGAGTCTGAGCTTAGTTCAGTGATCTCGCTGGTGCCTCCTCATGTGCCTGTTGACTGTGCTTTTTCTGGTCTTCTGGGGGCCGGGGGTGATTTTTTTTTTTAATTTTAATGTTTTTTAATTTATTTCTGAGAGAGAGAGAGCGCACGAGCGTGGGAGGGTCAGAGAGGGAGACAAAGAATCCGAAACAGGCTTCAGGCTCTGAGCTGACTGTCAGCACAGAGCCTGACACGGGGCTCGAACCCACAAACTGAGATCATGACCTGAGCCAAAGTCGGACGCTTAACTGACTGAGCCACCCAGGAGCCCCCTGGGGGTGATTTTTATACAGAACATTTCAAGTCGACATTCTCATTCTTGTGTGTCCCAGAAGCCCGAATCCTGCTCAAAATTTAAAGGCTGTATTCTGCCTCATCAACTTCCCTACTGATTAATTGCATTTATAATGAAATATCAGGTCTTTCAAATGAATGCAATACCAGCAGGATTGTCAGAATATCTTCCTGGATTTATAAATAGGTATTTAGAGGCCTTCCAACGCTAGGCAATAAGCAGACTACACTAGAGCTTGATCAATAAATAGTTTACAGAGCAAATCACTTGTTTTTATATGAATTGGTGGGGAGTTGCTCAGTAGTGGTCTCTGCAGTAGCACACTGAACATTTTTCTCTGTTTTATTACAAACATTAAGCAGCTTAAAGCCGCACTAGGACTTTGGGGATACATTAGAGATATATTTTATGAGCTGTGGATTAGATAACAGTATCCTATCAAAGGAAAGTTTCTTGAATTTGACAACCACACCGTGGTTCTGTAAGAGAGTAGCTTCGTTCTTGGGCAAACAGTCATGTCCTCGGGGGTAAAGGGACGTAATGCATGCAATCTACTCTCAAATAGTTTCAGGGAAAATATATGAGGATGGGGGTGCCTGGCTAAATGGACTTTGCAGGATTCTTGCTGATCTTGGGCAACACAGAGACAAACAGAAGCCCAAACGTCAAGGCCTAGGCGAGAAGAGAGTTCAGGAGAGCCTGGACTTGAGTTTGGTCCAAGAGAATTTATGTCAGATGGCCAGCAGTGGTTTGCAGAAAGAAATAATGTGAATTGAGCCGAATAACAAGAAAGACTTACTTTCTGCAATTAGATCCTTTTATTCTACACACCCTTCGCTACCAAGGCTGACCTTGACCACTGTAGTTAGGCTCCTCTGAGCCCTCTTTTTTTTTTTTAAACCGAATTCTTTTTTTTTAAACTTTTTTTAAAAATTTATTTCTGAGAGAGAGAGAGAGAGAGAGAGAGACAGCGTGAGCAGGGGAGGGGCAGAGAGTGAGGGAGACACAGAATCCGAAGCAGGCACCAGGCTCTGAGCTAGCTGTCAACACAGAGCCCGATGTGGGGCTCGAACCCATCAACCGTGAGTTCATGACCTGAGCTGAAGTCGGACGCTCAATGGTCTGAACCACCCAAGTGCCCCTGAGCCCTCTTTACGATGGGGCCTCAAAGTTGGCCCCCTTCTTGGGTTCGGCCTTCCCAGCCCAGACTTAGCAAAGAATCCTGCCAGGTCATCTAGAAGAGTGCCCTAATCTTCACGTGTCCTCTGCGTAATAGCCAACCACCCCTCCCCTCCAACCTCATTCCTTGCGTATAAATTCTCATGTGTCCTTGCCTTATTCAGAGGTGAGCTAAGTCTCTCCCCCACTTCTGCAATAGTCTTGAAAAAAAAAAAAGAAAAAGCTGTCGTACCATTTTAACAAATGTCAGAATAATTTTCTCCTGAACAGCACATATTAGGTCCCAGGTCTTGCTTTTGTGGAAATGCTGAGACAGCTCCCGGCTTAGATGGAAGTGCTTACGGATCTAACAGGGAGAGGGAGGCTTCCACAGAAAGACAGTCGTGCAGATGAATAAGTGACACGTTAAGAGCTGTAACACTGGTAGGAATCAGCTGTGTGGGAATCCAGAGGGCGGGAACATGTACCCTGAGAAAGTCTGCCTGAAGAATGGGCAGAACTTTGCCAGGGAGAGAAACAGAGGCGAGAATATTCCAGGAATGGGCGTCTTCCATGTCGTGGCTCAAACAAGCGATTCCATTTGGTAGGGATTCCAGGTACTGTTTTGGGGTCCCCCTCAAATCACTCCATGGGGTGCACAGCTGCTGTGTCTACCGTCAGCTGGTCAAGTGCACTGGCCCAAGACCCTGCCCCAAGGGAAATGCCCACCTCCATGGCCCACATGCACCAGTGCCCTGCCTTGGCTATTATAAAGGGATTTACTAAAAAGGAACGGGGGTGCCCTGTGGCTTTAAAGGTAAAAGAAATGTTTCTCTCTTTCTTTACAAATAAAATCTGTCTTTCAGTTCTTCTGAAAGTTACGGAGAAGACTGAGGAGGGTGAAAAGCAGGGAAGGAAGAAGGAGAAGAGAAAGCTGGCACCAGTGCTTGGAAAATGACTCCCTGCCTGTGGAAAATGTTTTAGTAGTTTCTCCGGGGCAAAGAAATCGTGCCGAAAAGCACATGGAAAATGCAAGCAAAATATTTTTAGCTAGTGACCTTTTTGTGAGAGTAGTATCTCCTTTAAAAGGAAAAATTATCAGAAGAATGTTATGGGACTAAGAGTCGGAAGGGAGGTGAGAGCGGGGGTCATAAGCCAGAGGTAAAAAATAGCCAAGTTTGTGGGACGCATGTGTGGGGCCTGCGAGCACAGCACCTCATCTTTCTCAACAGGGGCTCTGCTCTGCGTCTGGTATCACTGCCTCTCCGGCCCTGCTGGAATGTGTCTCAGAGCCATGACTCTCTTCTCAAATGTTCCCATATAGCTCCCTGCCTCTCTCCCTCCCTACCTCTACCCATTTTTCTCTACTGCGTTCAGGAAAGAGCAGCACCTGGGAGGTGATGGGGCGGGCTTCTGGTTACGAGCGCCATCTTGAGAGTCACAATGGCCTGAATTTGAGTCTAGGCTCTGCTACCTACTCTGTGAGTGACCTTGGGCAAGTTACTCAAGTTCTCTGGGCTTCTGTTTCCTCATCTGCAGGCTGGGAAGGATAGTAGCACCCACCTCACAGGAGGGCTGGGATGGTTAAAGGAGAGAATGGTGCAAGGGAATTCTCAGGACAGAGAGAGGAGCTCAGTAGAAACCTACCTACTATCTGCTCGAGGGGGGATGAGTAGGTGATAAGCCAGCTGCTGGGGACGCCCCACGCGGCTCATTTGCCTCTCATACTTTTCTGGCTTCATGCCAGCACACCCTGGCTTTACTCTGTTGTACCTGAGTGGATTGCTTTGACGGAATAAACTCCGCCCTCATCCCTCTCTGGGTTCGGCAGGATTCTCTAACAGGTTCGTTCTCAAAATCCTCCACTGTCCCTAGAACAAACACAACTCCAAGTAAAATTATGATGCGTGTAGGGCTTGGCTTTGCTCTTGTGTTGACTTGGTTCCTCTCTACCTCCTCTTTCTGTAGATTTCTCATCCCCATGGCTTCCCTGCCCCCCTAATGTCCCCACTACCCAGGGGTCTTGCTGTCTGGATGTCTTTACTGAAGCAGCCTGTCCAGTCCTATCTTCTTCATTTTCCAGGATGGCTTTTCCAGGCGGCCCACCCCTGCTCTCATTTCCTGGGACAGGAAATTCACAGGTGACCATATGAACGCCTTCCTTCTTTTCCTGGGCCTCTCTTCTCATTTTGATGAGGAAGGCACATCTCTTCCAGGGAACTAGGAGGAACACATTTCCAGCACACTCCCAGTGGTACCAATCATATAGGAATTCCTTTCTTCCTTGTAGTTAGGTTGGCTCCAGCCACACCAGGGTCATGGCTCTCAAGAGACGCACAGCCAGATAAAGGGTTGCAGGGCTGAGAGCTAGACAGGTCACAAAGCAGAGGTGGGTGCGTGGACAGGCCATCCTGAGACGGCGATCTGGTTGTACCGGGTGTTTTATTAGCATGCCTTCGCTGCTGGGAACAATTCTTGGAATGGATACAAAGTCCTTTCCTTTTCTCGGAAAGTCTTGTTGAACTCACCAGAGCTGTTGGAAAGGAGTGAGCCTCCAGGGCTTGCGTGCTGGGAGTTCAAGGACTCTGTGGGGTCTAGGTCTTCTGTGTTATTAACATTCTTTCCTCTTGAGGTAGGTAGGGATTTCCAAACCTTTGTTTTCCAAACCTGCCAAGACCCAGCCACACCTCTAGTAGCCCTTGTATCTGACCCTCTCACTCAGCCTTGATCTTGGCCCATCCAAGGGGGCCCCCTCAGCCTCCCTCACCTGCCTGCTTTCTCTACTTGTCCTTTCCTCCTTCTTCTCCCCTCTTTAAGGAACCACTTTTTCCTCTGCCTCTTGAAGGCCAGTGCTTCTGACCTTGACCAGCCAAAGTCTCTGACCTTGACTGAGTCCTCCTACAAACCCCAATGACTTGATTCTATTATCTGTGCCTTTTTTTTTTTTTGTCTTGTGATGCTCTCCTTACAGATGATTATGAATAGTCTCACATATTTGTAGCCTTTTCGAGTGGGAAAAACCTAGGTCCCCTCCTTCTTTGAGAGGTTGCAAGTCCTATCTGACTCCCCTTGTTTGCTCACCCGTCACATGGGCTCCCATTCTATAACATCTGTCCTGTCCTTCCCCATCTGCCATTCCCATGGAAGAGTCCCCCCTGTTCTTCTAGCCCTTTCTCCTGCACTGAGGCCTCCAGTCTCCTCCTCACTCAGTGAGCCCACATACTTCTGTTTATAGATATTTCTCTGAAATGCGTTGTTAATCATATCACCCTCTTCCTCAAAAACCAACAAATCATTGTAAAATAAGTTCCCCAACTCTGATGTCATGCACTTTCATCATCTGACTCCATGGAACATTTCAGCTCTGTCTCTCACTGTTCACGTCCAGTGTGGGGTCCAGGCAACACCACATGGACTAGGCATGCACTCTGCTTTACCCCTCCAGGATCTGCACAAACAGTCCCCCATCTGTGATACCCTCCTTTTCCAAGAACTTTTTAAAAACACATATATTACAAATATACATTATTTTAAAACTTACTATTTTAAGCATATAACAGTGACAGTTCAGTGGCATTTGGTACATCCACACTGTTGTGCGACCATCACCACTGTCTGCCCCCAGAATTCTTTTATCTTCTGCAACTAGAACTCCACAGCCATTGAACGCTAACTCCCCATTCTCCCTCCCCCAGCCACCAGAAGCCACCTTCTACTTTCGGTCTTCATGAATTTTTCCACACTGGAGACCTCTTGTAAGCGTAATTATACAGTATTTGTCCTTTGGTGACTGGTTGATTTCACTTAGCATAATGTCCTCAAAGCTCATCTATGTCATAGATGTGTCAGAATTTTCCTCCTTTTCTTAAGACTGAATAATATTCCATCATTTGGATGATCGTGTTTTGTTTATCCATTCATTCGTTGATAGACACTTGGGTTGTTTCCACCTTTTGGTGATTGTGAATAGTGCTGCCATGAACATGGGTGCGTAAACATCTGTTCTTGTCCTTGCTTCCAATTCGTTTTGGTATATAACTGGAAGTGCAGCTGCCGGCTCATAGGATAATTCTATTTTGAATTTTTTTGAGGAGCTGCCATATTGCTCTTCAAGTAACTATGGCATTTTACATTCCTAACAACAGTGCACTGGTATTCCAGTGTCTCCACATCCTGGTCAACATTTGTTATTTTCTTTCCTTTTTTTTTTTTTTTTTTTTTTTTTTTTTTTTAGTATTTTTAATGTTTATTTTTGAGAGAGAGACAGACAGACAGACAGACTGAGCACGAGTGGGGGAGAGGCAGAGAGAGAGGAAGGCACAGAATCTGAAGCAGGCTCCAGGCTCTAAGCTGTCAGCACAGAGCCTGTCTCGGGGCTTGAACTCACGAACTGTGAGATCATGACCTGAGCTGAAGTTGGACGCTTAACTAACTGAGCCACCCAGGCGCCCCTTTTTTTCTTTTTTTAAATAGTAGCCATCCTAATGGGTATGAAGTGGTTCCACAGTCTCCTTTTGAACTATTTTGAAATATTCTCTTAAAATTAGCAGACTGTTTTTGTATCTTTATTACTTAATGATAAAAACAAGACATGCCCATTAGAACAAATTCAAAGAGGGGTACCTGGGGGGCTCAGTCAGTCAAGCGTCTAACTTTTGGTTTTGGCTTAGGTCATGAACTTATGGTTCGTGGGTTTGAGCCCCACATTGGGCTCTGTGCTCTCAGTGCGGAGCCTACGTGGGATCCTCTCTCTCTTCCCACCTCTCTCTGGCTCTCCCCTGCTTGTCTTGTCTCTCTCTCCCAAAACAAATAAATAATCTTTAGAAAAAAAGAACAAATACAAAGATTCCCTTAAAAGAAAAAACACAACCCCAAACCCAAACCGAAACCTAAACCCAAACCCAAACCCAAACCAAAAGCCCTGCAAGGCATTGGAGTCACTATAATACTACTATAGCTGCTCTTCTTCAAACCTTTCTCTACTCCCAAACTTCTTTGACATTTCGCTTTTATCTTCCCCACCAGCTGCACCCCTGCATGAGGGAATGATGTTGGCACGCCTGCTCAGTTGTTCACAGTATGTCCATTCCCACTGGTTATTGCCTGCACTTTGCTGCTTACTTGATATTTAGAATATCAGTCTTTGCCTGGGAGTCCTTTCTCCTGGATATCTCAAGCTCAAAATAGAATTAAGAGAGAGGAGGTTCTGGGGCAGCAGCCACGAGCCAGAGGAAGCATCTACCCTGAAGGACTTCTCATTTGGCTCACTCAGTAAGACTCCCTGTAGGACCCTGCCCAAGGCCCAGGTAAAATGAAGTCACTCTCCCCACACTCTTCCTACTTCCCACTCCCAATGGAAGCCACGTCTTCTTCTTTTTTGTGCTCCTACAGCACTTTATTGGGGTCTATAATTACATATGATTGTTAATAAACATATTGCTCTTTATTACAGTTACGTGTATATATCTATCCTCATCATCGGAACTGTTGGCTTTTTCACTCCCTTCAGTGAGGGCCAAACTATCTTGCATGTAACAGGCATAAGATAAACGTTACCCAATTCACCTGCTCCGGGGCTATTGCTATGGAAGGCACTGGTGATTTCATCACTGCACTTGTCTGGACATGTGTGCAGTATTGAAATTCTCCGGGTTCGCCCGGGTGAGTGCTAGCAGCAATAGCCAGACCACTAACGGTGTGTCTTCCAAAAGATGCTGACTGGGACTCTGGGTCTGGCCTGTGGTTTAGAAATGACACCTAGGGTTGCTTCTTGGGGGTCTCTCTGCCACCGAAGTCACTTCCTGGGACAGACTTTCTGCACCCCCAGGGATGGGGGTAGGCAAGAAGCTGTTATGTCAAGAAAGAACATGGCGATGGGGAATCTGGTTTCTCTTCTGAGATCATTCTCATCAAGGCCCATTCTGAAGGCTTCTCCCAGGCTGGCGCACAAGAATCTGGTTGGAATCCACAGGCTGGAGGCGGCAATGCGTGATGGCTCTCCCACAGTACCATGTGGCTTGTTCGTGGCGAGACCTTAAATTCTTAAACTTTGGCTACCCTGTTGAGGCAGGGAGTTTTCTAAGAGACACAAAATAAGGGACACTCTGGAGAGCTGGGCCACAGCACATATCAGCTAATCAAGATTGCAGAGCATGAAGTGACAAAGAAAAGGAACAGAATAATCAGGAATTTGTCCTCATGAACGGAGGCAGTGGCCAGACAAATGACTTGTACTGTATCACGGTAGGACAGGACCATGGAGTGTGTAGGACACCGTCCGGGGTTGGGGCAGATCGTCCACGTAAGTATGCGGATGCTGCCTGGCTGCGCTAGATAGTTGATGGCACATCAGGACGTCACCCAGTCATAGGGGACTGGGGTTGAGGTGAGATCAGCACTTTCTCACAGCGTAGCTCTAGTGTGAGTCCCTGACATTAAGTTTTGAGTGCTGAGGCCTCCATTTCAAAGGCGGTCATCTGGAAGAAACACACTGCCCACCACACCACTAGATAAGGAACCAGGCCACCCCACCCATGAATTCCCCTTTTAGAAATCCCTGAGTGCCAAAGATAACGGACTGAGTGACCTCGCTTTTCCCTTCCCGAGCTTTCATTTCTGCTCTTGTTTTAAGCTCGCCAATAAAGGGTGAACCTGAGAAACCCGAGGCACCCCGCTTTTGACCCCAATAAAGCAAAACCCCAGATCGGGCAGTTCTGGACCTTCACTCTCTCTCTCTCCCGCCACGACCTCACTCTGTGGTCTTCGGCATGCTCTGTACCCTCCAGGATGTGTGCATAATAAACTTTGTTCAAAACTTGTCATCAAAACAGGAACCCTGAGAGCCAGTCCAGCCACAACACTGGCTCAGGTCAGGGGCATGTCCGCAGGGGCCGCCCCAGCAGTGTGGGTCCCGGTGAGGGCTGCGGGTGCACCTAGCTGACAGCATTTTCACGGAGAGGCTGAGGTTGACCCCCAACAGTAGCCTCCAGAGAGCTTCCATCCGCAGTGAGAAATTTCAGCCCCGAGAAAAGCAGTAACACCAGGACGACTTAGGTTAGCCAGGAAAGTGAGAAAGAGGGGGAAAGGGGAAATGGGAAGGGAGGAAACAGGTGGCTCAGAATCCGAGCTACGTCACTTCATTTGAGTTTTGTCAAGGTTAGAATATGATGCAGAGCAGGAGAGCGGCTAAGAGCCTCTTTTCATATTACACCCCCTAGACCTTGCCTTTAAAATCTTGCCATTCCTGGGGCAGCTGGGTGGCTCGGTCAGCTGGGCATGGTGACCTCACAGTTCAGGGGTTGGAGACTCACATCAGGTTCTGTGCTGACAGCTCAGAATCTGAAGCCTGCTATGGATTCTGTGTCTCCCTCTCTCTCTGCTCCTCCCTCACTTGCACTCTGTCTCTCAAAAATAAATTAATGTAGGGGCGCCTGGGTGGCTCAGTCGGTTGAGTGTCCGACTTCAGCTCAGGTCATGATCTCATGGTTCGTGGGTTCGAGCCCCATGTCGGGCTCTGTGCTGAATGCTAGCTCAGAGCCTGGAGCCTGTTTCGGATTCTGTGTCTCCCTCTCTTTCTGACCCTCCCCTGCTCACACTCTCTCTCTCTCTTTCTCTCTCTCTCTCTCTCAGAAATAAATAAAACACATTAAAAAAAATAAAAATAAATAAATTAATGTAAAACATTTTTTTAAGTATTTAAAAAAAATAAAATCTTATCATGCCTATTTTTTTCAATGTGTTTTATTTATTTCTGAGAGGGCGAGAGAGATAGCATGAACAGGGGAGGGTCAGAGAGAGAGGGAGACACAGAATCGAAAACAGGCTCCAGGCTCTGAGCTNAGCTTCCAGAAGCTTCCTTTGTGAATAATCTCTTAATCACCTTTATTTTAGGAACTTGGAATAGGTAACAGAACTACAAAGGACTCATCCAAAGCCACAGATAGGACTTGGACACACACACACCCCTACACCCCCCCCACCCCCCACCCCCAGCACCCCAGGGCAGAACTTGCAAGGGTCTGGTCTCATTTAGAGCTTTCCCGTCAGGGATCAACCCCTGTTCTTGGCCCAGCTGCCCTGAGGGCGGGGTGCAGGAGCCTTAGGAAACGGAAAAAAACAGATTGTAACACCACTTGTTTTGATTCTCCAAACAACCCACCCCCACCCGCCCCAGCCGCTTTTCCCCACTGGAGTTTGGGCACTCTCTGGTTCCATTTGTTCTCATACAAAGGGAAAAAATAGATCTGTTTTGAGTCCCAGCGTACCTGATTCGGTTACCTGACATCGGGCTGTTTTGTTTTCTGCGATGCCTACAGCTGCACACATTCCTTTCTGGGGTGAATGCTTTGTAGGGGCATAAACAGCCAGCTAAGCTGCAGGGAATAAACCTGGAGCTGACTTGTCTTTCTCTGGAGCTACATTCCTGCAGAGATAAATATACAGCAAGACAGACAGATTATAAAGGAGGAAGGACGCCCTGTCAGCATGGGGGCTCCAGAGAGAACAAAAGGGTTATCGGGTGCAGAGGCTGGAATAGAATAAAAATCTATCAGGACTGGGGAAACACTGGAGGCCTTCCTGGGGAACCACCTGCAAAAAATAAAAATAAATAAATAACATCTGGCCGTCCCAGGAAATCCATCCCTGGTCAGCCTGAGTGACAGCCACACTTGAGAATCCATGGGGAGTAATGCCAGACGATGGAGAGGAGAGAAGCCACTGCCTTCAAGTTCTTCAAGTTTCTCTCTGAGCAGGGCGCGCTGGACCCAGGCACAGGGTTTATTCCTGAAGCTGCCTCAGTTGAACTCAGAGGAGCTGGGGCAGGTGGGGACTGGGGCCTGTCTCCGAAACCGGCCATGCTAACCTTTCAGACCGGGACGGCAACAGATCCACCAAGGAGTGGGTGTTTCTAACACACTATATGGTCGGTTGATTTTACATTTTAGACTATAAAAGCTGATGCTCTCGCCCAGCCCCTTCAGTTTCTGTTTTGTTTGCTTGTTTCTTTGTTGCTGGCAAGCCTGCTAGAATCCAGTGAACCAAATCAAGGCTGTCTTTCGCCCTGACTTTGTGCAATCTCTATTCCTTTGCAGCTCCAGCAGCTAATGAAAACCGTGCTCAACAAAGGTCAATTTCTCCTCTGTTTCAATGGATGGTTAACCTTTGAGTCCACCAACTCCGTACCTAGGTTCAGCTTTCTTCCCCCCCTCCCCCAATCCTTTTACCTACCTTTAATTAGAGTACATTTTGTCTGGAGGCCACAAGGGGTTTCAGATCCCATGGGTCACTTGCCCTCCGGTGACAGAGAGCCTATAGAACTGCCCTACGGGCACCCAGTTGAGTGTCAGGAGTTGGGGGAAACAAAGCCAGGAAAGGCAGGTGCCCTTTTAAAAAACCTCAGCCTTCTGGTTAATATAATAATGGAGCCATTATGTCTTTTAAGGGGCCTTTGGGCTTGCCCTAGCTTTTCCAAACAGAAACCCTCAGCTAGAGATTCAGGCCCTGTACCTCCTCACCAGTGTGCCAGGGCTGAATGCCAGGGTCAGTGCTCATCTCAGAGAAAATAGCTTCAATTTTAAACACCTGTCATCTAAGCTCTTCCTCTTGCTCTTCTTAATAAAATCTGCCCTGTTTGCTCTGCAGACACTTCTATTGTCAAATCTCAACTAGTTCCTGTGCGGCTGAGCCATCCTTCCTCCAGAAAGTAACTCCCCCGCCCCCAAACACACACACACATCCCGTACCAACCCAGCCTTCCATGTGGTCATGTGGTTCCACACTGACCAGCCGTGTTCACAGGTGCCGGGTAAGTCTCTGATGCTGTTGAATTTTGGAAGTGAGACAGCTGCCTTCATTCACGCATTCATTCATTCACTCATGTATTCCTTCACTCATAAATTAATTTTGAGTGTCTAGTATGTGCCGGTCCCTGGTCTGTGCACTTGAAATATGTGGAGAAACAAAAAAACCTGTTGCCTTGAAAGCTCTTATTATGGGGAGACTGGGTGGCTCAGTCTGTTGTGCATCTGACTTTGGCTCAGTTCATGATCTCCTCGCTCTGTGGGTTCGAGCCCCGCATTGGGCTCTGTGCTGACAGCTTGGAGCCTGGAACCTGCTTTGCAATCTGTCTCCCTCTCTCTCTGCCGCTCCCCGACTCATGCTTTCTTTCACTCTCAAAAATAAGTAAACATTAAAAAATTTAAAAAACCTGAAAGCTCACATTATAAGGGAGAGAGGGGAGTATGGGAGACAGGTGGTAACCGATAAACAATAAAGAAATTGGGTGGTGCATTAGGAGTTATAGAAACAAAACAAAAGCAAAACTAGAGTCGATAAAGGGGAATCTGGTGTGCAGAGGGAGTGGGGAAAGGAAAATTTATTTTTAATTTTAATTTTAATTTTTAAAATTTAAATCCAAGTTAGTTATTATGTAGTGTAATAATGATCTCAGGAGTAGAATTTAGTGATTCAACACTTACATACAACACCCAGTGCTCATCCTAACAAGTGTCCTCCTTAACGCCCATCCCCCATTTAGCCCATCCCCTTACCCAACACTCCTCCAGCGACCCTCAGTTTGTTCTCTGTATTTAAGAGTCTCTTATGGTTTGCCTCCCTCCCTCCATCTCTCTCTCTCTCTCTCTCTCTCTCTTCTCTCCCTTTCTCTCTCTTTAATCTTATTTTTGCTTCCCTTCCCTTATGGTCATCTGTTTTGTATCTTAAATTACACATATGAGTGAAATCATATGATATTTGTCTCTGGCTGATCTATTTCACTTAGCGTAATACACTCTAGTTTCATCCACATTATTGCGAATGGCAAGATTTCATTCTTTTTGAATGCTGAACAATATTCCATTGTGTGTGTGTATATATATATATATGCATATATATGCTACATCTCCTTTATCTATTCATGTGTTAATGGACATTTGGGCTCAGGAAAGGAAAATGGTAATAAAGTTTCAAGTGCAAGTTGACTGAACTAGTGAGAAAAATGATAAATGAGCATTTCTGTTTCCTCTTATGAAGAAGCAGTCTTTCCAATAAACAAGTATTGGGCAGTGGTGCATGCATTGCTCTCTGCAGAATCAAATTTTATATTCTGCAGATACTTATATTTATTTAGAAAACAATATTCAGATTATCATTGTATAATTATAGACACATATATATGTATACACACATGCATACACATAATAATACATGCTGTAAGTCAATTTAAAAATGTGCCATCAAGGAGCTTTGATACCTCTTTCAAATCAGGTAGATATATATTCCCAGATATATGAAACTTCTAGCTGCCCAAATTGTCTTTTTGTTTCTTCAGGAAGAAGCTTCTAACATGATCAGCTCACATCTCTTGGTAACACGAACGGCAGAGACAACTCCCTGCCTTTTTTTTGATCCAGTTCTGCTGATCGAGCTTGAAGCAACTTCATTCTGGCCTTCGGCCCAAGATGGCTTTTGGGGGCAGAGGAAACTCCAGGCAACGGGGCGGGTGGAGGGGAGGCTGGCCCAGCAACAGACACTCCGGGTAAAGTGCTCCTGGTAAAGGAGGATGGGGCAGGGGAGCAGGGTGATCGTCCGCACATCTTGCACACATCATTCAGCTCTGAACCCAAGCAACAACCCCAGTTTCTGGTTTCTTTGAAAGCATTTGGTGCACAAATAAGCAAATCAGGGGTAAGGAATGTCCAGTCATTGTTCAAGGATTTTCTGGAATTTGGAGCATTGTGATTTGTGTTGTTTAGAAAGGCTTGGTGGCTTGTTTATCATACAGCGCAGGCTCATGAATAACTTCCTGGGGGACTGGCCCACATTCTTGGTACTGTTGGCGTCTCTTGCCCAGCAAGGCTCACTCAGGGCGTCTTCCCTACATCCTGTCTGAGAATGACCTTCTTTTCTCCACTTACTAAGCTCCGAGTCCTTATTGAAATGACCTCCTGTCAGGAAGGCCCACTGTGGCGCCTGGCAAGAGAAAACAGTTTTGGTTTCTAGGAAGTTACACACACACACACACACACACACACACACACACACGCAGTCTCGTTCAGAAAAGGCAAAATGTTTATGTTCCTCCACAGGGCTGATACGGAAAACCAGGAGACATTCCAGCAACATCCAGGACAGAGGTGAAGACAGGTGCAGGGAACACAGCTGGTAATCAGGGAACACAACGAGCATCGTGTCCCCAGGCCCAGCTGCCTTAGTGACCCCGCCATGCGGATGTGGGTGCGTAAACAAAGCCAAGGGCATACGAGTGTGTACCGGTGGCTACACTCAGGCTAGAAAACGACTCAGACGAAAGCCTGCGATGTCTAAGCATTTCAGAGAAAGTAACCATGGAATTTATTTTAACGCCTAGGCAGAATTTTGCTCTTGCCCAATAGGTTCTAAAGCTGCCAAGCTTTTTTGACTTTTCCAAGTGAGGCCAGTGAGAGTGAAGGGAGCCCCAAAGAAACACATAGGTATGTTCTTTAAATTCACTCCGGGTCTTACATGAGATCTGCTAGAACATGAAAAAAACTGTTAGGACTCTGATGACCAAAGGGTTGTGCCTTGCGTTTTGGGTCATCTGTTAGTTGTCATGCAGAACTATGATGCCCACGTCAGGTGTTCAATGTGCCTCATCCCCTCTCTGGGCTGGTGACGAGGGCTGGTGTCACTGGCGGGTGACCTGTGTCCGGGTCCAGGCCCCACTCTCAGAAGGGACCCACACCTTCTTTTTTACACTCTGCTGTCACCATCTTAAAATTCTTCTTTTTCCCCAGTCTTTAATTTTTGTTAATTTCTTTTTTATTTGAGAGAGAAAGAGATAGCACGCAAGTTGGGGAGAGGGGCAGAAGGAGAGAGAGAGATAGAGAGAGAGAGAAAGAGAGAGAGAGAAAGAGAGAGAGAGAATCTTTTTTTTTTAATGCAGATCTAAGACATTTTATTTATTTATTTATTTATTTATTTTTATTTATAGGAGAGATAGAGAGAGAGTGTGAGCAGGGGAGGGTCAGAGAGAGAGGGAGTCACAGACTGAAACAGGCTCCAGGCTCTGAGCTGGCTGTCAGCACAGAGCCCGACGTGGGGCTCGAACCCACGAACCGAGAGATCATGACCTAAGCGAAAGTCGGACGCTTAACCAACTAAGCCACCCAGGCGCCCCAAGAGAGAGAGAATCTTAAGCAGGCTCTACGCTCAGCACAGATCCCAACACAGGGCTCAATCCTGGGCCCCTGGGATCATGACCTGAGCTGAAATCAAGAGTTGGACGCCCAACCGACTAAGCCACCCAGGTGCCCCACCATCTTGAAATTCTTAACAATGTTGTCTTTGAACTTGTGTTTTGGAAATGATGTCCAATTGGAGAGGAGAGCACGCACGTTAGCTGAGTAGTTACATGCAATATGGATGCCTATTGGTTGTTGTTCTTACTGGCCATTTATTTGTGCTATTTGGAGATGCCCCATGAGCATGGAATTCCACAGGATTCCAGATGTGCCAGAGTCCGGGGAGGACATAAAGCAAATACAAGGTAAGCGCCTATGACTAAGTTGGGAGCAGAAAAGGAGGAGGGGCACCGACTGTCCCAAGTGGGTACAGAGCTTATTCAATGCAGGAAGAAGGCAGTGGTTTTCTAAGAAATACAGATGAGCACGGGACTACGTCAAATCCTTTCTTATTGCTGTTTCTTCCCTTATTAGCCAAACACTTGGGCTGACAATGAAGACAGAAAGAAATGGAAAGACAGAGCAGATGACACTTGTTTTTCTTTCCAGTTCTTTCTTACTCACCGGTAAGCCAGAGGTCTGGACTGTTGGTAGAATGTGTATATGTCATGAACAGAAATAGAAACAGTTGAGTTTGTTTTTTGTAGCATTTCCCCTGTTTGAGGAAGAATAAAATGAACTACAAAATATGAATTACGTCATGCTGGTGATTTTGCATATGAGTTATACGCTCTTGTATTTGCATTGAAAACTGGCATCAGGCACGTAAAGAAGAATGGTGAAGTTCAGGCTAATAATGAAAAGTTTTTAGTTTTCTTTATTAGAGTGATGTTAAATAACAAGTAATGAAAACGCCATGGCAAGTTGAGAGATTGCAGAAGAAAGGAAAAAGCTTTGCATTATAGTACCTTTAACCACATTTGCCCTCTTGCTTTTAAACAGTTTTCATTTTGGGGCATCTGAGTAGTTCAGTCAGTTAAGGCATGGTTTGTGAGATCGAGCCCCATGTTGGGCTCTCCTCTGATGGCTCCGAGCCTGTTTGGGACTCTCTCTCTCTCTCTCTCTCTCTTTCTCTCTCTCTCTCCCTCTCTCTTTCTTAAAATAAATAAATAAAGATTGATTTTTTTTTTCATTTTGCCCTGGACCCCACCAAGGAGGTAGCTGGCGATAAATATAAAAGTCTGCAGAAACGCCTAATGTGGTTGTTAGACCCAACCCTGATCATAGTGTTCATATCACATTTAGTTAGGATTTCATTTCAGGGGTTGTCTTTGTTTAGATTCCCCCAGAAGGACACTCTGAGATAAAGATTTGAGTGGAAGTGATGTATTTGGAAGATGATCCTTGAAAGCACCAATGGGGTAGTGTAGGGGGGTGAAGAGAGGGAGAATGAGAGAGAGAGAGAGAAAGAGAGAGAAAGAGAGAGAGAAGGAAGCCAATTAATGGTGTGCTATCAAACTAGTTACCACTGTGGGGACCTGGAGCTCAATCTTGCTGGGAACCCCTGGAGACTGGGGTATCCCACAGTTACCCCAAATGAAGACCAAGGAAGTGGGGGTATTTGTCTTTCAACTTTCCATCTGTCCTTAGAGGAAGGCTATTCTTGGGAGCATTAGTTATCTATAATTTCTAGCTTGTTCTGCTCATGGCTACCATGGCAGAGTGTTGCAGAAATGGGAAGCGCACCAATAGCAGCTACCCCATTTGTCAAGCAATCGAAGACTTTATACAGATCGGAGATACCTGTTAAAATGACTAGGGAGATGGCTGTAGGAAAAAGGCATAAAATAATGATGAATCTGGGGTGGCTCAGTCGGTTAAGCGCCCAACTTCGGCTCAGGTCATGATCTCATGATTCATGGATTCCAGCCCCGTGTCGGGCTCTGTGCTGCCAGCTCAGAGCCTGGAGCCTGCTTCAGATTCTGTGTCTCCCTCTCTCTCTGACCCTCCCCTGCTCACTCTGTCTCTCTCTCTCTCTCTCAGAAATAAATAAAACATTTAAAAAATTTAAAAAAGAGAGACAATAATGAATCTTTTCTCTGCCTGGATGGGGCTTCAGAAAAATGTGATCATAAGAGTTCATGTGCAGTCAGCACAGATTTGCTACAGAGAGCCCACAGTCCATCAGGAAGCCCAGAAAGATAATCTTATATTTGTGCCACTCGCCAAAGGCCAGCGTCAGACCTTACGAGGAATTTAGTCTTTGATGACTTTGGCTTCACTGGTGGCTTCCTAATGCCCCAGCTAACCAGAAGTCAGCGATATACTGCCCAGCTCCAAGCTGCATTTACTTTTGACTCTTTCCCCACCCTCCCCCAGAACTTCATGTTGTTTGATTTCATAGTATTTGTAAATTTTCATTGTGTTTTAACGGTCTTCTCTTAATTTTATTTCTTCACTTACATGAGAAGCTCATTCCCTGGGCAAGTTCTGTGTCTTCTTTTCTTCCTCTCACAGTGCTTAGCTGAGCTGGACGCAGAATAGAGGAGCAATTATTTCTTCCTGATTAACCGTCTCTTCCAGGGACGCAGAGCATCACTCGAGGCAGCTGCTGATGGGTGGGACAGTCTTGGTAGGTCCCATGGCTTCTGAACTACGGGCCCCAAACTAGATCAGGACACGTGGTGTCAGATGCTATGCGGGGTACCCGGGCTTCTGAGATGTTTGCTGGAGCTGGGGGAATGTAGGAGGGGCAGGGCCGCTCCCAGGAGAGTCCGTGTTGCCAGCAGCGATGGGAGGTGAGGGGCGTGGCGTGGGCTGCCCAAGCATCGTGGGACCTGGTGCCTAGCTGGCTGGGGAGGGTGAGGCGGTGGCATCTGGTGGGGCATCAGAGGCTCGGAAGGGGGCTGCTGATGGGGCATCATGCCAGGGTGCCCTGCTGTTCCAAGCCGCGCTGGGCCAGGTCCTCCTGAGTGCTGATGCCCTGATGAGGGTTCTGTCCATTTGCCTCTGGGTGTGTCTGCCCTTCCATGCGCAAGTTCTGGCATTCAGCGAACACGTGCTGTCCCTGTCCTTCCGAAGCCTCTTGCTCTCTGTCCATGTGTTACCTGCTCCTCAAAATGTCGCAGCTGGATCCCTACTTTCTTCAGTTGTGTCTCAAGCAGGAGAGCGACCAGGGACTTGAACTTCCTCTCCTCCATGGCAGCCAGTGGTTTGATTTGGTTGCAGTGGAGGCGGGAGCAGCGGTTGTGGTTATGGCTCAGAAATGCCAAGTTCTACTTTCTTCCCCTCGAGATCCCTTTCTAGTGAGTTCCTTGTGCTCTTTGGTCTCCTTTTTTTCTGATTCCGTATCCTCCCTGGCTTCACTTTCTTGCTCTTTCTCACTATTTTTTTTTTTTCATTTTCTCCATCTTGTGGCTTCTCCTCTTCATCTGCTTCATTTCCCCCTTTGTTTTCTGCCTTTTCAGGCATCAGTGTCTGCTTCAATTTCTTTTCTTTTTTTTTTTTTCCCCTCTCCAGCTTCTCTGGCTCAGTGTGTCCCATATCAACTGTACAGCTGCTCTCTAAGCCTGGGGCATTAACACGGGGATTTGCAGAACGCATCAGCAGGTGAGGAACTTAGGCGGGGGCAGGAAATCTCTTATACAGAGAGTCGGCAGGAATGGCCAGGTATACAGCAAATCCTCATGATTTGCTTTTTGTGAATGCAAGTGAGCACGGGTAAAATGTGATGTTGGTAAAATGATAGCAGTTCAGCCAATGCCATTGAGAGGAGGAATCCATCTTTTTCTGAATCAATTTGGTTTTAAAAGTTTGTATTCAGTAAACGAAGTGTAAGAGTACGTGTGCATGCACTCACCTGAGCTTCATTTGACATTTTTAAAAGACCAGATCACTGTTTACATTTTTAATGTTTTTTTTTTTTTATTTTGAGAGAGAGAGAGAGGGAGAAAGTGCAGGTGGTGGAGGATTAGAGAGAGAGGGAGACACAGAATCTAAAGCAGGCTTCTGGCTCTGAGCTGTTAGCACAGAGCCCGAAGAGGGACTCAAACTCACGAATTGCAAGATCACAACCTGAGCTGAATTCAGCCTCTTAACTGACTGAGCCACCCATTCACCCCCAGTTTTTGGCTTTTTATTCACTTTTCACCATTGCACCCTGAGCCTGGGGTTTGATTTTTACCATATATACAAGCTGACAAATGAGTTTGTTAGTGTTTCCTGGATGCCGGCAGAAGCTACGAGACTCTTGGGTCAGAGAAAAAGGACCCTATCATCCATGGTCTAACAAGCAACATACGCCTCCTGTCACTAAGGAAATGCAGTGTGGCCCAGATGGATTCACTCAGTGGGTTTGCATTTCAAGCATCACTGAACATAGGGGATCCACGACAAACAGTAAGCTACTTTGTCCCTTGGTCAGGAAGAAGAGGTGTTGCCTCATTTCTGAAGAGGAACAGCTGCAAAAACCATCCTGAACAATTGCCTGAGTAAAGAGTAGCAGGGCATTGGAGGACTGGCACACCAAGTAAGAGGAGGAGGAATATTAAAACTCCCATTTGGAATGCATTCCTTCAATTTAAGAAGATAGAAGAAGTTATGAGCATATGGAGGGCAAACACGACATTTAGTTTAAAATTAAAAAGACGGGGGATGCCTGGGTGGCTCAGCCGGTTAAGCGTCTGACTTCAGATCAGGTCATCATCTCACGGCTCTTGAGTTTGAGTCCTGCTTCGGGCTCTGTGCTGACAGCTCAGAGCCTGGAGCCTGCTTTAGATTCTGTGTCTCCCTCTCTCCCTGCCCCCCACCCCCACTCACACTCTGTCTCTCTCTCCCTCAAGAATAAGTAAACATTTTAAGAAATTAAAAAAAAAAAGATGTGAGTTACCTAGTTAGGTATGAAAATCTTAACTAGAGGATTTATGTCTGAGATAACGATTACACTGATGGCCTTAATAGCAAATTAGACACAGTGAAGGAAAATACTAGTAAATTTAGGAATTCAGCAGTAGACACTTCAAAATGGATCACACTGTGGAGGGGCACCTGGGTAGCTCAGTTGGTAAGCATCTGACTGTTGATTTCTGCTCAGGTCATGATCTCATGGTTCATGAGATCAACACCCCCGCATCAGGCTCTGTGCTGGGAGAATGGAGCATGCTTAGGATTCTCTCTCTCCCTCTCTCTCTCTGCCCCTCTTGGCTCACACATTTGCTGTATCTCTACACATAAATAAATAAACTTTAAAAAGAAAAAAAATCGAACACACAGAGGAAAAAAATTAACAAATATCAACAGAAAACCAGTGGGCTCTGGGACAACCACTAGTAGCTTCATGTATGTGGAATTAAAGTTGAAAGAGGGGATAAAAAAAAATGACTGAAAATTTCCTACAAATTGTAGAAAACTGTAAACTCCCAGATCCAAGAACCACAACAGAAATCAAGCAGAAAAAATGAAAAAAAAAAAAAAAAAGACTCTAAGGCATATCATAATCAAACTCAATTGGTGGTAGAGATGAAGTCCATGACAAATTTTAAAATTTAGATTAATTTTAAAAAATTATGGTAAGGAGAAAATCTTCGGATTAACCAAAGGCAAAACATACACATTATATACAGAAAACCAAAGATAAGAACTTAAGAAGACCTCCCTTTGGAAACAATGCAAGTTAGAAGACGATGGAGCCTCACGTTAAAGCACTGAAAGAACAAACAAGCCAAAAAAACAAAGAACTGTTGACCTAGAATTCTCTACCAGCACAAATAACCTTCAAAAACAAACGTAAAATAGAGACAGTGGAAGACGTATAAAGTTGAAGGAATTCATCACTGGTTGACCTGCACCATAAGACATGTTAAAGGAAATCCTGGGCAAAAGATGCCGTTAAAAGCTGGGTCTATGCCAGGGAGAGAACGATG
This sequence comes from Crocuta crocuta, assembly GCF_008692635.1. Lineage (NCBI taxonomy): Eukaryota > Metazoa > Chordata > Mammalia > Carnivora > Hyaenidae > Crocuta > Crocuta crocuta. The sequence continues at coordinate 10,063,768 of NW_027530974.1, forward strand.
TCAGGAGTGATGTCTGTTCATTTCACTCATGACATTAGTTCCTTCCAATACCTCCTTTCCAGATTTCAGTCTCCATGTGGAGCAGAAATGGCCTGGAAAGCACATAAGTTCTCAGCACTGTGATGTGAACAAGAAATATGCTTTATCTGTGGTACAGGTCCAAAAGCAGAGAAATCAGAGAGAAGGTGGTGGATCTTGGAGGGGAGCGTGGCTGAGGAAGAGAGATCCTAAAGGAGATTAGTCCTTCTTTGTAGACGGAGACAGAGGATTAAAGCTCCTGTGTGTTTGCTTCTGGGAGATGCTGATTATATTATTTATAACCTTATCGAGGTTATAAATAATAGAAGGGGGGGTGGTGAATCAGAAGAATTTAGCAATATACAGTTTAGAGTTGACTTAAAAATTTGACTTGGTATATTTGGGAGTAGCAGGAGAAATAGTTGGACCTTGGAGGTATTGGGAAATAGAGACAGGAAATTAAATCCAGGCCCCTGTAGTCAAAATTTGCATAGACTTTACCCCCCGCTGCTATTCTCCACCCAGCTTTATCTTTCTGAGAGTAAATGTAAGCAAAGTTCTCTCCCTGAATAACTGCTTTAGGTGCTATTGGACACGCAAAGATGCAAGGCAGAGGGTTCTGCCCTCAAGGACGCCTTTACAGAGATGGAATATCCCCCCTCCCATCTCTCTCCCTTGCATCCTACTTATTTCCTTTCTGTTTTTATCTGTCTCACTCCGTACCCACAGGCAGGGAATAAATTCCAGTCTGGAGCCACAAATGATGGATGTTAAAGAAGCGATGCAGGCCATTGTTTCAGAAGCAGGGGGGCAGTGCTGGGACCATTTTATGGATGAGAGAGGTTTTATGCTGGAAAGAAATGGGAATGTGATGAATGGAGACAGCATAGGTACCTTTCTGTCTGAGAAGATAAGGGGTTGATTGGTAGATCTGTTGGGTTTGAGGAGTGGATGGCTACTTTAAGTAGGCTGTTTGTTCCCCATATAGGTCTGATTCATAGATACACATCTATCTGGAAGTTTCCCATGTAATCGAGGTGGAGAAGAGAATGTGCCCAGGGTCTCCAAGATCAAGTCAGGAGAGAAAGGCAGAGAGGTCAGTGCACATGTCTCAGAGGTAAGAGAGAGGCCAGGAGGGAGATGCTGTGGAATCCAGGAGGTCAAGTGTGTTGGAGCCTAGAAGGTGTGCCATGCCCAACGGTGTGGAACAGAGGCTGGGAACAAGCTACCAGACTCGGTGGCTGAAAGGGGGATTGGGAGAGGGTAGCTCCAGAAGAAAGCCAAATTTCAGAGGGCTGGGGAAGAGGTGGGTGAGGAGGAGGAGGCAGAGGCAGGATGATGTGAGCCCAGATGGAGATTTTGGGCAAATTAAAGAAAGGACTCATCTGGGAAGACCAAGTAGAAAAATGTGTGCTATTTATTTATTTATTTATTTATTTATTTATTTTTGCATGAAGAAAAAGACATCCCGTTCTCTGGAAGAGGCAGTCCTGTGCTTCCTGCCTTGGCAAGTGGATTCAGGACTGGATTCAGCCATCATTCACCTCTAACCCAAGTGTCTTTAAGCAGAGGGTAACCTATGGGCAGAGTACGTGGTGATTCTGTGTAGGGACACAGAGCCCAAAGTGCTCATTGAAGGATACGAGTGGTACAGGGAATGGCCAAGTAGTGAAATCATTCAAGGGAGAGAAGGGAGTCACAGCAAAGTGTTGGAAAAGAAATCTGTGCATCTTTCTAGGTAGAAACTATGTCCCCTGCTCTTCTCCGGTCTCCCCACCTTTGTCCATCATTTCTACACCTGTGGATTTCAGAATTGTTTACGAGGAGACACACCTGTGAGAGGCTAATCATGATATCATGCGCTGAGCGGTGTGCCCACCCAAAATTGATACATTGAAGCCCTAGCCCCTCCTACCTCAGAATGTGACTCTTCGGAGTTACAGTCTTTAAAGAGGGAATTGAATTAAAACGAGGTCATTAGGATGGGCCCCGATCCAATGGGAATGGTGTCCTTAAAGAAGAAGAGATTAGGACACAGACAACTGAGACTAGACACAGTGAAAGCGAGAACACAGCAAGGCGGCCCTCTGCAAGCCATTGAGGGAGGTCTCGGGGGAAACGTAACCTACCGCCATCTTGATGGTGGACCCCGAGCCCCTGAGCTGCGAGGGAAGAAATTCTGTTCTTCATGCCTCCCTAGTCTGCAGCACTTTGTTCTGGCAGCCCTAGAAAACGAAGACACACAGTCAGAAGTAAATTTCCTAAGACAACTATGACGCAGAGTCCCCGGCTAGAGTTTTGGAAAGTGTACAGCGAGCTTCGTGACAGCGTGTGCGTTACAGAGATGCCATCATGATTACATGTGACTGCATGTGCAAAGCGCTTAGCGCATGGTAAGTACTCCACACGTTAGCTCACCCTCTTGTTTCCCCGCAGCCAAAGCTCTTCGAGGGCCGGCATCACAATCTCTTCTGCTTTTGAGATGAACTGGAAGCATTTATTCCATGTCTCTTGTATGTCAACCTTTTACTTTATGGAACTGAATTGTGGGAAGTTGAAGTCCAGTTAGGGGAAAACCAGACACACAAGGGAAATGCTGAGGGAAGAATGCAAGTTTGGGCCTTGAATGCTTGCTGTGTACCAGGTACTATGTGCTGCACTTCATGTTATGTCTATCTCATTTCAATCCTCCACAGAGTTAGGAGCTGGAAGTCTTTGCCTCTTTCTTTTTTTTTTTTAAAGATGTGAAAATTGATTAGCAAGAATCAACCCAAATGTGTGGGCATCAAACCCCATGTATGTGGTGACTGGTAGAATAACACTGCCACCCCCCCCCACCTCGTGACCTTCCTAATAACCTTGGGAAACAAAAGCAGGCCTACTGATAATATCGTTTTATATACTATTAGGAAAATACGACTCAAGAAATACAGGATCTTTCACGTACGTGCTTGATGTTAGACATTAAGTCAGTTCTTAAACCCAGTGAGGTGTTTTGGCTGTTGATCTGATAATTAGACACTTAGATCCTGTTTAGATATTCATATTCTCAGTAAGTGACTCTCAAGATGGTGTCTGTGCACCACAGGTGGCTTTGACTTTGAAGAGAGTTTTGGAATGCTACGTTTCGTACTTGGCATGGGCTTTGGTCACAATGGTGTCAGCCATTGTCTGATAGCAGTGGACCCAGCATGGGGGTCAGAAGATAGAATTCTGGCTCTGGCTCTGCCACAGACTGGCTGGATGACCTTGGGGACTTTATTCCTCTTGATCCTGGGTTTCTCCTCCGCAGATAGAAGAGAGTTGTTTGATGATTTCTGAATTTGTTTAAAAAAATCTGATGCTGTGAATCAGAATCACTGAATGGCCCTGAGAGATGGGTAAGGGGCCCAGAGTCATATGGAGGCAAAGATTTGTCCCATGTCATCTCAGCAAGAAGGGAATCCCCCACCACGGGCCATGTCTCTTATGGCCAGAATTGCATGGTGCAGATATGATGAGACAGCCAAGTCCTTGTTAATGTCACGATTACAGTGACAAGTCTGCTGGGGACCTGAAGGAACCCGATTTGTACTCCAAGTACTTGCAAGTAGAGATCTTTCATGCACTCTCTGGCCTCAGAACAGAGAGTCCTAGAACAAAGCCTGTTTTGATCTTTTGTCTTGGCGCGGGGTGAGACCATATCTCCAGCATAAACTCCGCTGCTTGTATTGTTTGCATGCCCTCAGTAAAAAAAGGAAAACACAACCGAGTGGTTTGGTTAGTTTTGGCATGCACGACTCAGGGTGGGAAATTCCCTCCACTTCTGGCTGATCACCCAGTATTTAATTTTTAAAATAAGTGTGTCAGTTTCAAAATACCAGAAGTTCTTGTTGAAAGGTATTCACAAAGAAGTGGACATCCTGGTGTTTGGAACAAACATTCCAGCTCGTTGGCATCACAGCACTTACTGTAATATCAGCGATAAGAGGAGTGAGCACACTGCAGGGTAGGTCCCAGGGGACTCCCAGGGGAAGCCTTTCCATTTATGGTGAAGAAGTAGGGAGCTGATGTGTGAACGTGGACGGCATGTGCCTGGGGTAGCACCTCCGAGGTGTTCCGGTGTTGAGATCAGCGAGCCTCAAGGAACTGCCTTCAGTCTCGGGGCCCTGGGTCCTTGCCCATCAGTTATCCGGTCTAGTTTTGAAGTCCAGTGTCTTCATCTTGAGCAGACCTTGGTCCTAGCTTTGGGAAGCTTCTGACTTGCTGGCTTGACGTCCACCTACTTGTGAGGCCTCTATGTTCTGGCTCCTAAGTTAGAGCCTATGATTTGGTACCTTGTCTGACAATGGTCAGGTCCCTGGCAACCCCCACTCGGTCCATGGACCAGCAGCATCAGCATCCGTGGGGAGTTGGCTAAAAATGCAGCATCTTGGCCTCACTCTGGATGTACCGAATCAGAACCTGCATTTTAACAGGAACCCCAGTGTGATTCATTTGCATATTTCAGTTTTCAAAGCCGTGTGCTGGAATACTTTAAATAGAGGCGTACCGTCCTACACATCCATGAGGCAGATGAGCCATTCACTACTCCAGGATAGTTTGGTTGTAAGAAGACTTAACTCAGGAAGCTTGATGGGCAGAATCAGAACTTCACTTAGATACAGATGTAGGTATATGTATAGGTATAGATGATATAGATATAGGTATAGATATAGACCATATAGACATAAATATGGATATAGATACGGATATAGATATAGATATAGATGATATAGATAGGTATCTGCTACGTATATGCACACACATACATAAAAAAGTCATTCATGATTGCTTTTCCATATGGTTTCTGAAATAGCACAATTAAAAAGTACTAGAGAACGTCTGCTAAAAGTCTTTCTGGTAGCAGCTCCATTGGAAAAGTATTTTGCTAAAAGCAGGACAGCAAGGAACCTTCTGCACAATCAGACGACATAAACCAAATGGGAGTCCAGGGGGTCAGCCAGATGGCCAGCAACCTCTGCTTTCCTCTCTGCTTTCTTCAGGTTTCTCTGCCAACTCAAGAGCACATGTAGGACAGTCTTAAATGACCCAGGTCCTTATGGAGTTCACAAGTGTGGCTCGCACGCAGTGGGTGGGGCCGGCTGAGACCTAGAGGCCTTGGAATTGCTCCAGGAGGAGCTGCTAAGAGGCTGGGGCTGTTTCTGAGCAAGTAATTCTGTTGCTCTCCGACAGCCTTAGCATGCTCTAAGCTGGACCTTTCATTCCTTCTTGGAAGACGAGGCCATAATTCAGTTGAAGTCATTATTTTCCAGTTCCTCTCTAATATTTATTTGAAAAGCCCTTTACTTGGCTTCCTTGATTCACTTAAATGTCATCACTTCAAAACTTTCTAAAAGTATAATACACACACACACACACACGCACACACACACACACCCCTATATATGCACACAACACCTGAGTTCAACAACACGGATGGCTTACAACTTTTTTACACACTAAACACCCACCTGCTTGCCTTCTTCCTTTGATATTCTCTGATTTAAATTGTGGTCCTGGAAGGTTTAGGGTCCCATCGATGACCTGTACTTTCCTGCATTGAAGAAGTCTCATCTGAGGAAGTGACAGTCATAAGCCAAGGAGTCTGTATACTTTCCTGTCACATGTGGGGTTTGGAGAGAGAGCATTGCCCCCCCCCCTTTGTGGGACCCATGTTTCATTATTTGTCTATGTACAGAATTCCGATGTCATAAATTACCACCAATTTAGTGCCTTACAACAATGTGTTCTCTCCTGACTCTGTAGTCAAAAGCCTAAAATCTGTCTCACTAGGCTAAAGTCAAAGTATCACAGGGATGGCTTCTCCTAGAGGTGCTAGTGGAGAACCGTCCTCTGCCTCTTTCAACTTCTAGAGGCTTCCATCATTCCTGGGCTCACAACGGCACCCTCTGACCTCTGCTTCATCACCACATCTCTCGGATACAGACCGTCCTATCTCCCTCTCATGAAGACCCTGGTGATTACATTGGGCCTCACCAGATAGGTTAAGATAATCTACCCAACTAAAGATCATTAACTTGATCATAATCTGCAAAGTCTATTAAACCATATAAGCCAACATAGGAATCGGTTCTGGGGATTAGGATAGGGCCTCTTTCAGGGGTCATTCATTACTCTATCTACTACAGCCCAAAAGGCAAAACTACTGCAATTGCGACTCTTCAGCATCTTCGACCAGCTGAGGTGGAATTTTACTTATCACCCATAGCTTGAGCTGCGTGGAATCATACCACATAACAATTCCCAGACACCTCAGATGGGGAGGTAGGACCACACTTTTGATAGACTTTAGAGATGTGTTTTTACTGGAATGAAGTCAATTTGAAAAAATGAGAAGGTATAAAAAAAAAAGAATGTGGAGGCTTAAAAGAATTTAATTACCATTATCACATCTATCTTTTACTGACCTTTTACTATGATTCAGGCACAGTGCTAGGTGCTCAGCAAGCATTATTTCATTTAATCTGCACAAACGGCTAGGGAAGCAGGCATTGGTGTTTGTGTTTTAAAGCTGAGAGAAGTGAGTTGTACAAATATTATGGGATATTTGTACAGCTTCTGTCCTCGGTAGGTGCCCAGGGACCACTACTTGTCAGTAGAGGTGGTTTTTAATGACTAGAGTTACCTTTTCTAAGTATATTTAATATATTATTATATTTTTATTTTCTGAATGTGGTTTTTAAATATTTAATAGTATTTATATTATATTTTCTGAATGTGGTTTTTAATTACTATAGTTNATATTTATATATATTATTATATTTATAGACTTCCAAGAAACTCTGCTGTTGGTAAATTTGGCCTAACCCTAGAGCATCAGCAGAATGAGTCCAGACATCATGAGAGAGGACAGGGTTTATTTTGCTGGCTGGCTTTTTATTCATTACTTTGCTTTCCCCACTCAGTTGGCCAACAGCCTATTGGGTCTGCTTGACTTTGATCAGAACAGAAACTGTAGAGCATCCCACTGGTTAGAATTCAAGAGACTGTTTTAGAATACATTCATATTTGATTAACGTTTATTGAATGGCTGTCATGGGTGGTGGGTTCAGCTGGGTTCCTGGAACATAGCTCCATAAGAGTTGGAGATGCACCTGCTACATCAGTTTAGAGGGCAACTTGCTTCAAGTGAAAAGAGAACTTCATGTTCTGGCTACTTCCATTTTTCTCTGACCTGCAGGAGAAGAACCAAATGACTGGCCCTCAACCTGGCTTTAGTATGGTCTCCTCTTATTGTCCAGCCTATAGAAGTTCAATTTCAAAATATGTGTTTGTTTATTGTCAGCCTATACCCACCTGTCACAGATTTTTGTGTGTTCCAATGAGAAAATAAAACAAAAGCGTCATAAAGGAATTTAAGCTTATTTCAGCCAATCATGACATTTGTTAGCCTATACCCGACTGGCGGTGAGCTGCAGCTAGCATGATCTGACTCTGAAGAACCAAGGATATGTATATCATTCCAGGTCCCTTTTAGGAGCTTTAGTAATATCAAGATCATTCCTTGAAACTGGCCTTGGTAGTGCTGTTTACATGGTGAAAATATGCAAACACTGCAGATCAAGACTCTCCTGGGGCACCTGAGGGGCTCAGTCGGTTAAGTGTCTGACTTCGGCTCAGGTCATGATCTCACAGTTTGTGGGTTTGAGCCCAGCATCAGGCTCTGTGCTATACGCTTGCTCAGAGCCTGGAGCCTGTTTCGGATTCTGTGTCTCCTTCTCTCTCTGTCCCTCCCCTGCTCACGCTCTGTCTTACTCTGTCTCTCAAAAATAAATAAATGTAAAAAAAAGTTTAAAAAAACAAAAAGACTCTCTTCTTCCTCCTCCTCCTCCTCCTCCTTCTTCTTTTCTGAAGAGCCAGTTTGTCAGCATAACACTGTCTCCAACATACACATTGTGTGTGTCAATCACAGTCAATTACAATAAGAAATCACTTAGATAAAGAAATAATAATGTTTGTCAGCATTAATACGTTAATAGTGCTTAAAAGAGTGATATTTTAAATTCATAGATCTGATGCTATCCATCAGCCAGGATACTTTTCCATTTGCCAGATAGGAAAACAGAATTGATCCTGAGCAAGGAGACCTCTGTATCCTCCTCAAGGCATGAGGCAAGCTGGATCTTCTTGGAGATTATCTCTCTGTGCTCTTCCTCAAAGTTTCAGCTCTCGGGATTCAAAGGCAGTGGATATCTGCAGGGATGGGGTCTTTAAGGCTCCACTGTGGTAGGAACAGGGGAGGCAGAGTGGGAGAATAAATCCAGGATGAGTGGGGTTTGGTGGACATATCAAGACAGCCTCTGCCTACCTAGACTTGCAACAATTAACAAGAATATCAACCTCTGTTTTCCACAAGGCCTTTATTAGTTCCAAATCACTCTCGCATGTTAGGCACGGAGATCCTAGGCACAGGGCTGGGGTCCACCACCGGACATTATGGGGTTCTCAGTCACGGAAACTCCTATGACACATGGGTGGACATGGTCTCAGGAAAAATCCAAGGCAGAGGAAGTGTTTGCATTGTGCCAGTGTTGTTCAGGAAATCACCCTTCCATGGCTAACCATACCAAATGGATTAATTTGTTTTAAAAATTTACATAAGCAGAAAATCTATCACAAAACAGTCTGTAGGAGGGTAGGCTTTTTGTAGTTAGCATCCAGAGAACATAAGAATGTTCCCTCTGTCAACATTCCCCTGCTCTGCACTTCCTGCTCGGCTTGCTGGCCTCAGCCCCACACTGAGCCTGTTGAAGCATGAAGCTGGGGAGGTCAAGCATTTCATATGGACTAAATCACAGATGTCACTTTCCTTCTTCCAGCCCACAACCCACTGAACCATGTAGGGCGAAGGTTAGAATTATAGTTCTTGGTGATTACTCTGTGTTCCCGGGAGCAGTCTTCTCTCCCCGTGTCCTCTCGGCCTCCACATGTCACCCCCCAACCCTGCCCCATCTTATAATAATTCCTGCAAAAATAAACAAACGGGAAAGATGGTGTAATTAATAGTTTACATATGAACTCTGGTATGTTGTAAAAGCCGAGTCCTTGTGTCCAACAACCCAAGGTGAATCTGGTTGTGTGTATTTGATGTAGTAGCAGCTGGACCTGTGGTTTCAGATTCTAGGGGGCCTCACGGCAATGGTTGTAGATTAGGGTAGCAAGTATTTCCAGCCATTTTGCTTTCCTCCCACTCCTTCTCCTACAAACTTCTTAGGCATTTCTCTGAGGCATAAAGTGGTTAAGAGTAACCTTCTTTACGATCCCTCCCAGGCCCCTAGAAAGAGTTTTTGAGGCTTGACAAGGGTGAGTCTGACAGCAGAACACATCATGAAATAGAGTCAAGGTCAGGGGCAGAAAGACCACTAAGGATTACCATGTCATGAGACATGGGCTAGATTGTGATAACACTGGGCCTAGAGAGAGAGAGAGAGAATGAAAGGCAAAATGGAAGGGATGCCGTTATTGATTGGACTTAGGGATTCAAGTATAAGAAAGAGTCAAATATGAGTCCAAGGGCTTGTGTCTGAGCCATGGGAGAATGGGGATACCATTGACAGAGGTGAGGAGGAATAAAATGAGATCAGTCCTAGTGCAATGAATATGTAGGGGAAACATTTGGATCATACCAATGTTGCTAAACATGGATTTTCTGGTACCAACCCATGGATCAATATCACAGTTACCTTCATGAAAAGAAATGCTAACTAAGCATGGGCCCATCCAATGCAATTGTGCTGAGGGCTGAAGGGAGCAAACTAAAAAGCGTTTGTGATTCCCCCCACCCTGACCCCAGTGCAGAGTCTTATTGTCCATGACAGGTTACTACTGCTGTACATTAATGGCCTTTTGGGACAGAGCAAGATTTCTGGTAGCCACCCAAATATGACTCTTCAGTAGCTGAGGGAGACCACCTGGAAAGTTTCAAGTCCTTCACTTGGGAATTGAGCCAATTGAGCATCTTGTAGGCTAGACACCAGGTTTAGCCCTGCAGGGACAGAGTAAATGAGAGAGGTCCAGACCCTCTACTGTAACCACCCTCAAGGGTCCTTTAAGACTATGCTCAGGGCACCTGAGTGGCTCAGTCGGTTAGGCATCCAACTTCAGCTCTGGTCATGATCTCACATTCTATGAGTTCAAGCCCCATGTCGGGCTCTGTGCTGACAGCTCAGAGCCTGGAGCCTGCTTCAGATTCTGTGTCTCCCCTTCTCTGTCCCTCCACCACTCATGTTTTGCCTCTCTCTCTTTCAAAAATAAACAAACATTAAACAATTAAAAAAAAAAAAAAGACTATGTTCTCCATATATTGTGCATTAGTCTGTTCGAATGGACTAATGGAACAAAGTACCACAGACTGGGTGGCTTACAAACAGAAATTTATTTCTTCACAGTTGTGGAGGTCAGAGTGTCAGCAGGGCTAGTTCCTCCTGAGACTTCTTTCCTTGGCTTGCAAAAGGCTGTCTTCTCCCTGTGTCCTCACATGGTCTTCTCTCTGTGTGTGTCTGTACCCTAATCTCTTCCTCTTATAAGGCCACCGCTCCTATTGGATTAGGCCCACCCACATGACCTCATTTTACCTGAAATACTCCTTTAAAGCCCCATCTCCAAATATAGTCATATTTTGGGGATTAGGACTTCAATATATGTTTTAGAGGGGGCACAATTCAGCCTGTAACAGGTTGCTCCCTGTCGTGTAACCAACAGCACTAGCCCACCCTCAATCCCAGGGAAGGCCATCTCATGAGCATGGAGACAGCAACATGTCTGAGCTAGCTATAAAGATCTTCTGACCAAAAAGAAAACCTCTCTGCAGCATGGACAGGCCTGTTGCTCTGCATAGCTATCTCTGTCTCTTGTCTCTTGAAATTTGTGGTTGCCATGGGGCTTTTGTTCCCACAAAAGGAACGATTGATAAGAGATGCTCCTGTAACTGACTTCAAGTAGGCCAGGATGCCTAAACTTCGGGTCTCGTTTCCAGCTCAGGGGACAGCTGGAGGAATTCTTCCTACTTCCATGTAGGGTCTTCAGGGTTTGTTTGTTTGTTTGTTTGTTTAATCCACTTCCAGGTCCCTGAAGCATTGCCCTTCCCCTATCCATTATTGACATACTACTTGCTCTTTTTGTCCTCGACAACCATGATTCCCTGCTATTCATTATAATACGAGAAAAAAATTTCAAGCTTGACTCAAAGATCCAACTTTTATAAGCTATTTCCAGTTCTATTTAGCATGACTGCAACATCCTGCTGTAAGGAGTCTCCCAGACTTTGTTCAGAGAGTCTACTTGTCAACTGTCTTCCCGGTGTTGCAGCTACCCAGACTAAAACTCAGTGACTCCTTAGGGCTCATGGAATTTCCCCAAACACAGCTCAGCTCTCCTCTGATCATATTTCCTATGCTCACCTCCTTTTTACCAAACTCACTATAAAGCTTTCTCATTTTTCTTTAAGCTCACAGTTCTTTGGAAACTTTCTAAATATCTTTACAATTCTTTCCTACAAGTACTGGGGAGTTCTCAGCTCACCTGGACAGCATGGAATTCAAATTCATGGTTCCATGATTCAGACAAATAGCAGCACAAGATCATTTTATCGAAATTAGACAAGATTACTCTAGCCCTTAACAGAATACATCTGGTTGTGAATACATCTATGATTGGAGAAGCGTGGGCCCACACATGCTTGTGGGAGAATGTGTATACATGAGAATCCTTTTCTTCTAGAAAGATGAGTCCCATGAGCTTACTAGATATTTTTATTTGTTTTCAAATTCCAATACCCATGCCTGAATTGCTGACAAAAACAGATCTTTTCCAGGAGGGCTGGCAACAGTGTTTAAAGTCCATAAAAATCAGACAATAGGTTGTTAACATTGAAGCCAAGTGGTAAAAAGTTGACAGAGTCCAAGGTTAGGCTAAGAAGTCATTTCAAGCCCTTGTTGCAAAGCCAATATGGGATGCTGCAGAAGACCTGGCTTGGTGTTAATGCTATTTTTATGAAACTATTTTATAACTTGATTATTTAAAAGGAAGAAAAAGTTATTTCCTAGTACAGTGGAGAGTGCCTTAATGTGGCACTTTACACTAACTTAAGTCCAGGCTGAGATTTCCTTTTCTTACGTTTTGTAATTAGGAAAACTCTTGGCACGTTGGCTTCCCCGGAGGCAGACTGTGAGATGGGGATTTGGCTGCAGAGATTTGGCTGGGGAGCCTTCTCAGAACCAATAGGAAAAGAAGTCTCTACAGGGTCCCAGCTGCTCCCAAGGGTGAGAGAGGCTGTAAAGCAGGAATGGCCCTTCAGAGATGTCCTGAGTTCAGGAGAGGGACCAGGCATTTACAGACTGCATTGACTATCAATTGGATGTGGTAAATAGCTATTCAGAATTTAGTGTTTGGGCTCAACACCTAACTCTTTCCTTTCCTTTCTTCCTTTAAACCTATCTATTCTGTGCTCTTTTTTTTTTTTTTTTTTTTCATTGAATAACAGCATAAAAGAAAGGGAGTTGTTGAAGGTGATTCCTAGATTTTCCTTTGGGAAGGTGGGCATGTGCTACGGAGGAAGACAAGGAACTCAAACCTGGCCATGTTGATATTGAGGGCCCTTGGGATTGCCAGGTGGAGATGGATTGTAGGCACAAAACTGAGAGGTTCTGGGCTGGAGATACTGATTGGGGAGCATCAGCCGTACGACTGGGTATGACACTGTGGAAGCATGAGAGGAAAAGATAGTGAAGAATGTTCAAAAAACATTTTCTCCATTAAATCAAATTTAACCTTCCCTGTGCCTGAGATGGTGTTCCCCTTCCTATCACTTCCTCCAGGGCTTTCATTCCTGTCCCCCGATTTGACCCTTGCCATGAATGTCCTACTTCTATTATGGATTTCTTTTCTCCTCAAGTCATGTGAGTTCTATGGTTGTATGAGTCTCAATGCTTGGTGGGCCAGCATTAATGCCCTCATAAGTTTTTTCCTTTCTTGTGCCTCAGTTTCTCTCAGCATTCACCAAGTATGCCCATTGTCGCTCAGCAAGAGAAGATGGTGGGAAAGCGTGGAATTTGGGAGGCCTGGCAAGAGCGAGGTAGGGTCCCAGTAGAAGATTTTGGAGAGCTCTATCAGATGACAGGATGGGACTCAGATACAGAGGGAAAGAGAAGCTCATTGACCTGAGGTGCATGGTGGACTCCAGATGAGGAAGTTGTATAGAGCTGTGGGGACATTCACGGTGGGCGGAGGATTCGTGACTAAGGTGATCTCAGGGCTCAGTGGCTTCCCAGGTTAGACCAAAATAGGGGGTGATTTGATTCTCAGCCCTGCCAGGTGGGGAGTGGGTGGGCAGAGAGGGGGGAGGAGGGGAAGGATGTGAGGAGGAAGACTGAGCTTGCTAGAAACATCCTGTTAGGAACATTCTGAAACTTGGGGCAAGTCAGACAGGTGGCCAGTCGGGAGAAGAAGGGGTATTGCAGGGGAAGTACTGGCTTCCTTTCCTGCAACGGATGCTGTTGCTTCTGCTTCTTTCACAGCCCCATCTGCTGCTGTGGGAACCAGGGTTTCCTCCAGCAGTTCAGCCTTTGGAGAAGAGGTAAGGACCCCTCGGTAACCACAGACCCCTGGGCCCCAAGGGCGGATCTCAAACTCCCCTTTTTGCAAGAATATGGACCAGTTACCCAGAGCCTGAGCCTAATGGCATTTCAATGACCCTATTGGGTTTTGTATTGTGGCCCCTCAAAGATATGCTCACTGGAACCTCAGCATGTGACCTTATTTGGAATAAGAGTCTTTAAGAAATTAAGGTAATGTAGTCAAAGTAAGGAGCCCAAATTGAGATCATGCTCATTTAGGGTGGTTCCTAAATCCAATGAAGAGAGTCATTCTAAATGATAGAAAAGGAGAAGACATAGAGTCAGAGACAGGGAACAGCATGCGGCAATGGAGGCAGAGATTGGAACAAAACATTTACAAACGAGGAATACCAAGGATTACTGGAAGTCACCAGAAGCGGGGAGAGAGGCATGGAACAGATTCTCCCCTGGAGCTTCCAAAAGCAACCAAGCCTACCCGACATTCTGATTTTGAACATTTGGCCGCCAGAAGTGTGAGAGAAATAAACCTCTGCTTAAGCTACCCAGTTTGTGGTAATTTGTTGCAGAACTCCCTGGAAGCCAATGCAGGGCTGTATCTGAGAACTCCTGGTCATCCATTGCTCTGTGTTCCTTTTGGCGTAGTTAATGGGGGAAGGTACTTTGACCCCAACTCTAACACTTGTTCCTAGTTACTATAGGTCTTATTAGTTGACCCTTACTGTCTGTGGCAGAGCTCTAGGAAGACTTACAAAAATAATTATTCTGTCGACTGACCCTAATACCCCACGATTGGTGGGCTCTCAGAGGGCATGCCTCTCTTGGCATGCCTGCAACAATGAACAAAGATACAAATTACAGGGTTCAAAGTGTTCTCACATATACTATTCCTCAGAGCAACTTAAAGAGGAGAGAATCCAAGGACGGTCACCTGTTCCATCCAGGAGAAAAATAGAAGCTCAGAGAACCCAGGACTATTAGATTTGTTCCATTATTTGCTAATCCATTTGTGATGGAATCAGAGGGGATCGGGTTATTTGTTTCTCTTGCATCAGGCAGGAATGTACTTGGTAAAAAGCACCAGAAATATTGACCAGTGGTGGCTTCGAGAAATAACGATTTGTTTATCTCATCAAATAATAGTCTGGAGAGATCAGTCCAGGGTTGATGGGTAGCCTACCCATGTCACGTGTCCCCAAGACTGTGACATTCTGTCCCTAATGTGTCTTAGCACATAAGACCCTTCCCCAAACTTACCCTCTCTTGTTTTGTAAGGCAGCAGATGATCTTCAGGCTGTCCAGTAAGGAGAATGGGAAGGGAGAAGAAAAGAAGGTGAAGGGGGACCATAGAATGAAGAGCCTCCTGTTAGAAAGGCTGTGCCCTTTGGTTTTAGAAGAGACCTCCTCCTCAGTAATGTCACCAGCCAGACCTGTGTCACATGAGATTGTTTCCCTAAGGAGGCAAGGTGGAGAGGGAGGGAGGGATTTTTTATCAATAGTTAGCCACCTGGCTTATTCCCAAGCCTTGGGCTGAATATAGAAAGGAAATGCTTCCTGGCCTAGAATATCAGGGGAGGCCACCTGGCTTGGGATTAAGAGTGAAAAACTCAACATAACCAGCATTTCCAGATCTTTTTGTCCTCTGAACTCTGCTTGGGTTAGTACTTGATGAATTCGTTCCTTTCTCTTTCACCGGTGAAGCCTCAGGGAGAGCTGGTTACTATGAATGTTAATTAGTAATAGTCACAGAATCAATCAATAATAACGACAGGGATACAATCATCAATGTGCACCTGGTTATTGGACTCTTTTTCTTAATCTTTAGCAAAGCCATGTGTGGGATCAAAACCAAGGCAATAAGTATGTTGTTGCCATTCATGTGAAATGTTTGAACTTTGGTCCTTTCATAGTCTCCAAAAGAAATTAATTAAATAGTAAAAAAGAAGTGCAAGAACAGCAAATATTTTTAATACGTTGCTTAGAAATTAATATCTTCTGTCCTTGGCTCATTAGAATAACAAACAACAAACGGCAATAGGAAAACTGTTGTGTTTCCACCCAATATGGCAATTTAGTTTGCTATGTAAAGGTCAGAGGCCCAACTGAAGTGCTAAAGAAAGTCTGTGCTCCAAAAATAACAGCAGATCTTTCTGGAGACCCACAGGAACATGTGGAGGAAGCCATGTTTGGGTACAGGGTTCTCTTGCTCTCAGTCATGAGAGAGAAAAGTTCAGGATGAAAAGTTATGCGATGTGGTTGTGGATCTCGATTCTTTCCTTCAGAGAGAGACCATTTCTTTGCCTGTGAACAAAAGTGGATTTGCTAGGAAGTCCATGAAGCTCAGGCTTTAGGACCCCCTCACTTACAGGGGCCCCCTTTCTGCCGAGGGCCCCAGCAATATGTTCATAAGACACAGGTCTTTGCCAATTTTTAGAAGGAATCTTTCCAAATTCTTCTTTTTTAAAGAATGTTTAACAAATTGTCTAAACTCCAGGGCCCAGAAAACCTGGATCTACCCTTGTCTCTGGGATGACATTGCTGACAAATATGTCCTGAGAGGCCACAAACATTTGTCTTCTCTCCTCCTTACACTTTTGGCCCCTGACATATGGCATTTCTCTCCTTCATAGGCCTGAAGCTCGCTGGGCCAAGGTGGATTGGCAGTTAGTCCTCTACGGTCAAATTGGGATGCTTTCTGGCCGGAGGGGCACGCCTCGACAGCGGCCTTAGGGAGAGTGTTGATGGAGAGAAACCAGGTGGAGGAGGCCGGCACCACTGAATTATCGGAAACCAGCCCAAATGCATATCTTTTCATGTGAATGAAGTCTCTCTGGGAAAAATTCTTTGAACCTCCAGGCTAGGGGTGGGGTATCTATGCATGTGTCCTTTCATGTTACTTGTGTCAGAAGCCCTGGTACATGATGTTGGTGGTATCTGCTTCTAAGTTTTATGTCCTGAGCTAGGCTATGAGCTCTGTGAGGGCATTTATCTTTTGTCTTCTCTGTGCTCAGGACTAGTTGTTCAGCAAAGTGACTGGTAAACAGTGGGTCCTAAAAGTATTTGGTAAGTGCTCTGTCTCTCTCTCTCTCTCTCTCTCTCTCTCTCTCTCTCTCTGTTCTCAAATAGGTGGTTTGTAACAAAGGTTGGCAGTACAACCAACACCTCTCTGGTGAGGCTGTTATAACAGGCACCTCCTTGTACATAGTCCTTCCTAGCGTGTAGGATAGTCATCAGCCTTTTGAGTAGTTGTTCTAAGCAATTACTTGTGATTTTAAGGAAAATCAGAGAAGGGTTCCTGCTCTCAACCATTATCTCCCCATCAGAGGTATCTTCACTGGTTATCTCTCCATCAGATCTGTCTTCCTTTGGGTATGATAGTTTTTCAGATTTGGGTCCACCTTTTAAAATGTAAGCATTCTACCTTAGTTCTCAATCAAGGCCTTCATGGGATATTTAAAGGCCACCAGACACCGGGAAGATTAAGGACTTAGAGGAGGGAAGGCAGCAGCAAAGGTAAATGCCTCTTCCATGAATGTACAGGGTCAGTGTCCCCTAAGCTTTGGAGGGCCCATGCTCATAGCCCCAAAACACCCAGTTCTGGCAGAGCGGCCTTCAGTCAGTCCCACCTGCCTGAGATTGGGCTTTTGGTTGGAAAAAGCCAGTGAAGGTTTGGCTTTTCTCGTAGATGTAGCTGGAGCTGACAGCTTGGTCACCATTTAATATGCACAATACCATGTGTCTCTTTAAGAAAACCCAACTCAGGAACACGGGGGGTGGGGGACGCTGCTGTCCCCTGCCCAGTGAGAGTCTCTGGCAAAGATCGGTCATTCAGCCAGTATTTGTTGAGCATCTATTAGGCATGAGACATATTATACTAGGTGCTAGAGAATCACTCTGTAAATCGCTTACTCTGGGTCTTAGTTCACAGGATACCTTGGAATCAGCTCACACCAGCCAGCGCTGGGAAATTGCTGACAAGCCAGAAGTCAGAAGGGGCTAACGTGTGAGCAGAGGAAGTTTGTGTGTGGCCGCTCACCTCCCATACAGTCCGCACTTAGTGACTTTGTAGCCAAGCTTTGGAAAAGCTGGGCAAGCATCTGGTTACCTTGGTGTCTTCGAGTTTCTTTGATCAGGGCTGTGTTCTCCATGCCTGCGCATGTCTGGTCTTATCCTCTGCTCACAGAGCATGATTGTGATGGAAGAGGAATCCCAGGAAACTCTGAACAACAGCTCATAAAATCAATAACGTGGGCTTATTACTCTATTTTGGGTGCATATACACCCTATTTTTATTTCTGTTAAATTGAATCAACACCACTTTTTATGAGGATTAAATGAGACCTTTGGCTTTAAGCCCTCGACCTATTGTAAGCTCTGAGAGAACAAAACCGATAATATAATTAATAATTGTATTTGGTTTAAATACTAATGATACAAATTGCAATATACCCAAGGGAGGGTATAGCAAAGGAGCGGCCGGGAATTTCTGAATTGGGGGAAGAATGTGTTGATGGGGCCAGATATGACCAGCTTGCCTGTTTCAGGGATTTCCAGGGGTACAGAAATCAGCTGGCTCCTGAGTGACCCACATACAGGCCATTGTTTTATTTAAGGTGTGAGCAGTTTGAATGGGAGAAAGAATTCTTTTTCACATTCCGGGAAAACTGGAATACAGCAGCAGATCCTGATTGTCTGGACAAAGCCCGCCCTCTTATCCATTCTGAACACTCCAGACCCCACCCCAGGGAGGACTGTCTTCTGAAATCGCTTTTGTTGCCGAGAACAAGCTGGAGAGCGCCATCATTCCCTGCCCACCCTGGCTGCCAGCCCCGGGTCTGGAGAGCAGTGAACTCCAGAAATGCCAAGCAGATGCAGGACCCGAAGGGGTTTCCAAGGGCCTTGGTAAATTCGAGAAATGTCAGGCTCGTCTACAGGTTCAGGCAGGAGGCAGACGGAGCCACTCCACAGACAGGTGTCTGCTTTGCCCAGCAGGCAGGGCCGCCACACGGTGACCTGCCTGTCACTGGCTGACACTCCCTCAGAGCCCTGACCCTCAGCAAGGGGGCATGAAGGGCAGGGCCAGCTGGGCCACCAAGGCCTCTGGCCACCACAAGAGCCTGTCCGGACTCGAGGGCTTTGGCCTGAGTGTGTGAGAATGAGGGCTGTGGCTTTGAACCTCGTCTGCCTTTGGCTGTTACGATGATTAATTCCGGCACCCCTGGGCTTTTGTGTCAAATACATGGTCATAAACACTGAATATTTTTATTTTTCAAAGTTTATTTACTTATCTTGAGAGCGACGGAGAAAGCACAAGCAGGGGAGGGACAGAAAGGGAAAGAGAAAGAATCCCAAGCAGGCTCCATACTGTCAGTACAGAGCCTGACACGGGGCTCGATTCCATGAACCAATAGATCATGACCTGAGCCAAAATCAAGAGTCAGACACTCCAGAGACTGAGCCACCCAGGCACCGCAAGAATATATTTAGTTAAAACCTAACCCTGTGGGATGCGTGTGGGGCTCAGTCGGTTCAGCGTCTGACTTTGGCTCGGGTCATGATCTCCTGGCTTATGGGTTCGAGCCCCACATTAGGCACTCCACTGTCAGTGCAGAAGCCATTTTGGATCCTCTTTACCTCTCTCTCTGCCCCACCCCCACTCGCGTTCTCTCTCTCAATAATACATTTTAAAAAAACCTTTAAAAAAACCCCAACCTAACCTGTGCCTTTATTAAAAATGAAGATGAGAAGAGAAGAAAAGGGTGAGGAAACCCCATTTTTCCCTTGACTCTTTGTAACAGCTCCCCTCTGTGGGGGAGAAGTGCTGGCCGGTCTGGACAACTCGTGAGCATAGTATGCTGGGGTTACTGATCCGCCCACCGTGCTGCCTCATCTCTTTCTTCCCTCAACCTGTACCTATTAATTGCCGACTGTATGCCAGGCACCATCGTTGCTCTCAGAGAACTGGCAGCCTGGGCTTGTTGTTTCCATTATACTTGGCATCTTGTGTGTCCTGATTCTTCCAGTGACACTCCCAATGCCTCATTTCCCCCCTTTCTTTTTAATATAATTGGAAGGTGGACTATTGAAAAAACCATGACTGGTTTTCCCAAGTGGAGGTAAGCTGATTATCACGAAAGTTTCTACAGAACAGTTCCCAAAAATAACCTGAACAAAGACGCTGTGGCTGGAATGGTTGCCTTCCATGTGACTCCCTCGAAGGACACCATGTATTCGGAGCCAGGAATGGTGGTGCATTTGTGAACAAACAAAACAAAAGCCGGACCTCATGATCTTGTTAGTCACACCTTGCACAGGTGGTGCCGCACAGAGGGACTGTTAGGTTGAACTAGAAACTTAGGTTGTGGGGCAATTTTCCATCGATGACAGACTGATCATTAACCAGTGCTAAGGAATCTTTTGTAATCGTATTGTTATATCGGGGTTGGTTTATATTCAGTGTATTTAGCTGATGTCTTCGGTGTGCTCTTTCCTTGATAAGTGACAGGCTGGGAACAGAAACAGTCCATCCACCTTATTTATTTATTTATTTATTTATTTATTTATTTATTTATTTATGAGAGAGAAAGAGAGAGCAAGGGAGGGGCAGATAGAGGGAAAGAGAGAATCTCAACAACATAGAACTCAGCATGGGGTTCGATCCCATGATCCGTGAGATCATGACCTGAGCGGAAATCGAGAGTTGAGCCCCTAACTGACTGAGTCACCCAGGTTTCCCTTTCAAATCTCTTGTTGTCTTCAGCATTAAGTGCAGTGTCTGGCAACAAGGTGAAAACCAACATTTTTCAGGGAATGAATGAAGCAAACGTGAAGGAGAGATAATGCCTATTTGGCTACCTATTCCGAGACATTTTGAAAATAATATATTTATTTTTGTTTTTAGACATTAAATTGAAGTCGTAATTCAAATGAACTTGAGGAAACTTTAGGAGAGAGGAAGAGAAAGAAGAAAATAAAGACTCTCTGTAAAGCAGTCCCTTCCACTGTTTTCTAGGTTTCTCTGAGATGTGTGTGTGTGTGTGTGTGTGTGTGTGTGTGTGTGTGTGTGTGTGTGTCCCTGTGTGCCTATGTGCACATTTTTCTTGGGTCTCAGGCTGAGTTCCAGAGGGATTGACCCAGTTAGGTGAGAGAGGTTTGCTGGATGCTGGTTTGCATAGGGGACAAAATAGATGTGGGCTCAGAACTGATTAGAAGGATGGGCATGGGTGTGTGTTTTACTCACTACAGGATTGGCAGTTGTGGGAGACAGGAGACCCTAGGAAAAGACTATGGAGCTGTCTGCTGTGCTGGTGAAGACTTTTTCTACCCATGAAGTTTCCCTGTCTCCTTTCACACTGGAACAGGGGCCCTGGAGAGCTCTGAGAAGTCCAGCAAAGAGAGCTGAGGAACAGCCCGGTAGGAAGATGGGGCTGCATTTACCAGAAAGGTCTGACTAGCTGAATGCCTTCAATGTTAAGACATGAACCAGAGTTTCCAGAAAATTCTGGATGCTGTTACTGCCACATTTCACTCGGGAAATTACAGGACGTTCAGATGACCACCTAAGCCAACCATGGAGAGTCTCAGTTTCAGCTCTGCCCCCTAGCTTTTATGGTTTGATGTCCTCCTAGTCCCCACAATGGTAACCTTGGGCAAGTTGCTTCGCCTGTTAGGTCTCAGCTTTGTTATCTGTGAAATGGGGCTTACAATCAATGTTCTTTGAGCCCCCCTCCAACTCTTCCTCAGCATCTACCTCTCATTCTGCACGCAACTGTCCTAGACGCCCTCAGCTGACCATCTAAAATTCTCCCCTGGGTCCTCGGTCAAAGGGAGAGTTGCCAAAAGCTTGGAGGTCTGCCACCCCCACAAAGAATGAAAATAGCATGTTGTTTGGAAAGAAAGAGAGGAGGAGGAGAGCCATTAAAGCTAATTATGGAAATAACAAGTTAGAAAGATACCCTAAGAGGAGAAAAATCCAGGCCTCATTGCCTTGTGGCTGAGGAAGTTGTTCTGGTTTGAAAGTCCAGCTTCCCTAGAGAGGTTTGGGTGGGGGAAGATGAGGGTCAGAGGGTGGCCAAGAGTTTGTCATCATAAGCCACAATGGTATCACCAACTGTTTGGAGAACTGGAGATCTGGGTAGAATAATATTTATAAAGCAAGCTGGGTGAACCCCATGATGGCAGCCTCATTCCTCCTAAACCACGCCACTTCTAGAATTCCCTTTTCTCCAAATATAAGGGAAGAGAGCTGGTCTTTATTTGTCATCAATGAATTAAAAATACATTAACCATGACTTGCTAGAGCACACTGAGCCCTGGCAGTCAGTTCACTGAGGTCTTACTGCTGTATAGACTCCAAATGATATCTTAGGAATGGGAGAGCATCCAGAATTTTCTGGATACTCTGGCTCATGTCTTAACGTAGAAGGCATTTAGCTAGTCAGACCTTCCTGGTAAATGCAGCCCCGTCTCTCTGGACTTACTTGTAGAAACATCTCTTGAAAGAAAAGGAGCTGTAGAGATGAAGTGAACGCAGATGAGGCAACCCCGTGCTGCTACAGCACACAATTCCTCTACTGCCGGTCCTGGGCATCTCTGGGAAGCCCCTAGGTCTTGGTAAAGTCCAGTTTGAAAATCACTTGTGTAGCCCAAACTTCTTATCCACTCAAAAAGCATTTATGGGGCACCAGCAGTGTGCCACGTTTGGGGGCTTGAAAGAAAAAGTAAATATGGAAAGTCAGCCATTCTAATTACTGTCTCCTTTAACTATGCTCCCGTGTTTGTAGGTTGCTTCCAAAACTGGTGGGCCCTCCATGGATGAATGTGAGAGCAGGTGTTTTGCACTATCCACCTTCCTTTGTGAATCTGGCTGAGCTTCTTGGCTGCTGCTTTCAGAGGTATAACGAACCTCAACCCTCCCTCATGCCCATCCTCACAGAAGGCTTCTTCATATCCACTGCCATCGCATTTCTAATGATGGGTCGATCTGTCTGGGTCTTTTCTCATCTGTTCGTGACTGGGTCGCCTTATTGGAAACTGTGAATTGACAGTTCCTGTTCAAGGTGCTGTGTGACCAGCAAGCTGTGAAAAAGTAAAGGCACCTTTCGTCCCCAGTACTTAGCTGCTTCTGATAACCCAGGAAATGCATTTTTTAATTTTAATTTTTATTATTTTTAAAGCTTATTTATTAATTTTTGAGAGAGAGAGAAAGCACGAGTGTGGGACGGGCAGAGAGAGAGAGCGAGAGAGCGAGAGCGAGAGCAAGAGCGAGAGAGAGAGAATCCCAAGCAGGCTGCACACTGTCAGCATGGAACTTGATGTGGGGGGTTCAGACCCATGAACTGTGGGACCATGAACTGAGCTAAAGTCGGACGCTTAACTGACTGAGCCACCCAGGTGCTTCCAGATTCTGTATTTTTAAAACTGATTTCAAAGATGAATTAAACTGCCAGCTTTACCCTACTAATGAGCCTGATGGAATGTTGTTTCTGGGGACACTCTAAGCCCAGCATGGCTTCTGGTCCTATGAGGCTATGACGCTGAGTCCCAAGGCAGGTGAAAATGAAGAGTTCCCTGCAATGGGGCTTGGGGCTATTTGTTCTAAGACAAGTAAGGAAGTGTCCTGAGATTATAGAGCCTCGGAGGAGATAGATGACCCCAAATAGGGATAATCTAGGAGACCAGGACCCAAGGATGGTCTGGGTCATTGCTGGCCTGCCTCTGAGATCTTCCTTTCCATGCTCACTCCCCACTGCCGCCTTCCTTCATCAGCTTTTATGAGGAGTATTGCCTAAACCTCCTAACCCACTTCCCTGACTCTTCATCCTGCTGTTGACAAAGTTATCCTGCAGCAACAAAAATCTCAACAAATCCATAAGTTAATAATGATTCTTGTGGGGGACAGACGGGGAGGGAGAGAGAGAGAGATGGAGAAAGAGAGTGAGGGGGGAAAGAGAATCCCTTTGTGCTACTGCAACATTGCCTATGCAATAAAGCTAAAATTTCTCAGCAGGTGCTCAGTGTCTTTCAAAATCTGACTCACTTCCTAAATGCCAACCGCATGAGATCTGCTGTCTCCTGAACACCCCCTTCTCTTTCTGTCTTCTGTTGTTGTCCATGATCTACCCTTGGCTTATTATGCCTTTCCTGCTTCCTCAGTGAACCCCTCCTTATCTTTCTAGACTCAGCACAAATCTTTCTCCAAGCAGAGTTAGTCATTCCTTTATCTGTGTTTCTGCATATGGCACATGTACCCCTTCATATCAAACATTTGTATTCTAATCATCTCTGTCTCTGCCCATCTTATTCAAGAGCAGAAGTGCCATAAGTCAAAGGCAGTGTTCTATAAAACTGCATGCACAGAGCCTAGAATATGGTAGATACTCACCAAAGAATATTTTTGTCAAATAGACAAATGGTCGCCATGGTATGGAAACCAGAAGAGATATCGTCAGGAATTCTTGCTATAAAAACAAACAATAAACTAGAGAATCATGTTTGACCTTTTTCAGAGCTTGGCTTCTGAAGTAGGATTTAGAAGGTATGTGAACAAAGCACAGAAGGAGCCCATGAAACCTGAACATGGTTGTACCACACATTGGGTTCAATGCTATGTGTGTATATGTGTGCCCATGTGTACATGTGTGTATGGATGGAGCATAGGTGTGTGTGTGTATGTGTGTGTGTGTGTGTGTGTGTGTGTTTACCTGGGAAATGCTACTTTTTTGAGATGCTCTTGCCAGTTGGTTTCTTGCAGATTCCTGTTCGTGTTTTTCATTTTCCTCTTTGCTTGGCTTCATTTTTCCCATATGAAATGTTTCTCTAGACCTTTATGAATCATGGGCAGTGAACTTTTCCTAACCCTTTTAAACCCATAGCTGGGAAAGAATTCTAAATTCTAATGGCATTTTTAAAAAATGAAAATATGAAATCTTGACTATAATAGAGGCTCTTCCAATGCTTTCCCTCTACATGAGCTTAATGGGAATAAATAAAAAGCTCTACTTTGGTTCACAGAAAAGGGTACACAAAATGAAGATGGACTTGTGTGTGCGTGTGTGTTTTCCAGATTGCTTTTTATTAGAAAAAGGACATGTGGAAGAATGGATATGGAGGACTGGATTTTGAGCCAAAAATATTCCTACATCCCTGTAACTCTGTCTGAGGATGGGGCTAGGACCAGCCACTTTTTTTGAGTAGTGCATGAAACTGACATCTTAGATCTCCATGTTGTACGCGTTCCTAGAAACACAGCCTGTGGGTTTGGATAAGAACCCAAAGGAACAGTAAAGTGATAGAGACACAGTAACCAGGAGATAAGGGGAGAAAAGGCCAAAACCTCCAGACAGCAGGCCAAGTTTCTGCAGCTCACTATTTTATAGCTCACCCTTTGGCCTTTATTAGACCCATGATCCAGGTAAAATGATCAAGGGCATTGTCACTGGGTTGTCCTTTCTGATGCAGCAACAGTTTGGAGCTGTGTTGGGAAATTAGGGGCTGGAGGAGCAAAGTGACAGCTGTAGCTTGATTAACTCACTAACAGCCCGGTCCAGAAGAAATCATCAGGTGATTGGCAACTCTGTCTCTCCCCATTCCCAATTCCCCTATGCCCTCAATTCCAGAACTTAAGGGGCCAGTGGTGTCCTGACTCAATGACCAAATGACTGAGTGGATGCATGTCAAAGGCAGCTGCAGCAGATCATGGGTTTTCTTTACTTCTTTCAGTTCCAGAAGGGCGAGCCTTACTTTGCTTGTGAAACAGACAAGGAATGGAAGCGATGAGCCAGGGGTCCGTCCTGCATTTTTTCCATCTATGAAGACGTGTGTTCATATTTATTGCATTGTGCGTGGAGATGGACCCAGTTGACATGGCTACTGGTGGATCTGGTTTGGCAAGAGGAACTGGCCCTAACATTTTTAAACTTTGGAATCCATTGGCAGGAGAATGAACCCTGCTGTCCCTGAGGCCCATCCAATCTTTACTGCTCAAGGCTAGTTCCAATTACTCCATGAAAGAGAAGGGCAGGGGCAAATGGAAATGCATTTTGTTAGCAAAGGGAGATTGATGACATCTTAACCTCTATTTGCAGATTCATAATATTCTCCTGAAAATGCCTGTGCTTGGAGAAAAATTATACTTTCCTTCACCATGACCTGTTTTGATAGAACGGTGCAAGGTCATGGCTGGAAGAAACCTTAGAAATCAAACAAATCCCTCATTTACAAAGGAAACCAAGATCCAGAGAGGTGAGACCCAAGGTCACTGAGCTAATTAGCGGGCCTACAGAGAAAATGAAGAGTTGCCTTTTTTTTCATAAGGGGGATGCTGGTGGCTGCATCTTATGAATTCATGTTATAAGTGCTTTTTGTGGTAATACCAGGACTTTTTTTTAAAAAAAAAAAAAAAAAAAAAAAGGGATTCTTTGAAATACGAAGCCAGTCCCCTCCCTGCCAAAATCCTNAAAAAAAAAAAAAAAAAAAAAGGGATTCTTTGAAATACGAAGCCAGTCCCCTCCCTGCCAAAATCCTTGAAAAACAACAGCAACAGCAATGAGCTGGGACATCTGTCTATCATTGGGAATTTGGGAGGCAAATATTTTCACAGAGCCTAAGTGTTCAAACACACATGAGTAGCAAATATGGTCTCAACTCCAGCTGAACCATTCAAATTTAGACAGAGAAGAAACGGAAAATGGAAACAGAAGGTGGATAGAAAATACGGGGTTCCAGGATTCTTGAATGGATCATGCAGAAAATAAAATTAATGTAGACTTGTTTTTTGTTTTTGTTTTTGTTTTCTTTAAGACCGGATGGCATTGGAAGTCTTTGCACTATCACTATTGGCTTCTAGGAAAGCATATACACTTCTAAGTTTCTCCTCTGGAATGTAGGTTTGTGGTGAGGAATTGGCAGAGCTGGCTCTCTGTAGGCGGAGAGGCTTGTGTAAGGCTAGGACAGGGAGAGCCCGACTCCTCCGCTGCTGGACTGGGTGAGCTCAGCATTGTCAGGGGATGTCAGCTGGGCTGGGAGGCTCTTAAATAGATTCAAGCCAGGACTTGATTAGGCGAGTCGGATCCTGGGCAGGGAGAGGTCACGTATGGGGAAAATGTAGCATGGGAACAAGAACAGCCGGCACCAGGCTGTCCCACTGAAGTAAGACAAGATAACTGGGAAAGGCAAGAACTGTAACAGGGGAATGTGAGCCCTCGATTTGCTTTTGGTGTGTGTTTTTGGGAGAGGTGAGTGGGAACGGGCCAGATGGGGGTGAGATGAATCGGGCTCTTGGCTTTGAGCTCTCAAATGCTTTTCAGGTAAGAGATGGGGTAAAGGGAGGGGCTTCCACCCCACTGGAATCCCGTGATGATCTCTACACCGTGCCAGAAGTGTAACGATGAGCTCAGGATGGCCGGGGGCCTTTTTTTGCCCCAGGACTCATGGAAATGGAAGTCCTTGGGGTAACCAATGTTTACCTGACTTGGGTTCTGACACTCCAGCTATTGAAATAAACTTGATTTCCCCCTTCTTTTTAGGGAAAAGCCATGCTTTTCAAAGAAAAGAGGGGCAGTGGGGCGCCTGGGTGGCTTAGTCGGTTAAGCGTCCGACTTTCGCTTAGGTCATGATCTCGCGGTTCGTGGGTTCGAGCCCCGCGTCGGGCTCTGTGCTGACTGCCAGCTCAGAGCCTGGAGCCTGTTTCAGTCTGTGACTCCCTCTCTCTCTGACCCTCCCCTGCTCGCGCTGTCTCTCTCTCTCTCCTAGAAATAAATAAAACATTAAAAAAATAAAAAAAAAAAAAAAAAAAGAAAAGAAAAGAGGGGCAGAATTCTTAACTACTGCTTTCAAATTGGTTTTTAATATTTACTTATTTCTGAGGGAGAGAGAGACAGACAGACAGAGTGCATGGTGGGGCAGGGCAGAGAGAGAAGGAGACACAGAATCCGAGGCAGGCTCCTGGCTCTGAGCTGCCAGCACACAGCCCGATGCGGGGCTCAAGCCCACCAACTGTGAGCTCATGACCGGAGCCAAAGTCAGATGCTTCACCAACTGAGCCACCCAGGCGCCCCCTTAACTACGGTTTTCAAATACTCCTGCCTAGCTATGGGCCTACGATCTTCTCATCTCCTGTAAAAAGTTCAAGCAATTAGCAAACTGTCTTCTAGCTGATGAGGAATATATGTGATAAACTAATGACTGACTTGAGGAACTTCCTTAAAATACAGCTTTTCCAGGCTGGTATGATAATTATTGGAATCCCATTATTAGAAATGTATTCGTAAGCATCAGCTGTAGTGCTAACAGTACAGCTTCTTTACAAAATGTGAAATACTGATAAACACTGCATTAAGTCACTGTGACTTCCGTGCCATTTAACTGAGCAGTGCAGGGACTCAGGGCCCTGTGACGGCTTTGAGTGAGGATGGGTGGGAAAGAAAAACAGGTTAAAAGCAAGGGGCAACGGGCGCCTGGGTGGCTCTGTCGGTTAAGCATCGGACTCTTGATTTCAGCTCAGGTCCAGGTCTCGCAGTTGTGCGTTTGAGCCCCACGTCAGGCCCTGCACACAGGGCAGAATCTGCTTAGGATTCTCTCTGTTCCTCTCTCTTTCTGCCAGTCCCCCACTCACACACTCCTCTCTCTTTCTCTCTCAAAAATAAATAAGTAAACTTTTTTTTAAAAGCAAGGGCAGCATTTCAAGCGAGGAGAAGACACCCAAGTTAAGGTTCCCACCTGCAAGGACAGTCCTGGGAAAGCACTGCTTGTCTGGTTCTGATAGAAACAAGGGAGAGTGTGAGCGGACTCGGTGTGTCCTGGCAGAGGCCCGGAGGACAGAGGCTTGTGTTTCCTGCAGGTTGTCATTTCATTAATAGAACCCCCGTGCATTCACACAGTGATCGGTTTTTTCCGATGCGCTTCCGTAATCAGTATTCCACTTCCTCCTCACAGTCCCGGGATGCTAGCTGTACTAGCAGATTTCAGGGAAGAAGCTTCTGTGTAGCTCAGGGAAGATCACTGGGTTTCCTGATGTCACTAAGGTCAGAGCTGGTGTATTGACCACCTCGGTGGATTCCCAGGAGATTCCCTCGGTGGATACCCAGTTGGAACTGGTAGCCAAGAGGTTCATAAACTCTCTGATGTGGTGCTTACAGTCAATGTTTCGCACGTGCAGACGTGTATTTTTATCGAAGAGAATTTCACTGGATTCTCCAGGTGCTCCTTGGCCTTCAGGCTATTTATTCAGTGTGTTGCTGGAGTGGTAGAGAAAAAAAGTCCACAACCCTTCTGGGGGGAGAGATTGGGGTCCCCAAGTGAAGAGAGGAGTCTAGGCTGGCAGTCACCGAACTGTGCTGTCAGCACAGAGCCTGATGCCGGGCTTGAACCCACGAACCGTGAGATCATCACCTGAGCCGAAGTCGGACGCTTAACCGACTGAGTCACCCAGGCACCCCCTCCCCCCACACCTTGTTTAAAGGACCTACAGAGCCCAAGGCCGGCCACCCCTAAGGTGTCCCTTTGGCATACTGGTGATTTTAAATAAAACTCACTTAAGAAACAGCCCCTGCAAGGACACTCTGACCCTCTTTTGTCCCCTAGAAAGCAGGAAACAAATGTCCCATATGGCAAATACCCTCCCTGCACTAAGAAGGCATCCTTATCACAAGAAAGCTGTAGAAACAAACCTTGTTATTTTTTTCTAATCTACTACCCCCGCCCAAATTCTGCTAGAATGCCCTACTGATTAAAGCTCCGAAACACCTGTTTTCTTTTTCCTGTCAATTCCTCACAAATTTACTGTCTCTAAAATGTATAAAAAGTGGCTGGCTTGGCCATTTCTTTAGGTGTCAGTTTCATGATTGAGCCTCAGTGTGCACGTTATAGAACTTTTTTTTTTTTTACCCCCCAATTAGTCTGTCTCATGTCAGTTTGATTCTTAGTTATCTGGAAGACGTCAGAGATTAGAGAAAGAATGTTTTCTTCCTTCCAGAACCTTCCTCAGGGAGCAGGCAGTGTCACTAGGTGGACATCTGCCTTTCCACTTCATTGTTTATTCACAAGACCCTCTAAATGCTCACATTAACAACATTTTGCCCCCATGTAAGCCTACTCTCAAGAAAACCAGATTTTAAAAAAATCGTTTAAAAGATAAATATGGGGATAGGAGAAATTCTTTACAAAATGATGCAAAGTATTTTTTTCAAAGAGGTTATGTTTATAAAATGTTCATTTCCAGGCCTGTTGTGATGCCTGTAAGTTACTTAAAAATACTTGAGTATAAATCGTCTGATACTCTATGTGAGCTACCCTAGCTTGGGTCAATGCCAGGTGCTAATCAAGAATGGCTAGTTAGGATGTGGCCAGCCAAGGTTATATCAGAAAGGCCAGACACATCTTTTACAAAGCCTCCTTGTTCAACTATCATTGCTTTGTTTAATCTTACATTATGTATCAACAGTGGGTTTTTATTAATTCATGTTAATTAGTTCTCATTGGCACAGTTAAAAAGATTCAAGATGTGTAGATTAGAGCTTGGAGGTGTTCCATCTTGCTAACTAAACAGGACCTAGGAATTCCCTCAACCATGGACCCATTCTCCTTGGGGATCTTTGCTTAGCTCAAGCCCCACTTGGTCCTATGTCTAGTCATTGGCTTAACAGATGTGATCATGTTGATGACAATGTTTTGAATCTTGCTCAGCAATACTGCTGGGCCTATTGTGAGCAAACATTTCACAGGAACCAATTTGGAACACCTAAAGGAACAGATTGCTGGGACTTGATTAAGTTTAGAGAGCCTGTCAATGAACTGTACTAAGCCTGCTTTGTTAACAAATGTTTATTAAATGGACGTGTGTATATGAGAATTTAGCATGAGACTGACTTCCATTATGACTTGCTGGCAAGGTTGCAGAGGAAAACTAACTATTGCTCACTCAAATGTTTTTGAAAACTACTGCAATGTACCAAACCAAACTCCAAAAACTGTCCATGATCAAACTGATTGAAGTAATTTGCAAGAAGCCAATTTTTCAGAAGGTTGCTAGTTGGATATGCATATAGACTGTAGCTACATGGATTCCAAACATTTCTATTATCCCAAAAATAGTGTGAGGACAAAAGGCTACTCTTGATGATGATGTAGGGAGATGAGAAAGAAGACATGAAAAGGCAAGTATAAGGAAGAGACTTCAGGGAGGTCTTCAGAGCATAGATGAAGATCTGCTGTAGAACACCAAGAAAGAGGGGAGCCTGGAGGGACAGAGACCTCATCTCTGGGTGGAATGAATGGAAACACTGGACAGAAACACTACCTGTGCTTCCCCGAACCCCCAGTAGAAAAGTTAGAGAAAGTGGTGACATCAAAATTCCAGAACTGCTTCAATGTATCCCGAGAAAAGTCCTAACTAGGTACATAGGGTGTGACCATAACATTTCACAAAATTTTCTACTTCCATTTTCCACATTTTTCCTGTCTTATGACACCTGCAATGGATCACATCTTTGTAAGTGTCCCCTAAGTTCCAACTTTTAGAAAGACAGTTAACAAATGCTCATTTCATGTCCACTGTGACTATAGTAGGTACCGAGGGGGACAGCAGAGAAACATTAGACATTCTGACCTCAGCAACCAACTGAGGGTGCCCACTTCACAAGCATTAAATAACTAGCAGCCCTGAGAGGGCCGGTTGGCTCAGTCGGTTGAGCATCCGACTTTGGCTCATGTCATGATCTCATGGTTCATGAGTTCGAGCCCCACATCAGGCTCATTACTGTCATCCTGTTAGTGCAGGGCCCACCTCATAACCGCTTATGCTCTCTCTCAAAATAAATAAATAGATAAAACATTTAAAAAATAGAAATAAGTAGCAACCCATTCCATGCGTTTTATGCTCATGGCCATTATCATAATGGAATTTAGAGAAAGACTATATTGTGGTCTACCACTGTATAGTGTAGGTAGACAAGAAGACTTTAAGGAAAAGACAGGGTTTGAGCTGAAGCCGTAGTTTAAAAGCATTAATGTTTGTTTTGATGGGGAAAGGGGAATCTTTGGAACAAAGTCAAGGCGCTGTGCATGGGGAAGAGGGAGAACAGACAATTCTGTATCAGTGCAGCCCGGTCACCTGCAAACGGGAGGGGATGGGAGACAAGGGGCCTTGTTCCGCACCCTCTGTGGCCAGGCCCGGGTGAATTACACTGGGCCAGGCAGGCATCTGGCCAGTGATTTACGAGGCAGTTTGGCAGAGAGAGGCCCTGGGCCCATCACCGTTAAGTCAAAAAAGTCAAACTACAGCAACAAAACTCATGTCCCAAAAATGTCAGGCTGTGATGTGATAAAGCCCCAGGCCAGGATTAATCTGCAGGTCTGTGCGGTGCTGGGCTAGTGAGCTGACACACTCAACATCACCCAGAAGGACACTGAGAAATAAGAATTAGTGCAGGAAGGACCATGGGTCTTACCTAGAATGCATAGGAAGGGGCTTCCCAGGTCCTCAGCTGCCTATTTCTCTCCATCCCAGCCTGGTTCTAAGTCAGCAGGTTCCCCTACCTCACTGCCCCCGCACCCCACTCAGCTTGCAGAAAACGGCTGTTATCAGCATGTAAACAAATCACGCTAATTTAAAACACTGCTTTCATTGAAATCAAACACAATTAACCTATTATTTTAACTACCCAGTGGAGTCCGCGGTGGAATTTTAAAAACCAAAGAAAAGAATATGATAACTTTAGAGAGTTCAAAGAACAGTCAGGCCACTTTATCAGGACAATTGTGTGGGAGGTCACTGTTTTTTTAAAAAAAAGAAAGAAAAGGGGGGGTAGGAAGGTCTTCAGAGAACATCTGTCCACCCTCCTCACTTACAGGTGAGGACACAGAAATTGAGACTAAAGAGAATCGCCCTGGTTTACTTAGTTTAGAGTGGGGTCAGCATTAGGACAAGACTTCAAGGATTCAGGGTTTAAGCCCCATGCTCTTCCAATGAAATCCGGTAACAAATTATGGGTATTTAATTAACCTCACAGTTTTGTTTAAAGTTTTGTTGAGAAACAATTCACATAACATCCAATCTGCTCATTTAAAGTATACAGATCGATGACATTTACTGTATTCACAAAGCTGTGTATCTGTCACCACCATCAATTTTAGAACATTTTCATTACCCTAAAGAGAAACCCTACATCCCTTAACTGTCAACCCCAACTACTCCATTTGGCCATCTCTGCATTGTCTTTGGAGAAATTTCTATTCAGACACCTCGTCCCCCAGGCTCTGGCAACCAACCACTGATCTACTTTCTGCCTCTATCACTTGCCAACCGTGGATATCACATACAATGAAATCCTAAAATGTGTAGCCTTTTGTGACTGACTTCTTTCATCAGTATGTTTTCAAGGTTCCTCCACAATGTAGCATGTGTCTGTGTTTCAGTTCTTTTTATTGCTGAGTACTATTCCATTGCATGGCTATATAGCATTTCATTTATGGTTTCATTCGTTGTTGGACATTGGGTTGTTTCTACTCTTTAGCTATTATGAATAATGCTGCTAGACACATTCACGTACAAGTATTGGTGTGGACAAATGTTTTTGTGTCTTTGGGGTACGTACCTCAGACTAGAATTGCCAAATGATATGATAACTCTATGTTGAACTCTTTAAGGAAGTGCCACGCTGTTTCCCAAGGCATCGGCGCCATTTTGGATTCCCATTAGCAGCCTCTGAGTGAGCCAGGTTCTTTACATTCTCACCAGCACTTGTTATCATCTTTCTTTTTCTTAAAGAGCCGCTCAAATAGGTGTGCAATGGAATTCCTTGTGGTTTTGATTTGCATTTCTTGGATGGCTAGAGATGTTGAGCATCTTTTTATGTGCTTGCTGATCATTTGGACACCTTCTCCAGGGAAATGCCCATTCAGGTTCTTGTCCACTTATATTTGGGTTATTTATCTTGAGTTGTAACAGTCCCTCGTGTGTTCCAGATACAAGACCCTTATGAGATATATGATTTGCAAAACTTCTCTCCTTTTACGTGTGTTGCCTTTTAACTTTCTCGACGGTGCCTTTTGAAGCACTTAAGCTTTAAATTTTGATGACATCACAGATTTTTAAACGGTGAATTATTTTTTTTCTCTGCCTTTGGGTCATTTATAAGTAGACCTTAATATACATTTGGTCATAAAATATTAGCTATAGAACACATGGTCAATTGACCCATACGAGGTAGTTTTAACTCGATGTAAAGGGCAATAAAAATGGATAGAAGTGGTGAGCAAACAGCAAAAACGTAATGTCTGATGCCTGTAGTCATGTGTACCTAGGAATCACCCCAATTGCCTAATACCAAAGGGCCCCTAGTTAATGTCACCATGAGAAGAAAGAATATGGCTAGGAAACAAAAACTATGCAGATAAGGACAATCACAAGAGGTTGCCATTTTTTGTTTCCTCCCATTGAGAATGAGCAGAGCCCCGCGTAGCAATGCCTGTTTATTAATGAAGCCAGGTGTGTGTGCTCACTCCCCGTCCAGTCACTTGATTGCACACACGGAGCACAGGATTTCTCATAGAAGTCTGAGTATTTATGCACGGGACAGCAGTTTTATCACACTTGTGGAGGGAGCCAGAGCTCCAGGCTGTTATCATTATAGCCTGAATAGAATAAAGCTGTTTTTTTTTTTCTTGTTATTTTCCTTGCCTTTCTCCCTTTACCTCCCCCAAGCTTGCCACTTCCCATCTAAACACAGGAATATACTAATCAGGGAAATATGCACTGCTGTTTAGTAAAGGGTCAAATCCATTCGGATGGCATTCCGAGCTCAACGGGCTAACAATGGCAGGAAACTGGGTCCTCTGGCCGTCTGCAGCACAGAGCTGTGAGAGATAGATTGTTGAAAGAGCCGGCCCTGGGGTATGCTGCTTTGGCTTGCTTTGTGTTTGGAATGCTTCGATTGTTCCAGACACAATGAGGGATCTGTCTGTCCACACAGGAGAAGTTGTAATTACAGGAACAGGAGCTAAATTACCGCACTTGATTGCAAACGCTTCCAAAGTGGTCTGTATACAACACTGCTAATTTGTCCTCTGGACTGTATAAGAACAGGCGCGACTGTTAATTTGATGTTTTTGGTGATTAGGGGAGTAGACCTTATACCTTATATCCACTTCATCCACGTTCAGATGATGCCAGGCTTCCTTCTGGTTTACCTCTCTTGTAGATTGTGACGATGGGGCCAGTGGGTGGTATTGTCTCTACTGAGAGGACAGGGTGTTAACAGTCTCACTGTCCTTGGTGTCCTAACACCTTGATTTGTTGTGATCATAACATCCTGTACTGTAGTCCCCTTGTGAATATCATTGAGAAGCCATTTCCTAATTGGGAAAGAAGGTTGAAATCTGGCCCCCTAACATGTTCTGGAAAACAGAGCAATGGCAGATGGTGGTTTGTAGCCAAATGTTCTCTCCAAGTGGATGCTGTGAACTAAGGTCTTTGTCATTTTTTTAAGTTTATTTATTTATTTTGAGAGAGATAGAGGGAGAGATAGAGAGAGAATGTGAGCAGGGGAGGGGCGGAGAGAAAGGGAGAGAGAATCCCAAGCAAGCTCTGTGCTGTAAGCTTTGAGATGCGGGGCTCAAACTTGCAACAGTGAGATCGTGACCTGAGCTGAAATCAGGAGTTGGGCACTTAACTGACTGAGCCACCCCAGGGGTCCCACGGCTTTGTCTTTTTGTCTATTAGAAAGCACATTAGGAAAATTCACCACTTAGGATGGCTTATGATATTATTCACTCATTCATTCATCCGTCATTCATTCAACAAATGTTATTTGAGGACCTGCTATATGCCAGGTATTGTATTAGGAATGTGATGAAAAGGGGCGCCTGGGTAGCTCAGTCAGATAAGTGTCTGACTTCGGCTTAGGTCATGATCTCACGGTTCGTGGGTTCGAGCCCCGAGTCGGGCCCTGTGCTGACAGCTAGCTCAGAGCCTGAAGCCTGTTTCAGATTCTGTATCTCCTTCTCTCTCTGACCCTCCCCTGCTCGTGCTGTCTCTATCTTTCTCTCAAAAAATAAATAAATAAAACATTAAAAAAAAAAAGGAATGTGATGAAAAGTAGCATAAGGAAAGGTCTACTCTATGAACTTGCAGCCTCAGTAGGGACCAAAAGATGTCAAGGAATAACGCAGTGAGATAGTATCATGCCAGAGTTGCACCTGTTTCATGGCCTACAGATAAGAGTGATGAAGAACTTTCCAAGAAATAACCAAAACCATTTCTCACATATCATTGTCCAGAATTGAGTTGTGGATCGTAACTAAACCAGTCTCTGGTTAGACCAAGGAAACTCATGCAAGGGAACGGGGATCTGGGTGGCTTTCCTTGAGGCACAGGCAAAGGAGGGAGCTACAGGTCCCTAAATAAAACCCAGGCTCTGTTTGAAAGGAGACAGGGGAATGAAATCAGGACACGACCAAGAGTATGCACTCCCTTTGATGGGCATGTCGGAGCGCCCACTCCTGCGGCGGTGTGGAGAAGGACAGAGGGGCAGCTTGAAGACAGGGAGACAGTGCGGCCGGGCTGCCGTATTTGAGGAGAAACCATGACTGAACCCGTTCGGTGACAGTTACCAAGAAGAAGAGAGAGCTTCCGGGAGCTGGGAGGGAGAATTTATAAGTGATTCTTCAACATTTGGATGCAAATGGACCCTTCAAGAATCTGATGCAAGCAGTTTTATATTACAGGTCTGGCTTGTGGTTTTGTCCTATGTCAGTATCAGTGTGACCTGAAGAGCAGGGGTGCTGGGCTGGAAAGCCCTTCAGATGGGCCGCCGTTCTGGGTTCAGATGGACACCAGTGATCACATCGTGAGGCTGGAGACAGAAAGAACGAGAAGCAGCATTTACCAGGGACTGATGACCTGTGTCGTGCTCTGAGGCCCACCCAGCAGATGAGAAAACTGAGATGCCACACACGTCATTCTGTGTCCTGCCTCTAGAAAACGGCAGCCGCCGGGTTTGAGCTCACGCTTGTTTGAATCCCAGTATCAGTCAGTCTCCTGTGGCAGCTGCCATATTTGGTTCAAATGCGAATGACTGTGATCACCAACCTTCTTCTTTCCCGGCATCCTTCGGTGGCCTCTGTTTGTGCAGCTGAAGGCCAAACTCACTGCCTCATTCCTGACAGTTTTGGGAGCTGACAGCAGAACATTC
This sequence comes from Crocuta crocuta, assembly GCF_008692635.1. Lineage (NCBI taxonomy): Eukaryota > Metazoa > Chordata > Mammalia > Carnivora > Hyaenidae > Crocuta > Crocuta crocuta. Next base: position 10,100,588 of record NW_027530974.1, read on the forward strand.
AAGGAATGACATCAAGTGACTTTCCTCAAGGTCATTTCCTGTCTGTGACCTCTGCAAACATCACATTCCCTAAAGATGTTGGGGGGGTGTCACAAACAGACCCTATTCTGGCAGACAAGAGATGTCTGAGGCAGCTGTAACAGGCAGACGTGTGTGTGTGGGGGGGGTGTGGGTGTGTGTGGACATTCTCTGTGACATGCTTTGTTGGTGAACACACACCCCACATTTGGCTAAAAACAAACCAGGTCTGCTAGGCGGGATGACTCATGCTCAAAACTGAAGTCTTCACCCTGAGTCAATAATTCTCATTTGAAAGGCAAATGCTGAGCTCAACCACCGGAGGCTGTGCTGTCTGGGGCCACTCTGTGTATTAGCGAGGCTGATAGAAGTGGCACTTCCTTACGACGGGGGACGTGTTACAGTGGACTTCCGGTGCGTCTGCCCCTTGATCTGTCCAAGTCGCACGTAAGAATGGGCACAGTTGTAGATGCTCAGAGAAGGCGATCTGATGAAGTGAATGGACCGTAAGGTTTGGAGCGGGGAGTTCTGACTTCACAAGTAGTTTCTGCCCTTCATTACTGCACGACGGTGGGTCATTTACCACCTGCTCACCTGTGTAATGGACATAAGCGTGCTCTCTTAAAGAGTATTTACTAGGCTCGAAGATGGTGTGTGTAAAGTACTCGGGCACCTAGTAGGCGCTTAACACGGGCATCAGGATTCACTTTGCTGCATGCCTTCTGCTTAGCTGAGCTCTCATTTTCTCCCTTCCCCCTTTATTTGATATCAAGGGCTCTATGTATTTCTTTAAAGAGAAAGACATCGGGCTTAGCGATGTAGATTAAATGCACTCACATGTGGATTTTCCTCTTCTCCCATCCACCTTCATGTCCTGCATTCCATAGGAAGACATCAGTTAGAGAAGCATATGATGAAGCAGAAGCAGAAGGGAGACAATCAGGAGACCTTGTCTCTGATTCTGCCCTAACTATAAAGGCTCATGGAATAGTCACTCTTGGGCCTCTGTCTGTAAAAAGGGGGGCTTAAATTAAAAGATATTTCAGAACCTTCAGGCTCTTGCTGGCCTGTTTCTGAGGACTCTTCTCCCTGAAGTACTGACTTAAATTCTGGTGCAAGAAACGCTACCATTTGGCTAAGTCTGCATATGCCTTTCTTTTCTTTTCTTTTTTTGTATAACTGTTTATTTCTGAGAGAGAGAAAGAGAGAGAGAGTGTGTGTGAGCATGGGAGGGGCAGAGAGAGAGGCAGACACAGAATCCCAAGCAGGCCCCAAGCTCTCAGCTGTCAGCACAGAGCCCAATGTGGGGCTCGAACTCACAAACCATAAGATCATGAACCTGAGCTGAAGTCGGATGCTTAATGGACTGAGCCACCCAGGCACCCCTGCATATGCCTTTCTGTGCTGGCTGAGCCTCAGGACCACATTTCTGGTGGTCAGCACGAGTGCGGCCAGCACGCTGAGAATCACCTTCATCATGAACGTCCCTCTGAATTGCGAGGCCGCCAAGACTTGTCTCATCAACCCACACATTTCCAGGAAAATTACTTTTTTCTCTGTGCCACTCCTACACATGGCTTGAGCATGTGGGGATTTGTAAACACAGTTGATTTATAAGGGGGTGGATTTCTCTGAAACATAATTTGTGTTAATTATGTCAGCTAGTCAAAGTAATAAGTCAGCTAGTTAATTATGTCAGCTATCCTCACATGATCTTGTTAAGACACTAAATATCCCTCTTCTAGTTTTTCTCATGCTCGGGAATGAATGGTAGGTTAAGAAGTGCACTTCTAGCTCATAAAACATCAGAGGGACTAACTGGGTTTATTTATGTTTTACCCAACGAGGTGGAATGTGAGACTTTTTCGCAAAGGGAAAGCTAGCTAACTGGATGAGTTTGCTTGGGCAAAATGTTAGCAACAGAAACATTCTGGAACCTTCTCAGAATCCTTGTATGTTAAGAGACGGAAGAGGCCTTTAGGATTTCTGGGCAATTCCTCTCTTCTCAATTGTCCTTTTAGCTCAGTAATGAGCTATGTAGAACGTATATTCCTTTAAAGAAAATTTGCAGTGAAAAACTTCTGCAAGAACATAAATTTGCCCCAAGTGGTGGAGAATCTCAGATGGGATTTTTTTTCAGTAAGAAAATAAGAAACTTAAATTCCCTATATTCTTAGAAATTTACCCAATTAGTTATAGGGTTTTTCAGATCTAGCCTGTTTGGGAGACAATCACCATCCGTGAAAGCAAAGACGTCTGTATGAATTCTGCCAGCAGGTGGCACCAAACGTTTTCATTAGAAAAGTAACACGAGAAAAACCGCTTTTGCATCCTCTCCTAGTAAAAAAGCCTTTTAAGTAGAGTGTGGCCGGTTCATTCACCCAAATACAGGAAACATGTGCCTTTCTTATTTGGTAGCTCTTTGGAAATCTGCTGTTGCAGTTCAGGGTGAGTTATTTCCTTGAAGTTTGTTAAAAGGGAAGTATGGTGAAATTAAAGCCTCGAAACAAAGCTTTGTTAGACTTTTGTAGACCAATTAAAATCCAGTTTCTCAGCTGCAAACTCTTCCATTAGCCCCTTCTCGGGGACGCCGAAACAAAGGAGTGAGAGATGGTGGATGGTTCCTTTTCCCCTTTTTACCCTTGCCATAGAATCTTATTATTTTTTTTCAGATCCCGAGCCAGCTTTTACTGTCTGGTTAAACTTTAGGGAAGAGTATCATACTGTGACTTTATTGATCCAGGCCCTGTTCTGGAGGGGGCACACTTATACCTCCAGACATGGGTAGTGTGGAGGATAATATGTTTCTGCCTCTGCTCACAGTTACCAGAAGAAAGTTCTGGTAAAGATCCTGAAAAATAGGGGCTGATGGATGCCAAATTTTAATTCTCACAAGATTTTTTTTTGAAGTCAACAATGTACGTACATTCATTTATTCATTCGACAAATATTTTTGAAGGTCTACCATGCCAGGCATTGTACTCGGGAGACAGGGATCTAGTGATGAGGAAAAAGATGTGGTTCTCGCTCTTAAGGTGCTCATCGTTCTATCAAGTTAGTATTGTCAGATACCATCAAGTCACCCTCATGACCTAACACCAACAAACTGAGGATAGTGCTTTGGCGGAAAGGACTACTGTCCCATAGTCCTCTTGATCCAAGGAAGTTGACCTAGATTCCTCGATCCCAGCAGAGACAGGCGCAGGCCACTGTCTCTGTGGACGTGCCCCTTCCATAGAGAGGAAGGTGAAGGATGAGGAAGAATTCATTAGGTGACGGGGTAGGAAGAGGTGAGATGAAAGTTCAGACCAAGGACACGCAAGTTCAAAGACCCTAGGGTGTGAGGGAGAGGGGATTGTGTGAGAAACCAAGGTTCAGGGGCAAAGGATTCAGCGATGAAGGGGAGAATAGATGCTATTACATGAGCAAAAACTTGTCATGGGTTTTACATTCTTCTCCATGTTTCTTAAACTTAAAAAAAATTTTAAAAAAATATTTATTTATTTTTGAGAGAGAGAGACCAGGAGAGGGTCAGAGAAAGGCAGAGATGCAGAATTCAAAGCAGGACCCAGGCTCTAAGCTGTCAGCCCAGAGCCTGATGCGGGGCTTGAACTCAACGAACTGCAAGATCATGACCTGAGCTGAAGTTGGACACTTAACCGATTGAACCACTCAGGTACCCAGTCTTCTCCATGTTTATTATATTCCCCACCACCATCACAAAAAAAAAAAGTCTAACACACACACACTCCAAAATTCTATTACTCACCTCATCTGTAGTAGTCTCCTGCTTTTACAATATGGTTAACTTGAAGCCAGTGTCCAAATATTTCTGAAAAGTTTGGGAATTTTCTTTTCCCCAGTACAGCGACCCATAAGAATGGACACAAGTAGCTTTGGGGAAGGCTAGAGGGAAATTCACTTCTATTACCTGCAATGGTAGAAAATGGATTCTTAAGCCTCCATTTGAAGGAGTGTGGACCTGTGAACTGATTGGGATTTAGAAATGGCCTCAACGTTCTGATATGGTGGTAGCTTTGATTCACCAGACTTGGAATTTTCTCAGTTATACCCATCAAGCTGGGCCAGGAACCCTGTGATCAATTTACTGTACCCTAAAAACCTCAGCAGGTCCATCTTTCCGATGAGTCCTAATGTCTACCAAGGTGACTGTACCTGTTTGTATCTATCTGTTCTGGTATACTCACATGCCCTTTGTCACCTCGGGACTTTCCTATGGTCATCGCAATCAAGGCAAGTTGCTTTTCAATGGTGGCATCTTCCGACCGAACCCCCTGCCCCCAGAGAAGAGCCACTGTGCTGCTTTTCAAAAACGTTGGTGTTTCCCTCACCAGTGGCTATCTCCGGCCTCGATGATGAGATCATCTATAGAGCTAATTCTACAACTGCATTCCTATCTCTTGACATCTTTGAATTATTTTCTTCTCTGTTGAACTCACCATTTCCGGCCTCTCAACTTTCCCGAAGCTGCACTTCCAATTAAGCCCAAGGCTTCTTCAGCTGATAAGCACTCTATCAGAACGACTCTCAGCTGCTGAGCCTAGCGTTAGTAGATCCGGAATCATGGGTGATTGTAGCCACAGTTATCCTGATCAAAGTGATGTTTATTCCTCCTGCCTGACTCAATAGCCCTCAGAATCCCCTTTCTCAGACATTCACAGATCTTTGTCAATATAATTGAGTGAAGTCCTGTAAGTCTTTTGGTGGGTAAATCTACTGGGTTTGGCTTTGTAAATCTTCCCTTTCCTCTAGGAAATTCTGGGCTCTGACTTTAGTTACAGGTCTGGAGATATCGAGGATCAGCATGTAAAGGTGGTTGGGGGGTTATAGAGCATGAGGAGAATCTGCTTTTCTCCATCTGGGAGAAGGCCAGAGTCCTCAGGCCAAACATGCAGAGCCTAATCAGACAAGGAAGGAGACTCAAAAGGGGGTGCTAAGAGTGGGTTGAGGGTTGAGAAAATTGGAAGTCCCTAAATCCTCCCATATATCCCCATTCCAGTTCTCTTATGATCAGTGACCTTACACATACAAAAACAAAACAAACACACAAAACCATTATGTAGATATGAATTCAGCTGATAATATAATTGGGGAACTTTATATCACACTTTGCCTTTGATTTCCAACTACCTCAGTGCCATCCTTTTGACATAGACTTCAAAATCGTTGCTGAAAGTCCATGATTTGTGCTTTTCATCTGTTTTTCATTCTCAGTGCCTCCACCACATCCCTTGACTTTTTTCACTCAAGAGCGCATACGCCAGACTTCTAGCTGTCAGCATTGATGTCTCTTTGCCTGGCCTTCAGAGCTGTTCTGCTCATGTGCAGCAGACTAGAAGTGCAGGGATGTAGCACCCTAGGCAGCAATACTCAAGCAATGACTGCTGGGCATTGGTGTACAAACTGTCCAGCTGCCTTGACCCTTGGGTGAGCTGATTCTGGTGAATGTCTTACTGTCTTGCCTGGGGTTCCCCATGGACTTGAGCTCCAGTTGCCCATGGTGTTTACTGGGATCTTCTCCCAAATAAATAATGGGCACTTGAATCCTTGTCTTGGAGTCAGCTTCCAGGCAAATCCAAACTAAGATAGGAACTTACTGGAAAAATCCTAGGTAACTCACAGATAGATGAAGATCCAGGCTGTGAAAATGAGTAAGAGACAAGAGATGCTAGGGACCAAGATATACTGCCATTATTAATTCACAGGAACCTGTGGGTGGGATGCCCCTGTGGGATACCACATGCATTCTCAATAGGAGTGATATCACCCTCCAAGGTGTAGAATAAAATACTACTCTTATGTATAAAGCATGAATTTACATACATCTATTGTCTAAATATTTCATGGGAGGGCAATTTAACAAAAAATGTCTAAAAAGTCTCATTAGGAGAGTGACAATGAAAAGAAAAAAGGTTGAGAAAACAGCTCTAGACACTACTGCCATGAATGTTATATTACTGCCTCTGGTGATGCTGCCTTGAATTCTAATCTTAGCATCATTCACTTAAGGATCACGGTCTGATGGGGCACCTGGGTGGCTCAGTCGGTTAAGCATCCAACTTCGGTTCAGGTCATGATCTCGCAGTTTGTGGGTTCGAACCCGCATCAGGTTCTGTGTGGACAGCTAAGAGCCTGGAGCCTGTTTCAGATTCTGTGTCTCCCTCTCTCTCTGCTCCTCCCCAGCTCGTGCTCTGTCTCTCTCCGTCTCAAAAATAAATAAACTATTAAAAATTTTTAATTAAAAAAAAAGGATCACGGTCTGATGGGAACATCTGACTGGCAGGGCACAGTAGGGGTGGGTAGAGGGAACATCTGTACACTTCTCTTTCTGTCATCTACAGCAGAGTTCAACTTTCTTCTGAAGCTCACAAAATAGGGAACTGTCCTTTCAAGCTGAAAGAGGTCTAGGTCTAGGGCAACCCTCAAATGGTAGCTGTTCGCCTTCGAACAACTGTCGACTTGGAGGAATTTGAGGGCTCCATCTGGAAACCTCTGGTACTATCTCCTTCCAGAAAGCAGAATTTGCTCAGAAGTGCTTTAGGAGGAGATATCAAATATGTCTTGGGTTATGAAAGTCTACCAGAGATTTATAAACTATTCACCAGAGCAGCTTTCAAAACAGAAGGTACTTTAGTTCAGTGTTCTTGAGTGAAAAACGTGAGGTAAGAGAGTTGCCCTTTCTGATGGCTCCTTGGATTTGGACCCTTACCCACATGCACATAGAACATAATAATTACTAACTCCCAAATGAGATGTGCCTCATGGGATGGTGGAAAGAACATACGAGTCAGGAGATCTGAGGATTGCCAATGGCCAGTGGTGGCATCACAAGCAAATGTTTCTCTTACCTGTATGAGGAAGGTGTTGAACTAAAAGACTTTATGGTCTCTTCCACTTTTACCATTTTATTTATTAAGAAAAGTTATCATGACCTTCTCATGTATCATGGCCCTTTAATTCTTCTAATAATACCAAGGGGAAGACTTGATGATTTTCACTGTGTGGTGTGGAGGCAGAAGTTCAGAGGCGTTCATTCACTTGCTCATGTTCACCCAGAAATGAAATAGCACTCAAGCCAAGACCTGTCTGGCTCTGAAAAATACCAAACCACTGTCCTATGCTCCAGCGGAAGTCTTAGATTCAGCAGCGTTTTGTTTCCGGTGTTTTTCCTTCCCCCGATCTGGTACTGTCTCTTGGATGCCATGTTGCTCAGACCCTAGGCCACCTTACCCCGAGGTCATGCATGTCCTTGTCCTTACCCTACACTCACTCTCCTCTATTTTCAGCTTTCCTTGCTCCCTCTGAAATGTACCGTCAGGAGACTGAAAAATGTACTGAATGCACTACCTAGGCTCTCTGGACTGAGTGCTGATAGCTTGCTAATGTCGTAAATATATATGTTAATGGAAGAAAGATAAAGCAGCAGGAAGTTTTTCTGCCTTGAAGCTGTGGAGTGAATTAGATGTCCCTTTCGATCCAATAGCTCGAAAGCCTACCTCCACAGAAACTGTAAGTACAGAGCTGAACGCCACTAATTCACAGTGGATATTGCTTCTCGTGCAGCAGCAAGAGGTCTAGACCATGACCCGGGAAGAGTAGATTCCTAACTCCAGTTCTGGCAGGAAGAAGAGTGTGGTGCAGAGCAATAAGGGACAGGAGAAGCAGGGAGTCCAAGGAGACTCCTCACTTGGGCACCAGTCACACCCATCCACGGCCACCAGGTCACTCACCAGATTTATGTATGTGTTACTATGCATGGAGAGCAGGATAAAGACTGAATTAACATTTTGGAAGTTTGATTAGAAATAGATGACCAGGGGGCGCCTGGGTGGCTCAGTCGGTTAAGCGCCAACTTCGGCTCAGGTCATGATCTCACGTGATCATGAGTTCGTGAGTTTGGGCCCCGCGTCGGGCTCTGTACTGACAGCTCAGAGCCTGGATCCTGCTTTGGAGTCTATGTCTCCTCTCTCTCTGCCCCTCCCGTGCTCACACTCTGTCTCTGTCTTTCAAAAATAAGTAAACATTAAAAAAAAAATTTTTTTTTAAATAAAAGAAACAGATGACCAGTAGCATTTTCTGAAAATACGCGATTGTTTTTTTCTCAACATTCGGAAGATGTNGTGGTGTTGGGGGAAAGCAATGTATTGAGAATCAGAGGTCTTGGGTTTGGGCTCTGGTCTTTAGCAAAACAAGTTAACTCTCTGAGCTCCCTCCCTCCCTTCCTTTTTCCCTCCCTCCCTCACTCCCTTCTTTCTTTCCTGCTTTTCTTCCTTCTTTGCTTCCTTCCTTTTAAATCAGCTTTATTGAAGTATAATTGATACACAATAAAATATGCCCTTTTAAAGTGTACAGTTGACAAATTTTGATAAATGTGTACATCTGCTGTAATCAATATATACAACTTGTCTATCAGTCCTAAAATTTCACTCTTGCACCTTTGCAGTGAAACCCTTTCCCCCCCTCTCTCCACCCCCAGGCAACAACTGACTGATCTGCTTTCTATCACTCTAGATTAATCTGTTTTAGTGTTCCATATAAATTGAATTATACAGTATGCATTCTTTTATATCTGGCTTATTTCTCTCCGCATGCTTTAGAAATTGGTTCATATTGTTGTATGTATCAATAGTTCTTCCTTTTGCTTGCTTCTTTTTATTGCTGTGTAACATTTCATGATGCAGCTGTGCTTCTGTTTATCTATTTACTTATTGATGGACATTTGGTGTTTGTCTCTTATAAATAAATATGAACATTCATGTAATTGTTTTTGCTGGCATGTGTGTTCATTTCTCTTGGGCAAAACTTGGGATGGAAATCGCTGGGTCTTACCGTAAGAGCATATTTAAATTTATTTTAAGAAGTGCCAACCTTTCCCAAACCATACCCCTTTATATACACATTCTGATTGTTTCATATCCTGGCCAACAATGGTTAATTTAGATAGTTTAAACTTTAGCCATTCCACTGCATGTGAAATGGTTTGTAAAGCCGCATATTGATTTTAATGTTAATATTCAATGACTAATGATATTATTTCATGTGTTATTGACCATTCATATATTTTATTTTTTGAAGTGCCTATTTGTATATTTTGACCATTTAAAATATCAGGTTTTATTATCATTTAGGTGTAAGAGTTCTTTATAATTCTGAACATAGTCTTTTGTCAGATACACAGAATGCAAATATTTTGCTCAGCTGGATATATTTTTTGAGAAGTTGAAATTTTAAAGTTTGATAAAGTCAACTTATCCTTTTATTCTTTTATACTTAGTGCTTTTTGTTGTTTTTTCTAAAAAGCTTTCAGCCTAGGTCACTGCATTGTTATGAAATAAAATGTACAGGAAAGAGCTTTGTAACTGTAAAATATTATAGAAGCCTGAGGTATAATAATAATGATAACAATAACAATCATAATTAAGTAGATCATAAGTAAATCATCAAGCCCTTTAGTAAGGCACAACTGTCAGTGATTAAAAAATTATGAAGAAAGACCTCCACTCTAGAGAGTAATGAAATATTCATTAAAAGTCCACAATAAAATAAGATGGCAAATGGTATGTACCATTTGATAACACTAGATCTACTTTTTTTTGAGAGAGAGAGAGAGAGGGAGAATCTTAAGCAGACTCCAAGCTCAGCATGGAGCTGATGGGGGGCTCAGTCTCACAACCCTGAGATCATGACTTGAGCCAAAATCAAAAAGAGTCAGATTCTTAACCTACTGAGCCACCCAGGCACTCCTAGAGTTATTCTTAATTGAATACTTACCACATACAAGCTAAGTTCTTTATAAACATTATTTCACATAATCCTTAAAAAAAAATCTTGAGAAGTGAATGTAGTATGTCTTCTCCATAGATTGGGAAATCAAGGTTCAAGAAGGTTAAGTAGCTGAGGAAGTTTACACAGAATGCAAATGAACTAGAATTAGACACACAGTTGTACCCTGATTATCCATTAGGAAGTTAGACCACACACTTTAAGAATTCAGAGGACCGGGGCGCCTGGGTGGCTCAGTCATTTGGGCAACTGACTTCAGCTCAGGTCACCATCTCATAGTGTGTGGGTTTGAGCCCAGCGTCAGGCTCTGTGCTGACAGCTCAGAGCCTGGAGCCTGCTTCGGATTCTGTATCTCCCTTTCTCTCTGCTCCTCCCCTGTTCACGCTCTGTCTCTCTCTCTCTCTCTCTCTCTCTCCCCTCAAAAATTAAATAAACATAAAAAAAAGAATTCAGAGGACAGAGGCATGTGGGCTTGAAGGCTGAGGGAATCCTTGCTCTAAGAGGTGGGGAGCTGAGATGAACCTTGAAGAACATTTAAATAAGAGTAAATAGGAATTCAATTTTATTTTAAAAAGGGGAATTAATTACAGACACAAAGAAATATAGTATGTTCCAGAGACATTGACTAGACTGAGTTTATTAGCTTGGAGGAGAAGGACTTAAGGTTGTAGCCATATTGAGGAAGATGCTGCTAAATTAAATTTGAAGTATTAATACATGGGGACACCTGGGTGGCTCAGTCAGTTGAGCACATGCTGCTTGATTTCGACTCAGGTCATGATCCTCAGGTTGTGAGACAGAGTCCTGCGTTCGGCTCTGCACTGAGCATGGAGCCTGTGTACGAATCTCTCTTTGTCGCCCTCTGCCCCTCCCCGACTCGTGTTTGCACCTGCCCATGCTCTCTCTCTCTCTCTCTCTCTCTCACACACACACACACAAAATAGAAAGTATTAATACATGATTTTAATGCTAACATATCTTCAGGTATAGTACAAATATTGATTGTCATGGTTATTTTTAATTAACAGTACCTTTTAAATTAATAGTAACCCATACCAGTATACTTGACCATTAAGTGCTTTCCACAAAGAGTATTCCATAATCTCATAATCTTGCATAATGTCCATTCATTTCTTTAATATTTCTGAGCATCTGCTCTGTACTGGGCGTTGCACTAGGCGTGAAGTATATAAAGGTGTATCCAATATTGTCCCCACTTTCAAGGAATTCACGGTTAATTTTTGTATAAAATGGTCTGCCAGGTAGAAAAAATTTAGGGGGTTGAGTTCTGGAGGGAAGTCAGACTAAAAATATAAGTTTTGTCATTGCTGACATGTGCACAAGACACGTGCATTTTCTAGAAAGAACAAAGATAAGATTTCAAAGAACAACCAAAAGAAGTTGGAACCTTTTTAAAAGTTTCTGAGTCATACACACATATGCACATGCACGCACGCGTGCACACACACACACACACAACCATTTTAGCTAATCTTGCTAAATGAGAAATGTAATGAGAAATGTTACCTTGAGGTCACAAAATGGTTATAATGCACACAGTCCCTTGAATCAGTGGAGTATGGGGTAACTGGAGAAATGGATGTCAGTATTAAATAGGTGATCAATATCTTTTTTTTTTAATAGTTTATTGTCAAATTAGTTTCCACATAACACTCAGTGCTCATCCCCACAAGTGTCCTCCTCCATGCCCATCCCCCTCCCCCCACATCCATCAGTCCTCAGTTTTTGTCAGCATTCAAGAGTCTCTCATGGTTTGCTTCTCTCCCTTTCCCCCACCATTTCTGCCCTTCTTCTCCCCCTTGTTCCTCCGTCAAGTTCCTCCTAATCCTCCTATACGTGCAAACATATGATATTTGTCCTTCTCTGCCTGACTTATTTCGCTCAGCATAACACCCTCAAGGTCCATCCATGTTGCTACACATGGCCAGATTTCATTGTTTCTCATTGCCATGTAGTATTCCATGGTATAGATAAACCACATCTTCTTGATCCATTCATCTGTTGATGGACACTTTGCTGATGCATAGGAGCACATGTACCCCAATGTTCATAGCAGCACTCTCCACAATAGCTAAAACGTGGAAAGATCAATATCTTTTTAATGCTTATGATTAGCCTATAGTTAAATATTTCTGGGCTTGAATCAAGTTTTATTTTCTTAGGGAAATGTGGATCATTTTCTTAGGAAGCCCAGTCTTGGGACAGAAGAAAATAGCTGATTCCCAGAGGTAGAGTTGAATTATACTGAATATGTTTGGGACTCGTCTGCATTCTTTTAGGGAGACAAAGGTTTCCAGAGGAATTACTAGCTATATAATCTTACCCCCATATACTGCATAGCCCAGAGAATTCTTTACCCAATCTTACATTGCAGGAGAGCTGACTGTGGAGTATCCTTGGAAGCAGCAGCATGGCATGACCTCCACCCAGGGGTCCTGAAGATCATCATCATCAAGAGCATCGGGGGAAGGAGTGATCCCCACAGAGATACTGGGTGAAGAGATGCTCACTGGAGAGGAGAAGGTGAGGAGGGGTAAGGTTGAGGCAGAACCCTGTGGAAGACCATGATTAGGGCAGGAAAGGCAGAAGATAAGATGAAATGGAACAAAAGATGAGCACAGTCTCAGGAGAACATTGAATCACAAAAGGCGAGGAAAAGAGTTTTCCTCAGAATTGAAAAGAGCTAAGTGAAAGAACACGACAGATTTAAAAAAAAAGAAAAAAGAAAAGGTCTTAGAGTTGGCTTTTCAAAGTCATTAGCAAAATTTTGGTTTTTTTTTAACTTTTTAAAAAATGTTTATTCATTTTTGAGAGAGACAGAGCGTGAATGGGGAGGGGCAGAGAGAGAGAGGGGAACACAGAATCTAAAGCAGGCTCCAGGCTCTGAGCTGTCACCACAGAGCCCGATGCAGGGATCAAACCTACAGACCGGACCTTGAGATCATGACCTGAGCTGAAGTCGGACGCTTAGCCGACTGAGCCACCCCAGTGTCCAGCAAAATTTTGGAATACAATTTCTGATCTTAACTTTCTGCGATCACCAAGTTGTTTTGTTAGCTGCCAGAAGATGTCCCTTGGGTTCGTGGTATAGGGGTGGCCTTACTGAGTGTCTCTTTCCCTCCCAGGGCATGGTGGAGTTGACTAAGGAGGCAGTGGAAAGGAAGATGATGGATATGGCAAAGTCTGTATAAAATTTCCTGGCTTTTGGCTGTGAAGGAATAGAGAGAACTATAGAGGGAGGTTTTCATTTGCTCGCTGTTAGTCTGTTTCAGAGAGATGCCAATGGAAAAGAATTGAAAATACACCCAGGTTAATAGTGTATGATACAGTACCTGAGAAGCTCAGAGGCCACAGCTTCCAGAGCCCAGAAGTAGACACACCACAGGTCATGGTTCCGAACCAGAGAGAGAAGTGCCTCTCATTCAGCAATGCCAGGCTTTGCCTTGTAATGGTAATGACAGCCCTTAGGTTTAGTCTGTGTTTCTCACGTGAGTAGATGCTCTTTCCTTAAGTTACTAGTTAGAAGATTAAATAGGTTAAGTTAAAGTTAGAAGGGACATTGGCATTGACCTAGCTCAGAGGCGGAGAGGAGTCATTCCTTTCTATGGTACGTGGGACTTGGATGGAAGCCACTGGAATCCCTTTCATCCCTGCATTCTTCAGCAGGTCAGCAGGCTTCTTTGAGCCCAGGCTTCTTCGAGTACAGCAGAGACCATAGTGCTCTCAAAAGGAGGGGTCGTTGGGATGATCTTTTTTTGTCGACACGGCTTGGAAGAAAGATTGTATTTTCTCTGCTCACCAGCTTCTTTGTTTGAAGCTGACACTCCTTATGGGTGAATCTGATCAAGTCCCTTGATTACAGTGCAACAGGCTGTACTGGGGAACCAATGTCATACTTGGAATATAAACAGCTGACTGGTTTGTCTGTTTCAGAAAGATGGGTGGCTCACTTGTATTTGGGCAGAGAAGCCCTGATTCCTTCCCACTTTGGGGAAGTCTTAGGCTGACACCCAGCAGCCCCCGGGCCCAGTCAGCAGGGCAGCCCAAGGCAATAGGTCAGGTACCTGTTCTGTATTCCAGCTGTTGCATCTGCTGAGACCAGAGGTGGTGGCTTTGTTCTTCTATTATATCGAGAAGAATCCATTTTCTTGAGGGGCCATAGGCTCAGGAGGATCAATTTGCATGCCTTTTTTTTTTTTTTTTTGCTCCTGGAACCTTGCCAATGAATACTTTCTCTTTAAGTTTATTTATATTGAGAGAGAGAGAGAGAGAGAAGGAGTGGAAGAGGTGCAAACAGAGATGGGGACAGAGGATCCGAAGCAGGCTCTGTGCTGAAAACAAACAGAGCCCCATGCGAGGCTTGAACTCACAAACCCACGACATCATGACCTGCGCCAAAATCAAAAGTTGGACGCTTAACCAACTGAGCCACCCAGACGCCCTGGCACCCTGCCAATTTAAAATCTTTATAGTATTCTCTGCATTAGAAAATGTCTCCCTCTCTTTTCGTGTATCTGTTTGGACTTTTTGTTTGCTTATTAATTTATTTTAGGAATATTTTGAACAATATATTATTATGGATTAATTTTAGTCTTCTAAGCAAGTTGTAAAAATAGTCCCCAAAGTTTTCATGTATTCTTCTATCTTCCACGAATGAAACCATTGTACAACTATCAAGACCGGGAAAGTAAAAATAGTACAGACAATACCACTAATTAATCAACAGACCTTATTCCAATTTTGCCAGTTGTCACACCGATGTTCTTTCTATAACCTAGGATCCAAGCCAGCATTTCACAATGGCGTTTAGTTGTAATGACTCTAATCTGGGACAGGTCCCCATTGTCTTTTTGTCTCTCATAATCTTGATACTTTTGAGCCTATCTCTCAATGTGGTCTATCTGATGTTTCTTCACAGTCGAATTCAGGTTTGTATGCTTCCCTCTTTTAAGCACCGGATTTTGGAGTTTGGGAGCTGGAATCCATATACTACCCATTCATCATGAGCCTGTGTTCCTAGTGAAAGGCACATTGATTTAGACAAAAAAAAGAATGTGCTTCTGGCTCTACCTCTGGAGCTATAAAATTAATCCTTAATGCAACTTATATAGCACTTATGGTTCACCTCCTGGGTTTTCATGAAATATTTTTTTAAGGAACATGAACTTTAAGTGTTATATTGTTTAATGTGCTACTTAAAAGAGCTAAGTACCTGAGGGTATCAGTTCTTAAATCCCTATCATTAGTCATCATTAATTCACAAGGAACACAGCTAAATCATCAGAAACTAATGCTTAGACCAATTATTGGATCAACAGAAATTCTTAAAGACTAAAGCCACCCATAAATAACTTCATGGTATAACGGCAACCAATCATGGGGCAGGAAGTGGCTCAATCCCCAAAAGATTTGCAGGCTGGGTACCACTACTGACGTTTCCAAAATGAGTAGGGGAAGCTGACAGCAGTCAAGAAGTTTTTTTGAGCCTTTAATTCAAATGCCACAGGGAACCAAGAGCCAAATTCCAGTTCCCCAGCTTACTCTAACATCATCTTAGTCTTGGAACTCAACGTCACTCAGTCCTTCACTCAGTTTTAAAAACAATAATGTCTTCTATGTGCTCAGCTATGTCAAGCACGGGATAGCTTATGTTGAGTTAAAATAGATAAGGTATTTGGTCAAAAGGGATAAGGGAAACATGTTTTAGGTGGTGGGAGCAGTGTGAACAGAGCCAATTGGCAGAAGTTTGGAAAGCTAGATGGCAGGGAAAGGGGGCAGACAGAGCAGACACTGACTCTGTGAGCTAGGGAATAGTGAGACTGTGGGGGCGCTACAGGAGAAAATAAACTCAAAATGGACCATAGAGCTACATATAAAAGATTTAGATTGCAAATTTTTTAAAAGAAATATAAGAGAATTCAAGTTGAGATGCTAAGGTAAGCATAGATTTCTTGGATGTGCTACTGAAAGCAATTCAACACATGCAGAGTGGACTTCATCAAAATTTAAAACTTCTGCCTTTTAAAACACACTCTTAAAAATTGTTTAATGTTTATCTATCTTTGAGAGAAAAAGAGAGGGAAAGAGAGTCAGCAGGGGACGGGCAGAGAGAGAGGGAGACAGAGGATTGGAAGTAAGCTCCACACGGACAACAGAGAGCCCAATGCAGGGCTTGTACCCACAAACTGTGAGATCATGACCTGAGCCGAAGTTGCATGCTTAACTGCCTGGGCCACCCAGGTGCCCCTAAAAGACACTTTTAAGAGAATAAAATGGCAAGTCCCAGGGGAGCAGCAAATGTGAAAATATTTGTAACCTGAATATGTAAAGAGCTCTCAAAAGTCAATAATAAAAAAAAACAGCCCAATTAATAACTGCGCAAAAGAATTGATCAGATACTTCAGCAAAGAATATATATGGATGGCAAAAAAAAAAAAAAAAAAAGCAGTTGAAAAGATACCTCGACATCATCAAGTAATTAGGGAAACACAAATTAAACCATGATGAGATCTCTTCATACCTATTAGAAAGGGTAACATTTAAGACTTATCATACCAAATGTTGCAGAAGATGTGAAGGACCTGGAGCTTTCATTGCTGGTAGGAATGTACAATGGTGCAATCACTTTGGAAAATTCTTGGCAGCTTCTTAAATTAAGTATTATCCACCAGACATTCCATCTTAGGCATTCACTCAGAAGAAATGAAAGCACATGTCCATGCAAAGACTTACATATGAATTTTCCTAGAAGCATTATTTGTAACACCCTAAACCTGGAAACAACCCAAATGTCCATCAGCAAATGGATAAATTGTGGTATATCTTTACAACAGAATGCTACTTAGCAATAAAAAGGATGTTCAACAATTGATACTTGCAGCAAACTGAATGTCAAAATTATGCTGGGTGAAAGAAGCCAGACAAAAAATGTGTAATCCGTATGACTCTATTTATGTAAAATTTCTGGAAAATCGTTTTTTGTAATGACAGAAAACAGATCAGTGGCTGCCTGGAATAGGCAGGGGTGGGGGAGGGGGTGGCAATGAGTAGAAAAGAAGGCTTACAAAGGAGCATAAAAAGACTCTTGGTAGTGATGAGTATTATTTCTATTGTGATTATGGTCATGATTTTGCAGGTGTAGATATATGTCAAAATTATCAAATTATATACTTTAAATATGTGCAGTTTATTGTATGTCAAATCTATTTTATTCAATTGTATGTCAGTTCTATTCTATTCTACTCTTTGCCAAATCTATTTTTTAAAAAGCACGGGGGCAGGGATGAAGTCTCAGTGTCTGCGAGAATCTCCCAGAGAGGTAGAGAACTACGCGAGCACAGCAAGGAACGGAGTCCAAAATTGTCTTGCAAAATTGTCTGGCGTTCGCCCCATCGCTGGGCACTGGATGTGGGTTCTTGTCCTACTGACTCCAGGGTAGGATTGTGGAGAGATGTTCCCACTTGAATCGTTGTCCCTGCGCTGCCTCCTAAAACGAGATGTAGCTGCCCCTTCCAACCCCAGAATGGGTCCCGTGTTTCCGTTTCTCTAACTTCTGATGCAAAGCCTGAGGCCAGAGCTGGGTCACAGGCAGGTCCTGGGCCACGTGCCTATGTCACAGCTGAAACAGAGGCTGGGGACATGCACACTTGCCTGATAATGTTGGAGGGTTCCCCGAATGCTACAGGGGTCATCAGATGCTGGGTGGCTGAGAAGAGCCAACATCAGGAGCCAGGGCCACTTTTAAGCTTACCCTCCATGCCCTTAGCTAAGAAAGGAATTTTTATTAAGATGTCTTTTGAGAATCCCATGAGATCATATCTGTGGAATACTTTGCCATTTTCAGTATAAATGCAAGCTGTTATTTTTCAAACGAATGAAATGTTGGAACTGAACTTTTTTTCTTGGCCAACTGAAGTCTTAAAGGAACACACAAGAATTAAACAGCTGAGAAAGGCCCCATGAACCAACAGTAGGAGATGCCAGAAGACAGAGAAAGGCCTAGATTCCAGGTTGTGAAGCAACCAGCAGAGGGCCGGGAGAGAGCCCAGTAAAGCTGACTCCTTGAAGGAAATCCTTACTATGACTATTTCTGTAACTTTAAAATACAATAAAGTTGGGAGTCCTAGCAGAAGCATCACAGTTAAATAAGTTGATACATTTTGAAATCTGACACAATGCCTATTATGAATAATAGATAAGTGGAATAAGAATGCCTTTACAGTTGTCATAAAATATTTTGGCATTACTGTGTTTATATCTGTATAACGTGTATTCCCAAATCAAATCTGGGAAAACGCTATCATATCCATCTAATTGTTTTACATCACCTTACGGCATCATCGTGCATCCCCATCCTCACACACACACACACACACACACACACATACACACGTGCATCCCCATCCACACACACACACACACACACACACACACACACACAGAGTTTGTTAATACCAACTGAATTGAACTGACTAGATGCTTTGATTCCACACATAACTCCTATGACCCGGCCTTTGCTCTACCACAGTCAATACTGAAAATAGAAGCATTTAGTCTATAGGACACACAGGGAAAGACCCTACAACTGCATTTAGAAAGTTATATATTTCACAGCACCCATGGTATACTAACAAAGTAACATTACTTCCTTCAGGTAGTTGTTTGATATGTGTTTTTAAGTAAACTTCTGTATTTTAGAAAAGTTTTAGAATGACGTAACAGTTGTGAAGATGGAACAGAAAGTTCCTGGACATTCCGTACCCGATTTCTCCTATTGTTAACATCTTATGTGCGCGTGGTGAGTTTGCTAAAATGAATAACCAATGTTGATAGATTGTTATTAACTAAGGTCCATACTTCATTCAGATTTCTTTGTTTTTCACCTAAGATCTCCTTCTGTTCCAGGATCCCATCCAGGGAACCACATTATGTTTCAGTCATGTTTCCCTAGGCTCCTCTTGGCTCTGATAGTTTCTCCAACTTTCCTTGTTTTGGATGACTTTTGACAGTTTTACGATTTCCTGCTCAGGGGTTTTGTGGACAGTCCTTCTGCTGGGATTTGTCTAATTTTTTGTTATGATCAGACCTGGGCTATCTGTGAAAGGAAAGCCATAGATGTAATGTGGCTTGCTCATCATGTCACATCAAGACACATGCTATTGACATGACTTATCACAGTTGGTGTTGACCTTGGTCACCTGAGTTAGATGTGCTGTGTACTGTGTGTACTGTACACTCTGTACTATAGCAGGTCTGTCTGCCATTTATTTTGTCATTGTTTTTTCAATATTTTCTCATGAGAACTTGAAAACACACAGCAAAGTCAAAGTTTTAAGTTTTTATAATATTTACCTGTATCCCCAATATAGAGTCTACAACTGATCTTTTACTACATTTGCTTTATCACATACCTGTCTATCCATTCTGCCACCTATCACATCAATTCATCTTATTTTTTAAAAATGTCGTTTATTTAATTTTTTATTAAAAAAATTTTAAGTTTATTTATTTATTTTTGAGAAAGAGACAGAGAGAGTGAGCAGGGGAGGGGCAGAGAGAGAGGAGAGAGAAAATCCTAAACAGCCTCCACACTGACAGCACAGAACCCAACAGGGGGCTTGAACTCACAAGCGGTGAGATCATGACCTGAGCCGAAACCAAGAGTTGGACGCTTAACCGACTGGGCCACCCAGTTTCTCCTTGTCATTTATTTTAGATTCTGCCAACTTTGCCCCACAACACAAGAATAAACAAAGGAAGAGAATCATACTGGATTTTAAAATCCAAGTTTTAGAGACTCGGGGGCAGCAGCACATTGAAGAGAATAGTAGACGGTAAAGATCAGCCTACAATTAAGGAACTCATGGAAAGTCCTTTGACATCATGAAGTGTGTTAAAAATACCACTGTAGGGGCGTCTGGGTGGCTCAGTAGGTTAAGTGTCCGACTTCGGCTCAGGTCATGATTTCACGGTTCATGGGTTCGAGCCCCGGGTTGGGCTCTGTGCTGACAGCCAGTTCAGAGCCTGGAGCCTGTTTCAGATTCCATATCTCCATCTCTCTGACCCTCCCCTGCTCATGCTGTCTCTCTCTGTCTCTCTCAGAAATAAATTTAAAAAAAAAAAAAAAACAGAAATACCACTGCAACTCCAAAGATTGCCAACCAATTGCATGGAAAGAAGCTAAAGAAAACTGTGACCAGAGGCATGTATGATTTCAGAGCATTTGAAGAAAATGGAAGAGCATTTGCCAGTTTTGGGATACCAGGAGCATGTCTCCAAAGGAATTGTACCAGAAAGACCTGGAATTGTATTCCCGTTTCCAGGACCCCATCCTCAGCACTAGATGGGAAATGCCAGGGTATCATATTTCAACGATCTAGTCCCTTAAGGCAAAGAAGGACACAATGAATATCACTTTACACTTCTTGTCTGTAAGTGTGAGGATTTCTCCGGGAGAATGGTCTTTGAGTTCATTTGCTAGAAATGCTGTAAAAAGTAGTACCACAGCCTGGATGGCTTAAACAACAAATATATTTCTCACAATTCTGGAGGCTGGAAGCCTGAGATCAGTGTCTGTAGAACGGATTCCTTGTAAGTATTGTGAGAATCTATTCCAGGCCTCTCTCCTTGGCCAGAAGAGAGCCACCTTCTCCCTACATCTCTTCACACTATAGCTCCTCTATCTCTGTGTCCAAACTTTCCTTTTTATAAGGACACCAGTCATATTGGATCAGGGCCCACCCTAATGACTTCATTTTAACTTGATGATCTTTATAAAGGTCCTGTCTGACCTTTATATGACCAATAAGGTCATATTCTGAACTACTGTGCTTAGTGCTTCCACATATGAATTGGGGGTTGGGGAGGCAATTCAACCTGTAAGTCTTCAAATTTATTTTTTGCATAACCCTTCAAAGAATTTGGAGACACTATGTACCCCTCACACAGTTTAACATTGACATTTAAGAAGTTAAATCATAGGTTTAAAACAGTTCTGAAGGATAAAATTGCTGGCATTTTGTAAATATTAACATTTAAAAATAAATGGTTGTTCTTTCAATTGTATCCAAAAGAATCTAAATACCCTAACAATTTGATTCAATAATCATCATCTATTAAAAAATGCATGCATAATTTCCTATAGAAATTTTATATCTTTCCTATTTCACCATTCCATTCTAATTCTCCCACAGAGTTTTTATCTTCGTGGAATATATTTTCATGCTGGGAAGTCCTGGTTCTGATCACCCTATTATACTTCTTTTTGACAAGATTATGATTGGAAATTAAAACTTTTAAATGTTTTATTTCCTGGGATCATAAGGCTGTAAGTGTTTAAACTTTCTAATTGGTATTGTTATACAATTGATCAAGAAAACAAAACTATATCATAAAATAATTATCCTTTTATAATTTATTGAACATAAAGAACAAAATATCTTTGAAAATATTTCTCTACAAATGATGTAAATAATCTTCTCCCTCCAATTAGTTCATGTATCCATTGATGAATGGCTGTATACTAGAACAATATGATTTCTGCAGTGATTTTACTCCTGTCCTCCACCCCATTTTTATAGAAGTAACTGCCAAGAAAACTTATTCATAGTAATAAATAAATGGGAATGAAAGGTATTTGTTAAAGCAATTTTATCCAATTATTTGTATTTAATTCAAATTACATGCCAAATACTACCTAGTAATTTACTATCAAAAATTATTCTGAGAACTCTTCTTGTTAAAAATCTATTAAATTCAGGGCGCCTGGGTGGCTCAGCGGGTTAAGTGTCTGACTCTTGATCGCAGCTCAGGTCTTGATCTTAGGGTCATGGGTTCAAGCCCTGCAATGGGCTCTGTGCTGGGCGTGAAGCCTATTAAAAAAAAAAAAACAAAAAACAAAAAGCTTCTACTAAATTCTTCTTCAAATTGGTGAAAGTTGAAAAACACCTGACAAGCAAATGAGAGTTATTTACACTTCCAAATTCCAGGAGAGACACCTAGGCTTATCAAATAACGCTGGGTTACACCTGTTGCTCTTCCACTGTAAGCACCTTGTTTAGAACAGATCGCTCTCTTCGTTAGAGTTCTCCAAAAAGCTGAACTCTAAAATCAAGTCTTGGGTTTGAGTGGTTTATCTGAGAGTTGATCCCAGAAAGTATATCGCATTGGGGTCTTTCTGAGTATCATGTAGAAGGCACCTCAGCACTGTCCGACCAAAGGACAGTACGTGCCCTTGTACATGGCTGAGTACCAGAGGGAGCCCTCCTTAGGCAAAGACTCGGGCCTTTAACACTAGAAGGTGTAGTGAGCTCAGAGGTGGGCCATAGGCTACAAACTGGGCATCAATAGTGTCTGTAACTGAAAAAATGGAAACATTGTAACTTTTATTACTGATAAAAAATATGGATCTTATCACATTTTAAAGAATGTTGGCATCAAAACCTTGAAGCTGCAGATTTATCTCAGTTCATTTATAAAAAATATCCTTCCTATATTGGTAAAACCAATATTTGTCAAACCCATCAGCAAAATATAACATTTTCTGACAGCAATAGCTTAACTTCATTTTTGATTCCAATAAATGTTAATATAAGATTCAAAAATCTCATGAGCCATTCCTTGAATTGAATTTGAATTTAATAGTAAATAAATATGAAACACTACTAACACTAATGAGAAGTAAATTTCAAGATGCATATTATAAAGGGATGATTTAAATGGTGTAGAGATCATTAATTTATTTGCTTATAATAAGTTATCCAAACAAGAAAATGAATGGACATGTCTTGTTATTTAATTTACAATATTTTGTAAATGATATTTAAATAGCACTTAGCTAAACACCGTAAATTATTTCTGAAAAGAGGTATATGATGAAAAACATGGTATTCTGTTGGTAACTGTGCTCGTGTGCATTTTTGGATTGTTGGTTATTTTGCTATGGTGAATGATTAAATTAGGACCCACTGTAGATGTCGGAAATAACATCATTGATTTTTAGATCTCAGGATAAAACTTGTCCTCATATTAAAAGGAAACGCGGGGCATCTGGGGGGCTCAGTCTGTTAAGCATCTGACTCTTGATTTTGGCTCAGGTCATGATCTCACAGTTGTGAGACAGAACCCCACGTGAGGGTCTATGCTGAGCATGGAATTTGCTTAAGATTCTCTCTCCCTCTCTCTCTGCCGCTCCCCAGCTTGCATGGGCATAAGAGAGGGACAGGGAGAATCCTAAGCAGGCTCCCCACTGTCAACACAGAGCCTGGCATGGGGCTCCCATCTTACCAACCATGGGATCATGATCTGAGCCAAAATCAGGAGTCAGACTGAGCCACCCAGGCGCCCCAACATGAACTATTTTATAAATAAAATTAGGGGCACTTGGGTGGCTCAGTCGGTTAAGTGTCCGACTTCGGCTCAGGTCACGATCTCATGGTCTGTGGGTTTGAGCCCCGTGTCGGGCTCTGTGCTGACAGCCAGCTCAGAGCCTGGAGCCTGTTTCAGATTCTATATCTCCCTCTCTCTCTGACCCTCTCCTGCTCATGCTGTCTCTCTCTCTCTCAGAAATAAAAAATAAAAAAATAAATAAATAGAATTAGATGGAAATGCATTTCAACTAGAATAGACATTTAATGATATGCTTTTATAATGTGCATCTTAGCTGCTTTATTGAAGAGAAGCACCAAAAGAAAGAAATGCTGAACACATTTTATTTGTGGCTTTTTATCCAATTTACTTTGGGCAGTTTGGTGTTTCCATGTCAGGTGCACTTAAAAAAAATGTCACTAACATGCTTTTCTGGCTTTTTAATGTTGCTTTTCTTTCCAGCTAATGATATATTTTAGGCATAAATATTGAGGATGGCCTAGAGGAACTGCCTGTGGCTAAATACAAGAGAAAAGTCATAGAATATTAGATATTTATGCTACGATTTGCTTTCATGAACTCCCCCCACCCCACCACTACAAACAGAATTGCAACTCTTGACATTAGTTTAGGAATAGCAGAGGCAAAATGGTTCAATGAACATCGTCATTTCCTCCACCTGCCTCTACAGTGTAACCCATTACAGCAAAATCTTGGATTGTGAATAACTTGTTCTGCGAGTTCTGCAAGATGAGCAAACATTTCTAGTAAATGTTAACTTGATAAATGAGCAATGTCTTGCATTACCAGTAGTAAGTGACGCTGAACATCACATGATCATAACTGAGCCAATGGTTCTTGAGATTTGCTTTGTTAGTCAAGTGCTTTGGATTACAAGCGTGTTTCCGGAACAAACTGTGCTTGCAAACCAAGGTTTATATCTCCTTTTAGACCAAGACTTTATTCTTAATAGAAATGTATGTACAAAGACTAGAAGACCAAAGGCTTTATGGTGCTCTAATAGTCCTTAAAGGAGGCTTCTCTTTTGTTACCCACAGGTTTTTGAACTCAGGGGCCAGGAACTGAAGTAGGATTTGGGATGGATGTGGGAAGGGCTTTGGTGAACACAGGTATGCTCCTAGGTCAGTCCAGTACAATCCTGCAAACTGAAGAACGCTTTGAATAGCCCTGGTGTGAACACCACCAGATTCCTGGGTGTGCACATGTTCAATGTTAATAAACGCTGCGAAATTGCTCTCCATGGTTTGTGCCAGTTCACACTTCCATTACCTGTGTATGAGTGTTCCCATCATTCTGGGATGTATCACCACCATTTGATACTATCAGACTTTGAAAGTTTCATCCACTTGGCAGGTGGATTTTCTTTACAAGATTTCCAAATAAGTACAATGAGTTCATGGATTTTGCTTTTTGTTTCCCAAATTATGAATAAAGGTTGGCTTATAGGTTTGTCAGCTGAGTTTCTAGGGCTGTCAGTTATCCTTATTTCTATCTCTTTTTTTTTTAATTTTTAAAATTGAATTTTGAAGCCCAGTATATATATTATATATTTTAATGTTTATTTATTTTGTGAGAGAGTGAGAGAAGGTGGGAGAGGAACAGACAGAGGAAGAGAGAGAGAGAATCCTAGGCAGGCTCCATGCTGTCAGCACAGAGGCCAACACAAGGCTCGATCTCACAAACCATGAGATCATGGCCTGAGCCAAGTCAAGAGTCAGGCAGTCGACCAATTAAGCCACTCAGGTGCCCCTCAGTTCTTTATATATTCTATATGCTGATTCATTGTCTGGCTTAGTGTTGCAACCACTGTCTCCTAATCTGTCCCTGTATCGTATCTTTAATTATAGAGTCACTGTCCCCATTATCTTCATCATCCAGGTCTGTTTAAATACCTTATGTGCATTACCTCATTTCATTCTCACAATAGCCCTATGAAGGAGGGCTTATTATATTCCCATTTTATAGATAAATTGAAGTATGCCAAGCCTTAAGGGAATTGATCAAGGTTGTCCAGCCAGTCAGGGGCAGAGCACTCATCCTTAATCACTAGACTTACCTCATAGAACCTCATCTTTATACAATACAAGCAATACTGCAGTGTTCAAGACTTAACTTCAGACTAATACAAATAGTATTGAGTTTTATAGTCAAAAGCTATAATCCATTTCATTTTGATTGACATAAAGTTCTCACAAGGGGTTATCTATTAGGCAAGACCTGTGGATTACAAAAAGGAAAAAGAAAAAGACCCGGTCCCTGCCCTCAGGGTGCTTACAATGCAAGAGGGAAGACAGGCAATTACAATACCTTTTGATGAGCACTGTAATAAGATACAGCCGAGGATGCTAATAGAATACACAGGAGGGGGCCCTAACATGCCCCACATGTGTGGTTCTACAAATAATCATGTCATATGAATGATCTCTATCACATGTGCCAATCTTCTCTTGTCTTAGACATTAGTTTAGACATAAACATCCTAATCAATATGGCCGATCTGCTTGTTGAGATCTTTTTGGGACGCTGACTTGCCCACAGCATGTTTCAGCTATCATTTCCACCAACATGCTGTTTATAGTTTGCTTAGAATGTTGTTAATGTCCTTATTCATGTCATTTACCCCCAAAGAATTGGTGAGAGACGTAGGAATGATTTTGGAGACAAGTTCGGGGGCAGCAAGCAAGCCACACCGATCAGCATTCCGAAGGTGGTCCTTCCCATTTCTTCTAGAATACAGAAGGTTAGTGTGGGTAAGGGGAACACAGAATAAGGTGGTGATAAGCAGCTCTGGCCACAGAGGTGGGTGTTTCTTTTCCTTTTCTTTCTTCTCTCCCTTCTCACCCCCCACACCCATCAAAAGCTGCAGAATCTTTTTGAGAAATTAGTGAAGCTTTAAGTTTTCATCTGAGCCGAAAGTTACACGTTAAAACTGCTGGCACCTCAATTTACTCCTCTTTATAAAAGGGGAAAAAGTAATGCTGGACAATACATGGAAATGTTTAATTCTTTACTGTGTTTTGGAGGGAGGAAAGATTAGGAAATGCAGGAGATTAATTTTGCCTGTAAACACTGGTGGTACAAAGGGGGAAAGCACACCCAGTGGTAAGGCCATTTGTGACTTCGTATCAGACCAAATTTGCTTTATCTGGATTTTTCCTAGTCTGTCATTCCAGACTGATTCTTTTTAAGCCCGCGAGCACAAATATTTATTTCTTGGCTGCTACTTTTCTGTCTCACCTCAGTTGCTATTTTAGCCATTGTCCTATAAAGGGACAGCTCTGTGATCTCGCAGGGTGCTGTGGAAGAGAGGGGAGAGTGGGGAGACAAGCATGGAAGTGTGACCCGGAGGGCAGACAGGCAGTCACCAGGGCTGTTTGCAGGCACAGATTGGGGGGGGGGGGGGGGGGC
>NW_027530974.1:10127306-10362236 GCF_008692635.1 Crocuta crocuta
AGCCCGGGTTGGGGGGGGGGGGCGGTGCAGGGAACGCGAGCAGAAGCAAAGTCCATGAAAGTACAGCTGCTGAGAGATGGGCTGCTTGCCATTCATGAGAGAACAGTGAGGTTCTTTAAAATTATGAAGGAGTAAGGCTGGGGGACGTTAGCAACAGTAGCAAACAAATAAGGAGCAAGGAACCTTCTCTGCCAGTCATTCTCTCTCCCCTCTCTGCCCTGTTGGAAGAGGCAAAGGCGGAGGGAACTGGCGAAAAAGAAACGAAGTTCGCAGCACCAGTGCCAGAATCACAAAGCTGAGTACTCAGGGATGAGATGGAAGCCAAGAGAGGAAAACTTAATAGCTGGCTCATTAATAAAGTCCACAAGGATGAAGCCTCACCACTTTATCATTTAGCACCCTTCAAAACACAGCCAGAGTCAGAACAGTGATTTTGGGAGCAGGGGAAGACATATACCTTCCCCGGGAAAGAGGATATTGTTAGTTTCCCTATGAAAATGTTTATTTTTAAAGTACCTCTGGGGGGTTACTCATGCAAACTATTGAACTTTATTTATTAGCGCATGCGTTTTTTTAACACGTGTCAGGATGGACCTTCTAGGTTTATGGTGTTTGCCGCCTAGGGATTCTGTAGGTGGAAAAGAGGCTCATTTAAAGCTGAGTTTTCCACTGCGGCGATAGCAAATTTATCTAAAGCTGGCCAGGGTCCTAAGCAATTATCTTTTACCACGGTCCATTCTCTGTTGCCAGGAGGGCTGCATTACAGCGCGTGCGAGAAAATTAAAAATTTTTAAAAATATAAACACCACATCATCCCTGCTACTTAATTCATTTTTGCAATCTCTCAGGAAATTTGGGAGAGGAAGGAAGTTTGAGTCTCTGTCTCTAGGCACTGATTATATAAGGTGAGATTAATTTTCCCATATGGTGCTGGAATCCATCTCAGTGTTCTGCAGGCATACTTCTGCCTCACGTAAGTCTATTTGCATCTAGCTAAGCACAGAGTAGAGTTTAGCTTAGAATAGAAAAAAAAAAAAAGAAATGGGAAGGTAAGAAGAGAAAAAGAAGTGTGAAGGGCAAAGAGAGAAACAGCGGATCATTTAATTCTAGGCTCATCCTTCAGAATGGGTCAAACCTATTAGGATCTAGTCATTCTTTCCAACATGTAACATGTATTGAACGTCTACATGCCAAGTATTGCAGGATAAAGTTTCTAGACACCAGGTACGCAAAGACGAAACATGACCCCTACCCTCAGGAAGCTTTGTTTCCAGTGGAGAAGCTGCACGAGTGAAAGAGGCCGCAGCGCAATGTGGCAAGAATTCCAATTAATGAGATGTGTTCGCGTGCTGTGAAAGAAGGGGTGAATGGTACCAAAATCCCGCTAAATATCTAGAAGGCTTCCTAGTGGCAATAGTACTTTTAGCTGGTCAAAAATAAAGGAGAAGTGCCTGGGTGGCTCAGTCAGTTAAGTGTCCAACTTCAGCTCAGGTCATGATCTCACTGTTCGTTAGATCGAGTCCCACCTCGGGCTCTGCATCGACAGCGCGAAGCCTGCTTGGGATTCTCTATCTCCCTCTCCCCTTCCCTATCTGCAGGCACTCTTTTTCTCTCTCTCAAAATAAATAAATGAGCTTTAAAAAAAAAAAAAAGAAAAGAAAGTAGATAAGATTTTGAGAAGTGGGGGATCAGCATCTTTCAAGGCTCAGGCACAGGAAATAGATCAGTGCAACCAGAACAGAGGATGAAAGATGGGACGAGAGATAAGGGGAGATGGGGTTGTCAAAAACTGTGAAAGGTATGGAATTTTCCCTACGCGCAAGCTAACAAGTTAGCTTGGCATAGTTTTGTGGATCATGGCAGATGACACAAGACTCCTGGGTCAGAGACAAGAGCACTTTATTATTAATGGGATAGCAAGCGGTATTTGCTTCAGCATATTTGCCCTGGTTTCCTTTTGCCGCTAAATAACACATAAGTGATGTGATGGCCCCAGAGGCATGCTACATGTTCAGTAGGTTTGCTTTGAAGCTGAGGAACCCAGGCCCCAGGGCACAGCCCTTCTTAAACAGGCAGCTCTCAAGTCCCCCACTCGGAGGGAACAAGCAGAAATACAGTGACCATGCTGTCATCATCTGCATCTCCTTGGGTCCCTATGTGACTGGTTGCAGGAACTGCTCAGTGTCAGGGGATGGACAAGTCTCATAGTCTGGCATGCTTGGCAAGGGTGTGCACAGACACTTGGCCCCCATGGCGGACTGCTTTTCCAAACAGGGGCCAGACAGTAAGCAGAGGCTCTCTCACCTGTTAGATGATGCTGAGGAAGTTGACCTTTGCCCTAAAGCATGTGGAGTCACTCAAGACTTGACCAGAGAAATGTGCTGATGGTCGCTACAAGTTGCAAGGATGACTCTCATCTTGTGTGGAAAGGATTGGACAGCAAGCTGAGGCAATGAAGAAAAGTCAGTAAGGTGGCAATTCCAGCATTCCATCTGTGAAGTGAACTATTGGGAGCCAAGGTAGTAGAGGAAGAGGTTGGGGAAGGTGGTAAATCCAAGGATACCATAGTATCCTTGGTAGGATCGGAAGCAGTTTTGTGGGGTTGGTGAGAAGAGAAGAAGAGAAGAGAAGAGAAGAGAAGAGAGGGGAGAGAAGGGGAGGGGAGAGGAGGGGAGCAGGGGAGGGGAGCGGGGGAGGGGAGGAAAGGAAAGAAAAGAAAACTTTAGAAAAAAATCTAACATCCAATATTACTGACAACTTACTTTGTGTCCTTAATTTCATTAGTATTTTTACATGTGTCAGGTCACTTAATCTTACTCTTTGAGAAGCAGATACTATTGTTGTTTTACAGATGAGGAAACAGATGCAGGGAACCTAGAAGGTGACCCCTCCCAGTTGCCACACAGGGAGCTGGGTGGGTGGTGGTGTTTTCCAGTGACATGGGGCATAGCAGAAGTGGGACAGGTCTGGAAGGGAAGATAAGGCATTTGGTTTTTGGCCCATATTATGACCTGAATGTTTGTGGTTCCCCCCCTCCTCCAATTCATATGTTGGAGCCCTAATCCCCAGTGCAATGATATTTAGAGATGCAGTCTTTGGGAGGTGGCTAGGGTTTGATAAGGTAATGAGCATGGCACTCTCATGATGAAGTCAGTGCTCTTCAGAGAAAAGGAAGACAAAGAATTCTCTCTTCGTGAGCATGCACTCAGTAAAGGCCAAGTGAACACACAGAGAGAAGTTGGCATCTGTCAGCCAGGACGAAGGGCCTCACTATAGGAACTAAACTGTCTGGTCCCTTGATCTTGGAGCTCCCAGCCCCCAGAACTGTGAGTGTTGTTTAAGCCACTCATCCTCTGGTATTTTGTTGTGGTAGCCCAAGTACACTAAGACAGCCCAGTTGAATGTACAATATCTGGGCGACATCTGAATGGTGATTCTTAGCAGCTATTTGAATCCTTAAGTCTGGGCTCCAGAAGGGAGGTCTTTCCTGGAGAAATAGATTTAGGAGTAGTCACTTAGGAGGTGGGAAGTGAAATCACAAACGTGGATGAAATTATCTGGAAAAGTGGGAAGAATAGAAGAAGCAAAGGGTTATGGCATGAAGCTGAGGCAGGAAAACTAAAGAGATCCCATGAAAAACTTTTTTTCCACTCCTTTTTCTGCTTCTATTCTTGCTAGGAACTACACACTTGCCTTACACAGGCCCTTATAGAGCAGATCGTGGATTTCCTCCTTGTAAAGGTCGTGGAGTTAATATTTCTTTGGAGTCTTTCGGCACAGAGACCACTGGCTTATCAGGACCCCGGGCTCCAGGGCGTAAGTGACTCATGGCGGACATCTACACATTTGTATTTGTTCTTGGATGCCTGAGAAGACACGTGCACAGGACCACAACCCTCAAGAAAAACCCCAGATCCCAAGCAAAGATGGGACTCCCTCTTTTCCCTTCTGAGTCTTCTGAACACTCTATGTCTATGCTCTGTCTTCAATAAACTCAGCTCTCACTCCTCCTGGGCTTGCACTTGATTTCTATGCTACCTGAAGCCAAGGACCCTCTTGGCTGGTCCTGAAGGACTCCCCTCTGAATCCTCAGACTCAGTCAGCCTGCATCAAAGCTATGAAGCTTGCATCAAAGCTACATTTCGGGGGCAGGTAGAGAGGAATCAAAATTAGATTTCAGAGACAGGTAGGGAGGAAAGCCCCACAGAAGACCAAAATGGGATGATTAGAATGGTAGGAAGGAGAAAAGGAGAGAAGGGACGGAAGTCAAAGGAGGGGAGAATTTCATGTAGAATAGAATGCTTAATAAAAACTTGACCTCAGGGGTGCCTGGGTGGCTCAGCAGGTTAAGTGTCAGACTCGATTTCAGCTCAGGTCATGATCTCAGTGTTGTGAGATCCAGCCCCGAATTGGATTCTGCACTGGGCATGGAGCCTACTTAAGATTCTCTGTTTCTTTCTCTCTCTCTCTCTCTCCCTCTCTGCCCCTCCTTCACTTTCTCTGTCTCTCTAGATAAACAAAACAAAACAAAACAAGACAAAAAAACTTGACCTTAGAAAGGGTGAGTGACGAATGCACCATGCCAATTGAGTAAGGTGATTTGCAGGTAATTTCTTTTATTTTTTAAATTTTTTTATAGTTTATTTATGTTTTGAGAGAGAGAGACAGAGCATGAGCGGGGGAGGGGCAGAGAGAGAGAGAGAGAAAGAGAGAGTCTGAAACAGGCTCCAGGCTCTGAGCTGCCAGCACAGAACCCAACACGGGGCTCGAACCCATGAACCGCGAGACCATGACCTGAGCCGAAGTCAGATGCCCAACTGACTGAGTCATTCAGGCCCCCCAGGTAATTTCTAAGTGTAAAGAGAATAAGTTAAATTAGTGGACAAATGAGGAGTCATTGAAATTTGAATTGTGGATGACAAACTTGAGACACCATGTGTTAAGTTACCTGTAGGATAATTTCAGAGGATGGTCAATCTGTGTTGGTTGGAGGGATAAGTGAAGCAGAAAGGGCAACAAAGTGGACAACGTTTTTTTCTTTTTTTTAAAAAAAATGTAATTCCATCTCTGTCTGGAAGCGAATACTGTTGGCCTTGAAGAAGGTCATAGCAAGATTATGTATTCCCCTTGCATAGATTGAAAATACAGAGTGGGCATGTGCCCCAGATAGTCTACTTGTAATTTAATTTTTATTTTATTTGTTTTTAACGTTTTTATTTATTATTGAGAGACAGAGAGAGAGATAGTATGTGCATGGGAGGGGCGGAGAGAACGGGAGACACAGAATCTCACAGACACAGAATCCACAGCAGGCTCCAGGTTCTGAGCTGTCAGCACAGAGCCCGACGCGGGGCTCCAACTCACAAACCACGAGATCATGACCTGAGCCGAAATCGGACGCTTAACCGACTGAGCCACTCAGGCGCCCCTACTTGTAGTTTAGACAGGGTTTGGATTCTGATCCCGGCGCCTTGCTATGCTATGATAAAAACTGCGAGTGAGGGGTTCAGAGAACAGAGCCAGCTCTCTTGCTGGTCATGCTAAAATGAACTGTTGTTTTTTAAAAAGCGTTAGAAGTGCTATAAGATAGCAGGAAGTGGAGACAGGCCAAAAAGATCATGTGGTGGAGACCTCTCTTATCTTTCACTGCAGTTAATTAACCAGCTCAGAGAAAAGATAAAGGAGAAAGAAATGCTTAGAAAATAAATAAATAAAACCCGGGCATAGGGTCAAGCAGAACACTTGTTGTAGAAGGAGATAATTATTATAATTAATGGTAATACATATGGATGATGTCAATTTGTGAAAGCGGTGAGGGTCTGGGAATTCTTCCATTCTCTCTTCCTCTAGGCCTCTGCTAACTCACCTACACATCCCTGTTAACCTGGTGACCCCACTGCTATCTTTGTATTTTTGGTGTGTGTGTGTGTGTGTGTGTGTGTGCGCGTGTGTGCGCGTGCGCACACACACACACACGTGCATGACTCTAAATAGCTCTGGAAAGTAGTAAGCAGATAGCAAGTAACCCAGAATAACCAAAAGGGCTGGACGATATGCTTAGTTGAACGTAATCTGAAATGCAATCAAGTTCATGGTCTCCCATGATTAAGAAGAGCTAGCCCTCCCAACTAAGATGAAAAAGGAGGATGTTTTTTCTTCAGTATTGACTGCTGCACATTATCCAGCCTATTGAAGAATTACTAAATTTTAAAGTTGGAAGGGTTTTTAGAAATCAAAAATTCTAATTTTTTATCCCTGTAGATGAGAAAAATTGAGGCCTAGATAGGCTAAGTTATATCACCAGGGTTGCACGGCTGGACGGTGGCCCGGCCAGGATTGGCACAAAGGTTTCTAGTAACTTATTGTTACTCATTTCATGTGGCAGGTGTGTGAATAGAAGTTAAATATATTTTTAATGTTTATTTATTTTTGAGACAGAGAGAGAGAGAGCGTGAGTAGGGAAGGGGCAGAGAGAGAGGGAGGCATAGAATCTGAAGCAGTCTCCAGGCTCTGAGCTGTTAGCACAGAGCCCGATGCAGGGCTCAAACCCACACAGTGTGAGATCATGACCTGAGCCAAAGTCGGACGCTTAACCAACTGAGCCACCCAGGCGCCCCAGAAGTTAAATATATTATTGTGTGTTCAGACACGTTTGAATATGTTTTTTTAAAACCTGCTGTCATTACTTTACACACAAGTTTTTCAAGCACAGACATGGGTTCAAAGACCTATTCAGCTTTTACTTGTATAGTCTTGAGCAACAAAATTTTGTTATTTGCAGAATATTAAGCTATATCATTGAGAACTTTAACCCTTTTATTTTCCCATGTCCTAGCTTTTTAAAAAGTTTGTATTTATTTATTTTGAGAGACAGAGAAAGAATGAGCTGGGTGTGTGTTGGGGGGCAGGGGCAGAGACAGAGGGAGAGAGAGAATCCCAAGCAGGCTTTGTGCTGACAGCAAAGAGCCTGACTTGGGGCTCAAACTCATGTACCGTGAGATCATGCCCTGAGCCGAGATCAAGAATCGGATGCTTAACCCAATGAGCCACCCAGGAGCCCCCTCTATATCCTACCTTTTAAAATCTAAATCTTTTGCAGGGGGTGTTTCTGGCTGGCTCATTTGGTACACCATGCAACTCTTGATCTCGGGGTTATAGTTCAAGCCCCACTCTGGATGTAGAGATTACTTAAATAAGTAACCTTAAAAAAACAAAAACAAAACTTTTGGGGGGAAAATTTCAGGGTGATGATAAAGGAAGTCATATAGTTAGCTGGGCATAAGCTCAAGGTCTCTTAGATAAGCCTGTCAAAGAAAGATTCCTCAGGAGGCAGGGTGGTCTCTGAGCTGTGAAGCGCAGAACACACAGAAGGGCTGAGCTAGAGAAAGCTTCAGGATCTCACTGGTGATCTCTCCAGCTCGTCTGGTCTTGTCTAGAGGCCTGTGCCAACTTGCATATTCACCTTTGAACGTTGGTGCGAATTCCCTCTTTTAAATATCGCAATCACGTCCCAGATGCATGTCATTCTGTCTCTGACATCAAACAGACAGCTCGTGTTCTTTACCGGCATGCCTCCAGTAGCTCCAGAATGGCATTCTACAGCAGGCCATGGGTTCATGAGTCAGAGCTTCCCATCTTCGCTCTTCCTTCCATCAGAGCCTATAGCACCGAGTATTATCATGTAATTTATTTTCGTGAATGTTTATATCTGTTACTGTTTATTTCCACTTACCTGTGGAAAGCTCTGATGTCAAGTTCCAATTCAACTGCTTTTGAACTCTGTGGCTAGAACCAAATCACTCGGCTTCTTGGAGTCTTTTTTTTTTTTTAAATCTCTGTAAAGCTGTAAGGTTTATACCTGATCTTCTGTTCCAATGAGATGAAAGTGGGAAGTGCTTGACATTTTCCGGGGTGATAAGCACAATTCAAAGAAGGGCCCCAAGATTCTCACGCCCTGGTTTATATAGCCTGTGTGATCTCCTCCCCTTGAGTGTGGGCAGGACCTGGGACCAAGATAGGATTTCACAGCTATGAAAGGATTACTAATCAGTTGACTAGGAGTTCATCAAAAGGGTGGGCCTGGGGGCGCCTGGGTGGCTCAGTCTCTAAGTATCTGACTTCGGCACAGGTCATGACCTCACAGTTCATGGGTTCGAGCCCCACGTCGGGCTCTGTGCTGACAGCTCAGAGCCTGGAGCCTGCTTCAGATTCTGTGTCTCCCTCTCTCTCTGACCCTCCTCTGCTCACACTGTCTCTCTCTCCCAGAAGTAAATAAAACATTAAAAAAAAAGGTGGGCCTGGCCTAATCAAGTGAACCTTAAAAGAAGAACTACAGCCTTCTTAAAGGGAGATATAAAGCCAGAGAGACGCTCCTGCTCACTCTGAAGAAGTCAACTGCTCTGAGCTGTCTGTGGAGGGAGGGCCTGTGAACCTGGCAAGGACTTGAGTGTGGCTTCAGGGAGCTGAGAATGGTCCCCAGCAGACAGCCACCAAGAAGTCAGGGACTTCAGACATATGGCTGCAAATAAAAAATCCCACCCTCATCTGAGGGAGCTTGAAAACAGACTCTTGTCCAGTTGAGCCTCTCAGTGAAATGCAGTCCAGCCAACCCCTCCATTACAGCCTGGTGAGACCGTGAGCAGAAAGCCCAGCTGAGGCTGTGCCGGAACTCGGGTCCACAGAAGCTGTAAGGTAGTAAGTTAGTGTTATTTGACACTAAGTCTGTGCTAAGTGTTACGCAGCAGTGGA
This sequence comes from Crocuta crocuta, assembly GCF_008692635.1. Classification (NCBI taxonomy): domain Eukaryota; kingdom Metazoa; phylum Chordata; class Mammalia; order Carnivora; family Hyaenidae; genus Crocuta; species Crocuta crocuta. The sequence goes on from NW_027530974.1 coordinate 10,136,055, forward strand.
AATGAATACAACTACTCAGTACCAAACACCAAGAGGTGAGGGGTGAGGGACATGGACATTCTCTCTTCTCTCCTGATACCCCCACCCTGTCAGCTAGGGCACAGGTATGATCAACCAGATGTGTCCACCTGGAACTTCGAATCTGGGGGGAGGGACACGAAAACTCAGAGACCGTTAGAGGTTAACTCCTGAGGTCAGCAGCAGTGGGAGCAGCGCCTGGCACAGCTTTTGGACAATATGTGACCGTGGCATGACTGGTGGGACCACGTGGAACCAGGACCCCTTCGTTCCTGACCATTCTCCGTGTTTGGTGTTCGTGTAAATTCTGTGAACCATGCATTGCTTTTCCAATGCATTTATTCCTGTTGCAAGTAGCCAGAAATTGCTTCTGTAATTTGCCCCCAAGAACTTAGATTATTATAGATCATACATGGAAAAGTGCCTTGTAACATTATTTTAGCTGTTTCTCTGCCTTCACTTTTCTTCAGGCTTCTGCGTCTGACCTCTGGCCCTCTCTGACCATTATAATTCTTGGTGTCATTCTGCACCCTGATATTCCTATAAATAATACCTTGATTCTAATAAATAAATGGAACAGATACGTCCGTCTGTGTGAAAACGAAGAGACCATTATCAAAAACCACAGAGGGAGGGAGAGGGGGCAAGATGGCGGAGAAGTAAGGAGCTCCGTACTTGCACTCGCGCCCATACATCACACAGAAAAGATCTGAAGCCATTGGAAACCTTACAAAACCTGAGAGATTGGGAGACAAAGGACGCAGAATCCACTGAGAGAGCCTTCTAACGTGAGTGCGAACCGGGGAAGATAAAATCGGGCCGGGATCGGAGACTCCAGGNCTGAGGGAGAACATTTAGGCACTCAGAAATGCAGAGAGGGACCATGGGAGCTTGGGTGGCCTGTTTAGGTTTAAAAGACTTGCCTCCAGTTGAACTCCAAGGTCAAATGGAAAAATCTCTACCTGTCTTCAACCCTTCAGAAGACAAGTGTCTGCTACCGTGGCATCTCCAGGGAAGATGTTTCCTGGACGACCATTCAGAATGGGCTTGGGTCTTAGAAACCTCCGTTCCAACAGGCTCAAATTCACATCTAGGGTTCACACCTGCCATGTGATGAGCCAGAAGTCTGTACATATCTTCTCAGACTCTGCATTCCCACCACTGCCAGAATGGGAAACACATGAAAAGAGAAGCATCATCTTTGAGAACAGATGATTAGAAAACACAGTTAAAACAACAACAACAACAAACAAACACACAGCGATGCCCGGGTGGCTCAGACGATTAGGTGGCCGACTCTTGATCTCCGCCTAGGTCATGATCTCACCGTTTGCGAGTTGGAGCCTGCATCCGGCTCTGCGTTGATGGCGTAGGGTGAGGATGCAGTCTTCCCTTCTCTCTGCCCTTCTGAAACAAACAAACAAAAACACACAAACACAAAACCATTGCCTTCATCAGAGTGGTCTCAGGGCCCGAGGACATGNGGTCCTGGAAGCTATGCTCTTGGATCACGCGTTGGGGGCTGAGGCTGCAACATGTTTGAGAGCACCGGAGGGCAGGCCTGTTTGTTCAGACCAGCTAAACGCAGGGCCCTCGGATCACTTTACATACGGGCAGGGGGGGCCCTGGGGACCCTTTGTGCAGAAGGGCCTCTGCGTTTGAGGGAAGAGGACTACGACCATGACTTCCCCCACTCACCATATCTGCATCCAGCGCCCAGCAAGGGGGGGTGGTGCTGAGGGGTTTGCCCGTGACTCCTGGCAGGAGAGCTCCGGTGAAGGGAAAGGCAGGGGTGTTTGGGGCCGGAAGCAGTCAGGCAGTAAGTGTCCGCAGAGCACAGAGCACGTGGCGGAAGGAGGAGGAGTCAGAGGTGGCCCCGCGGTGCTACGCCGAATAGCCTCCCAAGATACCCGCCGGGGGACTGCATTTAAGTTCCTAAATAGGGAAAAAGGTGCCAATGCGACCTCGATCGAGGAAGCTGTAAAAACGAGTGAACAAATTTAGCAACTTCGGGTGGCAGTTTACCTGTAACACTTGGGGCAGAAATGGGGAGCGCGCCAGAAAGCCAGTGGACCAGGGACAGTGGGAGGGGCAGAGCGCATGCGTGGTAGAAGGCGCGGCTGCGGGAGGAGCAGAGCGGAGCAGAGCGAGCACTGGACGCAGGCGCGCGCACCCCGCGGGCCTCAGGCCAGACTGCGGTGGGGGGAGCATAGAGGGATCCGGCTGGGGGCTGTCCAGGCCTGGCGCTGGGCAGGGTCCCATCTGCCTGAGGTTCTTCATGTTGACTCGGCATTCATGGTCCGTCCCTCGGGGAGCAAGCAGAGCATGGCCAGGGTCTTGGAAGTATTTGAGCACCTCCGCGTCTAGGTGATCACTTTCTTTGACAGTCCCAGCTAGGCTGGGAATAGAGTTGTGTGCCAACTGCTGCATCAGCATCAACTGGCCATCAACCCCTTTCGTTATGAGGTCAGAAGAGTCGTACCCCTGTCCCTTCGGCCTATATTTATGAACGTGGCCTGTGATGTCCTGAGGCCTTGTCGAGTTCAAATTTCCTATGAAAATGATGCTTCCCATTGAGGATAATATAATCGCAGAATTCCGAGGCTCAAAAGATAACTCAAAATAGGAAAACAAAGTTTAAATCATATTTCCTGGTTTACATAAAAACGAATATGGTTGTGAGCGAGGCGCTTTATGTTTAGAAACATTGGTCACGAGTTTATACACATAGTTCACTTTATTCATATTACTGCAAGTCAGGGGTGTAGCATTTAAGCTAAAAACTTGAAAGCTTCCATGAGAGAATAGGGGAGGCTGGAGTTTGCAAATGGTTGGACAAGGTGCTGGAAACTGATTGGCCCCAGATTCTTTTGTGACCGACATTCTGATCAGTGTCTCCGGGCAAAAGTTTGGTAAGGCTGAGAGCAGAAGAATTCTGATAGGGAGCCCTCTAACCAACCAGGGGGTGACCAGTTGGCCAGGAAGAAAAGAACCAAGGTATGAACAAACCTAGGGCAATAGAAGATACATTGTATTTTCTGATTATAGCAACATGATGGTAAGTATTAGCATCCCCTTTTTGATCACATACCTAAGGACACACAGTTGGTGGATAATCAAATAATGATGACGATGATAATACAATGAGGGTGAAGTCCTACCTGTGTATCGTGCTTTTCTGCTTACAGAATAAATTATTATTAACTAACTGAGATCCTTGGATCCCTATAGTACACAGGTGATGCAGATTTTGTTATGATCATTTTTATTTCTGGTGTAGGAAAATTTGGACCAAAACAGCTTTTTAAAAATAAGTATTGGAAAGTCATACTTATTGAAATAATAAATCAAAATCCCTCTTTCATATTCATTGCAGGCTCAACAATTTTTAGCTGTGTGACCTGAAGCAAAGGACTTAACTTCCGTAAACCTTAGTTCCCTGGCACCGACTTTCCACACTACAAGGCATGAATGTGATAATCACTTTAAATTGTTTTGTATTGTTAGGGCTTCATAAATATTAACTATTTAAAAATAGTTATCATTAGAGGGGCTCTGGGGTAGCTCAGCCAGTTAAATGACCCAACTCTTGACTTTGGCTCAGGTCATGATTTCAGGTCATGATCGTGAGATCAAGTCCCAAATCAGGCTCCATGCTGAGTGTGGAGCCTGCTTGGGATTCTCTCTCTCCCTCTCTGCTACTTCCCTGCTTGTGCTTGCTCTCTCTCTCTAAACAAAACAAAACAAAACTTAAAAACTCTTTAAAAAATAGTTATCATTAGAGATTCAAAAGTCCTTGGGCCTTTTTCATGTATTTATTTTACAAAATTGTCAAAAGAACTTTTTGAAGATTTTTTAAATTTTTTTATTTATTTTGAGGGGGGGGGCGGGCAGAGAGAGAGAGAGATAGAGAGAGAGAGAGAGAGAGAGAGAGAGAGAATCCCAACCAGGCTCTGAGCTGTCAGCACAGAGCCCAATCCTGATCCGGGGCTTCAGCTCACAAACTGTGAGATCATGACCTGAGCCAAAATCAAGAGTTGTATACTCAACTGACTAAGCCACCCAGGTGCTCCAAAATGACTTTTTAATAAGGTGTTCATATCCTTGAAATGTACCATAGCATCACCAAGACAAGCTGGATTGAAGATATATCATCTGCTTATATATTTTGTGTCTCTTACTTACTCCTCAATATATTAACTCAAGAAATATATGGTTAATGCATCCTCTTTCAAGAGCTTACAGTCCAGGGATGCCTGGGTTGCTCAGTTGGTTAAGCATCCAACTTCAGCTCAGGTCATGATCTCCTGGTTTGTGAGTTCGAGCCCCACATCAGGCTCTGTGCTGACAGCTGAGAGCCTGGAGCCTGCTTTGGATTCTGTGTCTCTCTCTTTCTCTCCTTCCCCCCCCAGCTTTCACTCTGTCTCTGTCTCTCTCAAAAATAAATAAACACTAAAAAAAAAAAAAAATTAACAGCTTACAGTCCAATGAGGAAGCAATTTTTGTAGGTAATTCCAGTATAGTGGGGTGAATACATTTTGACCCAGCAGTTCCACTGTTAATTATTTTCCTAGGAGAAAAGAGAAAATGTAGCTACAAAAGTACTTGCACAGGACTGTTCATAGCAACTTTATTTATAACGGTTCAAACTGTAATTGATTAAAGTATCTAACAGTAGGATTATGGAAAACAAACTGTGATAAATCCATGCACACTAAAAGCAACAGAAAGGATGAAATATGGATGCAAAGACATGGGAATCTCAAGAACATCATGTCCATGTTGAGGGTAAGAAGCTAGACACAAAAGCATACATCTATGTGATGTATATGAAATTCCATAGTAGGTCATGTTCATCTATGGTGAAAGGAATCAGAAATGCTGAGGCATAGGAGCACATGTACCCCAATGTTCATAGCAGCACTCTCCACAATAGCTAAAACATGGAAAGAGCCTAAGTGTCCATCAACAGATGAATGGATCAAGAAGATGTGGTTTATCTATACCATGGAATACTACATGGCAATGAGAAACAATGAAATCTGGCCATGTGTAGCAACATGGATGGACCTTGAGGGTGTTATGCTGAGCGAAATAAGTCAGGCAGAGAAGGACAAATATCATATGTTTGCACGTATAGGAGGATTAGGAGGAACTTGACGGAGGAACAAGGGGGAGAAGAAGGGCGGAAATGGTGGGGGAAAGGGAGAGAAGCAAACCATGAGAGACTTTTGAATGCTGACAAAAACTGAGGACTGATGGATGTGGGGGGAGGGGGGATGGGCATGGAGGAGGACACTTGTGGGGATGAGCACTGAGTGCTATGTGGAAACTAATTTGACAATAAACTATTAAAAAAAAAAAAAAAAAAAAAAAAAAAGAAAGGAATCAAAGTGGTGTTGCCTACAGTTGGAAATGAAACAGGTATTGACTGGGAAGGGCCATGAGAAACCTTTCTGGAGTGATGGAAATGTTTTCTATCTCGATGGAGGGGGCTGTGGGATAGGATACAGAGATGTATATACGCATTTGTCAGAACTAACCAACTCGAACAGGTAAGATGTGTGCATTTCACTGTATATAAATTCCACCCTAATACAAAAAGATTTTTACACTTTTATAAATGGTATGTTTTAAAATCTTATTTTCCAAATACTTACTAATAGTAATATATTAATAGTAATACTTACTAATAGTAAGTATATACTAACACATAGCAAGTCAATTACTTTCTGCATATTGACCTTGTATCATCTATTGATAAATCCGTTCATTCATTCTGGTAGCTGATTTTTTTTTAATGTAATTTTCTCTGGGTTCTGCCTATGGTAAACCTCCTTCAGGCTTCCATTTCTCTTAATTACCCACTTAGGCTTCCCATTTGTGTCTCTCTGTGCTACAGTTGGGATCCTTTCTTTGATCTTGTTCTTGGGTAGCTTTCTTGATTCTGCTCTCAGACTCCTCTTTTGAGTTTTTAATTTGCATTTTTGCATTGTTCATTTCTGATGTTCATTTGGTAATTTTTCAAATCTGTTAGGTCACTTTCCCCACCCCCACCCCAAGTTCCTGTTTACTGCAGATAGTTTTAATTCTCATTTCTGTAAACATAGCTGTTTCATAATTTGCTTCTGATTATTTGGGAAACTTAAGTCTTTCAGGATCTGCTTAGACAGTGAGGTTTCTTTTTTCTGCTGTTTTTCTTTCCTCCCACTGTTTATAACTTATTTTCTTGTGGCTAGGCTACCATGACTTTGCTCTGCTCACTATCTATGAGACATGATTATTGGTGGTTACAGTGGCTTGGGTGAAGGAGCTCTTTTTTCAGTTTTGCATTTGCTTCTGCCAGACATTTGGGGACACTATCTCTCTGTAATCAATTCAAATTAAGTCATGGTGTAAAGTTTTCTGAATCACTCCTGGGTTTTTAATTTAGGTTATAATTTCTCAGGGGGAGGGCTGGACTCTGGGTAGAACTACCCAGGGACAGATTGTGTGTGTGGTGTGTGTGTGTGTGTGTGTGTGTGTTTTCCCACTCCTTTGCTGTATTCAACATTAAGATGTATGTCTCTTGGGAAGTTTTTTAAGGGGGGAAGGAGCCAGTAGTCTTACTTCTGCTTTATCTTTATCCTGAGGATTCTTCCTTTGGGATTCTAGGTTAACATAAAAGAGCTGTCTAATATCAACCTTTTAACCTGGTGGACACTAAGCTTTGACTTCTCTCCTTCATACTCTGTAAAGTCTTGAAAACAGTTATGTAAGTCCCCTGGATATGTCTTCAGGGCAAAAGGCTTTTGTTGCATTTCTAGCCTTTATGGGTTCTTGGAGCCTCTTAGACTTGGTCTGATAATTTCCTATTATCTTGTTATTTTTTAGATGTTTTTAAGGAGACTGGAAAATTATTTTTTCCATTGACTTTAGCGTGTTGATTCAAATGGCCTAGCCCGTTATTACTGGAAATAGAGGAAAATAAAGTTTGGAACATTTTTAATAGGTTCTTTTTCATAATTTCTAGGTATAAAAATACCTAAATTGGTAAGTTTCACTATGTGAAAATTTAAAATTCTGCATAGCAAGAAATAAAGGATGTAGAAAAGAAAGAAATCATAAGGAAGAAAGAAAATAGACATTCAACAAATAGGAGGAGGTGTTTGAAACTCAAATAAAGAAGTTCAAACTCAAGAGAAAGGACTTATTTTCTTAATACATTTAGAGCTCTATATTCTTGTTGATTGATACATAATAAATTACCCCCAAATTTAGCAGCTTAGAACAACAAACATTTAGTACCTCTCAGTTTCTGAGGTATAAGAACATGGAAGTAGCTTAGCAAGATGGTTGTGGCTCAGAGTCTATCATAAGATTGCAGTCAAGACTGTGGTCAGCTGGGGCTGCGGTCTCATCTGAAGGCTCAGCTGGGGCTGGAGGCCCCCCCTTCTAAGGTCTTTCATGTGAGTCTTGGCAGGAAACCTCAACTCCTCACTAGTCACTTGCTGAAGGTGTCAGTTCCTTACCACGGAGACTTCTCCATCACCAGCTGGCTGACATTGCAGCTGGTTTTACTCCAGAACAAGTGACTCATGAGAAAGAGTCACCAAAAGAGAAGTCAAATGTGTTTTACAGGCTAATCTTGAAAATAACACACCATCACTTCTGCCATATACCGTTGGTCACTGAGACCAACCTGGTACAGTGTGGGAGGTAACTGTGTGTGAATGTGGATATCAGGAGGTGAAGGTCATCTGGAATGTCTTGGAGGCTGCTCACTACAAGCTCCCAAAGTTCAATACAAAATAAAAAACCCCAAACAGAAAAATAAAAGATATAAAATCTGTGCATTAAAAATACATATAAACAATACACACTAAGCATCTAAAACATGACAAGGTGTTCAATCTCATTCAAAGTAAGAATCATGTAAATTCAAACTATAGACAGATGCCATGTCTACCCATAAAGCTGTATAACCCACTGTATTATTGAAGATTTGGGGAAATAGGGTCTCATATTTTGTCAGCAAAGGTAGACATTGGTAAAACCTTTAAGAAGAGTAATTTGGCAATAACTATCAAGAGAAAAACACACATTTCCTTTGATCCAACAATTCCACTTCTAGAAATTTATCCCAAGTATATTCTGGCACATATGCAAAATGATGTCTGTTTGAAGATCTTTATTGCAGCATTGGCTTACAATAGCAAAAGATTGGAAACCATTTGAATTTCCATCTAAAGGGAACTGATTACATGAATTATAGCAATATATATATAATGGAATTCTACGCATTTCTTAAAAGGAATGAGGCAGATCTCTTCATACTGATTTAGAATTTTCTCCACCATGTACTGGAAGATGTGAAAGCAAGGTGTAGAAAACCATGTTGTCACTTGTGAAAAAAAAAACATATATATTTATGCTCGCACATGAATACAGTATTTCTGGAAGCATATGCAAGAGATTGGAATTGGAATTGCCTTTGTAGAGGGGGACTGTGTGTCCAGGGAAGAAGGGGTAGACCAGGGAAGAGATTTCATGCATTCATTATTGTATATTTTGAATTTTATAATGTGTGCATTAACCACTCAAAATAATTTTTAAATATACTTTTTATAATTTTTTGAGAGAGAAAGAGAGAGAGTGCATGAGTTGGGGAGAGGAACAGAGGTAGAGAAATCTTAAGCAGGTGCCATACTCTGCATGTAGCCCAGTGCAGGGCTCAATCCCACAACCCTAGAATCATGACTTGAGCTAAAATCAAGATGCTTAACCAACTGAGCCACTAGGGAGCCCCAAATATATATATTTTTAAATATATTGCAGTAGACTGAAGTGATAGTGACTTAGGCTAAGCTGATGTTGATGGAAACAAAGAGAAATAGAATTGGCAGGGGAGAGTGGGTAACTGCATTGGTGAGTGGGAGAAGGTAGAGTTCGGAATGGTGCTCAGATTGCCGGTACAGGGACCTGAGTGGATCGAAGAGAGGGAACCCAAGAGCATATCTCTTAGAAGAAATTTCTGTCGTTGATAAAATTATCAAGTTTTATTAAAAGAAAACCCACATTTTAAAAAATTCAAGGGTATTCTTTTCCATATTGTTCCATATGCTTCTTGCAATTGGAGATTATACTTTAAATGCCCTTGTATCTCTTACGGCACCTCGTGTGGTGTTTGACTTGTTACAGATACACAGTAGATATTTGCTAGATAAATGTCTGAAAACAAAATTTGTAAAAATGTGTTTTTTCTCTTTGGAAGGTAGATTAAATAATTGCCCAGATATGTGCCGAGGGTGAGCATCAAAGAGATTGAAAATAAAAAATCTTATCATCTCTTTACTTGAGCGTGAAGGGCCACAGGTGGAGGAAAGATGAAGTTCATGCAGCAAGTTGCTGATTGGAACAAGGCACAGAACTTCCAAAACACAAGATAATTTGTTTTCCTATCCCCAAAATAAGGGGAAGAGAGCGTCTGTCCACCAGAGGGCTCTCATCATTCCATTTAATTGTAGGCCTAGAATTACTCATGAGACAGATAGATGTAGTTGAAGACCAGCAGAGACTAGACCTCCTCCCCCACCCCCATTAAATTTATACTACCATGGTAAGGATGTCCTGCCGAGTCATCTTATTACAAGATGAGAGCCTTGAAACTCAGCAAATGTGCTTTAAACGCTACATTTCCAAATGTCATGGATGGCATCCTTGTCTTGCATTAATTTAAAACTGAATTTATCTCTAGGACCTTGTACCACAAGGACTGCTTGGAGGGTTTTCCCATACATGGGATGGCAAGAAGGAGGACCCTGCAACGGACTGCGTCCCCTCATGTAAGCCAATCTAAAGTAGTGATGTCTGTTGAAATTTCAGTGCTCTATGAAGACGTACAGGGTTCCAAAAACTAGGATTACTCGAGCCTATGCATTTACAGTTGTGCATTGCTTTCTCCCATTTTTTATTCTGCTGAGTCCTATGTAATGGTCTCTTATTTGGACTTGAAGTCAGGTAATTATTGGGACCTTCTTGTTGATTTCATGCAGTCATTCAGACAATTGGTTAGTGTCCCTCCCATTAAAATCTTCTGACCCTTAGTGCCCTCATCAGCTGCTTGGTCTCTGTGATTTAACACTGAATCTACAGGATCACAAATGAAAACCTATAAATATCCTTCATCGGATTAATAGAGGCTTTGAGTTAAGAGAGCAGAGAAGGACGTGGATGTTTATTGGTTTCCAGACACTGGGCTGTATTCTAGGTCCATTACGACATTCCATCCATCCATTACAGTAACTCTAGCACAAGGTGGGCATTGTGCCTTCAATTTACAGATGAGGAAGCCCAGCTCTGAGGGCTGAATGAGTCACCCGAAATGGTAAATGCTGTGGTAATGGAACTAATTGAATTTTGCCTGCCTATAGGGTTTGTGCTCTTTCTGGCATTACATTTCCCCCTAAAATATGAACTCATGCTTTGGGCTTTCTTTATCTCTGCCTACCACCCTCTCCCCAAGCCATTCAGGGATCTTTGGTGGGGATTTAAGGCAGTGTGTTCTATATATCTCCTGGGAGTGTGGTTTAATTGTTGTTACAGCAACATTGCAAGGTCTCTCCCCAGTGTCCCCCCAGCTGTCCATCAACCATAGTGGACACAGAAGAAAGTGATGAGGCCCCAGCAGGTCTTTTGTAGTAACTGGTTTGGCTATGGCTGCTCTTCCCATTCCAGCTACTAATGACCTCTGGCCCTGGGACAGCCTGCCAGACTAATAAACACAGGTAGGGTTAATGGGCCACCAGATCAGTAATCGTGCTCCTTGACGTGGACTTTATGTATTGGCCATCTGCTCTGAGCTCGTATAATAATTAGACTTGCTCCCATGAGGAAGACACAGTGGCCCAATGTCAAGAGGACATATGCTTTTGGGTTTGCTCTGATTCCTTCACACCTTCTCACCCAGTTCCCCAGGAAAGCGATGTTATAGGAGCAAAGTGGTAGCATGAGGTTGGTTGTAAAATCTGTCACCATGGAGGACAGTGACCTTTACCACCTGAACCAGAAAGCCACACCCAAGACCACAGCCTTGTAGGGTCATTAGCACATGTGAAGATGTACCAAGCAGAAACCTGTGCAGTCCAGCCCCAGCCCCATCTGAGGCAGAGCATTTTGAAACCCCAAGTCCCCTCAAAGTCATGTGTGGAACAGTCTTGCAAGTTCATTTTCAAAGCAACGCTCCAACACTGAGGTTTTCTTTCTGAACTCCGTTCCACTGAATGGGCTTATCTGAGGGAGGGCAGACTGCTGTTTCTTTGATTGGATGATGCAGGATTTGGGGAGATTCTTGAATGAAGGGAAGAGAGAGAGTGTGCATTCGGCAAACGGAAGCTGAGGGCTTATTATAGGCCTGTGAGTCACAGGGACTGCAGGCAAACGGTCTGGAGAGGGGTGGGTGAGTGGGGGTAGGTGTGAAGCAGGGCTGGAAGGGAAAGGAAGCCAGGACAGGGGAGAGGAGAGGTAGAGTGTATTAGTCAGGGCTCTCCAGAGAAACAGAACTAATAAGATGTGTGTGTGTGTGTGTGTGTGTGTGTGTCTATACATACATGAGGGAGGCATTTTAAGTGATGGGCTCATGCACTCATTTTTTATTATTATTATTATTTTTTAATGTTTGAGAGAGAGATAGAGGCAGTGTGAGCAGGGGAGGGTCAGAGAGAGAGGGAAACACAAAATCAGAAACAGGCTCCAGGCTCTGAGCTAGCCGGCAGCACAGAGCCCGACGCGGGGCTCGAACCCACAAACCGTGAGATCATGACCTGAGCCGAAGTCGGGCGCTTAACCGACTGAGCCACCCAGGCGCCCCTGGGCTCATGCACTCATAAAGGCTAGCAAGTCCAAAGTCTGCGGGGGGCAGGGGGGGGGGTGCAGTAGGCTAGAGACCCAGAGGAGAGGCCCTGATGCAGTTCCCATCCAAAGCCTGATGGCTGGCAGAACGCCCACAAAGGGCCTCCCCCATGTATTAACTCTGAGAGCTCTGAACTCTTCTGCTTCTAGGGAAGTGTGTTGAGGTCTGAGGCAAGCATGGGAATGTTCAACCACAAAGCCCTGCAGAAGCCTTTGAACCATTCTCAGATCCCCACACTCTGCCTCAAAGTTGCATCCAAAGGAACCAGGCAGCCAGTCATGCCAGCAGATCTGTGGAGCGTTCGGATGGCTGGACTCAGAAGGCAGCTTGGAAGGAAGGTTCTTCTAGGTGATGGTCAAAACAACTGGAAACTTATTATATTCAATCAGACTTCAGTTGCTGCCATGTCCAAGGAGAACTCCCAGACATTAGTGTTTCCAACTTTGCCTACACACTGGGGTGACCTAGAGATGCTTTTAAAATTCCCAGTGCCTAATCTATATTCCCGATGCATTCAAATCTCTGGAGGAGGGATCTGGGCATAAGTATTTTTGCAGTTCCCCAGGTTCCAAATAAGCAGATGAGGCTGAGTATCTCTGCTCTACCCCTTCCATCAGCCCTTCATAATTCTGCTCAATGCCCATTTAATCCACTTTCATGGAATTCAAACTGCGAGGCACAGGAAAGAGGCTCTTCCACGGCAATGAGGTCTTCTTGGGGTCTGCACCCTTCCCATATTGCCCCAGGAGGCTTAAAATGAAGATGGTTAACATTTTGACCTTAAGGAGACAGAAAGAAGGGTTAACCTTCTAGACATCATGAAGGAAACAGAAGCAAGATTTGGTGGAGATCACATGGCATAAAGGAAAGGGGGCCAGGCATCCCAAGTGACCAGACTGGGCTTGGACTCCATTCTTCTTGGGTAATTCCCCCTTGGGAAAACCCACCAACCTCACTGAGCCTCAGTTTATTCTTATCCTTAACATTTGGGAAGTTGAGGGGGCACCTGGGTACCTCATTCACTTAAGTATCTGACTCTTGATCTCAGCTCGGGTCATGATCTCATGGTTTGTGAGTTTGAGCCCCGCATCTGGCTCAGTGCTGACAGTGTCCCTGCTTGGGATTCTCTCTCCTTCTCTCTCTCTGCCCCTCTCCCACTTGGGTGTGCTCGCTCTATATATATCTCTCTTTCTTTCTCTCTCTCAAATAAATAAATAACCTTAAAATTTTTTTTAAAAGCTGGAATTTGAAATCCAAAGACCTCTGACCCTCAATCTCTTCATCTGTAAAATAGGGATAATGTTCTGGGTTGAATAGCCTTTAGGTCTGGCTGGAACCTTGGCATGTAAACTTACTTAGATGAAATTAGTTCATTGATCATCTTCAAAGTGAGTTAAATGAGAAGCAATCATCTCACCTAGGCTCATGAATCAAGGGGGATACAAAGCAAAGAGGACACAAAGAGATCACCGAAGCCTGGAAACAAATGGACTCCGGAGACTCTGAGTTCCAGTCCTTTGGAGAGGGGACAGGTTTCCTGGCCGACATGGTGTACTAGGAACAAACCTTCCTCTTTTTTCTTCCTCCAACTGAAGGGTCCCATCTGGAAATCCCTTCCTTCTCCTGCTTCACCAGTGTGGGGGGAGAGGCTTGGCATCTCTGTGGCGCAGGTGGATTTAACTCTGGGGCCCCATATCTTTCTCCCCCAGGCACTGCCCTGTAGCCAGGGAGGGTGCACTAGGAGGTGGGGGACATCTCTGCGGTGGGGTGGTCTGAATGAAATGATTCTGGGCTTAGGAGAGCCCTAAGAACAATGACTGGTGTGTTTAAAAGAGAAAGGAGAAGCAGATTGGACACAGATTTCAGAATCCCACCATGGTAAGAGACACAGAGACCGTACAAGGTAAAATGTCATATGAAGACGGAGGCAGAGATTGGAGCAGTGCAGCCGCACACCAAAGATGATCAGGGGCCATCGGAAGGAAGGCTTCTTCTTTGGAGCCTTCAGGGGAAGCATATGCTGCTGCCACCTTGATTTCAGACTGCTGGCCTCCAGCCCTGGAAGAGGATAAACTATTGTTGCTAAGCTACCTAGTTTGGGGTCCTTCGTTGCTCTAGTCCTGGGAAACGATAATGGCTGTACTACTTCTAGATTGTTGCAACTATAAATGAATTTATATTGTAAGTATAATTATAAATACATTTAAATCATATTATAAATATATTTAAATTGTATTATAAATATAATCAAACTTAGCGATGGTAAATGTCAACTGGGGTTATCCAGATGTACTGGATAAACAGTCTAGCCTGGGGTTCACTGGCACTTGGAAGGTCTTTCAAGGGTGACCCTATGAGAGATGAAGTGACAGGACAAATGTCAAGTGGAGAAGGGGGCAAGGTGAGAGGCAGCAAGGTCATCAGTCAAATGCAAGAGATCCCCACCCTGGGCATCTCTACCCACCAGCCGGGGAAAAGGGGCTGGCTGCCCTTAGATCTCAGGCACACAACCACAACCCCCTTGTAACACACACACAAGCACACTCACTCACAAAAAGCTCAGAGCCTTGCTGACTCCCCTCCTCGGGGGCACTGCACCCCCATCCTGAAGTTGTACTTCCGATCTCTTTCCCAATAAGCAGCCACAGGACCAAGATTTGTGTGCATGTGACATTTTCATTAACCCCCTTAGAAGGCATAGCACTCTTTATCATCATTTTAAGTAATCCCAGGACCTAACGTGGCTCCCAGGTGGGCCCGAGAGAGTTCATCTGTGAGTTGGAAGGACATTTCCAACAGGTCTTTTCTGCCCCGTGGTGGGAGGTTTACCCAGAAATCACCACTGCTGACAGGGAGACCATGACGGAATTGGCTGTAGACATATCTCTTGGCCTCTTCCTCTCTGTTTGGTGGTATGTGAGGGCACCACCTCGAAAGGTCAAAAAGGCCAGCCTAGAGTCTAGCAGAGGAAAATACAGGCAGTGCCAATGCCATCTATTTTACAAGGAAAAGAATTTTACTTACCCACGTGACTTTACAAATTGGCAAAGATGTGAGAATGCGTGTATATAAAATGACCAAGTGAGTGCATTTAGGAATATGCTTAAGGAAAGTTTTCCAGTGGAGCAAAACACAACTAGATGGGGAGTTTTCAGAATCACATACCAGATTCCTGCCAAGGTAAAAGTCATACAGTATTTGTTTTCTTAACTCAACTTCATCTAACTGCATAACTTGAATCTTAATAAAATTAAGTGTTGAGTGAAAACAAATCCCCACAGTGTCACTGAGTGTATCAGCTCAGGCCAGACTTGAGCCTCAGCGGAAGGTTTTGTAAGCTCTTGCAGTGGAAATGTTTTTTCTCTTCTTCCTGTCTGCATCTCAGAGGGGCTGAGTGCAGCAGAGCAGCTGTTAACACAGCGAGCGGGAGAAGCGAGGCTCGTCTCTACGTTCCCACAGATGCTACAGGCGGAAAGGCTGCAAACCCCTAACCCCAATGCAAGTGGCCCGAGCGGTGAGCACCATGTCCCTGTCCTTAGGCCACACATGCATATGACCCAGACACAGTAGGCATTTGCTCAGTGAATGAATGACTCCTGTTGTACAGTGGAGTGCTCTGTTGTTCAATTTATTGGTTGCACTTATAGTTGGATTAAGAAATCAGGGGCGCCTGGGTGGCTCAGTCAGTTAAGTGTCCGACTTCAGCTCAGGTCATGATCTTGCCGTTTGTGGGTTCAAGCACCCCGTCGGGCTCTGTGCTGACATCTCAGAGCCTGGAACCTGTTTTAGATTCTGTGTCTCCCTCTCTCTCTGTCCCTCCCCTGCTCATGCTCTGTCTCTCTCTTTCTCAAAAATAAAATAAACTATTAAAAAAAAGAAATCAATTGAATGGGGAGCACCTGGATAGCTCAGTCCATTGAGCATCCAACTCCTGACTGCAGCTCAGGTCATGATTTCACGGTTGGAAGGTTCAAGCCCCGTGTTGGGCTCTGTGCTGACAGCCCAGAGCCTGGAGCCTGCTTCAGATTCTGCGTCTCCCTCCCACTCTGCCCCTCCCCCATGTCTCTCCCCTCCCCCACCTCTCTCTCTCTTTCCCTCTCAAGAATAAATGTTAAAAAATTATATTAATGAAAAAAAACCCTAAATAAACATTAAAAAAAGAAATCAATTTAATGGCCACGATTTCAGGTAATAGAGTAGAAAAGAATAGGACAGAGAATGAAGTGGTCTATCACATATATTAAAAGTATGTGTATGTGTTTCTATGGAGTCATGATGTAAAATGTATTTCTGAGGTGTCAGTCAGACAAGATCGGGCGCGTTCAGTGTGGTATGGCCGTAGACTCTGAGGTGTCAGTCAGGAAAGACTAAAAGCCTTTGGTGATGTGGAAACTGTGGGGACACCTTGGGGCGCCTGGGTGGCTTAGTCGGGTAAGCGTCCGACTTTCGCTTAGGTCATGATCTCGCGGTTCGTGGGTTCGAGCCCCGCGTCGGGCTCTGTGCTGACTGCCAGCTCAGAGCCTGGAGCCTGCTTCAGTCTGTGACTCCCTCTCTCTCTGACCCTCCCCAGCTCACGCTGTCTCCCTCTCTCTCTCTCTTCTAGAAATAAATAAAACATTAAAAAAAAAAAGAAAAGAAACTGTGGGGGCACTGAGGTGGATAGATCTGGATTTAAATTCCCACATCACCATGACACGCTGAACATGCTACTTCAATCTAAGTGTATCACAGTGTATCATGTGCCGTGCTCTGTGTATGGGTAGGTACAGTGGTGAATAAGCCATGCCCCTTGCCCTCAAAGCCAACCAGTGTACCTTTAATAGGTGTCAGTCTGTCCTGAGCAGTTCAGGAGATCTAGGACTGGTTGCTAAGATGTTTGGGTAAGAAGGAATCTTGGGAAAGTTCAACCAAGCTGAAGCTCTTCAAGAGTCAATGGAATCCAATTTTTTTTTCTTGCTCTGCCTCCTCTCTTTTTAAGAATGGCGACAGCCCAGCACTAACTTCTCTCTCCAGCTATAAAGCAAATTTAAATTCCTGTAGTGCCAGCCAGACAATCAAGACTAGAAACATCGAGAATGACGTGTCACTGCTGTGCCTCCTCTTTCCACTCTTCCAAAGGCTCACAGAGTTTTGTTGACCTATCAGTGGCCAAGATCATTGTCTAGGTCTATTTTGGGGTATGCTGACCACCCTCAGAGTGCGATGGAGAGCCAGGACCCATACCCAGGCATCTCTTGGCGACTCACATGGTAAACCATCGTGAACTAGGCAAGGTTTGCTCTTGGAGTATGCGGCTGACCCTTTCTGAACCTATTCCTTGTCTCCCAATATCCTCATGTTCATTCTGCTAAGCGTACCTTTTCCATATCAACACTTTCGAATCACCGAATATCTTTCACTGATCATTGAACATGAATGAGAGTAAGTCAATGGGTCCCCTCACTCATTTATGTGTTAAATGTGTCTCTCCATGCCCAGTGGAATGCTTTATCCAGGTGAAGGTTCTTTTGTATGTTAGTAAGATACTCGGAGTGGCAATAAGACCAGAGACCCTTTCCGTGGTCCCCAAGAATCATACCAAGGGAGTGGCTGAAGAAGTCTCAGTTATGACGAAGAATCAGACTAGACCAAGACTTAACGAGAGGAGTCATCATCTGTGAGAAAGGGGTGAGCAGGCACCTAAAGGGATATAAATTCTGATGTAAACAAGATTTGTCTTCACTGGTCCCCCAACCTCCCTTTTTTAGGGATCAGTCTCCCTGATTTGGATCAGTGCTCTGTTGGTGCTCCTTGGGGGTAATCAGGGCTATCCAGTCATCCAATATGGAGCTCCACCTGCATGCAATCTTTATTCTCCATGCCATTCCTCATCTGATTTTCCCCTTTATCAAAAAATGTATTTGTACTAAGTTTCATTCTATAATGTGCTTTCTACTGCTAGGCCTCACAAAACTCTAACCTGATCATCACTGTTAACAGGATTCTGGGATTTAACATGGAGAGAGTATCTAAAGTGAAACAGTAGCTCACATCTTGGCAATCTCAGCCTCTGGCAGAGGAGGTAGACCACTGGTGATGAGGCCTATAGGATTAAGAAGCTGTAACCAACCCTCAAGTCCATCCTCTGTACGTGTTTCCAGTACTTTCTTTCTCATGGTTTGGATCTAGGCCTTGTGAGGGACACAGACAACTCGACATGGCCCCCGGTTCTCAATGAGCTTGCAGTCAAGTGGCATGGAGAATCTTGGCTGCCGCCGCCACTTTAAATAACCGTATTCACTCATGGTAGGTATTGTCATGTGACTTTAAAGAACCAAGCCTCAGAAATGTAAACTATTTTCTTCAGGTCGTAGGTGCGTGGTGAGGGGTGGAGTCTGCTGTGGTCTTAAAGCTCACCTTTCCAGCCCACTGCCATAGGGAGAGAAGCCAAGAGGCTGGATGGAGAAGGGAGGTGCAGTATTGGGTGGGGCTGCTATGGACCACTCTGGGGTGTAGAGAAGGGAATGAGCCTTGTGCCTCGGAGAGAGCTCCAGGGAGCTTTTTAGGAGGCGGGACAGTGGCTCCCACTAAAGCCTGAAGCCACAAAGGACAACTGATTTATACAGCAATAGCCAGATGAAGAGAGGTCTTTCCAGGTAGGGAGACCAGTTGAAGGCAAGGCTCAGAAATAGGAATAAAATCACGCTGGAGGCCAAACCAGGGGGTGCTGATTATTCCTTGTGGGCTACCTGCTCCTTTCCCGCCTCTTTATTCAGCCGAGGGAGGGAGAGGCAGGAGGGTTTCCCTAGTCTAAGGGGCAGGAGCTCCGCAAACCTGGCCTTGCTCACTGTCTTATCCGGAGCTGTGGCCTCATGGCCTCACGGCCTCACGGGGAGGAAGAGGAGGGTCTTCAAGTCAAGGGGCTTTTTCTCAGAAGGCCCTGATGACGTGGGTTGCCAGTTTCCAGGGAGGAAGGCTGAGGAAGCCAGGTGCTGCTGCTTTCCCTGTTTGGAATCCTGACCAGTTTCAATTTGCATAACACAGCTTAATCCACAGAAACGGAGCCCCAGGGGCAGGTTCTTTCTTTCTCTCTCTCTCTGTCTCTTTTTTTTCCTCTCCAAGACACGGAAACCTTTATTTTCTCCCTACACCACAAACCGGTGCTGTTAAATAATATTGGATAATTGCACCTGTCGTACTCCCCATATTGTGCTGAGGAAAAATAATTGCTGGTTTTCTGCTTTGCAGTTTAGCTGTGACTTCGTCATTTGACTCGGAGCATGTCATTTTCTCCCATTTTAGACTGTGTACAGTCAAACTGTGTGAAAGGACTCACAGATAGCAGCCCTGCGTGTGTGAGTGGGCGCAGGCCTCATTCAGCAATGATTTCTAATTTATACAGCATTGAAAATCCAAGGCTATAAATAAACAGTTCTGACTGGCTTTGCTGCCTACTCAAATGCGTTATTAAAAAAAAGAAAGAAAAAGAGCCACCAACTGCACGAGAAGGGAAAACAATGTCTGGGGATGGATTCTGGTTTCTGACACCAGGGCCTGGGAGGAAGAGGCCCCGACTTGGACTTGGGATGGGTTAGTTCAGCGCCCAGCCGGGTGGCCTTCGGGGAAGCCCCGCCCCGCCGCGGCTCCCTCGGCCCCCTCCCGCGCCCCACGTGCAGGTGCCACGTGTTCGGGGATTACACTGTATGCAACTAACTTCCTGTTATGACAAGTATTGCAAGCGAGTAGGTGCAGAGGAGCTGGAAATAGCTTGAGAAATGTATGACCCATTTGAGGAGAGGATGAGGCTAATGGATTGTTGAGGCAAACAGGAGAAGCCTTCGGCCCAAACTGAACATTGATGTCACGGGTAAGCTAGCAACTCCGGAACGTTCGGACCAGTCATGAGGCACCAGAGTTGCTCTTCCCTTGGTCTTTGTGAGTTTCCGCCAAGCTGGGGTCCCCTGACCACCGCTTTCTTCCGTCCAGCCCTGCTGATATCCTAATACACGTTTGCTTTTTTTGAGTGAAAACTTTCAGATGGCAGGTTACTGCTTTGCTGTGTAACCAAGAGGCAGGAATGTGGTCTCGGGAAGCAACCATCGCTGCGACCTTGGCCTGGTCACTTCCCTCCTCCCAGGCCAGTGTGCAGGAGCCAGGTCCTACAGCCTTCCCAGGCCCACATGGTTATGCGTATCTCGTCCCAGCTCTGCATTCAGTGGCCTGCTTGGAAAAGGCTGTGGCGGAGTGTTTACACCATGGAATGGGCAAACACTGTAAATCAGAGCCTTACAACTTTCTTTTTCCCCGGGGAGTTGATTTTTCTTTTAAGTTTTCTTTTAAAGTGTATTTATTTTGAAGGAGATAGAATGCGTGCACACGTGCACACGCACGTGTGTGCTCCAGTGGGGGAGGGATAGAGTGAGAGAGAGAATTCCAAGTAGGCTCCCCACTGTCAGCTCGGAGCCCTACATGGGAGCTGGACCCCACCAACGGTGAGGTCACGACCTGAGCCACAATTCAGAGTCCATCACTCAACCGGCTAAGTCACCCAGCACCGCCCCCCACCAGAAAAGGTTTTAAACTTTTACGAGCATGCCCTTTTCAGAAACTCAGTTTGTTCATTTGGAAAATGAGGACATAATACATTTTCTACTTATTTTTTTGTGCGGATAAAGCGAGACCAAGTGGGTGAGTACAGCTTGTAAATTACATGACCCTATACAAATACTATTGCTGATTATCTCATTGGTTGGTATTGTTTTCTAACCACTCAGGGCTGAGCGCAGCCTCAGGCAGGCAGCAAACCCTACATACGTCTTAATGACTGTTTATTTGATGCTCATTGCAGGTATTTTGTCGATTTCCCCTTCTTAAGCTACAGCGACACCCTACCCCGCTGATGTATGTTCTCACTGGGAGGTGGTTCTGAGGTTATTCTGCTGTTGGAATGGATACTGCACTTTGGTCAGTGGTACAGAAATCAAGGTTTCATTTGGTTCCAAGGACAGTGAAGCCGCAAATAGAATTCTGCAGGCTCATCCCAGCCAGCAGCTTACCATCGCTTTGAGAAGTATGCAGCTCGAGTCGTCTTTGAGGTGTGGAAAATTTGGGTGATCCCCTGCGGGCTTCACATTTGGGGAATTTCCACTGTGACAAGTGCTTCTGGGTTCCTGCGGAGACCAGGTGCTCGAAGCAGTCAAGCAGCAGCAGGTATAGGAAAGGAGGTGGTGTTCTCAGCTCAGTCCAAAAAGACTTGAGGCTCATATTTATATATTAGTAGATAAAGGATGAGGAAGACAGCAGGCTTCTTGGTGTCTCTGCTAGGCTTCCCGTGGTCTGCCTGCCCTGCTGTGTCGGTTGGGCCTCTTCTGTAACACTTCAAGACTTCTTGGTATTTCTGAGCTTTCTGATGTTGGAATAGAACGGTCCGATGGCCAGTCAAATGGCAATCAAGGTTTAGTGTGGTTCCAGGATCCGTTTTTACCAAATTTTACCTATTTTTTTAACCAAATTTCTCTTGTATGATGTTAGGTTGGAAAGTCCAAGCACAGTTTACGCTGCGTCCCACACCCAATTCACAGGTGACACACTAGACTCACCCATCAGTAGACCCTTGTCATTCATTTCCTTTACAAAATAAAGACAGTAAATAAAGAGCCTGTAAATAACGACCCACAGAAACCCACTAGGAAGATCAAAGCAGGGTTCATGAATATGCTTTGTTAATCACCTGGCAATCAGTTTTGTTAAACCATAAGAGCTTAGCTCAGCGAAGTGCTTTGTACCAAAATGTTCTTAGGGTTCCTCACGGCCATGTCACTTCCCGTCACTTGCTCCCCAAGTAAGATGTACATTTATTTGACGAAGTAATCCATATTTGAATGGAAGAGATTTTGATGGCATTGCCATGTCCCATATTTGGACCTGCCCCAAATGCTCGCTCACAAGATGGACAGGTTTCCCCATAGTTTTTACAACTTACTTTCTCACTGCACCGGTCAATTTGCAATCCTATGAGGTGGACAGACAACTTTGGCAGCACTCGTCTCCCTACATTTCTGTCTAGACTGTGGAAAACAAAATAGATGGGCAATCCGTGAAAATGACTAGTTTATAAAAATACTTGTTCTGAGGAAAGTTGCGGTTATTAAAAATGGCACAGGACTGAGAATTAGATGATCTGGGGACAGATGCTATTGTCTTGGCTCAGACGCTAACTCTTTGGCCCTTGTGCAGGTTACTTTTCATCTAGATCCTCGGCACCCACCTCCCTAAAGTGAAGAATTTCCACCACCCCAAATTCCTTTCTCTTTCTAAACATCCTCTAACACCAAGTTTATGCAAATGTCCTTGGCCTTTGGCCAGATTTTGACCACAGAATCCAGAAGAAGGGAACAAATTCTGAGACAGCAGTTGTTTCGGGCATGCCCAGTAAACCTTTCAAAAAAAAAACAA
Organism: Crocuta crocuta; assembly: GCF_008692635.1. NCBI lineage: Eukaryota > Metazoa > Chordata > Mammalia > Carnivora > Hyaenidae > Crocuta > Crocuta crocuta. The sequence goes on from NW_027530974.1 coordinate 10,158,397, forward strand.
AAACAAAACAAAGAGTCCCCAAGTTAAGCTACCTTCATAAACCCTCTTATTAAATTTAATATCATCCTCTGTCCTTTCTACCTTCCTATGTTGCTCCATCACCTTCCCCAACCAGAAGAAAGAAAAAGACAATAAAAAAGAAGAAAAGAAAAGAAAGGAAAAGAAAAGAAAAAATTCTCATGTTTTCTTCCTCCTTTGGTCTTAAAAAATGGCCTGTGATCACTTCCTCTTCTTCTTTGGCTGCATCATGTCACCTGCACAATGAAGAACAGAGAGAGAGATCAGCCTTCAGAGTTTCCCTAATGGGTATTCTTGTGTGAGTAGACATTCACTCTGACTTGGGACAGTGGAAAGTCAAGGGCAATTATCCCCAGGCAAGAAGATGCACTTCACGAAGTTCCGGAAACCTGCCACCTCTACAGAAAGGGCAAGAAGTGACTCTGTTGTCCTATTTGGTGCTTGGTCACTGTTAGCCTGTTGACCGATCTTTCCATTTGCCTTCGTGGGGTTCTGCATGTCTAATGTGCCCTGACTGATGTTGCTTTTGGTCAAGTCTGTACAGGTGGCACACAATCCATCGACTAGTTCTGAGATTGTGCGAATGGAGACAAAGAGATATCAAATTCGAGAAGAAATAGGAAAGTGGATATTCTCCTAAGTAGGGTTTATTCCATGACCTCTCACCAAATCAACTTGTTAGAATGGAAAAGCACTGGCACATTGATTAGATTTTAGTAAGCTCATTAGAGGGGCTTTCTTCTACTGAAATTATAGCATTAGATTTCTAGACTCATTTCCATTCAGCCAAGTTGGTACCTCCATGTTTATTGATCATAAATTTTCACATAAGCTCTGAAATGTCTAACACTTCATTGGTGCATTTTCCTTTCCACCTGTTGCCAAATGGTATCAATCCTACTTTGAAAACTTTTCTCAAATCAGCCTCTCCTGGTCCATCCCAGAGCCCTTTTAGCTCTGGCTTGGTGTCACAGCAACCTCAGGTCCCTAGTTTTATGCGTCACCCTTCGAATTCTGGCCCCTCCCTCAATTATGTCCTTAAATATCATCTAGTAATTTTATTTTGCTAGAAGGCCCCTTCTCAGAGGGGGAAGGGACTGATGACCTGAAGTCCCCCTCATCACACGGGGGTTTTTTTAGTGTGATGTCCTATATTCATATAGCGACTGTCCTATATTCATATCTCTCAACATTTTAGCCAGTCTTCTCTCTTCTTCTTCTTCTCCTCATCAATCCGGACACCCTCAGTCACTCCAGGGAAACTTCATTAATTTCTCCAGCTTTCCAGGCCTGCATGTCACTTTCATTTACGATCCCACTAATTTTTCATTTTCCGTGTGGATTCTCTCCTCCCCAGTCAGGTCTTCTGTACATTAGGTCTCTGAGTACAAACAAAGGAGCTTCTCTTTTCTGAAGCACACATTTTTGTCTGTGATAAATCCTTTTTTAGCTAAATGACGCATTCATCCCTTTACGTTCAAGAGCTTGGGCAACATAAACTTCTCAACTTTGTCCCCCTCCCGCAGTCCCTCTGAAGGTTCCTAAAACTCTCTCTCTTTTAAAAAAATTTTAATGTTTATTTATTTTTGAGAGAGAGAGAGAGAGACAGAATGTGAGCAGGGGGAAAGCAGAGAGAGAGAGGGAGACACAGAACCCGAAGCAGACTCCAGGCTCTGAGCTGTCAGCACAGAGCCCAATGCGGGGCTCGAACCCAGGAGTGATGAGTTCATGACCTGAGCTGAAGTTGGACGCTTAACCTACTGAACCACCCAGGTGCCCCTAAAACTCTCTTTATCCATGGTGTTTACCAACCCTAGCCCCTCAAGTGCAACTGTAATCATAACCACACTCCTGCAACCCCAGTTGCCAAGGATTGGAGAGCCCTTCTCCATTTAAGAAACACAACAGAAACTGAAGGCTTAGAGAGAAGGAGCCCAGGAGCAGAAGTGGTGGCAGGAAGTTCCTTTGTGGGAGGAGAGCAGGTGGCTCCTTCTCCCGGATCAGAGTCTTCCCCATCTAACACTAAACAGCTAGACGGAGCACTGAGACATTTCCATATACCCACAAACACATTTGAGAAGGCATCCTCCTCAGGTGCGGACTGTGTGGACTTCCAACAGTCATTTCTTAGGCAGTCACTTCCGTGGTGTGAATGTCACAGAAACCATATTTTTCTTTTTGTTTCTAGCAGGTGGGGGTGGGTCCTTAGTCCTGAATTTTCATGCTACTGAGCAGTCTCTAGGCTTCTCTGAGTCCTCAGAATTGGTCTCTGACCATGATTCCATAGCACATGACTGGAGGCAAAGGAACTGTTGACTGTTACCTTACTCGGACAAAGTTCACAACATGGACTTCAAATTCTGACTGGGAAATAATGTTGTTACTCTTTTCTTTATGGAAGGGCAATTTTTCCAGTGGGATGCCTCCTAGTCGGCAGGCAGTGAGGGAGCTAGGTCCACGCCTGCCTCATTTTCGTCCTTTCTTAATCCTCTGTTAGATAGTACCAAGGAGTAGAGATATTTTGGGCCAAACACTTAGCATTTGTCTTGTGCAAGATCCAAATATTTTTTTTTTGCCGTCATGGCAAAAAACACCCCATTCTTTTAATCAACATCACTATGGATACCATATGTAATTATATTCCTTATTATTCCAATAGTCAGAAAGCAGAGTAAGTAAAAACATTATATTCACAAAGATTTACACCTATGTATCTACAGTCACAAAAGCTACTGCTGCTAGACTTTGAACTGAAAATGTGAAGAACATTTGCCTCATGTATGCGGGTTGGCTTGGAAAAGGGTGAGAAGGCAGATGGCTGGGGAGATAGGAGGTGTTAGAAGAATGAGGTTTGAACATGAATGAGGAAAAGTTTCAGTGCAGACGTAGCAGGAAGGCGATGGATTTGAGGTTCTGGCTGGAGAAACCCTCATAAAGAAAGAGGCAGTGAAAGACGGAGAGACAGTAATCTGGTTTGGACTCTGAGCTGAGGGAGATAAAATTAGGACAAGAAGGCAAAAAGGAGATGCAGTTTTGTTGTTGACTGAATGCTGCTCCTGTGAGTCCCTGGTTTAGATATACGCGTGGACCAGGGCGCCTGGGTGGCTCAGTCAGTTAAGCGTCCAACTTCGGCTCAGGTCATGATCTCAGGGTTTGTGGGTTTGAGCCCCACATTGGGCTCTGTGCTGACAGCTCAGAGCCTGGAGCCTGTTTTGGAGTCTGTGTCTCCCTCTTTCTCTGCTCCTTGCCTGCTCATGTTCTGTCCCCCTCTGTCTCTCTCAAAAATGAATAAAAGTTAAAAAAAAAAAAAAAAGAAAGAAATACATATGGAATCATCTCCTGATAAGATTCTTTTGTTATGAAATGATCAGGGGCAATGTGCAAGACAGAAAGAAAGAAAGGAAGGAAGGAAGGAAGGAAGGAAGGAAGGGAGGGAGGGAGGGAGGGAGAACTCAGTACTTACATGGCAGACGAAGCCCCTTGATGGTCCCTTTCTCCAAATCAGGGTGGAAAGAATATGTCTGGGGCATCCCTAGGTGCTCAGACATGGTGGACCCAGCTTACAATGATCTGCCAGAGACTATTTCCCTTTGCCTGTTTCTACTATTGTTTGAAACCTATGTTGCATCTAACTCTGCCCAAAGAGTAGACATTGAATCTTTCCTGGTGGGCATCTGGTCCCAAAAAGTGACCCAGTGATTGTCCAGCCCTTTGTCCTATGACACATAAAAACTAGCACAGGAAAGGCGGGGAGATGGTGACGAGTCAGGCAGGGTGGCCTTCTGGACCCACCTGAGAGCTTTGTAAACCACAGCATCCTCTTTAGGACCATCAAGACCTTCCTGAGGGCCTGAGAGCATCTGTCTCCCCATACAGAGGGCCAGTTCTGCACATCTATGTACTCCTGGAGGACATCACACACTATCCAGGTTCACATTTATTGGCATCACGTCTTCCTACTGCCCTTTCTCACTCCTCTCCATTGTCACCCACTGACATGACACATGAGGAGGTAGAAAGCGGGTAGACATTCAGCCACAGTGGCCATCACTGCCACAGACCAGCAGCATGAGTATCTCTGGGTATAGGCCGTACCCCAACTCTGCTGAATCCACTGAATTTTAACAAGAACCTCATTTTAACAAGATCTGGAAGCACATACAAGTTTGGGAAGCACTGCTCTGAGACAGTGGCTCCTGATGTTGACTGCAAACTATGGTAACCGGAAAGCTTTTAAAAATATCAATGCCAAGTACCCACCACCAGAGATAGCGATGTAATTGGTCTGGGATGGACCTGAGAAGTCATATTTTTAAAACTCCCTCAGTGATTTTACATTAGTGACTTTATAATGTGGTGTGGAGCTTAAGGACTATTGCTAGAGAGACACTTGCACATTAGGTGGGTCTTCACTGATATATCTTGACCGCTTGGTACTTGGCTAGTAATTCCTAAGTGGACCACATTGTGTCTCAGGATTTCAGAACTGGGGATTCTAATGAATTCGAGCCTCAGTTAGCCTGACCTCCTCTATCACTCTGTAGTTTTTAGGAATTGTTCCACCTCTGTCCATTTGCACTCAGCTATGTGATTGTTGCTTTCAATGGCCTTCAGCCAGGGAAACTGGTAATTGATGCATAAAACTGAAGGAGAGGATTAGAATATCCACATAGAAAGGTTACTGGTTTTTGAGGATGGTGAATGAGATTAACATCAATGGTAATGAATTCTTTTTTTTAAACTTTTTAAATGTTTATTTATATTTATTTTTGAGAGAGAGAGAAGCGAAGTGCAAGTGGGGTGAGGGCAGAGAGGGAGGGAGACACAGAATCCGAAGCAGGCTCCAGGCTCTGAACTGTCAGCACAGAGCCCAACGCGGGGCTCGAACTCACAATTCTTGAGATCATGACCTGAGCCAAAGTCAGACGCCCAACCAACTGAGCCACCCAGGTGCCCTGCAATGGTAATGAATTCTATTTGCCAGGCCCTGTTCTAGTCACTTGACACTTCTCACATCATTTATGGTCTTACCGGGTGTCAGGAGGTGGCACTAGCATCGTCTCCATGATGCACAAGGAAAACGAACCAAAGGCATTAAGTGCCTTGCTCAGTGTCACAGGCCTACCAGTAGTGGGACCAAGATAGGAACCAGGCAGGCTGGCACAGAGCTTTCACCCTAGCTACCACCTCCCACTGCATTACCAAAGCACTCCTTAGAATTTCGCTCTCATCCAAGGAAGCTCAGGTGTGAAAAGATAACAAAACAGGGTCAGCCCTGGATTTGGACAGAGGAGGTAGCTGCTGACATCTCTCCATAGATCCAGAACAGAAGGTTTGGAGAGGAACCCAGACTTAGAAGAACCTCACAACTGATTGTCCAGGCCTCGACAATGCCAAACTACATGCACCCCAGCATGGCAGGCATTACCTGGGACTGTCCTAGGCAAACGGGTATGTGTGAGGTCATCCTGTAACTGAGTTGTTGAAGTGTACTCATTTGCGGCTAGAAAACACCCTAGTTTTCTTGATTTCTATTCCAGTGCTCTTTTTGCACTGCCTGCCCTAATATGCATCTGTTTTTCAGCACCTCTCCAACCAGTATTCGATAGCATCCCTGTCTCCACTCCTTAAACTCTCTGTTTAGTGCTTTAATCTTCAACCATTAGAGTCACTCTGACCACTATATCCAGAAGCCTTGTGCACAAAATCCCAAATAAGACCTCGAGAGAAGAACCCTCAGATATTCTCTGTCTGCACTGACTGATCCATGGAATAAGCTAATGGAAATGGGAGATTCAAAGATGGAGAAGACACGCTCCTAACCCTTATAGAACTCAGGGTCTAGTGAAAAAATAAATCTCTGTGCAGACCAGAGAAGACTTCTAGAAGAGGTGAGTTAATATGGTTAAGTGGGTGTGAGACAGGCAAAGACTGGGGAATGTGAAAGATGGAAAAGGAAGCCCAGGGAGGTGAGGAACGGCATCAATGTGTAAAGAAGACAAGCAATTTGGTGGTGCTGGGGCACACATTTAGAAAAAGCGGAGCAAAAGCCAAGGCAGGGATTGGTTCCCAGAGACCCTCACATGTCATCCCAAGAGCTTGGATTTTCATCTGTAAATTGGGGAAGGCCTAAAGTGTTTTAAGTAGAATAAGACATGAGAAAGTGTGTTCACATAGATAGCTCTGTTTACTTTTAGGCAATAAGTGTTCACTGCCATTGGAATGTTAAGTGGTCTAATATCTCTCTCTCTTTTAAAATTTTTATTTATTTTTTGAGAGAGAGAGAGCAAACAAGAGAGGGGAAGAGAGAGAGGGAGAGAGGAACCTCAAGAAGGCTCCGTGCTGTTAGCTCAGAGCCTGACATGGGGCTCAAACTCACGAACTGTGAGACCATGACCTGAACTAAAACCAAGAATCCAAAGCTTAACCTACTGAACCACCCAGGCACCCCTCTAATTTCTCTTTTAATTCTTATTAGACCATTTGTAATTATGGTCTGTTTAGAATTTAACCCATTTATGATCCTATTCTGAGGCTATATAGGACTTTTGACCCAGTCTATTCATTAAGGAGTTAAAAATTTAGAGAGAGGAGAGGCATGCATGACCACGTACAGTAATCTCTGTCACTCACATGAACATTCACATGTGTGCATGTGAGGGTCCATCCACATGTTGATGCTCGCCTCTTTACTCATTGGGACCTACTTGTAGTGAGAAATTAGATGTAGTTCTTAACTGATGAAGCCTATTTAAAAGAACTTTGTATTGTGGGCACCTGGGTGGCTCAGTCAGTTAGGCATCTGACTCCTGGTTCTGGCTCAGGTCAAGATCTCTCAGTTTTATAGGTTCAGGCCCTGGGTCAGGCTCCTTGCTGACAGCGCAGAGCCTGCTTGAGATTCTGTGTGTGTGTGTCTCTCTCTCTGCCCCTCCCCCTATCTCTGTCTCTCTCAAAAGAAATAAACTTTAAAAAAAGAGCTTTACGTTGAAAATAGTGATCTCAATAATACTAGATTTGGTGAAAAATTTTTTAATGCAATGGGTGTTTAAAAGTCACTGTAGAATAACAACTTAAAATTAATCATTATTAAAGTCAATGCAATTGTTTTAAAAAGTTAATGTTTGGGGCGCCTGGGTGGCTCAGTCGGTTAAGTGTCTGACTTCGGCTGAAGTCATGATCTCACGGTTCGTGGGTTCGAGCCCCGTGTCGGGCTCTGTGCTGACAGCTGGCTCGGAGCCTGGAGACTGCTTCTGGTTCTGTGTCTCCTTCTCTGTCTGACCCTCCCTTGCTCATGCTGCCTCTCTCTCTCAGAAATAAGTAAAACATTAAAAAATTTTTTTAAATAAAAAAAATATAAAGTTAATGTTCTCTATGCCCTGAGTAACCACATTTTTCTCTGCATGTCCTGTATCCATCACATTTCAAATGCATTAGTTTCTTTTTTCTTTCTTCCTTTATATACATGTGTGTGTGTATATATACATATATATATGTACGTACACACACACACACACATACACACACACATATATTTGGGGAAGACATCAAAAATTCTTACCAAGAACTTCAAGTTGCCAAATCAGTTAGAATTAGATGTCAACACATCTGAAATGTCAACACATTTTCCCCCCTCTGGATAATTCCCTGCGATTTGGAATCCTGATTTGGGGAATAAATAAATACAACATGAACTAACCAGTTTTTTAAGTGTTTGCTTTCAAGGATATTGCCTTTAAGATTTCCCCGACCGATTAAATCCTCCAAGAAGAAGAAACAAGTGAAAAAGCCAAGTTGCATGCTTATTTCTCCAGGGTCTCATTCTCCTCTCAGAAATATACACGCTTGTACTGAACCTTCTCAAACTGTCATGTTGTTTTTCTTTTCTTTTTTTCTTTTTCTTTTTTGCATACATGGGCTTATGTTTTCACACCAGTTCATAGATTGGGCGGAAGATGCCACTTCTGCCATCTCTATTTTGATAGAACAGAATGGCATGTGGGCGTGTGATGTGGGGGATTGTATGTGACTCTTGTTTTCCTTATATATGAAATCAGGGTAGAGTTCTTGTGCTTCCCTTTGGGTAGGGAGAAAAATCATGGTTATTTTGCAGCCTAACTTTGTGATAATTTCTTCTCCAACAAAATAATATTCTAAGGGTGGGGGCAGTGGGTGGAGCAAGGAATCAAATAAAATCTTCTATTTTAAAGTCAGCTAAGATTTTTTTTGTTTTGTTTTTTAAATGAAGAAACAACATGGTTCCAACCACCTGTAGTTAGAAAGCTTGGCTTGCTGACCCATTCACTTTGCCCAAGACCCTGTCTAAATGAGAATTCCCATTCTCAAGTACAGGGTGTGATTTTATCTGATAAATGTTGTACTAAGGGTTGAGAAGCAGCTGAATGGGCAGGGATGGGAAGTCATCTGGGAAGGCACTACTGGGGGTGGAAAAACTAAGAGGGTCATCTGGACCCACATCCTTCAAAAAGGAAACCTTGACATTTAACAGCTTGTATCTGTCAGTCCCTCACTTAGAGGAGGAAGACTCTGAGTTCATTGGTTCATGTAGGGATAGTGACACCTTGCTCTTGTTCTTTGGGTCCTGAACTCTCTAAATAAGATTATTTTTGCCTTAGAGTTAAAGGAGGTGTAGTGGGGGGGGGCAGGGAAATAATTTGATGGGGTCTTTTGGGAAGATTCACACTTCCTCCAGGCTTTCCTTTTGCCTACTTTGGTAGGACCTGAGTCCTCTGGACAAAGGCATCAAGCATCACTTCCTCCTGCTTTGGACTAGATTCTCCCTCCGTTTCCAGGAGGAGTGGAGAGTGTAAGGAAGGTGTGTCTCTGTAGGTAAAAGAGAAATAAACTGACCCCATTTCCAGTGGTTGAGTTTCTCTCCAAGTAGATAGATGCTGGCACTAAAGATGTAGCTGAGAGAGAAGAAGGCTGTTAGACCCACCGGGCTGAGCTTGGCAAACACAGGATACACCCACGTACCCGTCTCAGAGTAGATCCATAGGACCCTGCAAATAATGACAAATCACAATAATTAGGACGATGTGTGTGTGTGTGGGGGGGGGACAGCGGCATGGTGGTAGAGCCATTTTATTCTCAAGATCAATGGGTTCTAGAGCCCAGGCAGATGAAAAGAAGCCATGGGGATCATTTGTCAACAGCTGAGGTATTCCACAAACCTGCAGAAGTGATTCTTTTCTGGATAAATAGACTTGATTCAAAGAGACATCCTATTTCATAAGCTGCGCTTGGCTATTCTACCTAATCCATTAAAATTCAATGTTGGTGAAAGAATATGGGAGATCATCAAACACATCATCAGCCAAAGAAAGTATGTGAGGACATGAATTATTTTTTTCCCTGGGTGGTATGACCTGCTGAGACATTGAACTTGCTGAGATGGCATCATATTTTGGCTCTTAGCCAGACAAGTGGGGTTTGCTTTTCTGTACCTAAGAGTCAGGTGTAGCCCTGAGTCTATTGGGGTAGGAGGGACAAAGATGGAGCATTATTGCTCTATTGTAAGAAGCTTTCAGAGGTAGGAGGGGTTTAATCGTTGGCCCTGATTTTCAGCTCATGAATCTAGCCGTGGATACAGTGTTCAGTAGGAAAGTGTGGATTTACAGGAGGTTCAGATCTTGCTTACGTGCGGATAGAATAGAAGCCACTTCTGTAAGCCAAGAGAAGGAAAAGGAATGTGAAGAGAGGAGCCACGCTAAGCGAAGCCTGCAAATGCAGTATGCTGGAAACCAACTGCACTGCAAATGCCAAAATCTGAAATAACTTTCAAAATTAAACATGGGGAAAATGATGTATTAAGTACAGTTTATAATTGGTTAAGCGGACAGAGTCTGGAGCCAGCCTTTTGTGATTCAGAGTCTAGTTCTGCCACCTTTTAGCATTCTTACTTTCAGCAGTTTATTCAACCCCTCTGTCTCCTGCCCTCATGTAAAACATGAGGGGCAAACAGCATCCATTTCATAAAGCTGCCATCAAGATTAAGGGAGTTAACTCATGTAAAATAAAATAGTGTCTGGCCCACTGTGATCATTTCATGAGAGTTTTAAAGCTTTTCTCTTCTTAGGGATGGCACAGAGGGTCTTAGCAACCCTTCTTTGAGGCTCCCTGTCTCAAGTAACAATTAGGATAGACCGGGTAGGTCATGCTTCAGAAAGAACATTCAAATTTGGATACCCCACCCAGGTTATCAGTTCAGATGGAAGAATAAAAATTCTGAGCTTAATTAAACTTTCAGAAACCCAAGTGACTCTGCGTTGCTTCAGATACTTTAGGTATTTCATGTTTATGGAAGAGACAAGAACTAATATCAGGGTCAGGACTGGGGAGAGGCAAGGGAGGCACTTATGGTATGATATTCATGGGGCCATCTCTGTACATTATAACCAATAGAGTGAAAAGGGAACCTATGGAATGGGAAAAAATATTTTTTTTTCTGAATAACAAAATTATTTTATTTATTTATTTTTTAAATTTTTTTACAAATAGTTTATTGTCAAATTAGTTTCCACATAACACCCAGTGCGCATCTCCACAAGTGCCCTTCTCCATGCCCATCCCTCCCTCCCCCCCACATCCATCAGTCCTCAATTGGGAAAAAATATTTTCAAATCACACATCTGTTAGAGGATTAATATCCATAATATACAAAGAACTCCTACAACTCACCAGCAGCAACAAAAACCCAAACAACCCAATTAAAAATGGACAAAAGAGTAAATAGACATTTTTCCAAAGAAGATACACAAATGGCCAACAAACACATGAAAAGATACTCAACATCGTGAATCATTAGGGAAATGCAAATCAAAACTATAAGGAGATACTACTTTGCACCCAGTAGGATGGCCACAACCAGGAAAATATCAAGTGTTTGGAGAGGGTGTGGAGAAACTGGGACCTTTGGGCCCTGTTGGTAGATATGTAAAATGGTTTAACTGCTATGGAAAAGAGTGTGGCAGTTACTCAGAAAATTAAATTTAGAATTACCATATGATCTGGCAATTCCACTTCCTGGTACATACCCCAAAAAATTGAAAGCAAGGACCCAAAGAGATATCTGTATACCTATTCCCATAGCAGCATTATTCTCAATAGCTACAACATGGAAGTATTCAAGTGTCCATCTATGAATGAACAGAGAAGTAAAATGTGGTATAGACACACAATGAAATATTATTATCCCTTACAAAAGGAGATTCTGACACATGCTGCAACATGAATGGACCTTGAGGATATTATGTTATATGAAATAAGCCAGTTGCAAAAGAATAAATATTGTATGATCAAATTAATAGAGACAGAAAGTAGAATGGTGGCTGTCAGGACTTGCAGGAAGGAGGGAATGGGGAATTACTGTTTCATGTGTACAGATTTTCAGTTTGGGAAGAAAAATATTCTGGAGATGAATAGTGATGATGGCTGCACAACACTGTAAATATGTAATGCCACTGAGCTTAAAAATAATGAAAATGGTAAGGGGCGCCTGGGTGGCTTAGTCGGTTAAGCGTCCGACTTTCGCTTGGGTCGTGATCTCGCGGTTCATGGGTTCGAGCCCCGCGTCGGGCTCTGTGCTGACTGCCAGCTCGGAGCCTAGAGCCTGTTTCAGTCTGTGGCTCCCTCTCTCTCTGACCCTCCCCTGTTCACGCTGTCTCTCTCTCTCCTAGAAATAAATAAAACATTAAAAAAAAAAATAATGAAAATGGTAAATTTTTCTTATGTGTATTTTACCACAATAAAAACAAGGAAGAATCAGTCTTAGCATAGTACAAATCAATCTAGGGTTGACCCTTGGTGCCTCGTCCTGACCGTGCTAGTATCACTCTGCTGTCCCAAACTCATCTAGATGCTCCTCTTATGTAATTAAAACTTTACTAGATAGAAAAGAAACAATAATTATTACTGCTTGAGGGGGTGGGGGGATTGCCTCCACCATTCAAGACCCTTCTGGCTAGTCTAAGAATTACACTGATGTGTGGCTAATTAACAGGAGAAAATAAAATTTAATTTTGTATGTATGGGGGGCTCCACAAGAATATGAGGCCCATATTCTTCCAAGCAACGGAAGTGTATATGTCATTTGAAACTAAAGAATAGGGGAGGGTGTTCTGGGTCTTCAAAGGGAAGGAAGACAATTCACAGAAAGATGAGAAAGAGTAGAGGTTTGTTAACTGAATGATTGCTGAGCCGTACATAAGGAGAGCATAAACAGACTTTGCTAGGGTCCTCCCTGTCTCCCTCACCTAGGTTATATTATACTGTGCTTATCTATGGGAACAGCTCCCAACCTGGAACAGTCCCCGGGATGGATTTAGTCCCCTAAAGTCTTTTAGGCAGTTCGGGGAAGGTCAAAGTTTCTTCCTCAACATTCTGCTTCTTAAAAATAACAGAAGACGGGGCGCCCGGGTGGCTTAGTCGGTTAAGCGTCCGACTTTCGCTCAGGTCATGATCTCGCAGTTCATGGGTTCGAGCCCCGCGTTGGGCTCTGTGCTGACTGCCAGCTCAGAGCCTGGAGCCTGTTTCAGTCTGTGACTCCCTCTCTCTCTGACCCTCCCCTGCTCACGCTCTCTCTCTCTCTCCTAGAAATAAATAAAAAAACATTAAAAAAAAAAATAACAGAAGACCATGGCGGGGAAGAAGGGGGAAAATAGTTCGGGAGAGGGAGGGAGGCAAACCATGAGAGACTCTTGAATGCTGAGAACAAACTGAGGACTGATGGGTATGGGGGGAGGGGAAGGGGGGTGATGGGCATGCAGGAGGGCACTTGTTAGGGTGAGCACTGGGTGTTATATGGAAACCAACTTGACAATCAACTATTTAAGAAAAAAATAATCAGAATAAAATAGTTCTCATGCTGGGGTGCCTGGGTGGCTCAGTCAGTTAAACATTCAAGTCTTGATTGCCACTCAGATCATGATCTCATGGCTTGTGAGTTTGAGCCCTGCTATTGGGCTCTGTGCTGACAGGATGGAGCCTGTTTGGGATTCTCTCTCTCTCACGCTCTCTCTCCTCTTTCTGCCACTCCCCCCACCTCTCAAAACAAATGAATAAAACATTTTTTAAAATACAGTAGTCTTCATGTCAAAGAGATACATTTTGGGTTGCAAACGGTGCTTCCTTACATTGTCATTATTACCAATATTGGGATTCTGTGAGAGGCACATCCCATGGGCATGTGCATTAGAAGGATATCCACAGTACTTCTTTCCTACATAGCTGCTTCTCATTACAGACCAGAGAAGGTATAAAAGAATAGAAAGTAAATCCCCAAGGAGCTGGAATTTGGGGTCAACCAGGAGATCTGAATGCACTCCAAACAGATTGTTTTAATTAGCTCACCATGTTTACTTTATACACTAGAAATTAGGGCTTCCTAGTTTCCATGTACATTTATATAAGATAGTCTGTGAATAAGGACATTCCCCTAGAGGCCTGGAAAGTTTCTCTTTATTTACTTCATTTTTGTTTCCTTCAGCATAAGGTTCCATAAAGGGAAGTTCCTGAGGTAAGTTAATGAAGTCTGTAGCTTCACAGAGAAAATGAAAAGAAAGTTATAGGTGTGTTAACTGTCAGCGGAAAAGTAATGAAAATACTAACACAACAGCAGGCAGAAGTGCAGTTATTTAATGAAGAGCAGTCAGAGAGAGAGACAGAGACAGAGAAAGAGAAGGAAGAGGAGGAGGGTGAGGGATGGAGGGAGGGAGGGAGGGAGGGAGGAAGGAAGGAAGGAAGGAAGGAAGGAAGGAAGGAAGGAAGGAAGGAAGGAAGGAAGGGAAGGGAAGGAAGGAAGATGGAGGCCAAAATGGAATTCGTCAATGTCTTCCTAGTCTATATCAGCCCTTCCCCAGCCCCCATGTAAGATCCCATGAAACCACATCTAATTGTATCTCCATTGCACTCATTTCCTAATCTTGGTCCAGGCTCCTTCATCTAGAAGGGTTTCTGTAGTTGTCTACTTGCTGGGCTTTCTTGGATCCTTCAATCCACTTTCCTGACCACAAGCTGCTAGCGATCCATTAATCTTTCCAAAAGAGAAGTCTGTTCATGGCACTCCCCTGCCTCCAGTGGATCCCCACCAATGCTTTAGGAAACCCAGCTCCTTTACCCAGTCTACCTGGCATTGTCCTGCCCCTCTGTCCACCTTCATATTGAGAGTCCATCCATATTAGACCTTCTTCTGTTTCTCAAATAAGCCAAGCACTGCGGCTCTGGGCTTTCACTTAGGCTGTTGTCTCTGCTTGGAATGCCTGTGACCTTTTCACTTCCTAGGACACACTTCTCCTTGCTCTGTGCCTGGCTGAACCATGCTCACACTTCAAGTTTCAGCTTATATGTCAGTTTCTCTAGAAAATATTTCCCAAAGATCCCATAACACCCATTTTGTTAGGCTCTTTTGTCATATACTTCCTTTACCATGAACTTACCCTTGTTGTTTATTTGATTGTCTTTCTCAGCCTGGAATGGGACAAGGATTTTATCTAGTATGTATATCTATTTCCCAAGTGCCAGGAACATGGCAAGTTCTTTATATTTTTAAATAAATGGCTCTATGGGGCGTTTTTACTAGCACCTATAGTTCCCTCTTTTTTATATATTTTTTTAATGTTTATTTATTTTTGAGACAGAAAGAGACAGAACATGAGCTGGGGAGGGGCAGAGAACAGAGGAGACACAGAATCCGAAGCAGGCTCCAGGCTCTGAGCTGTCAGCACAGAGCCCAACACGGGGCTCAAACTCATGGTCTGTGAGATCATGACCTGAGCCAAACTCTGATGGTCAACCAACTGAGCCACCCAGGCGCCCCAGCACCTATGGTTCTCTTTAACTGCTGTTCACTGTAGCTTCCGCAGATAGCTCTCAGCTGCCTGACCCACTGAGAACATCACAGCCTCTAAAACCAGGGAGATGTACCCATGGCCTCCCAGATTTTAGTTAATCGATTGCTTGCTTTATTAATACCTTGAAGAGGCCAATAATTCTGACTCTCAGTTCAGAGAGCAATACTATATGCCCTTCTAGAGCTATCTGCTGAGTGAACCTATATGAGTATATACTTCTTAAAGTGCGAACAGTCATGCTGCATCTCCCTAGCCCAGAAGAATAATGGAATTAAAGGGCCCTCTGGCCCCATATTTTCATGCTGACTTCCTACAGAAGCATGCAAGGCGGTCCCAGTTGTATCTGAGACCGGAAGCCAAGCACACCCTGAATTCACATTTTGTCAATAAATTCAACAAGTTAGCAGAAGACTTCCTACCATGGAAACGTCCCTGAGAACAACTGGGACCTGGTGATTGTTTAAGGTGGGGACAGGGCCTATTGCTGCCTTTGCAATGCACCCCCAAGTCACCCTTATGTTCACTGGTCTTCCCAGGCTCCGAAACATGAGCAATGGCATGGTGAAGATACTTGCAAGCCTCTGGCTTTTTAATAGTAACTTGTGAATTTCTACCACTTTTTTAAAAGTTCATTTATTTATTCTGACAGAATAAAGAGACAGCAAGAGCAGGGGAGGAGCAAAGAGAGAGGACGAGAGAGAATCCCAAGCAGGCTCTGTGTTGCTGGTGCAGAACCCCACATGGGACTTGAACTCATGAACCATGAGATCATGACCTGAGCTGAAATCAAGAGTCAGACGTTTAACGGACTGAGCCACCCAGATGTCCCTTCTACCACTGTCTTAAAAAAATACATGTAAGTAAAGAATGCAAAGAGAAGAGAAGAAAATGAAGTGAAAGAGGAGAGGAGAGGGAAATAGAGGAGAGGGGAGAAGAGGAAAGGGGAGGGGGGAGGGGAGGGGAGGAGAGGAGAGGAAAGGAGAGGGGAGGAGAGGAGAGGAGAGGAGGGAAGAGAGAAAAGAAAAGAAAAGAGAAAAAAGAAAAGAAAAGAAAAGGAGAATTTTAAATGGAGTAGAAACTGTGAAGCTAGAGGGCTAAATTGCTTAACTGGATGTTGAAAATATCAGCAATTATGAGAGCTGTCTGGGGTGGCCACCTGTTCAAGACAGTTAGAACTGTTGCCCACCCTTGCTATATCGCCCCCTTCTGGCCGGGAGCTTCCTCCTCCCTTTAGGGACCATAGGGCTCTTGGAACTTCTCCATTTTCTACCACTGGATCATTCTTTGCAACTTTGCTGCCCCCTTGCCCCTCCTGCCCCTTAGAGGAGGGCATTCCCCCGAGCATTTACTTCCTACCTCTCTCTCTCTCTGTCTCTGTCTGTCTGCCTCTCACTTTCTTTTCCCAGTGAGCTCATTCTACCAGGAGGGTTCACTCCCTGGATCTCCACTGTCCCACCTCTCCTAGGAAGGATGTCCAAATGGAAGTTCCTCTAAGCAAGTGGTTCTCAGCCTTGGCTGAAGATTAGAATTGCCATGGGGAGCGTAAAAAATCCCAATGCTCAGGACATACCCTAAACCAATTAAACCAGAACCTTTTGGAATGGGACTTAGATGGGGGATTTTAAATGGAGTCTTTCACTTACACCCCCAAACTATTTTGTTTCCCGAACGTTTCCACATGTATTAGTGCAACTACCATCTTCCCTGGTCTACCGGCCAAAAATTCATAGACCTGTCCTTGACTTCTTCTTCTCATTGGCCCATGGCATGCCAGTGAAGCCACAAACCTATTCTGTTACTTCCACAATGTGTCTTGGGTGCCGTCACTCCTGCTTGGTATGGTATTACTTCAGGATGGTATTACTTCTAATTTTTGAAACAGGCATTTGGGTGGAGCAGGAGCTGAGGCTTTCACAGGAGGGCCATGTGTAGATGACCATTCCCTCTCCCAGCCTTCTACTTTTACTCATCTCTAGTTTGCTTCCCAGCTGGCTTGGCCTTCTCCAAATGTTGACAATGAGGGGCATTGTGTGGCATCTCTATATTTATTTCATATATTAATTTACATGGGGGCAAAGGAGTACTTCTGTGAAAAATGGGGCTGGGGTTCTGATCTCAAGATTCAAGGTTATGAAACTATGGTGCATCAGTGACAGTCCCAGACAAATGTACTTATACCTAGGAGAAAGCTAATGGCGGCCCTGGGCAGGGATGTGTCATAATGCCCTAGTGGAAGTAGACATTGACCTTGGAACTCAGTTAAGTGCATCCCTCTGCAGTTTTTAATGTATTCCGGTGGTAAGATATCTGGATGTGTAAATGTGTGTGTATGTAAATGGATGCACAAATTTAGAGGCTGGCTGCACCTGAGAGCCCAGGCACCTTTGACGGGGGAGCTCACCTGAGTGAGCAGAACATAGAAGAAAGAAATGATCTCTCCTGCCTCATAGGAGCTGCTATTGAAGATGAAGTTACACATACCTCCCCCACTGCTGGGTTGTCGCTGCATAGATGCGTGATGCTCGCCCTCGGCACGCAAGACTGAACGCACAAGCAGAGACCCACCGCACCGGCAGATTTCTGGTCTCCTGAGACCAAGGTGGTGGCACACTTCAGGCCAGCTGGGGCTGTTGTAGGGGCCGATAGCATTATTCTAGGGACACAGGGGACCCGTGAGCAGTAACAGTGTGAGTCTCAGCAGATGGGGGTTGGGGTGCAAACCGACCTGGACTCGGAGCCGGGTGGAGATGTCGGGTCCAGGAGGCTAGGTGTATATGACCAGTCTGCAGAGGTGAACAATATGGGCGGGTATGAATACTCGTGGGCTTATTAGAACGCTTAGAGAGGAGGATCTTGGAGATCCGGGCCACCTGCAGCCAGCAAAATAGCACTCTGAGCACCCAGACATGGCCTGACATGGGAGCTAGGTAGGACATAACCATGGATCAAGAATAGGGCCTTGGGATTAAACTCAATAAGAATATTCCAGCTACCGTTTGTCTGGGTGTTATTCTATTTTGCTTCCCAAGTCTTGATGCACTCGTCCATTTTAAGCACCACTGTCAAGATAGCCTCGTTACAACATAATTCTCTGGTCATGTTGCTAATGCCTCTCACTTCCCCTCCCTGTTGCAGAAATACAAACCCCACGTGGTCTATACTGGGTCTAACTTCTAGTCTGCCATCTGCAAGCCTCCGGGGGTGGGCAGTTTTAAGGCCACTTCCGATCAGCCTGTGTCACCAGCAGGCCCAGCTACAGGGAGGCGCTGACCATCGCTCTACCGTGATCATGCCCTCTTGGCCTTAGGGACACGCTCTGTTGTGCACTTTCATTTTTGCCACTCCCCTCCACCAGCCCTTCAGTGCCGGCAGCCAACACACACCTTTCCTGCACCACCCAGCCAGGCAAAACTGCTTCCTCCTCCAAGTTCCCATGGCTCCTTGCCTTTGCTGTATTTCATCACTTCCCATCTTGCGTTCTTACAAAGCACGGCGCATCTGCACGTACTAAGTACAAACCCCCTGTAGGCTGGGGCTGGGTCTTATGCTACTTGGCTCTTCCCAGCAGAACCAGCCCTGTGTTAGGGGAAATATTTGTTCCATAAAAATATTTGTTCCAGGGCCAGTCGTAGGAATATTTCTGTCTTCCTGCTTCTCGCCATGACCTCAGAGAGAGCTAGGTGAGGTGTTTAGGGGTGAGAAAGGAGGGAGCAGGGAGCAGGCTACCGTGTTTATAGGTGAGTAACGCTTTCCAAAGGAAATGAAAGATTTGCAGTTATTACTACTTCGCAAAGCTCTCTTTTCCCACTCAGGGGCCAGCCCTCTGATGTTGCAATCTGAAACGAAACAAAAGTCAAGTGCCACATGTGAGGCAGTCCCCACGATCCCGGTGGCTATTTTTAGGTCATCGTAACGTGGTTTCCGCAGTGCGATGCTTCTCCAGCTCAGAGTTATTGCCGTTTTTCTGAGTCATGTTTGTTTCTCACGCTCACTCTGGCCCCAGCCCACGTTCTTTACCTCATTCTTGCCGTGCCGTTTCCCTATTTGACCATGCAAGCTGGCATGCCTCACAGCTGGCCCCCAGCCATTTCCCCAAAACGGCTCCGTGGATAGCCACCCTTTGTGGAACTCTCTCGATGGCCGTCTGTGGCTGTGAGGGCCCGCGGGCCCCAGAGCATTGCGCAAGGGCGGAGGCAGCGGACAGCAGGCGTCTGAGCTCCCACCACCAGGATGGGCAGAGGTCTGGAAGCTTCTGTCAATGCAGCAGCGTAGATGCCGCATGCAGGTGCCATCCCTTAGTCCTAGCAAAAATGGACCCCAATGGGCCAAACGCCAATGTGGTTATTTCATCGGTGACGAGGAAGTCCAAATCCCAAACTTCTTCTCCCCCTCCCCAGGCACATTCTTGCTCATGACAGGTCTTCATCGCCTCCCTCTCTCCCCTTGCTCCGTTGTATCACTGTCACATCCAGTCTGAGCACAGAGCTGGGAACGATGACATCACCAAAGTTTTCTGACTGTAGAAATGAGGTTAAGCTTTTGCGCATGCTCACCTCCTTACCCCTCCCTCCCCCAGCATGTAGCAGAGCATGTTTGGCACGCACAGGGAGCTGAGCAAATACCTGGCCGTGTGGATACAGTGGAAAGCGAACTGGATTTGGAAATGGGAGCTCTGAGTGTAAGTCCCAGCTTCGACCTTCCCCAGCCATAGGACCTCCGTCATGTCCTTTAATCTGTGAGGCTTCAGGCCTCCAGGGCTGGATGACCTCCAAGTCACCTCCACCACTCGCCCTCTCTGATTCCATTTGCAGATTGACCGATATGGTCATCGGTTGGCTAACACCATTCTTTCGAGTTACCACAAATGCCACTAATTGATCTCCCCTGTCTTGTTCTTCTTTAATTGCCACACTTCATCCAGAGGCATCTTTCCAATCAATCATTTACTCCCCCACTTAAAACTTTCCCACACTCAAGCCCTCCCCTCCCACAACCCAGATTCACTGAGTGAATTCATGATTCGGCTTTTCCCTGTCTTCCAGTTCAGCCCTACCCTCAGCAACTCCAGCCCTTTGCAGATGCTGTTCCCTCTGCCTGAAGATCTTTTCCATGTCTCTTTTGACTTATTCTTTCTCATTCTTTGGGTCTCAGCTTAGACACCAATTCCCTTCAGACGGCAGCTCTCAACATCCCTCCTGGGCACCCACAGCCCCCTGTGTTTACCCCCATTATAGTTCCCTTACTCCGTTGTCCCTTTGGAATTTTCCACTCTCTCAGACAGCCCCTGAAGGCAGCCTGTGACTTGCACACTGCTGTATCCTCAGCTGATTAACATAGTGCCTGGCACCGATGAATAATTGGATGGACGCATGATACTCTCGCATCGGACCCCCATCTCATTTCACCTCCTTTCTCCTCCGACAAGCTAAGCTCTCTTGACTACCGCTTCTCATCTTTACAGCCACCACACTTATTCTCTAGGACACGGGTGGTTGTAGGTCCTTTTCTACCCTCTTGGTCCCTGAAGATAAAAGGGCAAAAGTCAGGTATGATGATTGATGACCACCTTCCAAGGCATTAGGTAGCAGAAGTTAACAGAACAATGATGGGCTGTATATATGAACTCCAAAAGTTACACTCAGCACAGAGAACTAAATCAGATGAAAGTCCACACAAAAAAACAAAAGTATGGAAATTCGTGTGGATAATCGGCCAGATGCCACCCTGCTTCTGCTCCACACATGATAATTGGAAAAAATATCTTTATGTATGTACACACCCAAACTTGGGATCCAGATATTCTATCGTTAGGGATTTATTCCTTTGGGTTAAGCCAGATATGATAACTATGTGGCACCGGTCTTCCTACCCTCTATTCTTACACTACTGACAGATACTGCTAAAGGTGACAAAACCCTTTTTTGGTAGGATCTCAGAATTCTTCTCAACACTGTGCTCCAGAATCAACTGCCAGTAGGTGCCCAACTATCACCTGCTTCTTAAAAGTGTCCTTTGTTAAAAGTGCAAAGGCCCCAAAGATGCCTGGGTGGCTCAGTCAGTTAAGCCTCTGACTTGATATCAGCTCAGGTCATAATCTCATAGCCCTGCATCAGGATCTTCAATAGGTGTGGAGCCTGCTTGGGATTCTTTCTCTCTTTCTCTGCTCCTCCCCTGCTCATGCTCTTGTGCGCTCTCTCTCTCTCTCTCTCCCCCTCCCACAAAAAACAAAAACAAAAACAACAACACAAAAAACAAAAGGCCCCAGACTGGCGACTAGCGTAGATCACTGGAGTTCTAAGGGAGACTCATTGAGCAAGTACTTTCTTTCTTCACAAGAGCAGAAGCAAGAAAGAGTTGGGGCACTCAGAGAAGGAGAGGTGCAGAAGGGTGGGAGGTGCATACGTTCCAGAAGGAAACAAAGGGCACGGGTGGAAACATCATCAGAGCTCTGGGCACAAAGATTATGGGCTCTGAAGCAAAGGACAGCGAAGCCATGAAACAAGGGCTGTCCTATGGAATGAGTTCTCATTCTGGCTTCCATCTCTAGCAGAGCCCTATACTTAATTAAACTTCCGCCACATAAGGAGGGATTGGGGGATTACCCAGATTGTCAGATATGAATAGCTTATATGAGTCTAGACTAGAGAAGGAATAGCAAGATTAGCTTCTGATCTGCAGGGATTATGCTTGGCAGGCCCCTATCTGTAGAGCAAGACACAGTAGTGGATGAGAAAGTGACAGGATGGAAAGGAGGGTAGGTTAGTCATTGGGTAGAAGGCCAAGTCTTTTCGCTTGATTACAGACCATCAGCAGCACTCCTGAGTATTGCTGTCACCAGGTGGTCGAATAATGAAATCTAGGCCAGCTCCTTGAATTCTCTCCCATGTCTCCAGTGTGGGTGGTCTGTAAGACCCTGGACAATTGCCCCAAGGCTCTATGGGAGCTCTGGTGCCTGATATTGATGTAAATAAGTCCCTAAAAACACAGGCAACAGAAATGGGCCAAACTAGCATGCCCGGCCCGTCAAATGCCTTTTTAATTGCAAATGGAACCAACAATCAATATTTTCTTGGGGAGAGTAACATGTGTAGCTTTGCAATGATCACTTCTCCACGAGACAGAGAGAGGAGTGTGTGACCGGCTGCCTGTGCACTCACACCTGTGTGCTCTAGGGTACGTGCTGTTCCCGTGAGCATCAACATCAAATGGTAAGAATCTTTCCTACCTAAAAATACAATGATGGTCAAATCCCTGTTAACCCAAGATGAAGGCAATCCTATAGAATCGAGTGCTTCTTCTGGGGTATGCAGAGTCTTGAAAGAAAAGTCTAAGTAGATTTCCTCTCTGTGATTCGTACCTGCTGATGTAAGCGAGGCTGGCCACAGCCAACAAGGTGAGTCCTTTCTTCCTCAGCGGGTAGCAATGTGGCCTGAGGAGGACTTCAACCAGTGAGAAGGGCAGTATGGATGTGTGCTGTAGGAGAAGAAATGATAGATCGTAATGTCAGAAAGCCCTGGATGCCTGCATGCCCCCAATTTTCTCTTTCCTTTCCTTTCTTATGCAACCACCAGATGAAACTTCCCCAAACTGGGCCAAGATCATGCTCCTTAGATGCCCGAGAGCCTTCAGTGTCTTCCTGTTGCCTGCCATGCTGGCCCAAACTCCTTTGGCTTGTCACCAAGCCTCTTTGTAATGTTCTACCACCTTCTCTGCTCCTGCTTATTGCTCTCTGCTCTCCTCTTACACACACACACACACACACACACACACACACACACTCCTCCACTAGAATAAAGCTGTTTCCTCCATTCCCCTTTGCACTCAGTGTGCTAGCCCCCACCCTCACACTTCTGTTCATGCCTCGACTCTCCGTGTGGATTGTCTTCTCTCCCTGTATTCTAATCATTCATGTTCTTCACGGCCAAGACAATCTTCCGTGATGTGGTCCCTGAATTTTCCTCTTGCTAATTTCTCTCACTCAATTCTGCTGCATTTATATCCCGCGCCATGTAGTCTAGCACTTGTGATGTGTACTCGTAAGATCCGGGGGTGGGGTAGCGGAGAATACGGCTTACTGNTTTTTTTTTTTTTTAACAAATAAAGCTATCATTCCTCTTTCATCCTGGGTCCCCAATTGCCTCAGCTCTTGGTAGCCTCCTGTGTCCTAAGGCTTCACCTACAAACCCCAACTCATTCCCATTCCTGAATGGTCCCATTCCGGCAGTGGTCACCGGGGTTTAGAGATGTCACAGAGCCCATGTCACTGTGGTCCCATGCCCAGCCACATGTCTGGGACCCTGGGTGCCGGCTCTGGGTGGCCTTTGCTGTCAGTCGTGTCTGTGTTGCGCTCATAGGCGCCTTCAAGAGACCGCCGATTCTTCTCACTCTACCTGAACTGCAAAGGGTACGGTCAGGAGATCGGGACCCACATGACAAAGAATGTGGCAAGTTTGTACGGCATAGGGGTGGAGCGAGAAGGAACAGATCTTAATAGTAGGGCACTGCTGGGCAGAGATGGCCTCCTGCGGCCCTGACGAGGCTGCAGTTGCGTGGCACCAAGTAATTAGGTCTCTTACAGGCCCTTCGTACCCTGATTTTAGTTGCAAAGCTTAGAGGAACAGCATTGCAGAAAAAGTATAGCATATATATATATATATATATATACATATATATATATATGTATATATATGTATATATATATATACACTTTCTCTTTAATTTCAGAGAGAGAGAACAAATGGGGGAGAGGGTCCAAGGGAGAGAGGGAGGGAATCTCCAGCAGGCTCCACACTCAGCCCCATGCATGGCTCCATCCCACAACCCACCATGACCTGAGCCGAAATCAAGAGTCGGATGCTCAACCGACCGAGTTCCCCAGGCACCCCCCATACTACATCTTTTATAGACTTTGCCCAAAGTTGGTTCTGACCTTACTGACGGGTTGCATGTACAAGTGGAAAGACACGTAGGCCAATTGTCATACCCTGCATCATTCTCTGGGTCTGATTTTAGGCTACAGTTTCTGTGTCTCTCCCTCTCATAAAGGAGCATACTGATTACAGGCATGAACTTTCACATCTGACCATGGGCTAGTGACTGAATCTGTTTGAACTTCAGCTTCCTCAGCTATAAGATGGAGAATCGCCAGTCCATATGTCACGGGGAGCGCCACCCTGAGGATTGGAGTTAGAGTGTGTAAAGGGCTTCCTCCTTGGCTCCTGAGCACTTCTGGTGAGCATTAGCTACGATTGCCACTATGACCATTGTGACTGCTGGCCTGCACCCCCTTGGTGGCCCCATGTGGAGTGGGCTGAAGCGAGATTCTGGGATGCCCACAGCCCCAGTAGCTCAGCTGCAAGGCATGCAAGCAGCTGGAAGAGGTTAGCACAGCAGTACCCATGACCACCCTGTGGCTCCCACCCCCCAGCCAACAGCGGATGCCTCTGCTCCCAGCCGAGGCCACCTCTGAGCCCTGGCAATGCCGGTGACTGCCGTCAATGCTCTTTTCACCCAGAGGCCACCTGGGGAGGTGAGAGATGGACGGGGCTGTCTGCCCAGTGTGGCCACCTGCCTCCCTGCCTGCCTTCACTCTGGTGCAGCCAGGAAGCTCCAGCTTCTATTAGGAAGCATTAACAGTCCCATTATACTGGCCATTGATTTGACAGATTTTATTAACCCTGCCCATCGTCAGCACCTTCCATTCTCTACATTAATGATCATTTGGAACAGAATTCCCATGTAATAATGTAGTGCGTTCGCATTAGGACCAAATGAGTTCGTGGTGATTAATGCTTTTACAACAAATAACTCAGGAATGCATGACTGGTCACCTCTTCTAGAAGCCTGCCCTTTGCAAGTGACATTCAATTGGATTTCCAAATGAATTCTCCCTGATGACTTCTGGGAAGTTTACCTCGGTGGTGTCATTAGTGACGGGCCATATACTGTGGCTTCATACCAGCCAGAAGGTCTTTAAAAGAATCACAATTTTTTGTCCGGGGCTGGGGGATAGGAGGAAGATGCCGGCTGTGAGCTTTCTAAACATTGAGTTACTGTGAAGAGCCAAGTGTGGTCTAACAAACCTCCTGGTATTTGAAATGTGCTGGTATTTCACCTCACGCTCACATAAACTGTATAACCTTTGTCAGGCAGCGCATAATTTTTTTTCTTCCTTAAAGAAAAAAAATCAGCAAGAGAAAAATCAAATATGCTTTCTGCTTCCAAAAAATCTAATAATTAGGCTGGGATTGACACAAATTAGAGCACTGCCAAAAATTACTGAAAACAGTGACTCATTCTGTATTTCAATTAACAGTTTCTCAGTTTCCCTTATAAACAGAGAAACTGACAAAAATTAATTATCTCAGAGGGGGTAAAATATTTCCTTCCAGGGTAAACAAAAACATCATGGGCTGAAACAATAATACGGGCACACAGAGAGGATGGAATGAAGTGGTCTTCCTTTGTCAATTAGCCGTCATTTTGGTAGATTTTTCCTTAAATGTCTCGTTCCAAATGCATTGGTTAAAAGGACAGTGTTACCCTTTCCCCATCCTTTTCTACCAAATTATGCCATTGCCTCCTGTCCTCAGTAACGCCCACTTCCATCTGAACATCTTGGAGATGTAACTCTAAGCATGAAACAGGGATTTAAGTATTAGGATATTAAAACATTTTATTTTTATTTAAAAAATTTTTTTAATGTTTATTTTTTTATATTTTTAATGTTTATCATTTTGAGAGAGAGACACACACAGTGTGTAAGTGGGGGAGGAACAGAGAGACAGGGAGACACAGAATCCGAAGCAGGCTCCAGGCTCTGAGCTGTCAGCACAGAGGCCGACATGGGGCTCGAACTCACGAGCCATGAGATCATGACCTGAGCCAAAGTCAGAAGCTTAACTGACTGAGCCACCCAGGCTCCCCAAATGCCTATTTATTTTAAGAGAGAGAAAGAGAGAGAGAGAGAGAGAGAATGTGAACAGGGGAGGTGCAGAGAGGAAGACAGAGAATCCCAAGCAGGCTCCACACTTTCAGGGCAGAGCCTGACATAGGGCTCGAACTCACAAAACCAGGAGATCATGACCTGGGATGAAATCAAGAGTCAAACACTCAAACCACAGAGCCACCCAGGCACCCCTACTATAAAGCATTTTAGATTCCCTGTTGCAAAATAGCCTTGCACATAAGTACTTAAATTTACCAGCCCACAGAGCATTCTTACAGGGTTACATTGAGTGCCAACATGAAACATAATGAGCACTTAGTTTTACTCACTTCACACCTGGAGATATGTAGCTGTTATAAAGAGCTTCCCTGTTTTCAAGGCTACAAGGTACAATGAGATGCATTTGGCTGATTCTGGAGAAAGAGGCAAGCCTTAATCCCCAAGATAAGCCATGGAGCCAACGATTTTTCACCATCGTCATGCAGGCTCCAAGGGCTAAATCCATAAGCCTAGGATTGTCACACTCTTATCTCCAAGATCCTTGAGGGGCCAAGAGCACTTAATTTTCTCCAGTGAAAGAAAGTGAGGGAGCCTCCACATTTTGAAAATCAGATAACACTTAAAAATACGGTCTCTGCCTCTTTCCTCTATTTCGTTTCCTTGTTGGACTAGCTCTCGTGTTGATCTGAATTGCCCAAGACAAATACGGCCGCTTCTAGCCTCTCGGACTGGTCATTGAGAGACTTTGTCCCTCAGAAGCTGTTTCTCAGGATGAGTGTCCGTAATATTGCCCACTTTGTGTTCGTCTCAATGTTTGCCTTCTTCCCTCTGTCCAGGCAATGCTTCGATTTGAGAATCAGTTCTTTACATTGACTCTAAACTGAGGTCTTTTCCCCCAAGTATGTAAAATGTCTTTCTTTCGTTTGTTTACGGTGCTGATGGATAGATATTTTTAAATGAAGTCTTAGGGATGCCTGGGTGGCTCAGTCAGTTAAGCGTCCAAATTTTTTTTTAAGTTTATTTAATTTTGAGAGAGACACAGTGTGAGCAGGGGAGGGGCAGAGAGAGAAGGAGACACAGAACCCAAAACAGGCCTCAGGCCCTGAACTGTCAGCACAGAGTCAGCGCGGGGCTCGAACCCATGACCTGTGAGATCATGACCTGAGCTGAAGTCAGACGCTTAACTGACGGAGCCACGCAGGCGCCCCAAGTATTCGACTTTTGATTTCAGCTCAGGTCATGATCTCATGGTTCATGAGATAGATCCCTGGATCAGAGTCTGTGCCTGCTTAGGATTCTCTCTCTCCCTCTCTCTTGGCCCCTCCCCCACACTCTCTTTCTCAAATAAATAAACTTTAAAAAAAAATGAAGTTCTTTGCACCAGCAAGATCTCATTTCTGGGGACATTCAGGGTATTTTTTGCTTACTATACAGTAAATGTAACACTTCTTATGTATTAAAAAACACGAAAGCCTTTACAAAATCTCCTCGGGGGCAAACACATGGCTAAAACATCCATTAAAACATAAATGTAAATACAGCAGACACGGAAAAGAAGGCAAAACAAACCTTAATAGGATGCTATTATACTCAGGCTTGTTATTACACTGCTGGGTCATGTTCCTTAAGCTCACAAACTCCATGTGGTAAAAACACACAGTAATAATTGTTTTGTAAATCCTAGTACGGCCATCTCTGATTTCAATAGCTACCATTCATTTGCCAGCGAAAAACTTTTGCCTCGTTTCTCACCACTGTAATTTCTGACTCTGACATCCATGAGTTGGGACAATGGTGAAGATCTCCCTGGGAATATTTTGTATCCAAAAGCAGAGACCATCTGTATTCTCTCTGCCCTTGTGTTGCTACAGTTACAATTTCGCTTTAAGTCCCTCTGATGCATGGAAACCCAGAAATGTAGACATAGGTTATATTCTTCCTTCTTCCTTCCTTCCTTCCATCCTTACTGCTTTCTTGCTTTCTTTCCTTCTTACCCCCTTTCAACCTTTATTTCTCTCTCTCTCTTTCCTTCCTTCTTTTCTTTTCTTCTTTCTTTCTTTCTTTCTTTCTTTTTTTCTTTCTTTCTTTCTTTCTTTTTTCTTTCTTTCTTTCTTTCTCTTTCTTTCTTTCGTCTTTCTTTCTGTCTTTCTTTCTGTCTTTCTTTCTGTCTGTCTGTCTGTCTTTCTGTCTTTTCTTTTTTATAAACTACATTACCTGTGGGAGTCTTTTCAGGCTCAAATACCAGAGAACAGAGGACACTGCAATTGGACTTGGAAAAAGTCCCTTTTCCACTTTCTAGAAACTCAAGTGCACAAGCTAGGCACCACTATAATTAAAGAGCTAATGTTTAAATGCCTGGGGAGGGGGATTGGGAAGATAAATCACCCATAGAAAGAGCCACGGGTTTGCCTTTGATCTTGGTCTTCCTAGGTGGGCTGTGCAGCATGGCAACACTTCAGAAACATAAGCTAAACACCATTAGTCTTATTTACCAAGGAAGAATAGTAATGTTTCCAACTGAAATATACCAAAACTAAGATGAGTCGATGAACGAGCAGATGCACAGATTTGGGGTAAAGCAAATCCAGTTAACTATGAATAGTAGAATCCAAATGGTAGGTAATACAGCAGATCATTGCAAAAACTCTTTCAAGTGCACTTGGTTTAAAAATTTTCATAATAAAAGCTTTGGAGCAATGCGAATAGTGTTTACTGACCAGGGAAGAGAAGTAAATGCTCCGTGGGGCCTGAGGAAGAGAAGCACAGTGTTATTTATGAGCTCCTATGTGCCTTGAGCAGAGGGTTAAATGATACATTTCTAAATCTTCTAAAGAGGGTTTCTAAGTGATTTCTCACTTACTACACTGTTGTCCCTTGGGTCAATATGGGATTTGGCCAACATCTTAAAGCAGCAGATCTTCTAATAGGAAGTTAGTTGGCTTTTTTTTTTTTTAATGTTTATTTATTTTTGAGAGAGAGAGAGAATGCTTGCATGAGCAGGGGAGGGGCAGAGAGAGAGGAAGACACAGAATCTGAAGGAGGCTCCAGGCTCTGAGCTGTCAGTACAGAGCCTGATATGGAGCTCAAACTCATGAACCCTGAGATCATGGCCTGAGCTGAAGTCGGACATTTAACCACCTGAGCCACCCAGGCACTCTGGAAGCTAGTTGGCTTTGACAGCATCCAGACTGGTGAAGAGGTGGCCATTTAGACTCTATCCAGTTAAGGGTGGGGCAAAAAGAAAGATCTGGAATCTGAGGACTTTACAGTCCAGGAATATATTTGCCTCTTCCTCTTCTCCCCCTCTCTCTCGGTACCTCTCCAAAGCCCCCAAATCTCTTCCTGTCACTTAATTCTCTCTGGCAATAATAACACCCTAGACACCTGCTGTAATCACTGACCCATTCCTTCATTTCTTCTATCCAAACTTGATGCACTTTTCCTTTCCAATTCATCCCACAGCTACCTATCTTTTATCTTCTCCAGCTTCGCCTCCCTAGCTTTCCACCATCTTGGTACATACTGAACACTGCAATGAGAGCAACCTTCCTAACACAAGGTTCATGTTGCTGCCCCTGCTCAAAACCCTTCTGCGCCCCCCTGCTACCTCGGGTCCACTGTCTATACCCCTTTCCTACTCTCACCTCATCTCTCTGATTTTCCACAGCTTCTCAACAGGCTCCTCCCTCCTTCGACTCAAACCAGTTTCCTCATCTTCCTGGTCTTTCATTTTGTTTCCTTCCCTAGATTTCCTCTCCCCCACCCCCCCATTTGTTGAGGTCTAGAATCTTTCTCTCCCAACCCACCCCTTTTGAGGTGCCTTACAACCAAAAGTGCACACGTTAACCTGAGAAGACATGAAAGAAAATCAGGACCCAGGAGAACACTGAAACACACCTATGCCAACCAGAGGTGTGCTGGGTTGCTATTATTGCGATTCAAACTTAGCAATAGGTTGCCAGACAACCGAAATAAAAAGAGAGAGATGGAATGAACACAGTCTCTTTTTCTGTTTGTCTGTGCTTAGGGGAAAGCAAATTGTTCCACTAGCATTTTCCATGTAGGTGGTGTCCCTGATGCAGAACAGTTCAGAGAACTGGGTTCCGTAAACTGACAAACACTAAAGGCAAAATAATAAAACAGAATCTATACAAGGGGCCTCTGCCTGTAAGGAGAGAATATTGTATAATTATGTAGGCTTCTAATGATCAAAGTAGTAGATAGACTGCAGAAATACCAAATGTCCCCCCTTGGGTGCTTTTGTTTGGTTTTGTTCCCATTATGAGTCAGACAACAGCCTGTGTTTTATTCTGTGTTTAGAGCCTGGAGCGGAGGTATTCTACACTGTTGACGACGGCACAGAGATCTAAATGCTTGGAGGCATTTAGTGGTAACGCTGACTGCCCCTTACTACAAATAAGAAGCCAGCTGGCCTCTCAGGGCTGAGCGCCCAGCCTTTTCTGCACCTTCTAGGGCCCACGTCCCAGCCGCGTCATACCCATGTCACATCCTGCGTTTGCAC
Organism: Crocuta crocuta; assembly: GCF_008692635.1. Lineage (NCBI taxonomy): Eukaryota > Metazoa > Chordata > Mammalia > Carnivora > Hyaenidae > Crocuta > Crocuta crocuta. The sequence goes on from NW_027530974.1 coordinate 10,188,752, forward strand.
GAGCTGCATACGCTCCTATCCCTCCCACAGTTCTTTGGGGCTGCCCTTGACCCTTCGGTGCTTCGTTCCATTCAGTTTTACTTTTTATGCTGTCAGTTTAATGTTTACACAGTCAATCTTTTTCCCTGGTGTGATCAGATTATAAACTCGTTGAGGGCAAAGCTCTCATCTACTTTTTCAGGACTCCTCCTCTGCTTAATAAATGCTTGTTGACTGATTTCCTTTATTTGAACTCATGTGTTACAAAGTAGAGTTAAATCCTTCATGCAGCCTGCAGAGCTGCTGGTGATCTGGTGACCTCACCCGTCTTACCTCTATGCTCTGCTGTCCCTACTTACAGCCATCACCCCACTTCCGCCACTCACAGTGATACATCACACACTCACCTTTCCCCTCCGCCACCTCCTCCACCTTCTTCTCACCTTACAGGGCTCAGGGTAGATACCGCTGCCTCCAGGGAGCCTTCACAGCACCCTGAAACCTACAGTACGAGCCTTCACTGCCACAGCTGGACCTCCCCGTGCTAATGGACATCACAGAGTCCCACACTTGTGCTCACTTGACCCTGGCCAGACTTCCCAGGGATGGAAACAACTCGAGGCTTAGGGCTGTCCCCGTTTCATCTCCAGTGCCCGACCCAGTACTTGACCTACTCTGGCCACGTGGCTGTTTGTGGCATTCGTGCACAAATCAGCAGAACGAGAGGAAGGGGCCATCCTCTGCCTCGCCTGGCAAGACAATCCAATGTTCTGGAAGGAGAAGACAGAAGCTGAAGGCCAAATGCAGCTGAGCTGGGCAGCCACCGCCCGGGCTGCATCCATGATTGCAGGGCCACATCAATCACCTCTTCGGGCTGATCACCTTTATCCATTGCCATGGCTATGGACGGAACCCCAAATCCCGAGAGTGGGCATCGTGGGCCACAGGGAAACTCACGAGAAAATGTGACTCCCAGGAACAAGCTCAAGGTGTCACCATCATGGCAACTACCCCGTAGACTCAGCCAAAGGGGTGTCAGTACCCAGGAGCCAGCAGCCCCTCAGAAGGTGAAAACATATGTCACCGGCAGAGGCTGTGCTTTGTTCATCTTGGGACCTGCTGGCCCGGGCCTTCCGCTCTGCGATTGGGCCTGGCGGAAAGCCCCAGGTTTTGTCCGGCGTCTTCTATGTATCCCTTCCTCTGGATGGGTATGTGATCCACCCTTCCTCCCTGCTTCTGCGCCTGGCTCCAGATAGCACACATGGAGACTTGTTTTTAAGACATAGACAGATGGGCAGCTCTCTAGAAAGCTGCTCCAAGTTGGAGAGAAGAGACTGTTCTTTTCAAGAAAGAGAAAGTTGCAGAAGCATGAGAATCTGCTCTTGCTCTGAGAGCCATGATGTCTCGGGCATCGTCTCTCCTCCTCAGAGATCACAGCATGATGTCAGTAAGGGACGCGATGTGTGGGCATCTGGTTTCCCTGGGAGATGACAGTGATTCAGGAAAGCACCCTGTATGCACATGCACCAGGGCAAAGTTCCAAATTCCCCGCATGACCGGCCCCATGAGGGACCGGTTTCCACACTCTCTCCTTCCTGCCTCCGGCTCTCCCTTGCCGACCCACCAGGATGTTCCTGAAGGAGGTCCCAGCTGTTTCCAAGACCGGCCGCTGCTCTCTGGTGGCTTTCCCAAATACAAGTAGGTGGTTGGCTTAGGGTTAGCCCATACATGGGTGAAGAGGGACATGTGTGCTCACTGCCGGGGGCGAGTCTTACCCGCAGAAGGGAAGGCAGCTGGGAGTGCGGCACAGGGGCAGAAGTAAAGAAGACGTTTGCTTGGGAAATGACCTCATTCAATATCTGTCAAATGTCTCGTGAGAAGCAGTTCTGTTGTAGCACCCCAAGCACCTGAAACGTATATGAGGTAGGGTCTTCAAACTCAAGAAATATTAATGAATTTCAGCATGTTAGAGCCCTGCAGTACGAGCTGGGACTTGGCGAGCTCTAAAGCATGATGGAGTGGGGGCGTCTGGGTGGCTCAGTCGGTTAAGCGTCGGACTTCAGCTAGGTCATGATCTCACGGTTCGTGAGTTCAAATCCCACATCCAGTTCTGTGTTGACAGCTCAGAGCCTGGAGCCTGCTTCAGATTCTGTGTCTCCCTCTCTCTCTGCCCCTCCCCTGCTCACGCTGTCTCTCTCTCTCTCTCAGAAATAAATAAAACATTAAAAAAAAAACTAAAAAAAAAATAAAGCATGATGGAGTGGAGACTCTTTTGGAAGTATTAGACAACGAGAGGTGGCAGTGGGGGAGCCCCTGGACTTTACAGTCCTTGTTTAACCCAAAGACCCCCTTTCTCTTTTGCGAGGTTCACTAAGGGTGAATCTGTCTGACCTAAAAGACTCCAGGGTGTCTCTTCAACAGAATTCCGAACTGCGTCTCACCTCACAGTGTGTCACTAAGCTGTGCTTTGTTCTTTCAGGACAAAAATTCATTTTAATTCCCTTTTATTAAAAACAGAGTATATAGTGCAGACTAATTTTTCAATGATAAACATTTTTTTCTAGCTGAGAATTTTTTTATTATTAAAAAAAATTTCTTTTAATCCTTATTGTTTGAGAGAGACAGAGTGTGAACGGGGTAGGGGCAGAGAGAGAGTGAGGGACGCACAGAATCCGAAACAGGCTCCAAGCTCTGAGCCATCAGCACAGAGCCTGACGTGGGGCTCAAACTCACGAGCTGCAATATCATAACCTGAGCCAAAGTCAAATGCTCAACCGACCAAGTCACCCAGGCACCCCAATGAAATTTATTTTTTCTTAAAACAAAACAACTAGATGGCTCAATCATTTGGTCTTCTGACTCTTGATTTTGGCTCAGGTCATGATCCCAAGGGTTATGGGATTGAGCCTCTCATCAGGCTTGCGCTGAGCATGGAGCCTGCTTGGAAAAGTCTCCCTCCCTCTGCCCCTCTCCCCCACTTGCTTGTTATCTCTCTCTTTAAAATAAAAAACTTTGGGGGTGCCTGGGTGGCTTTTTGGTTAAGCATCTGACTTTGATTTAGGTCATGATCTCACAGTTAGTGAGTTTGAGCCCTGAGTTCTGTGGCTTCGAGTTCTGTGTCTCCCTCTCTCTCTGCCTCTTCCCTGCTCATCCTCTGCCTCTCTCACTAAAAAATAAATAAATATAAAAAAATTTTTTTAAATAAAAATTTTTTACAAAGCAAAACAAAAGGGCTGTCTGTAGGTTACTATACTGAATATGCCCAAAGAATGATTGAAATATGAGTTTTGTGCTCAGAAGAGACATCTAGCTAGAGACAGAGACTTGGGAGCCATTAGAGTGTAGCTATAACTTTTTTAAGTGGCAGGAGATGACATGACGCGAAAAGAGCGTATGAATGCAAAGAATAAAGAATCTAGGAATAAACGCTGTGGAACAGCAAGAATGAAATCAAGGTTTCTCAACCATTGCCCTACTGATGGTGTCGAATCGATAGCTCTCTGCTGAGGAGGGCTGCCTATACATCGGAGGATGGTTAGCAGACTCCTCGTCTCCTCCCTAGGTGCCGGGAGGACCCACTCCCACCCCCCAGTTGTGACAACCAAAACTATCTCCACATATTGCCAAGTGTCCCCTGGAGAGCAAGATCAATCCCAGTCGAGAATACCTGATTTAAGTGATTAGCAAAGGAAGAACATCTTGCAGAAGTACTTGACAAGGAACAGTTAGAAAGTCTGGAGATCAGATAAAGGAAAGAGAACTCTTCGGTAAATACAGTCAAATGTGTCAGACGTTGGGAAGGTATTAAGGCTTGAGCCCCAGCCCCCTCAGTTTCCAAGACAAGAAGGCTGTGTTGGGAACCCAGCAGCTTATTTCTTGCGTTCTCAAGATGCTTGTTCTTTCTTCCAGGTTGACACCATGTTCTTTGTTCACTTCCCTGTACCTGTGGTTTCAACCGTTTATTCGTGGTGTTCTTGAACTTGGACCTTGGAGCCCTTGGGCACTGGGGAAAGTTAGCACGCAGTGTCTCCGTGGCTGCCATTGCCATCTGTTCCACAAACCCTGAGGCTGGGTGAAAATGAGAACAACTTTCTGAGCACAAAATTTGGGAACCTTCATGGGGGACAAGTTGGTAACAATTTGCTTGCTCAGAGTCCCCCTGCACCATCAGGAACACAAACCTGGGGCATTGAGACAATCTTCCCTTTGCCAAGAAATTTGCCTCACTTCCTTATCGTGGTTTTCTTACGAAAAACAAAGCAAAATTTCTCAAAAGGTCACAAAATTCCTTCTCACCACTGAATAGTAAAATGTGGCTTTTAGGAGTTCCTAGATGTGTTTGGAAAGGCAGGCCCAAAACACACAAGCTTTTGTTCCTAACCAGTTCTTACTAGGAGAACTCTCTGGAATAACTCTCCGAAAGAATCATGCACTTTTTGGTTTCCAAACTCATACCACCCCCCCACCCCACACACACACAAAGGTTTTTTGTTTTATTTATCCTTCAAATCTGAATTTTCACTGGTAAAATCTATTCCTATGAAGGGAAGTGAAATGCCAAACTCTCTCCTGTCTTTATGAGCCTTTTCTAAATTTCTTTTTAAATTTATTTACCTGTGGAGAGAGAGAAGGTGCATGCGCAAGCATGAGCTGGGGGAGGGGCAGAGAGAGAGGAGAGAGAGTCCCAAACAGGCTCTGCATTCTGTCAGCACAAAAGCCTGATGTAGGACTTGATCTCATGAACTATCAGATCATGACCTGAGCCAAAATCAAGAGCTGGGCGCTTATCTGACTGAGCCACTCAGGTGGACCAAGGTTTTGTTTTCTTGTGTGTGTGTGTGTGTGTGTGTGTGTGTGTGTGTGTGTGTTTTAATTCTGTACTCAACATAAGAAGACTCTTAATTACCACTGAGATATTCAAATATTAGGTTCCATGGCAGGGAAGGGGCAGAGAGAGGGGGACAGAGGATCTGACATGGGCTCTGTGCTGACAACCTGACAGCAGCGAGCCTGATGCGGGGCTTGAACTCACGAACCATGAGATCATGACTGGAGCTGAGGTCAGACACTCAACGGACTGAGCCACCCAGGTGCCCCAAGAATTATTTATTCTATTTCTATTGAAGTTCTGTGTTCATGGATTCACTTTTCACATACATATACTAATGCACCCCACTACTAGCCTCTTTGCCCATCAATAGAAATCCTTGGTTGGATATATTACCAACCAAGAAAGCCAGCAATAAAAGAGTGGGGAACTGGCCTTTCACACATTTTCCCAGAGATAGAAAGAGGCTGTTTGGATTCTCTTTATTTTTCCTTTGACCACCTTACTTTCATCTGGTTACTTCCAATGGGGTCATGTCCTTATTCCTATTCTTAGTTTCAGCCTCTGCCATTTTTCTTCCCTGACTCAATGGCTTTTTTGAACTCCCTTGGGCTACATGAATACTCAGTTCACTAATTAATATCCAAGAATGATGGTAACAGAAGAAAGTGTAAGCCTGAAAGTGTTTCTGCCAGAGAATGGTCCACCTATGAACCACAGCCCCAATCAGAAACAACATCTTTTTTTTTTAATATTTTTTTTATTTATTTCTAGAGAGAGAGAGACAGTGTGAGCAGGGGAGGGTCAGAGAGAGAGGGAGTCACAGACTCTGAAATAGGCTCCAGGCTCTGAGCTGGCAGTCAGCCCGACGCGGGGCTCGAACCCACAAACCGCGAGACCATGACCTAAGCGAAAGTCGGACGCTTAACCGACTAAGCCACCCAGGCGCCCCACAACATCTTTCCTTTAATAAAACATATGTAACTGCTATGACTGTGCACTCTTTGAACATAAGTCAATCAGTAGTATATCATGTCTCAGATAAAATAACCAAAACTCATATAGACATTTCAAACTATCAATAATCCCTCTAGAATTTTCCTCACAACTTTTTGAACAAAAGAACACCTCACAGTTTCAGGGCATATAGTGTCAGCCACAACTCTCGCTGCAGGGCTGCTAAAGGCTTCCTCTCTGCCTCGGACACCCCCTTAGCGCCAGTGCACCCCACTCCATCCCTAAGGGGGCACTCTGGGGCCAATCAACGGCACAGAGATGCTACCAGAGTAAGAGGTGAAGATTTCACTCTTTCTTCCATGAAACCATCTTTATTAAGTGCCTACCTCAAGCCAGGCGCTGTGAGAGGTGCTGGCCTTAATAGTAAACAGTGTGGTCCTTGCCCTTGTAGATCTTAAAGTCTAGTCATCAACATTTTCTATAAATAAGCAACAAAACCACATAGATACCAATCATGATATATGTTATGAAGGAAACAAACAGGAATCTATGCATTAGAAGGAAAATGGGGCCAGGGACATACTCTTAAGTAGGGTAGGTAGGAAAGGCCATCTTGAAGAAGTCATTTTTTAAGTTGGGGCCCAAAAGATAAGAGTGATCCATGGAAGAGCAGAAGGAGAACATTTCTGGCAAAGGGGACAGCATGTGCAAAGGTCGTGGTGTAGGAAAGAGTTCTGAGGGTTGCAGGCTCAGAGCAGAGGCCAGGTTCATCAGACATGGGAGGCCACAGGAAGGAATTTGAGTATTATTCTAAGCATAACAGAAAATCACTGAAGAGTATTAGGAAGGGAACTCTCCGTTTCCATTTATTTTGTTGTTATATAGAAAAGGTTAAGAATGGAAGCAAGAAGACCAGTTTGGAGGTAATAAGTATTTTAGATGAGTCGTGAATGTGGACACCAGGGTGTTGGTGGTAGAGCTAGAAGGTGAACAGATTTGCTAAATATTTTGGAGGTTGAATGGATTCGATATGAGGGTGGGGGGGGGTGGAGGGAGGTAGCAGGGTCAATGTTGGCTTGTGTTGAGCAATTGGGAGGATGGCGGCTCCATTTTCTGAGAGGAGCCCAGGGCAGGCTTGGCGGTACGTGTAACATGTCCACCTCAGGCCCCATTGACTCAACAGGTATCTGTATCACACCTACAGGTAGGTCTTGCACCAGCTGTGTCAGCTTAGGCGTCAGGGGGCAGGACTGGGGACTGGGCACATGGATGGGGATGGATGTGTTCCTGGGGAAAGAGTAGTCGCAGAGAGGGTGGCCCAGGGCAAGTCTGGAAGAACACCACCATTTAGGGGGCAGGTAGGAGACATAAGTAGAGACTGGGGTAGGAAGAAAGCTAGTTACTGTGGTATCCACAGAGCCCAAAAGAGCAGAGTTTCAAGGAGGGAGAAGTCTACCATGCCAAGCGCTGCTAAGAAGTGAGTACATTGGAGGCAAAAGCAGGAGCCCTGGGTTTGGCAACGTGGAGATGGTTGGTGACCAGAATAGGAAGAAGGAGTAGAATAAACATAGATGGTACTTATTATGTTCTTGGGCGCTGTTCCATCTGGAGGGGCTTACCTGCTTCTTTTTGATGTAGCTTGTCTCCCCAGAAGGAAATTCCTAAGAAGCCAACCCTGCCATCACCTGCCCCCAACACCCCGGTGAGAATCAGGGACGGGTTCAGGACAGTGAAGTTTTAACTTGAGGTTTGTCTTTGCTTTGGGTGGTAGAGAGAAGGGTGTCCTTCCTTTCATCTTCAAGTAGAGTGGTCTGATTGAAAGACTGGAAGCAAGAGGATAGGTATCAGGAAAGTGTCTAAGCAGCAGGCTGCCATCTTGTTTCTGGCAAGGCCTTGAGCTTAAAGGAACAAAATGGGCCACTCTGATTTACAAGGACAGAAAGGATAGGGGGTGTGGGGGAGACGAAGCAGCAGCTCCTGTGTTGGCAATGTCTTCATCGTGGGGCATTCACAGCTCATGGGGGCTTCGGGGAGAGCTAGGAGTTTGGTTTCTGGTTAAATCTCTCCATGGGACCCAGCGCAGATAGCAAACAGGACTTGCATTTCACACTTCCCTGGGGGTGGGGGGGGGGTGGAGGTTGTTCTGAATGCTTGTGCGGAACCCCACGTTGATGTGAACGGGAAAGTAAATCAAGCAATCCTGAGGAGGTTAAAACCCAACGCCAAAGCCTTATTTATATACAAGCTAAACAGCATGAGCCAGAATATAAAGAAGCACACACACGACTTGTGCTTAATTGTGACTCTGCCGGGTACAGAAGGGGGGGAAATTTGGTCACCTTGAGAGATCACTTTATGATCAAGAGCCTCTCCTTAATGCCAGAAACCTCTAAGGGCCTCCCCTCCAGGGACACCTGCCAGCATTAGAAAGGAGAACACCCACCAAATTCCTCTATAATCACAGTTTAATATTATTAAATAGCAGCCTATGGAATAAGCCTTGGGGACCTGGGCTCCTGTCCCTGATAAAGGGATGAACAAAATGGACTGCTTAATCATTCACTCTCTTCTTCTGCCTGTCCCTTTCAAATGTGTCCTTTAGAAACTTTGCCATTTTTCCCTCAAATGTATTCTTATCTTCCCCTATTACCACCCCTGTCCCTGTGTCTGACTACATTAATAACTGGCATAGTTCAATTAGGGGTTCGTAGCATAATTTAGAGATCTGGGCCGTTCAGAGCAGTAGAAATGCTTCTGGGGTGGGGGTGGGGAGGTACGTTAATGGCGCACAAGGGCCTGTCCTCCATAAAGCGCACCTGCATTCACAGGTTTGAACCTACGCCACAGGAATCCTATGCTAGCGCTTTTCTCTACGCCTTGGAGCAGTCTCTGATTGTGGATTCAAATTGTCATCAGTGTATTTTTCCCCCCTCTTAAGTTTTTCTTCTGCTGCTGATGCAGAAGTCGTTCGCTTCATTTCTACGTGGCTCTTGTAGACATTATAAGGTTCTCCTTTAACTTGGTAGTGGCCAATAGAAGTCCTTATCTCTAGCCCCTCCCCCACGCCTGCAATCCAAGGCAGCCTTCGAATGCTTGCATTCCAACCATCCCTCTCCCAATTTACATTCTATTTTCATCCAGCATTTTAATGCATTCTTTTTTTAAATCACCATAAGTTGAACAAATTGCTTGCCATTTGCTTTTGGGATCTCCGACCTCCCTTCTGAGACCATTTTTCTTCTTCTTGAAGTATCCCCGTTAGCCTTTATAGGTAATAAAGGCTGTTTCTGGGCATCTGAGAATGCCATCTTGCCCCTGTTTCAGAAGACACTTGTAGGGAGTAAATAGGTTGGTGGGTTTGTTTTTTTTCTTTTCTTCAATGCTTGAAGCGGTTACTTCACTGTCTGCTGGCGTCTTTGTTGCTAAAGAGAAATCAGCTATCAGATTTCTATTTGGGAAATCCATCTTGTTAATCTAGTTGCTTCTAGGATCTTCCTCATGTCTAAGGTGTCCGCAGGGTCATACAAGTGGCTGGCTGTCTGCCCTTCGTCTTGCGCGACAGTGTTTGGTACTTCTTGAATCAGAGCATTAGTTTTTTAAAAATTCTAGGAAATAATCAGTGATTCACTCTTTAAATATTGCCTCTACCTCCATCTCTTTGTTAGCCTCTCTTTTGTTTTATTTTGGGGACTTTTCATTACTTTCTTGTCAGCCAAACATTTAAAAATATTTTTAAAAATAGTTTACTCAGCGTCTTAGGTGTCTTGTAATGTTTGTTTCAGGGTACGTATTCCCACTCTACAGCCAGAAACAGAAGTTACTGGAGAACTTGTTTCCTTTGGGTGGATCATTTTCTCATGCGTAGGGTGTGGGCATGATTCAGGAGGAAGCGGGAATTTTATCGTCATGTATCCATCCGAATCCTGGTAGGAACACAGAAGCCCATCGAGAGATTCCGGGGAGGAAGGTCTTGGGGGAATAGGCAACCATTGGGAAAGGTAGGGCAGTAAGAGTCAGGGAAACTTCTGATCAAAGGGAGGATTTAAGGGAGTTGGCCAAGAGGCTGTGGCAACTCTCCTAAGTTTCTAGGAGCTGCCACCATTAATTCAGCTGCTCGTAGTACAAAGTGTGTGATTCCTAGATGCTTGTCCAGCAGCCGTGGCTAAACTTGTCACTGTTTTCCCACAAAACTGTTCTCAACTGCCATTAGAGAATAATGGCTTCTTCTCTTGCACATCTCAGGAGAATGCCCCTCATTGGCTGACTGTTGCCTGGAACTGTATGGAGGAAGGGATTCTAAAAGCTGTATGAGGTCCCAGGCTTCTCCCTCGCTATGCATAGGAGGATGGAGAAGGGGTCATGGTGATTCCAAGTTGACAACGATTTGGCCTGGGTCATTATGTATCACTGATAACTTCATGTTGCCTGGGTCATTATGTATCACTGATCACTTCACGTTGCGCATGTATAATTTTCTTTGCTCCTAAAACATCCCCGAGAAGAACAGTAAACATACCTATTTTAAGGTACCCAGTATCACAGAGAGGTTAATTAACTTTCCCAGACTCACACAGCAAGACAATAGCAGAAATGAGGCCCAAACTGAGATTCTTCTGGTACATAAAGGCCATTCTTTCCATGAAATCAAAAATCAGCTCATAGGAAATATCTGAGTTCAATCATTTGTGCAACTTACACACAGAGTGAAGAAATTTTCTTCCATTCACCCCGACCTGATTATTGAGGATCAAGTTCCAACACCCCCTTTTCTAATAATTTGTCCCTTTCAACTTTTCAGCCCCCGAAGACACTTAATAAATGTGAAGAGAGAGGCCATTCGCCAATGGTCCATTTCCTTCCATGCACTTGAAGATGTCTTGGATTATCTGCACCGTGCTATACTCTATGAGTCAGCCCCCACCTCCCCCCCCCAAAAAAACACTACCATTTTCATTGGGTATACAACTCATATTCTGGGTGTCAAATATCATTCAACCAATATTTCTTAAGCACCTTTTGTGTCGGGCTTACAATTTCTGTGATCATCATGATACTTTAATGCTACTAACTCTGACATTATTAGGTTAGCAAAGTATTTTAAAATATGTCAGTCGAAGTATGCATATTAATTAAAATGTTCCCATTATAAGCCTTAAACTAACCTCCCCAGGCTGACTGGAGACAAAAGACTTTTATTAAATACTGTTTGATAGGTTAAGTATTTTAGTATCTCTGCCAATCATTGCTACAAATGCATATTGAATAAAAATGAATAAAAGAATATTTATTGTCAAGCAGGAAATGCGTATAAAAGAGAACTATCGCTATATTATTGTCTGTTAGACTCATATGCCCTAAGACAATCGCAAAAAATAACATTTTTAAGAAATGGCCATACCCCTTTGCCCCTTATCTGACAGACTTTCATTCTGTCTTGTTTTATTGTTTTGTTTTTCTTTTGAGAGAGTGAGCGAGAGAGAGAGAGCAAGACAGAGCGCATGCAAGAGTGGTAGAGAGGGAGAGAGAATCATAAGCAAGCTCTACGCCCAGCATGGAGTCCTATGTGGGGCTCTTATTCCACAAGCCTGAGATCATGACCTAAATCAGATGTTTCACCCATGGAGCCACCCAGGCACCCCTCATTCTGTTTTTAAACATTCATAATTAGACAGCTGATTCTCTGAGTCAAGAGATGCACTCGACATACCTGTAGATTTTTGGGTTAATGGAGGGCCTTTTTAATGGCATCCAGGGCATTTTTCGTTCTCAGTAAACTGTTAAAGCCTGCAAGTATATCACAACAAGAAAGGCAGGTACGAATATGCAAAAAACCCACAAGTGAGAGAAGATACTGTCTCTCTCTAATCATACAAAAGTAGGGTGTCGACAAGTTACACAAACTCGTAGACAAGTGGCAAAAAGGTATACATTAACAACGGGAATATGTGAACAAATTTCACAGAATCATGAACTAGAGCTTTAAAAAGGCTAAGTCCTACCCAAATTTTGGTAACACTAGCTCCTTATGTAAGTATGCGTTTTATGGAGTCACGGGGCTTGGCCCAGCTGTCACCCCACCCCCCTTCAGTTTTATTCAAGGCGGATTTATTGGGTAGAAATCAGTGGAATAAGAAGTTGCTATGTTTTCTGGTATTCTCCATTATGATAAATGACAAGGGCATTCGTGATAAGTAAGAAAAACAATCTGATTAAAAGGAAAGTGCATTCAGGGGCACCTGGGTGGCTCAGTCACCTAAGTGTCCGACTTCGACTCAGGTCATGATCTCAGGGTTTGTGGGTTCAGACCCCACTTTGGACTCTGTGCTGACAGCTCAGAGCCTGGAGCCTGCTTTGGATTCTGTGCCTCCCTGTCTCTCTCTGGCCCTTCCCGGCTTGTGCTCTCTCTCTCTCTCTCTCAAAAATAAATAAACATTAAAAAATATTTTTAAAAAAGGAAAGTACATTCAACGAATCATAGAGCTGACTCCACAAGTCAGAAGTTGTCAAATGGTAGAGCCCACAAACTCCATCTGGTTAGCAAATATGTTGTCTACCTTAGCAGTGTCCTAAAGACTGAGCCAGAACTTATTTTCTTTCTTCTTCTTTTTTTTGTTTTTCTAGGGAGAGAGGCTACACGTGCAAGAGCATGAGCCATGGAGGGGCAGAGAGAGAGAGAGAGAGAGAGAGAGAGAATCCCAAACAGGCTACACAGTCAGCATGGAGCCCTATGCAGGGCTCAATCCTATAACCTTGGGATCATGATCTGAGCTGAAATCAAGAGTCAGACGCTCAACTGACTGGGCCACCCAGGCACCCCAAGAGCCAGTACTTTTAAATGTGTAGTTTTCACAATTTTTCAAAATGCAGATTTCCAACTTGGGTGTATCTTTTATTGTTTTTTTTTTCTGTTTTTATAAATAATAGTTACCTCTTAAGACCATTTAAGACTACTCCCTACTATTTCCACAGCACTGAGGGGACTTTTCTCCCTTCTCAGTGTCGTTTTACACAGTAGACAAGTACTTGTGCTCAGTTTTCAAAGATAAGAAAATTAAAGCGAAATCTAAGGAAATCTAGAATCTCTATGAAGTTTCTTCTGTCTGCTGGCTTCCCTCAGTTTCCTTGCCTTCCCCACCCCTTCCGACATCCGCATTTGTGACCTTGGGTAGGTCATCAACTGGATTTTCCCAATAGTGCCAAGTCAGTGTCCCACAAAGGGCCATATCTAGAAAACCAAAGATAAGGTCAGAATATTCGCGCAACAGTGAACTGGGGCTCAGACTGGGATCAGTGCTAACCAATCCATTTATGCAGGCCTGGAATCAGGTCTATTATCTGCCCCTAGTTGTTCATTTAGAATGAAATTACAATAACAATAATGCAATTTTGTAAAATGCTATCCTTCAAGAATGTCTTATTTTTAACTCTGATGTCCTCACAAAGGAGAGGACCATGAAGATAAACAATGGCTCATAACTGCAGGACCAGAGATCTTTCAGGGACTTGGAGAAGTTCCCAGTGTCAGGATCTGTGTTGGGACCCCACCGTGTCAGCAAATCGAGTAATAAATGATCCGTGGGGCACGTCTGGTAATTTTAGACTTTCCTGGTCACGCCTGCAAATGTTACCAGCAAAGCCGTTTGATAGCAGGTTCTAAGCCTCTGTGCATTTGGATGCCTGTGCCCAATTACAGCTGTTCACATTTAGAAGGGCATTAGGTGTTCTGTGTGCTAAGCAGAATACAAAAAAGCCCACGGCCCCAGAAAAGGGAAAGAAAGCCTGCATTTGCTAAACCCTTAACCACGTGCCTCACATGATGCAGGACACACGACACATACCACGACCACACCGCACAACAGACTCCAGCCAGCAGGTCTTACTCTGGGAAAATGATCAAAGCAAAGTTGCCTGGTCTTCCTCTCCCCCGTCTTCCCCATCGATGCAAATTCACCCCCAGTTTCTCTGGATGAATATTAGGGGCATAATCTTGGATTCTTTCCTTTGCCTTACCCTTGAAGCCATCAGCAAGGTTGTAAATTCTACCTCCAAAATACTCCTGAAGTCTCTCCATTGCTGCCCATCTCCGCACCTAGGCCACTGGCCCCAGCCCCAGGGCTCGCCCCCGGAGGCCGCCAGAGGTGGCCTGATTGGTCCTGCTCTCTGCACAGTGCTCTGTAGACAGCAGCCAGGGTGGGCCTCTCCTGACACAGAGTGGATCACGAGATGCCCCGGCAATGATTCCGCAAAGCCTCCCCATGGCACGAGAAACAGGATGTACAGTCCTCAGCCTCATCTCCACGGGCTTCACGTTCTGGCTCCGACAACCCCACCAGCTGGGGTTCACCTGGTCAGCACCTCTCCCTTGTTCTCCCTTCCTCTGGGGACTGAGCTCCTTCCCACCCTGGGTGCTTCCTGTGTGCTTACCTCTGCCTGAACTCCTTCCTGCCCTGCTCCCTCCCGGTTAGGAGCTACTCATCGTCACAGACATACTGTGACCCACAAACCCATACTGTGCTCTTGGTCTTTCTCATGGAGTATATAATATTTGTCCTTACCCATGAACTTGGGAGATCGTTTAATGTCTGTCCTTCCTCTGGACTATGCACTCCATGAAGACAGGGGCTACGTCTAATATCATCCCTCATCCATCCTCATACACACAGCCCAAAACAGACATGAACTGGACATCCAGCAAAATTGCAAAAACACCCTCCTCCTATTTAGGCTCCTTAATTCATCCTTCCCTCAAAAGCACAGGGACTAGAACAAGATTTTATATAAAAAAACAAACAAAAGGGCTGTAAGTATACGCTCCCCACTCATGTAGGAACTCATGACGCACTGAGTGTCAAAGCAGGATCCCCACTTTGAGCAAAGCTTTTACTCCCACCTCCACAGACCAGTGCCCCCCGCTGGCCTCACAAGGCTCAGCGCACAGGACCTCCCTGGAGAAAGTGCTCCCTCTTGCCCCCATGTGCTCACACCCCCTTAGCTTTGCTCTTGTGTGAAACGTCAGAGAAAATGGGTGAATCTTAGGTGAGAAGGGGGACCCCACTGGTAAGGAAGGAAGGCTGCCGCCAGCGCAAGGGAGTGGGCGAGATTGAGGACTTAAGTCGTCAAGGCAAGCACCCATATACACGAATGTGCCCATGAGAGCATGAGAGGGAGATGAAGGGCAGGGCGGAAGATTCAAATCTCAAGGCAGAAACGTGTCTGAGGGCTAGGAATCCATGCAATGGGCATGCAGTTTGTGGGTAAGTAGAGTCACCATCCAGGAGAGTAGACAGTGCCCTGCAGAAATATTCTACTGCTTGGTAATGTGAGGACCCGGAGGCGAGAGAGAGGTGGGGGACACAGGCAAGCTGGAATTTCCAGTTAGGCACAAGTGACTGTTCTACAGGCGGAAAAGATGCAGAGACAGGGAAGGGGGCTGGGGGCTGGTTGAAGGCCCATCATCAGCTCCCTGCTCCAGGCGAGCACCGGGCTCCCCGGCTGTCTAAGTGGCTGCCAGTGGGCATCCCAATCAGCCAGAGGCATGGCCGGGCTTTCCTGTGCAACCTCTCTAATCAGGCAGGGGTTGCTCATTGGAGAGAACAGGACTCTAGGGTGCTTTCACTTCTGTTCTGAGATCACGGGATGTCACCTCTTTCCTACCCACTTAGCTTTTTTTCTTTCTTTCTCTTGGTATTTTAGAGGAGTTTGGGATCTTCCGTTATGAGTGTCTCCATCCTGGTTATTCTTCAACATGAAGTCATCCATCGTGTTGGTAGTATTACGCATGGTTGCCATGGAAGTGAGGATTAATTACGTCACATGGGAGGGGAGACCCAGCACGTCCTCAAAGGCATCGAATGATTTTAATTATTCAAAATCCTAGTAACTACTGAGAAGACACGTATATTGTTTAGATATTTTTAAAAAATCTTTGACCTTAATTTTGAAACTGGGATGTATTTTCTTTTTTATTTTTAATAGTTTATTGTCAAGTTGGTTTCCATATAACACCCAGTGCTCATCCCCACATAACATCCATGCCCATAACCCCCCTTCCCCTCTCCCCCATCCTGGGATGTATTTTCTAATGGGTATTCTATTTAGAAATATGAAGAATCACTGGATAATGGAGTTGTAAAAGAGAGCCAGTCTTCAGCACACATTGGAAGTTCTCAAAAGTGGGATTTAAAAAAAAGAAAGAAGATACACTTTGACCACTCTGGTCCCTGCTCTCGAGAGATGAAGAAAACATGGGGCACCTGGGTGCCTCAATCAATTAAGCATCTGACTGGCTCAGGTCATGATCTTGTGGTTTGTGAGTTCAAGCCCTGCATGGGGCTCTGTGCTAACAGCTCAGAGCCTGGAACCTGCTTCGGATTCTGTATCTCCCTCCCTCATTGCCCCTCCCCTAGTGGCACTCTGTCTCTCTCTCAAAAAATAAATAAACATTAAAAAAGAAAGGAGATGAAGAAAGCAGGCACTGTGATCGCTTGGTTGTAGTTATATAAAACTGTGAGTGGATTGGTAATCCTTTGGCAGTTCATTATCAGAATCTGCTGTTTACCTTAAGCCTTCCTGAGGGCAAGATGGCTTTATTGTCCTTGCTCAGTGAATTCTGCTTCCTAATCCCGATTTAGCTTCTGATTTCACTGCTGAGCCTTAAGCATTCACTCAACCGGTTTCCCAGGTGAATGCCTATTGGAGACTCTAACCCACCTTGGACTGGAAATGAATAGTATGAATAAAGGGATAGAAATGGTTTTCGGGGTGCCTGGATGGCTTAGTCGGTTAAGCATCCGACTTTCGCTTAGGTCATGATCTCGCGGTTCGTGGGTTTGAGCCCTGTGTTGGGCTCTGTGCCTTCTGCCAGCTCAGAGCCTGGAGCCTATTTCAGAGTCTGTGTCTCCCTCTCTCTCTGACCCTCCTCTGCTCACGCTGTCTCTCTCTCTCTCTCTCTAGAAATAAATGAAAATATTAAAAAAAAAAAAAGAAAAGAAATGGTTTTCAACGAGAGGACAACCCACAAACAACACTGTAGTGATTAAACCTGGGAAAAATATCCAAGGAAGTATCAGGATGTGGCTCATGACCACATTTTCATTCTTGGCTCAGGAGCTATGGAACAGTGCTCTGGAAACGGATGTCTTTTGTGGCACACCATTTAACTATCAAGGACTTAACTGGTGTATCTCTACCCTCCATGGAGTCCCAGAATGGGTTATTTCCCAATATCATTCTCTGATCTTTTTTGGCAGTCATATTGTCTTTCTGACGTGAAACTTGTCTAGGGTAGAAAGTCACCAGAGGAGATTTTAAAATGTAATGGTACAGCAGATCTGAAGAAGGGGGAAGAGGCCATGAACCAAGGAATGTAGATGGACTATAGGTGGAAAAGGCAAGCAAACCGATTCTGTGGAGTCTCCAGAAGGAATGCATCTGGGCTGATATCTTGACTGTATCCCACAGGACCCCTTTTAACCTTCTGATGTCCAGAACTATAAGATGATAAATTTGTGTTGTTTTAAGTCCTTCAGTTTACATTACTTTCTTAAGTAGCAACAGGAAACTAATGCATGTAGCATTGCCAAGGCTCTCCATCAAATTGCTCTTGTACAAGTCACTGGAGAGTTCGATATTGCCAAAGCCAGTGGAAAATTTAAACTCAGGTCATCTTACAACATCATCATACTTGACCTCTTGGAAGCTTCTGACATGCAATACTTCCTCTTTCTTGAAACATTTGTGTACTTGACTTTTGGGAGACCTAAAGGCATTGGGTTTCCTCCTAACTTATGGGCACCCCCTTCTCAATCTCCTTTGTAAAACTCTGCTTTTCTTCCTAAGCACAGGAAATGGAATGTTCTAAGGCTTAGTCCTAGGGTACCTTCACGAGCTGTACTTAGCCCTTAGGTGATCTTAATTAACTTTAAAAAGAATCATTATGATGAAGACACCCATGCTGATAGCACCACTCCCTTATGCTCATATGTACAACCTGCCTATTCTGCACCTCGATTTTGCTAACAGGCATCTCAAACATGTCCTGTTCCACAACCCTTGCACTGTCCCTGGGATTTCCATTCAGACCCCTTCTCCATGCCTTAGGCTAAAAATCTTATCTCTCTCAGTACATCTGGGGGGCTCAGTTGGTTAAGCATCTGACTCTTGATTTCGACTTAGGTCATGATCTCATGGTTTGTGAGATCAAGCCCTGCATCGGGCTCTGTGCTGAAAGCATGCAGCCTGCTTGGGATTCTCTCTCTCCCTTTCCCTCTGGCCCTCCCCAGCTCGCACACTTTCTCTCTCTCTCTCTTTCTCAAAAATAAATAAACTGAAAAAAATCTTATCTCTCTCTCTCTCTCTCTCTCTCTACCACAATTTAGTGAATCCCGAGACTTCTATGTTCAAGATCTATACTGAATACAAGCACATCAACTCCACTGCCACACTCACCCAAGCCTCCATCATCCCCTGCTGCACTCTGCAAACACCTCCTAACTGGCCTTCACTTCCCTGCTCCCATCACATAGACATTTTCTACACAACAGTGAATATGATGCTTTTGGAATATGAGACAGATAAACAAGTAAAATGCAATATAGATGAGATAGAAATAGAGAGAGAGAGAGAGAGAGAGAGATAGGTAGGTAGGTAGATAAATAGATAGATAGATAGATAGATAGATAGATAGTTAGATGATAGATAGATAGGACATAGGGGTAGGTATTGGGAAGAGACAGGTAAGCCTGTCCCTCAGCCTTTATATAGTTTATATAGTTTAAGCATTGAAAGTGCTCCTTCAGCAAAGAAAGCCTCCCCCAAAAGATGCCCTTCCCCATCATACTTAGAATAAAATCCCAACTCCTTATAAATCACGTGAGGCATAATTCAACCCCCAGCTATAATCCTATAATTCTCTTCTTTATTGACTTTGAACCAGCCACCCTGGCCTTCTCGTTGTTTCCTAAAGATGTCAGTGTCTTTGTACTTGCTGTTCTGTCTGCCTGAGCCCTTGTGCCAAAATGTCCTGTGGCCACCTCCCTCACTTTATCCAAATTTCTCTGAAAATATCAGCTCACCATAGAGGCACCCCTGACCACTCTGATTGGCCTACACCCTATAAAACTACTAGTTCTAAATACACACACACACACACACACACACACACACACACACACACACACACACCTTTGTCCCCTCACCCTGCTTTACTTTTCACTTTAGTACTTTCACTATTTGACATCATTCATTATTTATTCATTTATTGCTTCTCTTCCCCATGAGGGTATATATATTCCCCAGAAGGACAGATTTCATTTGTTTGTTTGTTTTTGCATCCTTAGTGCCTAGAAGAGGGCCTGGTACACAGAAGGCACTCTATAAATGCTTGTTAGCACTGCCTCATGTTAAAGTTAAAGGTGTTGCTTATTATTATATACATTAGCTAGAAAAAATATATATCAGTATATATTATATAAAAATATGTAGATATATGGGGCGCCTGGGTGGCTTAGTCGGTTACGCGTCCGACTTTCGCTTAGGTCATGATCTCGCGGTTCGTGGGTTCGAGCCCCGCGTCGGGCTCTGTGCTGACTGCCAGCTCAGAGCCTGGAGCCTGTTTCAGAGTCTGTGACTCCCTCTCTCTCTGACCCTCCCCTGCTCACGCTGTCTCTCTCTCTCTCTCTCTCCTAGAAATAAATTTAAAAAATTAAAAAAATATATGTAGATATAATATAAAGAGGCTCCCTATAGTGAGATAACATTTGATAAAAATAGTGTCAGTCAAGGTATGGCTTACGAAGATATTTTTGAGGAGAGTTTATTTTCAGCTATCCCACTGTACGGGAGCTGCGTGGTTTCTAGTAACTTCGGAAGTGATTCAAATATCCTCCAACAGATCGCATTTGCCATCCTAAGAGTGACATGGCCTGTGGCGCTCTATCAGCAGGACATATTTTGGCTAATGTCTTATATCACAGGGAAGCAGAGGTGGATGGGAGTTGGAGTCTCCCATGGGAACTTGACCAGGTCCCTCTTTCCCTTCAGGTGTGGACTTTCTGGGGAATAATACTTGGGTGGGGCTTGTTTTTGTATTTTTTGCTGTAATAAAGACCCTCCCAAAGATGATGCAAAACACAGCCTCGGCTTTAAGTAAGTTAAAAGGCTGAGCGGGAATATATATGTGTATGATATACATATGTGTATCATATGTGTATGATATATATACATATATATGTGTATGTATTATACATATAATCTTTATATATATATCTTTTTATATATGTTTATGAAATTAGACATATAATATCTATAGTTTAAGCTTTTTGAAGTTAGGAAACATAGCTCACAATTCTCTTGTCACCCCATAGAGGTGAAAGGAGATCTATGTATATCATAATGGCTTTTTTTTTTTAAATGAATAACTCCTGGGGTGCCTGGGTAGCTCAGTTGGTTAAGCATCAGACTTTGGCTCAGCTCAGGTCATGATCTCAAAGACCATGAGTTTGAGCCCCGCATTAGGCTCTGTGCTAACAGCTCAAAGCCTGGAAGCTTTGAAGACACCTCAAAGCTTTCTGTCTCTGTCTCTCTCTCTCTCTGTCTCTCTCTCTCTCTCTCTCTCTGCCCCTCTCCTGCTTATACTCTCTCTCTGTCTCTCTGTCAAAAATAAATAAACATTAAAACATTTAAATAAAAAAATAAATGTGTAATCCTTGATTCTGTCTTTTTGATTTGAACTGAGCATCAAAATCATGCGGGGGTCCTCTTTTCAAGTATATACTCAGTGATGCAAGTAGAGGTTAACCTGAGTTCCATAAATGGAATTTATAGATTCAGAGGTTTCCCAGTTCTCAAAAAGATCCATTCCTAAAGGCTGACAACCACTGAGCTACCCATAGATATCTAGATTGTAGGTTTCCTCTGCTCAGAGGAAGGGCTAGGGTGAGGAATCAGGAAGGTGTGGGTGATGGGTTGGTAATTTTTGACAACAAAGGGTGACTATTTGGTACTAATATGCCCACCTCATCAGAAGGTGGCATTACTCATCAGAACTCACCTATCTCTCCTTAGCAGCCCAACTACTTCACACCAGGTTTATGGGTGGGAGAGAAAAGTCTGAGACTGGGTCTGAATTTGTGAGAGACTACATCTTGCATGCTATGAGGGAGGAAGAAACTGGAAGGTTTAGAATTTCACTTTCTCGACATTTTGACTCCCCAGCACAGCACATCCCCAAAGAGGGCCCAAAGGCCTTCTAGACATGAACCATGTGTTGGTCACAGCCAGGCCAGGACACAGGCGGCACAGAAACCCTCCTGTCTACATCATTCATCTCGCAATAATGACTTACTGCTGTATGATACCTCGTATATCAATGTCTTGTGTTAGTATTAAGTGTTATTTTATTATTTTACCTTTGGGTGTACATACTAGCCTCAACCAGACTTAAGGGTGCTAGAAATCAAAACCCTTGTCAAGTATTGATCATGATGCTACACACATAGTTGGTACTTAATTACTTTTTTCAGATGAACAAATGACAATGTATTAAATAACTAAGAAGCTGTATCTGGCACTTGCTCCAATTTAAAGAGCCAAGGAAAGGCCTGTCTCTTAAGTGGATATGATTATGAAACCTCTGTTTATACAAATGAAAGCTTTTCAGTTTTGAAATTCTATGACCATGGATTGAGGGTTTTATAGGACCATAACATATCTATGCCGTCCTTGATACTTTACAAAAGTGCATGCACCTCTGTTCTCAGCAACTGTGTACTATTTTCAAATGCAGAGGGACTCTGAGGGGTTCTCTGGTCTATTCCAACTCTCCTTGGGGGCAACTCGAACAATTTAGGTTGGTTTCCAGAGGAATATGTTCCCTAGCTCCCTTCAGATTAGGATCTGATGGTCTCCTCAGTTCCTGAGTCCTCTTCTTACTACTTAAATCTGTCTGTTCTGGTTCTATCTTAATAGTCATTTAGATGAGACCTGGGGAGGTAGTGTTTTCCTGGTGAAACCTGGAGGAATACTTCACTGATCTTTCCCTTCTTTCATGAAGACTGGAGAACCACTTAGCAGTGAAAGAGTCAGGTTAATCTACTTTAGTTTGTAGGGCACCAGCGAATGGCAGCCTGGCAATGGCAAATGCAAATATCTCACTGATGTTACTATTTGGTTTGAATATAGAACAAGGGTAGAAAGACGTCCAATAGAGATGAGAGTCAACTTTGAATGACTCTACTTCAATGATAATCCTCCAAGGAGCTAGAAGGGTCAGGCTGGTAGGGTTCCAAAGACCTGCTTAATCATGAAGATTTTATAACCGCATTGTGTCAAAGGGGAGAGTGATATTTCTTAATATGACAAATACTACTCATAAATCTCAGGACAGCACACAATGGCAAAAAGGGAAATATTTCAAGGCTGAGGCTAGAATCACAAACATAACATGTGACTAGCTATGGACAGCAATAACCCTTCTCTTGGGGAAGAGAAAAGGGGGTGATTCCCTTCAGACCAGGGCCAGCCTCATATGGAGACTAGTAACAAATGTCTAGCCTGACTGCTCATTATCACCCTGGCTGCCACAGTAGTCATTTCCAGGTATTCCCTCCTCTGGATTGTCATGGAAGGACACTGTTAGAATGTAGAAAGAGTTGACAAATGGACCCAGTGATATCCATTTCCATATTCATTCATACTGGTATTCAAGAAATTAGCAGAGAGCATTCCTCAAGGAAATAAGCCCGGAGAATTTAATAGGACAGAAAATATGGAGAGTAAGGGACACAATCTGGGAAAGAGGGTTGAGATGCAGTCTTGAAGACACTGGATTTGGAGCAGAACAAAAGGAAGCATGAACGTTAAAGTTTGAAGGTGACCACATCAGGGACACCCAATGATGGTTCTGTGATGCCGACATTTTTCCCTCAAGACTCTGTTGGGAGTTTCTCCAATTAAATGAACAGAAACACAGAAGAGTCTGTGGCTGACTCAAGGCAGCTTGTCTCCTCCTCTCTTCTCTTTGTCACCTGTGTGACTCCTCTGTTGACCCTAGCCATTTCTCTAAGGGATTCAAGTTACTAGATTGACCAGGGTACACAGAGAAGGGTCAGCAGAAACCCCTAGATTATGAAAGCACAAAAATACCTTAAGACCTCTGTTGTACAGTATCTGCCTTGCTGATTAGTTCATGGATATGATGCACATTATCTAACTATCTGCTTCCAAAATTACCTAAAATCCGTATGGCTCCTTAGCAAGGTCACAAATGCCAGACATCGCCATTACAACTATTTGGAAGAAATCCAACTTGACTTCTATGTGGAAAATGGAACCTGAAAGAGGTAGCAAAGCTTGTATGGTTGTAGGAAAACTCCTACATGAACTCACAGAGCCATGAAAAAGGTATTTGATATGTGTGTTTGGCTCCAAATAAGAGATACTTCCTAGACTCTCCCTTTATATTTTAGTAACATCTAGCTCAGTCACTTGTCCCAAATCACTTCATTTTCTTAAGTCATATTTTGGCTTATTAGCATACAGATGGGGATTCTGGGCTTTTTTTCTTTTTTTAAGTGAGAATTCTCACTTTGCTATGTTAATCAAGCTGAGTGACATCTTTTTGGTTGCCTGGTGAATTATGAAACCAGACCGAGCCAAAATTTTGCACTTATTGTACTAAAAAGCAATAAGGAGTGACTTAGCCTTGGATTTAAGTCTAGCTGTCCCATTTTTGAGCTTGGTAGCCCCAGGAAAATCGCTTAGCCTCTCTGAGCTTTTTTTTTTCTTCAAAAATCAGGATTACAGTTGTCATCTAAAGAAGTTTCTGTGAATTAAATGAACTCAGATTAGAGGACCAAGCTCAGCACAGTAGATAGTGCCATTAAAAAGCAGAAATATTGCCTGCATGGATATCTAAGATTGTTAATGGGAAATTGGGAAGGTGAAGAGGTGGTCTAACCAAACAAAGGTGGTGGAGGTATCCTTGGGAGATGGGACTCATTTAATACACACTTTTCCCCCTGAACTCTAAGTTAGGTCAGAATTTATGTATCTTTGTCAATTAATCATCAGTATTTCACTCAGTACATAGTAAAAGTGAAAGAATATTTTTTTTTCTGGGGGCAGGGCACACAGAGGGGCAGCATGAATGGACTTAGTCACTTTTCCAAATTGGTAATCATCTGAGCTTTAAGACAATGGAAGGATTAGGATTAGAAGAAAGTTTGTGTACTTGAAGAGTCTTCATATCCTCCCTCCGGATGCCCCCTGCTTTTTTAATGCCATTTGCTTTGCAGAATCTGAGACCTCCTTCTGAACTCCTGACTAATGTGGAAATGCATTTGTAAATATTGAGGGCTGAGCTAGGACTTTGAATGATTAGTGCGTGCGTGCAATGCCAAGGTCGCAGACCTCCCCTTTCATCCAAGTCTTGGATAACCGTGTGCCAGGACCGCTTGTCCAGCTCACTGTTACTAGCGTTCAGATACCAGTGACCTGCATATCTCAGAACAGGTTTTGTTTACTATCCAGCCCCTCAAAAATAAGTGGGTGAATAAAAAACAAAATGAGAATATATCCACAGCAATGTGTTAAAGATAATTGCATTTACATTGAATAACCCCCCTATCAAGTATAAGCTGAGGAGCTAAGCTGTGTGAGGTGTTCCTTAGATGTTGGGGTAAATTTTTTTAAAGGTTGCTTGACTTCTTTCCTACATCAGATTTTCATTACATGCTATTCACTGAAGTCACCTCTCTCCCTGTAGCCACCAGGAAGTTGCCTGTCCTCATGGTTGGGTATCTTTTCAATGACTTCAGAAGCAACCTGGCAACAAGCATTGCCTGGACATCCCCTCCACTCACTGTGACTCCAATTACAGTAGTCGTGTTTGTTCATTTTGTATCCTCACTGCTCTTTAAATAAATAGTGATGGGACAGAGAGCGAGGAGTGAACAGGATGCTGGGGGCTGAGAAGTTTGGAAACATAAATAAGGCACTGCAAAGTTCTCAGTACAGAGGCTGTTGCCTTTCCATAGTTACTGAATTTCCCCGTCACTCACCATTGCATGATTCAACCATTCTGGAAAGATACCATCTAGGGCCTTAGGGTAAACGAGCTCCCGATCGTAGAGAAAGAGGATCCAGAATGACAAAAATACAAACTGGAAAATAGAACACCAAAATAGCATCATTAAGTTCGTTGTCAGTCGGAGCTTTCTAAGTTAACCAAGGAAACATGGTGAAATAAGAATAGACAACAGTTTTAAAGATATCTTGCAGACACATGATAGAAACATAAAATGAAGACAAAATTCTTCACTGCTGAATTTCTAGGTCCACTCTGGGGATTCCCGAGGGTTGGGGATCAATTCTTTGTCATCGTAGCAGACAGGGAGGGTATAGATAAACAGGATTCACAGGTTCTTAAGTCATTTTATTTTAAGCAATGACCTCTCTTGTCTAAGCTTTCATCAGGAATATTGAGAGCAGCCACAAAGAGTGGTTTGAGTCTTACACTTTCCTCGTCTATTTAAGTTTGAAGGTTCCATACTAGAGGATGCAGAACAAGGGCAGGTGGAAGGAGGCAGCCATTTCTAAGCATAGATGCTGCTCAGTGGCCAACAGGCTTGATCTCAGTTTGTTTCTATTCTAGCAGATGAATGAAAACAGGAGCCATGTCATCGACACGCGGACAGTATCAGCAGATCTGCTCACTGTCACTGGCATACGCTGTACTTCTTTCCAGGGTCCATTCATTCAATGAAATGAATGAGGCTCTCACTGCGCACCCCACATGAGATATTTTGGACAGACTGTCTCACTCTCTCCCCAATTGTCTTTTCCACACACCAACTCTGAAGTTCTCATACCCTTTCTTTTTTTTTTTTTTTACGGTTTCCACTTGCAGAAGTAACATATGCTCATTGTAGCAAGTGAAACAAGATGTATAAAAGGGAAAATGAGTCATCCATCTCCCAGCACCCTGCATTCCCGGTACTCCGATGGAGCCAAGGTTATCTTAGTTGTAGTTTGATTAAGAAAGAGCCTTCAAACTTCCCCATTAGACATCAACAAGGATCTTGTATCAAACATTCACAAATATAAGAAGGCAGTGTTAACTCTGGTCAGTAATGAGCCCAATTTTCTGATGACACTGGGCAACACGGTACAGTCCTCAGACATGACATTCATGCAAACGCAGTTGCTCTGGTTTGTAATAATGGATGCCCGAACAGCTTTACTGCCCAGGAGAAGGGTTGTTCATCCGAGTCTACCTGGGTATTATATTACGAACATATCTTTGTAACTTACTGTGGATATCGGAAAAGCCAGTGTGGTAAAAAGCAGGTCTCTGAAGGCAGTCACGAACTTAATGTCTTTTTCCACTTTAATTCTTTTTAGCACATCTTCCACGCATGCGACCCCGTAGAAAACGGCCTGCAAGAGCTAAATTCATTACAACAAATGAGGGCATTTTCATTTGCTTTAATTAATACATTCTTCACTGACGTAAGGCTCCATCCCTCTGGGAGCAATGTTGATTTGAGAAGGAGGGGGCTGTTGGCTGTTTTGGTTGAGAGCCAATTCAAGGGCTGGTCTTCCAGCTCAGTGGGCCCTGACCTTGCTTGCTAAAACTGATTGAGTAAAGTCGTTTAGGGGATAATAATGTGTACAGTATTTAGTGTAATGGACTTGAGCTAAAATGGAAACAAAATAAAGAGTCAGCTTAAAAGGAGAATGTAATGAGATAGATACCTTAGCTGCACAGAGGTGGGCAAAACCAAATCAACAACACGAGGGCAAAGAGCCAGACACAATGGTGGGCATATTCTGGCCTCTTCCCAGAAGAAAAAAAAAAATTTAAATGCCTAGTGCTACAATCGTATTAAAGAAGCCAGAATCAGGGTCAAGAACACCACGAAGGAGCTCTGTGCTCTCATGAGGGAGAGGCGCAAAATGGCGTCTTGCTTACCTGAGGGAGAAGCTGATGTCCTTCTCTGATTGAAAGGGAGTGCCTGAAGGCCTTACAAAGGAAATCTGCCTAAGGGAGTGACTTAAATCCACAAGGGTAGAGCAAGCCAGGGTCTCTGGTACTCACTGAATACCACGAGGTCGCTGAGGCTAGGTGAAGGAGAAGGACAGCCTTCTTCAGAGAAGTAAGACCAGATAAGGGCAAACTTTGCCCATTCTTACTGTTTGGCACAAACCTATGGCTCCTGATTTAAGGTCTCATGGGTCGCAATACAGAGTTGGGGGTGGTTTTGAGTTATGCTTGCTTTAGACCCCATCCTATTCCTTAAAAGCACTGGGTTGGTACAAAAGGGGAGGTCTGGACTCCTCTCTGAAAGTATGAGTCAGGCAAGGTCTGGACCCCAGGGCATTGTACTCTGGATGGATCGATGCTGTTAGGGAATGAACTCTGAGGTCTGAACTCTAGGAAAGTTCTAGCAGAGTTGACCTCCTGTCACCCTTTGGCCTAAAGGAGGAGGTGGGAGAGGATACAGAGGTGAATTAGGCCAGCGATATGCCAGGCTGGGTCCTCAGGCCAGCAGCACTGATGTCACCCGAAAACTTGTGAGAAATGCAGACCTCAGCCCCACCCCAGTCTATGGAGTCAGAATCCCTGGGAGTAGGGTCCAGGAACTCATTAGCAAACTCTCCAGGTGATCCTTATATGTGCTAAAGTTCTGGAAACACTCACTGGGTTAGACATAAATTTATCACTTACAAATCCTACTGACTCCTCAAAGCTATAATAGAAGACTTTCACTGATGTTATGTGTGAGGCACTGATCAAGGCTTTTAATTTCTCGTAATAACCTAATGAGGTAAGTCCTATTATTAATGCTCTCTCCCAACCCATTTTACACGTGAGGAAACTGAGGCATAGAGGCATGAACAAACTTGCCCTAAGTCTCACGGTTGATAAATGGGGATTTGAAACCCAGAGTCTGGTTCTTGAGTCAGACTTTTTAAAAAAGGTTTCTAAGAACAGTTTAGGTTAAAGCACTATCAGAGGTCAGAAGAAAGACAATTATCTCCAGGTGGAAGAATTAAAAATGACTTTGAAAAATACTGATGTCTGATTTCCACCCTATCCCCTCAGAGATTCTCATTTTCTGGGGTTGTTGCCTAGGCTTCAGGATTTTTAAAAAGTCTCCCAAGTGATTCTAATTAGGACAGATAAGGTTGAGAACCACTTGCCTAGAAGAATTTCCATTTGGACATTTGGATTTGGCCTTCCCAAGAGGGGTGGGATGGAAGGGGGAGGGAGAGAGGAAGAGAGGGAGAGAGATGGAAAGCAAATGCTGGGGCAATGGCCTCATGGCACAGGGGCCGGAGGGTCACCAAAGTAGCAAAGAATGACCTGATGGTAGAAGACAGAACATATAGGAGCCCCATGGTCCCAGAAGGGAGGAGGAAACTTTGAGCCAGAAGGGTGGTTCCAGGGAGGGGTGGGAAACAGTTTCAATGTCATAAACCGGTGGCCACCCCAATACTCATCATCTACTTTTGACATTCAACCCTCAGGCTGTAGAATTTGGAGCACATGCATGTTAGAGGAAGTCGCCTCCTCCACCCCTTCCCACGCCCACCCTTCCAGCAGCCCTCACCTCACCCCTGGTTTCACTTCCAGCTGTTTAGGCCACAGCAGGCAGCTGCTTTAGTAAGGAAGGGCAGGCATGGGGCCTGGGCCCTGGAGAAGAGGCCCACACTCTTCTATCAACATAACAATTAATCACGTACTGAGCTCGGAGAGTCTGCCAGCTTTTCTGTTTGGAGAGAGGCCGCCTCCACCCAGCATGTGAGGTCCATGTGACCGCTTTCCTTAGCAAGAGCGTCCTAGAGTCCCCATGAGTCAAGCTGGTCCAAACCCGCTCTTGCTTTCCCAGTCAAAAATGTGGAAATTGGATTGGGGGAAAAGAACGCATTACTCAGAGCCTCCCTGGCTCCTCCTTTATCAATAAAACTTTTCTCCCAGCCGCAAACTCGCCAATCGCTTCTCCACCTCCATCCCCCAGCTCCCATATATATGCCACACTGTGATGGTGCCAGCTGCGTGCGTACAGCAGCCTTGTGGCCACCGATCTTCATCTGCATTGGCATATGCCATCGTCTGTATCAACAAGGAATATTTGTGGAGCCCTCGCAAAGGAGCTTGGGAGAGAGAGGCTAAGATGTTGCTAACAGAAATGAATAAGCCAGAAGAGCACAGAGAGGAGCCAGCTGAGCTGGAGGGTGAGGAGAGGGAGGCGCCACAAGCTCATTCAATGGGGAGACTTCTTGGTGGCCCTCAAGAACAGGCCTCGATCTGCTCACCCAACGCGACAAGGGTCTGCTCAGTCCCTAAGGACAATACTATGAGATGGTTATCAAACAAGTATAGAAAGAACAGTCAAGGGAGAACATGGTAGCTATTAGGGACTGAATGATGTCCCCCCCCTCAAATTCATGTTGAAGTTACAGCCCTCAGTACCTCAGGAAGTGGCTGTATTTGGAGATACGGTCTTGACAGAAATAAGCCATCTAAAATGAGGACAGTAAGGGTGAGTCCTAATCCAATATGACTGATGTGGTTCCAAGAGGAGACTAGGACACAGTCGACAGCCAGAGTGAGGCATGGCTGAGTGAAGACACAGGGAGAAGATGGGCCGGTGTCAGCGGGCTGAGAAAGGGGCCTCAGGAAAAACCACCACTGCTGATACCTTGATCTTGGACTTTTAGTCTCTGGAACTGGGAGAAGATAAATTTCTGCTGTTTAAGCCACCAGCCTGGGGTACTTTGTTATGGCGGCCAGAACAGGCCAACACAGGAGCATTAAAACAAGGTAGCAATGATGGACCTTCTTTTAAGAATCTTACAGCGAAATCACTGTCATTTACGCTTTTTTTTTTATTTTAATGTTTATTTTTGAGAGAGACAGCAAGGGAGGGGCAGAGAGAGAGAGGGAGACAGAGAATTGGAAGCAGGCTCCAAGCGCCAAGCTGTCAGCATAAAGCCCAACACAGGGCTCCAACTCACAGACCGGGAGATCATGACCTGAGCTAAAGTCAGACGCTTAATCCACTGAGCCACCCAGATGCCCTACTGTCATTTACATTTCTCAACTGTTTTGGCCACCCAGGAAGGCAAAGCTAATGGTATCTCTGACCAGGGTTTACCTCAGAGGTACTGCTCTGTGATTTATATTTTTGACCAGTTCTCTAAGTCTCTTTGTTCTTTGTGCCTTTTTTCTGAAATGTTGCAGGTCTAAGTTTGTTAGCTGGCTTCTATTTTTTTTTTTTTTCTGCTAGCTAACAAATTTACCACCTGGGAAGGCTGAATTACATTTTTTATAACTAGTGCAATTTAAGAAACCATAGCTAGAGGAGATTTCGTTTTTATATTCATGTGCCTTCACAAAATTCACAAAAATCTTGAAATTATGGAAACTGAGCCTTTCTAAGTCATTAAGTTCATTTCTTTGCCTTTAAGTCAGAACCGTCTTCAACTATCTCAGGAAATGAGAATTTCCTCTATTTAAAAAAATAATTCCAGAGAGGGAGATTCCACAAGTTTTTCTGAACCAGACATTACAACGCTCATTGGATGAGTCAAGTCATCCAACGCCCAGCCCAGCTCTGTGCCTGACTTGAACGGGCTGGGACTTTCTTAGGTCTCGCCTTCCAAATGATGCAAGACTTAACAGTGGGAGACTATTCCAGAATAAAACAGCAAGTGGGGTCTAACTGTGGTGAGTATTTTCTATAACTGCGGTGATGAGCATAGTGGTGTTTGGGGACAGGTAGAAGAAGCCTTAGCTAAAGTATATCTGTAGTATACACAACAATACACTGTTTCAAACATCGTTCGTATGCAGTTAGCTTCAGCAAAACACTAAGAGAAGAGAATGAGATAAGAAAAAAAGACATAGGAGAAATGAAGAATATCAGCTGTCAACAAGAGGGGAAAAACAAGAGAAGAAACCAAGAGCACTGGTGGGCGGGTTAGAAGAATTCTAAGAATGCCGAGTCAGTGTTGCACACTGATGATAACTGGGTTCAGAGAAACAGTGGGATGGATGTGGAGGGACTACCTTAAAGGTGGGGTGGGGGGCTCTAGAGAGTGAGTCTTACCAGTTAGACCCATGCTCTGGTCATCTATTCATGCCACCAACATTCACAGAGAGCCTGTTAGGTGCCATATCCTGTATTCGATGTAGTACAAGCCAGGGCAGGCCCTGTGCTAACGTGTCATTATTAGGAAGAAGCAGAGAGGAGGAGTCTTTTCTGTACATTTTCTATTTTACATTATGTAGGTCAGTTTCCCTGGGAAAGGAGCAGATGCTTAGATCTGCCAGCAGAGTGTTCATTGAGGGGTACCCCCAGAACAACTGTGCGTGGGAGGGAAGAGGGGGGACAGCAGGATTGAGCAACAAAAGAGGAAGAGCAGTGCATTGGCATGAAATCATCTGGTCCCCAAAAGAGCTCTGGATCGGAGCTGGCTCTTCAGGGTGTTCCCAGAGCCCGGCCTCCACACCACAAATCAACCAGTCACTGGATGCAGCAACTCCAGGGAGGGCCCTGAGCCTCGTCTAGGCAGCTCCCATCTGCTAAAGGGCAATTCTAGGACAGGCCCCCAGCTGTGAGGCATCAACAGCCAACACTCTTCCCAGGAACTGGGGAATGAGTACCTCCATGCTGGGGAGATGGGGAGATCCTGGGGGCCACACCACAGTACCCACTACCTATGAGGAAACTGAGGCTCAGAGAAGCTAGGTAACTCATGCAAGATCACACAGCAAGTGAACGGCAGAGCCAGCATTCAACGCCCAGGCCACCTGACCTCTCGCCTGTGTGTAAAGAACTTACAAAAATGTCACGGTTGCTCAGTAAGTTACAGCTATTTTATTTTATTTTTTAAATGTTTATTTATTTTTTTGAGACAGAGAGAGATACAGTGTGAGCAGGAGAGGAACAGAGAGGGAGGGAGACACAGAATGTGAAGCAGGCTCCAGGCTCTGAGCTGTCAGCACAGAGCCTGATGTGGGGCTCGAACCCAAGAACCACGAGATCATGACCCCAGCTAAAAATGGACATTTAGTCAGTTAAGTGCACCCAGGCACCTCAACAGCTATTTTATTTGGGATGCTGGTGGTGACAGATCCCTGCCATCCGTTCTCTTCCTTTCAGCCACCTGAGAGCTAACAACGGTGGCCTCAAACATCTTTGTGAATGGACAGTTAAGTGTATTTCTGACTCTGTTGAGCTTCAGAGTTCCACAGATTAAGAGGTTAACCTGAGGATGGAAATTCAAGGTTGGCCCCAAGTACTGAAGTGGGTGCCGGAACATAAATGCGTCCCTGTCTCCTCATTGTTTGAGCTGCTTTAGGGTTTGGACCAATGGAGGGTCGTCAAGGCTTTCTCTTCCCCCGGCCCTGCTTTGCCACTCCTGAGGACCCAAGGGATGGGGTTCCTGTTGTCATGGTTACGGCTCGAAGAGAATGAAGTCAGGGCTGCCTGAGGCTTTCGCAACTTTATGACAAATGGAGGGAAAGGTCATGTCTGTTGGTGAAACGGGGAGGCCCCCGCCCAGAATCTCCCTTGGAGATCCCAGTTATGTGGCGCCACCTCTACCAGGGCTTCAGAAGGAACTTTACTTTTCAAAAGAGGAAAGCCCAGCAAACTGTATAAAGTCAGCAAGCTAAATCACAGCTAAAAGTCCCCCCCGTCCCCACCTCCCAGCTTATGTTCCCTGAGGTAAGACAGTCCCTGGATGGCAATGGAGTGGCTAGAGAAGAGAGGAAATGTGTGGAGGGCTCAGGCACTGGAAGCCAGAGCCAACATGGGCACCACGATGATGTCCGCGGCACTGCCTTGTCCCCAGGCCCAGCTTCAGGGGCTTCCTTATTCAGCCTGCTCCCTGCTTGAGGCTGCAAAATCTACTCCCAGGATGGCCCCAGAGCCTGAAGGCTGCGCCTGCAGGGAAAGTGGGGGCTCTCAGTGACCATCCTCCGGCTGGGAAGCCAGAGCCTGCAACCCACAGAGGGAGATACCTGAGCAGTGAGGCGGGTGGGCGACACTTGCCTGGAGCCATGACCCACTACCATGGTGCCGTGGGGGGACCAATGTCCCTCCAAACCTCCTTTCCCTCTGCATGACCTCTATTCAAAGACAAGAGAACTAGAAGTTCATCCCCACCTCCTACTTCTCTTTTCATCATCTGGTGCCTACAGCATTCTGAGTGCTTCTGGCGCAGGGAGCCATGCATCCCTTACAGTCGCTCTGTGACGATGCACTACCTTTATTTCTATTTGGCAGCTTTGGGAACTCAAAACACAAAGAAATACCTCACCCAGTGTCCTGGAGCCAGGAGGGTGTGAGGCTGAGGTACCATCCTAGAGACCCATGACCCTAGAGCTCATGCTTATGACCACCAGGCTACACACCCTCTCCTTCCCAACAGAGAATTGGCTGCCTCTTCCCTGGGATGGCTGGACCCCTCATGAGGCAAAAACTCCCAGCTCCTCTCTCCTTTTTTTACTCTCCTTAAGCACCAGGCAGGACTAGGTCGCTGTGACCAACATTTAGCAACACCCCACCCCACCCCATCCCCCGCCACCAAGCCTTTNTGGGATACTTCAAGAGGAAATGGGGACGCTCAGAATTTTGACCTGCACTCAAGTGGATTGTGCTCTTCTGAAAGGAAGCATCACTGATACTCAGCCAAGTAAAAATTGAGGCTGTTTCAAGGGAGGGGGGTGTAAATTTCCTGGAAAGCAGGATAGGGTACGGATTTCAACAGGCTCACATAAAATAAACTGAAGAGTGTTAGAGGAGGTTATGAGACTTCTATGACTTTATAAACACAACCGTTAGCTAATCATTAATGAATCCCTAGTTAACACCAATTAATCATTAAGAAACACAACCATTTATCAGCCCAGGAGGCCTCAAAAGCAGAGCAATGTTAAGGCCCAGTATCTCACCATAAGTAACATACATGAAATCTATTCTTTAAATCGAACCTCTGAAACACAGCCAACCACAGTCAACTCATCTTCACCAACTGAAAAATTTTGCATTAAGTCATACTTTCAGTGACACCTAACAGAACCCCGAAAGGAAACAGCTGTAAGTGAGCCCCTCTCTGCTCTTTTCAAAGGCCAGAAGATGTCACAAAAGATAATATTGCTCAGGAAGTTAGAAAACGCTGAAGGTCAAGTGCAGTCAACATACCAAGTCACTCAGTACTCAGGGGTACTCCATGCCAGCCATTGTAGCAAGTCCAGTGTAGAATCAGAATGTTAGGAGACAAAGCTCCTGTTTTAGAGCCATTTGTGATTTGATTGGAATCTTAAGACTCACATGTGGGTGGAAATAAGAAAATAATAGTATACATAAGTAAGCAGAGACTGAGAGATGTCATAAAAACTCAGGGAAAGGGGTGCCTGGGTAGCTTGGTCAGTTAAGCTTCTGACTCTTCACTTAGGCTCCAGTTATAATCTCATGGTTTGTGAGTTCAACCCCCACATCAGGCTCTGCCCTGATGGCATGGAGCCTGCTTGGGATTCTCTCTCTCCATCTCTGCCCCTCCTCTGCTCACACATACTCTCTCTCTCTCTCAAAATAAATAAAATAAATATTAAAAAGAGTTTTTAAAAAAAACTCAGAAGGAAAACATGGGATATCAAAGGGTCTATGAAAACAACAAAATGGTGGAGAGGCTGGTAGACCTTTCATTCAAGGAGGTGTAAATACAGGCAGAGCAGTGACAGCAAGAAGCATAGGGACCAATGCTAGAGAAGACACAGGCTTTCTTGGAGAAGAGACCAGCTTTTCTGGGGAGAAGGGGACCTGAAAGCTGGGTAGGCAGGTGAGGTCTTAAGTCAGAATTTGTAATTGGTTCCATGAGGTAGGAGGGAGCTGCTGTGTTTTCTTTGGTAGCAGGCCACATTTCTCAAGCAGGCTCATGATGTCTGTAACAAAACCAAACCAAAAACAGTGCTTTGGCAAGATTAATCTGGAATCTGAGTGGTAGGTGGGTGAATTGTTAATGAGAGGCCAATACAGAGATAATCTCGTCGCCCAGGCACAAATTAATAAGAGCCTGTAATAAGAGGGATAGTAAGACTGGGGGAGAAGTAAGGAGTCTAACAAAAGGAGAAAGATAGGATTTGTTGGCTGATTAGTTGAGGAAGCGGAAAGGGGATTAAAACTAGGAAATAATAGTGTCTTTGACAAGGTAAGTGGCTTTTTCCATACTTGGAAATAAGAGAGCTCTGGGTCACAGAACGGAGTTAAAATGGAGAAGTCAGGGAGCTGGTTTGTGGGAGTAGGTGATACTTAGTGTGAGGTGGGGCCTCCATGCTAGAACTTGGGTTAGATCCCACCATCCTTCCTGACTACAGACACCCCTGTCTTTTAGTTGACCGATATTAATACAAAGCCAATGGATGCACAGAGCAGAGGTTTTCACTGGGTTACTCTAGTTCCACAAAAGCATCTCTTTGTTGTTTTCTATGTGTGTGTTTGTTTCATAAAATCCTATGATTGAAACAAGCAGTCATCTTGATAATTTCAAGAGACACTGGAGCTACCAGGGTTTGAATCAAAAGCCAGCAAATGGCCAGAGAAGAAGAAAAGCGTCCAGGCCTCTTTGCTTTGGACCTCCTGAATTTCCTCTCCTTATAGTGTCACGTGTCCTGACCACGCATAACTTCTGCTTAGGATCGTGATTCCAAAGAATTGGAATATTTTGCCCAGTTTCTGAAATCAGAGTTTTTTTTTTTTACCACACCCTACATTTCAGTTAAAAATCTCAAACATTCATTAGCATCCCCAAAGGATGTGCTATTTTTAACTTTTAAGTCTGAAACTACTTTTACATCTTCCCAACACATTTTTCTTTTTAAATCGATTTTTCTCCCATTCATTCACACTTCATTCATCAGAATGCGGTCAGCTGGGCTAGAGAGACAAGAAGGAATCAAGTCATTGGATTGGTTTGTAAATAGTTGAAAATGTGCATTTGCCATTTGGTTGGGTGATTTATCCTTTAAGATGGAGCCTGAGCCTATAAAAAAATTGAAGTGGTATCTGAACATGGCAAAACGTGTTTGCTTTTCTTAGACAAATCTTTTAGTCTGTGCTGGGAAATGGCATCATTCCCCCCATTGGAAATTATGCTTCCCACACAACATACGCCACTCTGCCTTCCCTCACAGATTTCCCCAAGCAAAGTTCAAAATCCTGCCTGTGTTTGTAGTCAGTCCCCTGGTGAAGCCATTCATTTAGTCTTTCCATTTGAGCTCATCTGAGAACTCCTCCAAGATAGGATCCTCCTTGAAAGAGCATTTAATGATTAGCTCAAAATGTAGCCACCGAATTAGGTTTCTCAGAGCAAATTGTCAAGGGAAAAAGAAAGCCAAAACTTCCAAACGATGAAGAAGGAAGACAAAGAATGGGATGTTGTATTTAATAAAACTCAAAGGTGATATGTGTAAAACCACTGATATTATAGACAAACAGATCGCTTCCTGGTATGGTCATAGGGACTTACCAGATTTAGGAACGTCAAGTATTTCCACTGTCCTCCATTTAGAAAGATTTTGGATTTCCGATGGTCCCCTCCTTGCTGTGAGATGTAGTAATTGAGAAAAATATACCAGCTCCAAACAAGGAAGTGGTATATGCACGTACGAGTCTTCCTCATGGCCAGCTCTGACCACGGAGCTGTGAATGTCTCAGGTAGCTGTTCTCTGGTGTCCTTCTCCTTCTGTGGGTCACAGTTTGAGTCCTGTGGCATGCCAGAGAGCTGTAAAATACACCCCTCTGGGATTGGGAGTTCCAACAAGGCTGAATTTTGCTTCTCTCATAGGCTCCCTCCCTGATAAACTTGGGAGACAGGATTATTGCTGGCTTTCAGATCCTTTCCTTTAGATAACTACAAGTAATCCTCAGATTTGCATAAATTCTTAGGCAAGGAGGAACGCCAGAGCTGCACTTTGTACTGTTTGGGTGGGGTGGGGGTTAAATGGCTTTATTGTGAAACACCAATAAACTAATACTGTCCTGGCCATATTTTCTTTTCTTTCCTTGTCATTTGGACAGAACCAGAAAGTTGGGATAATACTTCTTGACAGATGAGGGAGGATCAGGTCGATGCAGAGAAGAGAGATTATGGGCATGTTTATGGCACAGAGGGAGAAGGAGGGAAGTAGAAAGGGAAAGGATGTTGAAATCTTGCTCCTGAGGTCTCTGGGACCCTATAAAACCTGCAACATACTTTGCTCTTCCAGGGAACAGCCCCAAGGTTTTTTTTTCTTCTTCTTTTTTTTTTTTTTTTTTTTTTAGTTTTATATCTATGTCCTAGAGAACCAAAGTTTACCCAGGGCTGCCCTAAATAATTTATTTGCATGGGTATTTTTGTGCTCTGAGAGCATGGCCAAAGAAGCACAGGAAGAGGTGTGTAGCCATGACCCCAACATACCTGAGTTTAGACATTGCCGGGAGAGAGTGAGGGTCTCTGCATTGCCTTAGAGAGGACGAGAATGTGCTTAGGCCGGGCAGAGTTGGCAGAACCGGGCAGTGCTCAGGCTCAACAGAAGGACCCTGAGAAAGTGCTAGAAGTGTGATACCTTGTGACATCACCACCTTGTTTCCCTGGGCAACTGACTCAGAGGGTTCTGAGCAAATCCTCAAGGGAAGGGCTCCCAATGCCGTTCCTAAGTCTGGAGTTGGTGCTGTTGGATGATTTAATCAGGGCTTGCAAGTACTGGGAGAAAGAACTCCAGGCTGCACATGGAGCGCAAAACAAAAACAGACCCACCTCCTAAGAGTCATCAGACCCCAGATATCAGAAAGGGTGGTAGATGGTGGCCGGAGGTAGGGAGAGCAAACCTGAGCCAGCAATAGAGGGTCTTCATTGTAAGTGCTGCCAAGGGAGAGGATGATCTGGCAAATGGTGACATCAAACTCTGTGCACACAACCCCATGGCCTGGGTTAAAATTGCAAATAACAGGGGCATCCCTGGCTCAGTCAGTAGAGCATGAGGGTCCAACTTCCTTCCACTCAGACTGTAACCTTGCACTTCATGAGTTTGAGCCCCACGTCTAGCTCGTTGTTGTCAGCACAGAGCCTGATTCAGATCCTCTGTCTGCCTCTCTCACTGCCCCTCACCTGCTCACACTCTCTCTCTCTCCAAAAAAAAAATAATAATAATTGCAAATAACAGAAGCAGT
This sequence comes from Crocuta crocuta, assembly GCF_008692635.1. Taxonomy (NCBI): domain Eukaryota; kingdom Metazoa; phylum Chordata; class Mammalia; order Carnivora; family Hyaenidae; genus Crocuta; species Crocuta crocuta. Next base: position 10,226,738 of record NW_027530974.1, read on the forward strand.
TAATGCTTTGCCAATACTTAACATGTGACAGGCCTTGTTCTGAGTGCTTCACACATGTTAGCTCATTTAACAGTCCAAGCACCACTATGAAGTAAGTACTATGATGAACCTCTCACTATTAGGAACCCCATCCTCAGCTGAGGAAATTGAAGCAAGGATGCTTGAAAAGTAGTAAGAGACAGAGCTGCATTCTGCACTCTAACCAGTGTGCCTGACCACAAAGAAACAGTGTTTGCTCTGCAGAACCTCAGACTTCCTTTGCAAATGTTTCTCCACTCCCTGCTGAAGCCCTTTTATTCCTGTCTCTCTCCCATGGGAAAGTTCTCAGGAAAGGATCAGATCAGTTTTGAAACTTGGTGCACATATAAGTTATTGTGCTGTGTCTCCTGGGGTGTTTTCACTGTGCCCGTGATCATGGATTTAGGGGACTTATCCCCTTATACAAAAATCTCAAGCAAAGATCTGCAGATGTGTGAGGATTTGAGGAAAAAAGAGGAAGACAAAGATGCAACTGTCTGGAATATGTATACCCAAAAGGGAGGGTGCCCTTTTAACACCAGGATTTTCCCCCCTGCATTAACCTCAGTGCCCATACATAAAGCCTTTCATAAATATTGATACAGTTATTTAAATTTGTTTGTAAGCTGTTCAATGTTTGGCACTGAATGATATATATGAGGACTTCTATATAGAAGATATATAACTTTTTAATTCAGCATAGTTTCTTATAAAATTTTCCACAAAAATGTTGTTGAAAGGAAAATCTACCTTGTGAACATGTTCACATAATAACTTGTACCTGTGGTTAAATAGCCAGATCAATTTTCATGAAGCACTTTGGCCATCCATCTCCTGCTCTGCGAACAGGTAGAGCTTTGGGGGAATAACAGCAGTGTTACCATTTAGCTACATGATATTATAAACTAATACATACTAAATCTGCTGTTACCCTGCCTTTCTCCATTTTCCAAGTATCTTGAGGCTTCACATCATATCCAGGAGAAGCAGTAGAGAATTGTTTCCTAACTGAATAGAAAACTGACAGAAATATGCATTTTTATAGGAAGTACTAAAAATATAAAATAAACATATTTTATCCTTTGCATTGAGCAGATAACTTGACCACTAAAAGCAACATTCTTTGAAACTCTCTACCCTCTGGGAGTTTGGAACACCAGTCTTCAGTGACACAAATACTTATTGAGCAACTGCTAATTGCCAGGTACTTACTAGGCTCTGTGGATACCCTGGGGAATTGGGGCGGGGGGGAATCCAATCCCTGACCTCATGGAGTCTTTATTCTAGTAGGGGGTGTGAACATTAAAGAATAATACAATTGAGTATTAATTTATAGTTATGGTAACTTCCATGGAGGATAATAGCACAGGACCTGGAGTGGCCTGAGGTCAGGGAAGCTGGCCCTAGGAAGCCACACATGAGCAGGGCTGTCCCCCTAGCACCTCCAAAATGCCCCGACTGTTCTACCCAGTCTTTTTTGTGAGCTCCTCTATCTTTGCCAGCTCCTTATGTGTTGGTGTTTCCCAGGGAGCTGCCCCAGCCCTCTGTCCATCTCCCTACACACTCACCCTGGTGATACTCCCCACCACAGATCATGGTGTCTGCCACTACTTTCCATGGTGTCTGCCACTACTTTCCAGTGGATAACCACAAGTTTTATATATGTATTCCCAGGCCTCTCCCTATCCTTGCAGAGTTTCAAATAGATCTTTCACTACATGTTGGCTATTTTCTGAATGAGTCAGATGCACCGAACAAACCTGACCTTCTGTCTCTATTCTCTGTCTTAGGTGGATGGCCCCATGGTCCACCTGGGAGTCTTCCTTGTCTCCTCTGTCTCCCTCATTTCCATATCCTGCCAAGTTCATCTCCCAAATCAAGCACAAGTCAGTCTTCGTCTTTCCATTCTGTCTACAGCTGCCCTAGTTCAAGTTTTCCCAATCTCTTTCCAGTACTGTGGTAACTGTCTTCTACCTAGTTTTCCTCTTATCCCCAACTTGGTATTCTCTCCAGCCTCATTTTGGTTTCACATTTCCTCCAACCACACTTGGCTATGTCATATGCCAGACTTTACTAGATACCATCGTCTAAAAAGTTCAGCTCAGCAATTTCCTTCTCTAGGAACCCTTCCCTGAACATCTCCTCAACCAGGCCATATTAAATGTCTCCCTCTAGTCTTCTTAATACCTTATGCCTCTCTGCAAATTTCATGATGATTATTAGTGTCTTAGTCCATTCAGGATTCTATAACAAAAATACCATAGACTTGGTAGCTTATAAACAGCAAAAACTTATTTCCCCCAGTTCTGGAATCTGGAAAGTGCAAGGTCAAGGTGCCGGGAGATGCAGTATCTCATGAGAGCTTCCAGGTTCATAGACAGTCACCTTCTTGCTACATCTTCACATGTGGGATGGGGTGAGGGATCCCTGTGGGGACTCCTATGTAAAGGGAATAATCTCATTCATGAGGGCTCCGCTCTAAAGGTTTAATCACCTCCGTAGGGTCTCACCTCCTAATACCATCACCTTGAAAGTTAATATTTCAACATAAAAATGTTGGAGAAGCAAAACACTTACTCCATAGCAATTATAAATGAATCTCTTTAACAAACTGTTATCTCCCTGGGTTCAAAGATGGTGTTTTTGGATTCTTAGAGCTCAGCATAGTGCTGGACACACAGTAAAAACTTAAGAAATAGTTGTCAAATACATGAATATATATATATCCAGGCATAGGTGTCTAATGAGCCTTACTGTAAAGCCGGCTCATTCATTAAAAACTTACTATGTTCAAAGTGTTCAGCTGCTTGGTTCTGTGGAGAAGCTGGAACACTAAGATGAGTAAGATATAGCCCAGGTCCTGGAGGAACTCACATTCAAGTGACAGAGACAGATATCTAAACAAAAAAAATTTAGCATGATGTGATAAGTACCATAATAGAGGTACGCATAACCCACTAATGGAACCTAAATTATCCTGCACATTTCCTGTCATTCCAAATATACAGAAGATTGAGCTCAAGATAAATGCACTGACTGAATCATGGGAAAACTCCAGATATCATGTAGGAGAAGATAAGGATTAAAGCGATCTCACTGAGCAAAGTAGCCATGGCTACCAGGATGGATAATGGTGTTGCCTTGTAGAGATTATAACCCATTCCTAGGCCAGTCATAAAATGATGAGGTCCAAAAAGCAGGGGCTCAAGCTGGGCTTGAGTCTACAGTGTGACCTTGGGCTGGTGGCTATCAGCCTCACTGGGGTGTTAGTTACCTCGAGGGTGAAATGGGACTTGCAGTACCTAGAGTGGTGATTGTCTTGCTTCCGAAAATCAGGACACACACTGAGCTAAAAGAGTAATTGATCAAGGCTGGGCCCTGAAGACACTGGAGGGAAGCCCCAAGGCCTCACAGATACACACCTACTCATTCCATGAAGCCAACTAGAGCCCCACGGTGCTGGAAGACGCTCCACTGTGTTGGTTACAGGTAGCACAGTGGTGAGAAGGAAATGGGATGGCAGAGCTCAGCATTCTTGAGGTCACAGTGAAAAGGTTGACAAGTATGGTTTCATTCTGGCACAAGAGAGAGGCCCCTCCAGCTGCAAGTGCTAAACAAACAAAATACGAACAACTCACAGTCATGTTAAGCTTCAAGGTCAGTAGAACTTGTCTGCATTCCCCTTGCCTCTTAACTTTGCTCAGAGCCAGTTTGAGATGGCTCATTCCCTTGAAAGCTGATATGCCTCCACACATCTTGTAGCCTCCCTTAACTTTGCCCGCTCTTCAGTAAATAGTCCCATCCTTAAATCCCCATCTGAGCAGGCTACCTTTTCTTGCTGGAACTCCCACCCGATGGAGCCAGGGGTTGTCTGGTACACCTCTGGGACCTCAGAACTATTCACGCTTGTAAGTAAATCCCAGATGCTAATAAAGATTTGTTTGCAAGGATCAGTTCTGGTCTTGTGGTATTCTTAATATCTACCTATGGGGTCTTGAGCTCGTGGTTTTCCCAATTATCACCACCCCTGTCACCTAGAGCTGTTTGTGTTTTCCTAAAACCCCTGCTGCCTTTGACTCGGTATCACTTCGCTGACGTCTAAAGGACTCTCCCCAGTAAAAGGGAAGCGATTCTGGAAATAAGTAGATAACAGATGCGCGATGTCCAGTTGGAGCCAGGTAGCGGGGAAGTAGGCTCTGATTTTCGGTGCATTTTGCATCCCTAGGAGCCTTTGTCTGCTTGCTGTACACGCAGCTAAGAACTGAGTTCGAATGAAGCATTTTACCCATTGGGTTATTTATACCACATCTCAGAACATTTGTTTTTCTTAGAGGTCACTGTAACTACTCTGCTTTTTAAAAACTAGAACGTTCATTGAAGACCCCTTCTGAAGTCTCTTTGGTGAGAACATGTGTGTTTCCAGCTACCAAACAAAGTCAACTCTGAAAGGCAGAGGAGTCTTATCTTTTTTTTTTTTTTTTTTTTTTACGTTGTAAGAAAGTGGTCCCATTTCNTCTTCAGACTCACCTTACTCTTTGGCCCCCAGGTTTGTTTTCATAGCAGAATGCAGTGCTTTGTGCTGATCTTCTCAGACTCACTCAAAGGAGCAAAGTTCTCTGTTGGCAGTTTTGAAGATGCATTTTCAATCCAGAGCCAAAGAACTCTTCCTGTTTACAAGCAAGAAACTGACACATTTGTTTTAAAAGTTCAGAACAGGAAAGAACCTTTTGAGGTCAGTTAATTCAACCTGTTCATCTTTCAGATGAGAAAATTAAAGCTCAGAGAGGTGAAAGGATTTACCCCAAATCACAGAGCTGCTAATAGGGGAGCAGGTACTAGAATACAAGTCTTTCAATCAAGCCAGTGAGCTCTCACTGTCTTTTGAATTGTTTTGTTCTGCACCCAAGTTCTAGAAATTTCAGGCGAATTTTTCTTGCTTGAGTTAGTTTGTGTGTCACTTGATTATATGAGGTCTGATGAAGTTATTAAAGAAAAACTAACTACATAGAAATGCCTTTTTCAGAGGCGCCTGGGTGGCTCAGGTCATGATCTCACAGTCATGAGACTGAGCCTCACATTGGGCTCCATGCTGGGCGTGGAACCTGCTTAAGGCTCCCTCTCTCCCTCTCTTTCTGCCCTTTCCCCATCTCTTCAAAAAATAAATAAATAAATAAATAAACAAACAAATAGGTAAGTAAGTAAAATCTTAGAAAGAATTTTTCTTTCTAAAGGAGGGAGGGAGGGAGGGAGGAAGGAAGAAAGGAAGGAAGGAAGGAAGGAAGAGAGGGAGGGAGGAAAGGAAGAAATGCCTTTTTCAGACTCGGTGTCAGAGTTGATGTATTTTGCAAACACCATGTTAATCAGACTTCTCATAAGAAAACTCAGATACTTCCAACAGATTTTTACATCCTAAATTAATTAACATACTTAAGAAACATATTCAGTGCTGACCACCGGCACATTCTAATTTCAATCTTTTAAAATTCTCATGTGAATTTATGCTTTCCTGGGAAATTCACTGTAAGGGGACCCTCGGTTAAGCTCTGGTTATCTTGTTTGGAAGTCTATAGAGAAATACGTATAAGTCATGTACAGTCATATACATAACCAGCACTGTGATTTGCTGATCTTCTATTTAATAATTATATGATTTGCTGAAAGGGGGTGTTAACATCCCTAATAATAATTATGGATCTGTGTACTTTTCTTTTCAGGTCTATCAGATTTTGCTGTTATGTATCTGATACTCTTGTTTGGGACGTACATCCTTAGGAATGCTATGTCTTCCTGGTGTTTAGGAATTATCATTATGTAATGTCTTTCTTTGTTTCTAATACTATTTTTTGCTCTTATAAGGTCTACCTTATCTGATATTAATATTACTGCTCCTTGTTTTTTAATTTAATGCTTACGTGGTATATATTTTTGGTCCTTGTACTGACGAGCTACCAATTTTGTTGAAATTAAAGTGAATTTTGTAAAAGTTTTTATTTATTTAAATTATCTCTACACTCATCACAGGGCTCCAGTTCATGACCCTGAGATTAAGAGCCACACACCCCTCAACGGAGCAGGCCAGGCACCCCTAAAGTGAGTTTCTTGTAAATAGTATAGATGGGTTGTGGCTGGGGGTTTTTGTTTGTTTGTTTGTTTGTTTGTTTAAGCTCACTGTGCCAACCTCTGCTTTTTAATTGGTATATTTAGACCATTTACATTTAGGGTAGTTGTCTATCATTAAATTATTTGTTACTTTTTGTGTCCTCTATTTCTTGCACCTCTGTTCCTCCTTTCTTGCCTTCCGGTGTATTATTGTGTATGTTTTTAGTATTCTATCTTGATTGAATTATAGTGGTTTTGAGTGTATCTGTTTGTATAGTTTTCTTAATGGTTGCTCTTGGTATGATAATATACATACATGACTTATTAGAGTCTATTGTCATTAACATTTCAAATGACGTGTGGACTCTTTGCTTCCATTTTAGTTCCTTTACTTTTCCTGCTTTTAAATATCACACTCTTGAACATCAGATGGTGTTGTAACTTTTGTTCTACTCCTTAAATATGATTTACAAAGCTCATGAGAAGAGTTAGTCTACTGTCTGTACCATACTTTTGCTCTTCACATTGCTCTTTCATCCTTTCCAATGCTTCAAGTTTCCCTCCTTTATCATCATCTTTCAGTTAGAATTACCATAGGCCCTTGAACAATGCTGAGGCCCCACGCATCTGCATATAGCTTTCACCTCTTCAATAACTTAGCTGCTAATAACCTACTGTTGACTGGAAGCCTTACCAATAACATAACTGCCAATTAACAAGTATTATGTATATGTTATATATTGTGCTCTTATAATAAAGCAGGCTAGAGGGGGAAATATTATTAAGAAAATCATAAGGAAGAGAACATACATTTATAGTACTGTTCATATATTTATTGAAAAAAAAATCCATGTATAGATAGGCTGGGCCAGTGAAAGACAGCAGCAGCGGTGGGCCTGGGCCCAGGATGAGGATGTTCCTCTCCTGTTGGCTCCAGCTCAGCAGTATCAGATGTTGGTTGGACCCACAGGTGGCCGTAGTAGTGCAGAGGTATAGAACAGTTGCCATATCTGCCTACAAGTATACCACCAGCCCATAGCTGTGGCCATTTGTGAGTGCTCAAGTTTCCAGGAGGCCACAGAGCCAGGCAGGGCACCACATGGGGAAGGGCCCATGCCCAGCCCAGGTGGGGCCTGAAGCTCCAAGCTTCCCCTGACCAGCTTCCCCAAGCTAGTGCATGGAAGATAAGGGGCAGAAGAATCAGGGACTCCCTACCTACTGTGGTCCATGCCCTCTGAGCTATTCCTCTGCTCAGCTTAGCCTCCCTCTTGCCAGCCCTGAGCACCCCACTCACCCACCCTGTTGGCACACAGGGAAAAGTGTAGCTCTGGACCTGGAGCCCCCAGGGGCTGCTGACAGCCTTGGTCAGCCTCCCTGTGCACTCAGGGGCCGGCAGACAGGGCCTCAGCACCAGTCACCTTTGATCTGGCCCTGTGGAGACTCAGGTGCGCAGTTGCAAATTAACATTCTGTGGCTTTTGCTGTCAACTCTTAAAAAAAAATCTACATATAAGTGAACCTGGGCAGCTCAAACTGGTGTTTTCAAGGGTCAGCTATATTTCCTTTAGCCATTTTGTAAAGGCAAGACTGCTAGCAATAAAAGTCTTTTGTTTTCCTTCATCTGAGTTTTCTTGATCTGAGAAGGTCTTTATTCCCCTTTCATTCCTGAAGACTTTTGTAAGATGTAGAATTTACCATTGACAGGTTTTATTTTTCTTTCTTGAAAAATGTGTGGGACATCTGGGTGGCCCAGTTAGTTAAGCATCTGAATCTGGCTCAGATCATGATCTCATGGTTTGTGGGTTCAAGACCCGCATCGGGCTCTGTGCTGACAGCTCAGAGCCTGGATCCTGCTTCAGATTCTGTGTCTCCCTCTCTCTCTGCCCCTCCCCCACTTGTGTGCTCACTCTCTCTTCCTCAAAAATAAATAAATAAACATTTTAAATACATTTTAAAAAATAAAAAATCTATTAAAAAAAGGAAGAAAAATGTGCAACTTCCTCTGGCCTTTATGGTTTCAGATTAAAAAATATGTTTTATTTGAATTTGTGTTCCTTTATCATTGCTTCTCTACAGTTGCTCTATTGCTTTAATTACCTCGTCTTTAGTTTTTAGACATTTAATTATGATATGTTGTGGCATGGATTTCTTTGAGCTTATCATATTTAGAGAACTGTTCAATTTCTTAAGTCTGTAGATTTATGTTTTACATCAAAGTTGAGAAATTTTCAGCCATTATTCTCTTTAAATACTCTTTCATTCCAACTCATTTTCTACTCTCCTTCTGGGACTCTGGTAATATGAATTTTGGAATTTTTGTTATTATCCCACAATTCCTTGAGGCTCTGTTTATATTTTTCCAGGCCATTTCCTGTTTTTCATATTGAGTAAATTATATTAATTGGTCCTAAGTTTCATCAATTTTATTTTCTATTACCTCTGCCCTATTATTGAGCCCAGCCAGTTAGGTGTTTGTTTGCTTTCTTGTTTCTGTTATTGTATCTTTTGGTTCTATAATTTCAACTTGGTTCTTTTCAATAACTTCTACTTCTTTGTCAATAGTTTTGATTTATCATTTGTTCTGGGAGAATTTGTAATTGTTCCTTAAACCATTTTTATAACAACTCCTTAAAATCTTTGTCAGATAATTCCAATATCTGTGTCTCTCTTGGTGTCAGCTGATTACCTTTTTTCATTCAAGCTGTAATTTTCCTGATTCTTGGTGTGGCCAGTGATCTTCATTTAATCTTAGACATTTTGATTATTATCTTAAAAGTCTCTTGAGTCTTATTTAAGTCTTTTATTTTAGCAATCAGTCATCCTGTTTAGGTTTGGCACTCAGGGCGTAGCTTGACTTTTGTAGGCTGTGGTTCCAATGATAATTTCTTGAAACATCATAACACTACTTTGATGTACTTTGTTTATCTGATGCCACTGGAGCTCGATCCTAGTAGGACAACCCAAAATATCTCCAGACATTTTGAAAAGTCCCCTAGAGAGAATTACACCCCCAGTTGAGGAGCACTGCTTGGCAGAAGTCAGAAGACTTCAATGTCCCCAATGAGACCAGCCATGATTGTGTGGAGGGAGGGGTTTCTCCCAAACCCTTATGGGAGAACTTCAGGATCCCAGTCTGTGTTTGTGTGTGCCAATTCCTCCTGCCTGGGACAAGGAAAAGGCTTTATTTGCCTCTTACCACATCTGCTCAAACCTGTACTCAAGGAGGATATTGGCAACGCCTCCTATAATGAAACAGGATTTGATTTCCTGTATAACCCAGCTCAAAGGCTAATCTAGCCTGAGACAAACAAGTGGTCTTTATTATGGAATTAGAGCTATGAAGTTTCAAGGTGAAATCCTCTTACCATTACATATATACGCATGCATACTTATATTTTCTGCTTCAAGACATGCTGCCAAAGATCGTTATCAGATATATGCTTTTTGCTTGTTAGTTGGTTTTCTTCTTATTTCTACATCGCTGAAATGACATTACATGACCTTTTGAAAGTTTTTGCTTTTCTGCCTGGAAACATGGGGCAGTGTTTCATAAAAGTGAGGAAAATGTTGCTGTGCTTTTAAAAATCCCCTTAACTTAAAAAAGAACCTGCCAGATTGTTTATTGCAGAGTTGACTCATTTGGCCAAAAAGAGTTGTTTGGGCTCATCATTTGGCTGCCCTCTGAACAGAAATGCCATCCTCAAACTCTGAAAATTACATGAAACTTCACGGAATTCTATTTACCAAATAGCTGAAATTTAAGGTCAAATCTGTTGGCCTCTTTGGCATTTTCTCCCTGCCAAGCACATAGAAATTATTACATACTAATCATTTAGCTGGAATTGCTTCACATTATCTGGTTGGTGGAGGTGTGTCTATGACTACTGGGTAATTTTCACCGTTCTCCACCAGAATGTTCATGACATTTGGGGCTACTTAAAGTGAATCCAGGATTTATTGGTGTCCAAAATCAAGCACACACCAGTACAGAATAAAGTCAGCCTTTCTGTGTTATCGTCAACAAAGGTAGATTTCTTTGAAATGTGGCCTGCTCAGGATAAGAATGTTTTATAGATTGTCAGCTCCTAGAGACAGAGGTACAGCTGGTCTTCAGCTGATTGGAGAAAATGTCTCCTTCTGACTCTGTACTTTGGTACCAATCCTTTGTATGTTTGTCTTCAAAGAGGTCAAAACTTTTGTTCTACTTGTTCCCCTTCTCTGTCCACCTTCTAAGAGTCAGAGGATATCCTGTTACAAGGATTTGGAGAAGTCCTAATAGAAAATAAATGAAGCATAGCCATTTGTCTTCAAGGCTCTCCTCAAACCATGAAGACTCCATGCCAATAATCTTACTTGAGGTGCAATAGGCTGACTTTTTCCCCATTTTGGGGAACAGTGGTTATATCGCTGAAGGCCAAATGACATCCTCCCCCACCTAGTAGTAGTGTAGAAAGAGTTTTTATATAGTTTTTTTTTGGCTTTTTGGTGGGATTAGTGTGAGGATCTCTGGTTCCATCAACCTGGCTGTAACTCTGAAGACTGGCCCAGGAGCTCAGAGAGAACATGCTGGGTCTAGAAGCCCTGGGATCAAGGGCCAAGTAGCAAAATCCAGCCCTCAGTCCTGGCGCTGCTCTTGGTCTGCTACTCTCTGCCATCAGTGACATCATTGTGGGGACATTATGAGAAAGAGGGTGACAGAGGAAATGTCTGCAAGCTGCTGGGTGATTTCAAAGGCTCTCAAATTGCTCTCTGTTATTTTGGTGAGGCTTCCAGCCTGCAGTTAAATGTTGGCTTCTAAAGAAGTGTTGCCTCCAAAGCCAAGCAAGGCAAAATATTTTCACACAACGGCCAGGAGCATGAGCTCCAAAGTCAGTGTGCCCTCGTCAAATCCCAGTCTCCTTTCTTCCCACCTGTATGTCTGTGAGCAAGTTAACGAAACTTTCTGTGTCTCAGTTTCTGCAGCTGTAAAGTGGGGATTATAATAGTGCACAAGTCGTAGTGTTTCCATGCAGGTTGAATGGAATAGTACATGTGAAGGGCTAAGGGTAGAGCTTATAAGATGGTACATACTCAATAAGCATGAGGTCTTATCATACAGAGTACTTGGAAGATGTCTGTCCTCACAGCCACCACCTCAGAAAGCCCATCTGGACCACAAGTACCTAACCACCAGGAAGTATGTTTGCAGTCGCAACTTTTGCTGTGTATCTTTGGTGAATGGCATGGTATCAATAGGCTCTCTGTTACAAGCAGCCTGAATTCTTTCCAAAACACATTGATGGGAACAATTTCAAAATGCATTTCAGAGTTGTCTTAAGGGCAACATTGGCTTTTAAACTGAAGACAAGTTGCTGCCCTTGACCTGGGGCTTTCCATTCAGACTATAATGACCCATAACTTCCCAATGCCCCTGCTAAGTTTGCTACGAATTGTAAAGAGCAACTGAAATTGACCTAATGTCCAACGTTTGAAAATTATCACTACCTCTCCCTTGAGAGAGAAACAGAAAGACAGACAGACAGAGAGACAGAGACAGAGAGTATGCAGATTCAGGTGGGCAAGGAAGGGTAGGAGGAAAAGCCATCACTCAGCTGCTGTCTTTGATTTAATCAAGGGGGTGGCTAAGTGACAATCAGAATGTTTTCTGGTAGCAGAGAGAAATATGGAAACAATTCTAATATGCCTGACTGTTGACCAAGTTTTGAAGCTTGAAAAAACTGTTTTTGAAAGCATAGCCCAAATATTGTCTAGATAGAAGTATTTTCTTCTAAGGAAATCAGATGGTAGGAGTGACTGTTATGCAATGATGAAGGTAAATGCACATGACCCTAATGGACCACAGAGAGGCCTGCAGAGAATCCTGGGAATTCTCTGTGTTTGTGAGGTAGAGAAGTGGCCCTCAGCACCTCAGAGGTCACAGACAGGGAAAAAAAGGAAGAGGATGCTTGCCCCCTGCCCCAGTTTCTCTGCCCTTCTACCCCTTTTCCCAGATCAGCAGGGAGACACTGGAAAGCTGATCATTCACCAGCCCGAAAGAAAATGGTGTCCCATATCCATGCCCAGAGTTCCCGAAACGGTGCACTGTGAGCTCCCTCGGTGAGCTTCTACTGAGCAGACCACAACAGAATGTTCCAACCTTCAATCCTGGATAAGTGCTATGGACTAACTGTCAAAGTTCACATATTGAAACCCAATACCCCAGGTGATGGTATTTGGAGATGGGGGCCTATGGAAGGTAATTAGGTCATAAGGGTGGACACCTCATGATGAAATTGGAGCTCTAATAAGAAAAGGCTGGAGAGAGTTTGTTTCCTTTCTCTGCTTTCTTTCATGTGAAGAGATAATAAGAATATAGCCTTCCGCAAACTAGAAAGTGAGCTCTCACCAGTCACTGGATCTGTTGGTACTTTAATCTTGAACTTCCAGCTCCAGAACTGTGAGAAATAGAGGTCTGTTGGTTGAGCCACTGGTATTGTTGTTATAGCAGTCTGAACTAAGACAATGGGTGTACCCATTCCATCTTCCCTCCATTTCTTTAGGTGGAAGAGCTTGCTGACAATGTGAGACAAGAAGATGGTGGATCCATTTGGCCTGGTGTGGAATGAGCCTGGATGGAGGTTAGAACTAAGAGCTCCCTCAGCTGCCTAAGGAAAGAAGAAAGATAAGGAAGGAAATGGAACTTATACTTTGGAATGGAAATTATCATTGCTAAACTTTGGCCATTTACAATTATTGTAATGTATGGTTTTCATTAATTTCTTAAAACAAATATATCATCCATATAAATTATAAGTGCTAATGCTTATTAAGCACATCAATGGCCCAGGCACATACAAAACACTTCATGCATATTCTGTCATTTTTCTTTCCTACAGACCTCTAAAGCAAGTATTTTTGTGCCATTTTACAATTCAAGAAGCCACATCTAAGAATATAGGTGGTTAAACAATGTGTCCAAGGACATGATAACAAATTGCAGAACTGGGACTTGAAGTCATTGCTATCTGACTTAGAGACCTACTGTCATCTGGAGACTCCAAGAACTTTCTTTGCAACTATTCCATAAATGTAATATCATCCCAAATTAAAAAGTTATTTCAAAAAAATTAAAAGCATTATCTAAATTGCCCTACTATTCTATCTTTCCAAATATCTTATAAAAGTTTTATTTTGTTTATATGCTAAATTTCCCAGAAATTTTGAAAAATAATGTGTTGTATTTTCACCTGGGGATCCTTCTAGCATTTATATTCCCAAAGTATTTTGTACTTCTTCATGTAAAGCACTTAGAAGAGAGAGTTTGTCACTTGTCAATGGGAGAAGATATTTGCAAATGACATATCTGATATATGGTGATTATCCAAAATCTATAAAGAACTTATCAAATTCAACACCCAAAAATGAATAACCCAGTTGAGAAATGAGCGGAAGACATGAATAGACACTTTTCCAAAGAAGACATCCAGATGGCCAATAGATACAAGAAAAGATGCTCAACATCACTCGTCATCAGGGAAATACAAATCAAAAACCATGATGAGATACCACCTCACATCTGTCAGAATGGCCGAAGTTAACAACAAAAGAAACAATAGGTGTTGGTGAGGGTGTGGAAAAGGGGAGCCTTTTTGCACTGTTGGTGGAAATGCAAACTGGTATAGCCACTCTGGAGAACAGTATGGAGGTTCCTCAAACAACAACAACAACAACAAACCCCCCCAAAACAACAAAAAACAACATTTAAGACCTAAAAATTGAATCACCATACAATCTAGCAATTATACTACTAGGTATTTACCCAAAGATATAAAAAATACAGTTTCAAAGGGGCATACGCACCCTAATGTTTATAGCAGCGTAATCAACAATAGCCAAACTATGGATAAAGCCCAAATATCCGTCAGCTGATGAATGGCTAAAAAAAGATGTGGTATAGATACACAATGTAATATTACTCAGCCATCAAAAAAGAGTGAAATCTTGCCATTTGCAATGACGTGGATGGAGCTAGAATGTATTATGCTAAGAAATAAGTCACTCAGAAAAAAGCAAATACCATATGATTTCATTCATATGTGTAACTTAAGAAACAAAACAGATGAACAAATGGGAAGAGGGAGAAAGAGGAGAGAGGGACACAAACCATAAGAGACTCTTCACAACAGAGAACAAACTGAGGGTTGATGGAGGGAGGTGGGTGGGGGATGGGCTAGATGGGGGATGGGTACTAAGGAGAGCACTTGTGATGGGTACTGGGTGTTGTATGTAAGTAATGAATCACTGACTTCTACTCCTGAAACTAATATTGCACTGTATGTTAACTGTATAGGATTTTCTTTCCCTCTTTCTCTGCCCCTCCCTCACTTGTGCCTCCCCCCAAAATACACTTAAAATTTTTTGAAAAAGAGAATCAGTGAACACATTAAATTCCCACACTAGACTGTGAAGGACTACAGAGGAGAGACCATAGCAGGTGCTCACTAACATTTTCTAAAACAAACAAATCCCTTTGCTCACAATTAGATTCTTCAGCAATGAATCATCAAATCGACAGGCAGTTTGCTTTTTGTTTCTGTTTCTGTTTCTAACTTGTCTTTGCCCTGTGGGAAGAGGTATGTTGCCAAAGGGCCATCTTCTCCACGACTCTTGGCGACCTTTGTAAGAGGAGAGGTCCCGTTACCCCCACCATCTGATCCTTGGTGTGGGGATGTGATTGATGTAAAGCCACTCATTCTGAGGGTAATTTTCCTCCCGAATGTCCTCCCTCGGCTCTAACTCAGATCCAGCTGTTGTCTCTGCTGTGCTGTGTGCATCAAGGGAAAATCTACAAATGGGAGCAAAATTAGTGAGACCTTATGCCTTTGGACACAATTCTTGCTGTCATGTTCAATGTTTCTTATGCCATGTCCCCATTTCCACTCAATGCCAACAGTGTTTATAAATTCGTGGGATCTAGGAAGAGCGAGGGCAGAGCTCCAGAAGCCTGACGCGTCAGGAAATGTGGACTCTGGAAACAAAAGTGTTCACTGGGACTTTGCTGACCCAGCAGACTCTGCGCGTTCCCCGAGATGGCAGGCGCGTCACATGTTTGCTCAACCAACTGGTGAGACTAGGGCACTGTTTTAAAAGATGTCAGTTCTAGGTAATTGCAGGAAATATCCTCTAGCTCAGCACTATTCAGCAGAACTTTCTGCAATGACAGGGATTTATATATCTGTGTTGTCTAATAAGGTACAGTGGGAATAGACAGTCACCAACGCGACCACAGAATTGGGTAAAACCACCTCCCAGCTTTATTCCAGGGTGACCACCCTCAGAAGCGTGACCTTGGTCAGAGGATGGGGAAATGGGAGTGCGGTTATGGGTGGCGGTGTAGATGTGCACAGACGTGAACACCAGGATTTTATAGATGAAGCTAAACACTTAGAATTGCCTTTCCTTTTTCTCTCTCTCGCCTGGAATATGTTTATTTTCCATAAACTATACAATCCTTTAGAAATTACACCTTTTTAATCTTATGCCTCCAAAGAGTTATTTTTGAATTCTTGCCTCAGTAACAACAGCGCTATTTTCCCCCCTGAAAAAGCAATTGTTTAAATTGGATGTCTTGGTTCATGGTTAACAATGAGACTTAGGTCAGGTATAAATCTTGGTCCCCAGGTAAAATTGTGACTGGGGCCTCAAAAAGCCCACAAGCATCATATGACCTCCGACATATGACATGTTGCTATTCATCACAGATATATAATTGGGAGGGCAAAGGAAGGTGGATAATTTACTTCCAAAAACCTCTTAAGCTCCAGCAAATAGACTCTAAATAGGTGAGCCTGCTTTTCAAATCCTAAACACATCTGGAGCTGCCTGTATCCCAGCATGAAAGCAGGGCACTATTCTGAAAGGAGGAGCCTAATTCTACTCATTGGATAAGAAGAATGAGAGGTCCTGTCGAAATAGAAACAAAACATTATTTCAAATACAGGTTCTTCATAAAGTGCTATTGCGATTTTTAACCCCTTCACCATTTTCTTTGTTTTGAGGCATGACTGGGAAAAATCAATAATTAGTCAGAAATTTGAATTTCTTTCTTCATTGCTTATAGGAATGAATTTGTCAAGCCATAGAGTTTACGAGTACAAGCCATATAGTTTACAAGCCATAGAGTTTACGAGTACAAGCATGTTTGTACTAACCAGATTTTGTATCTCTAATCCGATGTGTTCAGTTGTGCCCTGTGATTGCTTTGAAATGCCATCCGTAGTCTGTGTTGTTTCAGAGCAAGGAGGGTGTCTTTTTTTTTTTCATAGAAGACATATCCTCAAGCATAAATCTGTTATATCTTGCTCATAGAAATCTTGTCGGTCCTGAGAGAAAAATATTCTGGAGATCATTCTGGATCAGATCCATGGGTTTTCTGAGCCCAGATCCCTCGGATTTGCTAGTTTGGCTCAATAGCGAAATCTAAGGCAAAGGTTCCCCTACACAGCAAGGCCACACCACAGTGTAGAGGGTTTACATCAGCACCTCCTTGTACTGCTTTCCTTCCAGGAATACCATGGCTCTCCATCAGACCTCCTCCTCCCTCTCTTGCATGCCTTCAGGGAGGCTTTCGGTCTTCCAAAGGCCCATCCACTAATTTCCTCTCTGGTAAACAGAGTCTAAAGATAACCTGTGCTTGTCTGAGTGGTACAACACAGTGGTCAGTGATTTCCCCATCAGCTGGCTGTGTGTGCGTGCGCGTGCGAGTGTGTGTGTGTGTGTGTGTGTGTTGGGGATGTGATGAGGGGTAGGGGAGGAACACCTTTTCCTTCTATCGTGTCACTCCCAGCTGGAAGTTTTACCACCAAAAACTAGACACCACACAGTATAAATATCTGGGACTCTGCGAAACAAAGCAGGCCAGGCTATAATAGACTCTCTTCTTCCTTTATTCTTTCTCGGGACACAGGGAAAACTTTTCCTGATTGTAAAGAAGACAATAAACGAGAGGCGAACTCCTAGGTTTTGAAAGGAACAAGGATGGAGGAAAGGGGGCACTTCCTCGGCTTCAGGACATGAGGTGTTCCGGGGATGATTCCATGCACTGTATGCATGGGAACATACAGTGTGGATAGGTGAGTTGGGCCCAGCCCAGCCCAGCGTGGGTGCACACACCAGAGCAGCAAGTGGAAGCACAAACATGGGCTGGCTCTTAATCTGTGTCTCGTTGGACTCATGGGGTCTGGCTGTTCCAAAAAAAAAAAAAAAAAATGGGTCACTCTGTAGCTGAGTCTGCAGCACTACGTGTACTTTGCCAGGCGCCTTCTGGCAGCATCAGCGGCGCCATATTGATTGGCTAACCTGTGAGTGACTTCAATGGTTTAAAGTTCAGCAAAGTTTTGGCTAGATTGGGTAAGTCATCGGAGGAGGGTTTGGAGGTGAGGAAGGCCTTTCACCATTTTGGAAAACACAGCCTGCTGACGCCTGCCTCCTCTCTAGTTTCTGCTTGCAGGTTGTGGGGGCCCAAACGATCCTGGTCAGTGCCTAAGGGAGCCGGAGAACACCATTCACCCTACAGGAGTTTGGTAATAAATACTCAGTTGAGTAATGTTTGAGAGCAAAAGGAAACAAGATGTTCTATACTACGTTTAAGTTGAGGAAAACTCCAAGTCCAGGAATCAAAGACGTTCCACTTTTGGGTCTCCATTTCTGCAGCTCGCAGGAACTTCTGCCATTACCCCTTCTTCCTCTCTGCCAAAGCGGTAAACACCATTAAACCTCTTCGTGTGACTGCACACCAGAACCGTGACTGAGCAAATATCTGGCAACGGGTTGTTGGCACACAGAATAAATGTTCAGAAACCCAAGATGCATGCAGCTCTACAAATCTCCGTCGCTTCCCGGCCACTGCAGGGGACCCTCTCTGTAAGTGTTCATCCGCACACAGCAAGAACCCTCTGATGTCAACTCCAACGTAGGGCAACTCACCCAGGGCTACTGGAGTCTCGCGAGAAGGGAGATGTAAAGCGGGAGACCAAAGATCACTTCTGCGCACAGGGGATTTCCAGGCCCAGAGTACCGCCCTCACGCGACCAGCTGTCTAGACCGTCAGAAATGTTAAGTCGGAATGGGCAATCTAATGGCCCCTTTGACCAGGCCACACAGTTAATTGTTCCCTCCCAGCCAGCTGTCAGACGAGGAGGACAGTCACCTGCAAGCTATTTTTTCTTAAGATTGGGCCTCAGATTTGTGTTTTTTGGCACAACGGCTCTCTTCCCGAATCAGGTCATCGCTACTGGAGACGATGGAAAGCTGAAATCTCCCTTGAGGGTGGGTGGTAACTGATTTTGCTGACTGAAAAGTAAAATAAGAAAGGTGTCTCTGGTTTGGAGAGCCTCTGAGGCCGTGAGGCTGAGAGAATGCTATGAAAGGTGAGCCGGCTGCATACCTGACAGATGAACGGTGAAGGCCATCGTTGCCAGGAAGTAGAGTGGGTGTGGTCTATGGCAAAAGCTACGTTTTTCTTCTTTCTTTTTCTTTATCTTTTTTTTTTTTTTGTGCGTGGGAGTTCAGAGGCAACTCCCTCCAGGGCTGGCATCACCCACCTGGAGTAAAATGTGCAGGAAAAGGGTGACAGAGAGAGCGTGTGCAAGTGTATGGGGTGAGGGTGTGCAAATACAGTACAACAGGTTTCTATCAATGAAGCAAAGAACTGATTTTCCTTTAAAAAATTGCTTAATCAAAGTATAGTCGCACAGTAAACCACACATATTTAATGTGTACAATCTGATGAGTTTGAACATACGCAAGCACTTGCTACCATTAGCCTTCCTAAAGTTTTTTTGTGTCTCGTAGGCTTTTTTTGTTGTTGTTGTATTGTGGTAAAAACACTTATTGTGGGATCTACTCTTTTAACAATTTAAAAAAATTTTTTTTAATGTTTATTTTTGAGAGAGGGAGAGAGGTGGGGAGGGACAGGGAGAGAGGGAGACACAGAATCGAAAGCAGGCTTCAGGCTCGGAGCTGTCAGCACAGCTGCAGGGCTCGAACCCATGAACCAGTAGATCATGACCTGAACCCACGAACCCCGAGATCATGACCTGAGCTGAAGTTGGACGCTTAACCAACTGAGCCATCCAGGCGCCTCACCCTTTTAACAAATTTTAAAGAGCACAATATCGTATTGTTAACTGTTAACTGTCGGCACTGCGCAATACAGCAGATCTCTGGGACTTACTCAGTTAGCAAAACTGAAACCTTATACCCACTGAACATCAGCCCCCTGTGTGGAACTGACTTTTCTTTGAACTTCTATATTACAAGAAGTCCTAAGAGCTTTGGGATCTTCTTCCATGAAGCAACATGATTACACAGTGGTTTTCAAACATTTTTTAAAGCACTGGAAGCCTCTCTTTTTTCAAGTCGTACACCTGAGCCCCAAGTTATAAACAAGATGAAAGCAGAGTTGTTTTCTTAGGAGTGAGAGCTGGCCCTGGGACCCAATCCTGATCCTCCTTCCTATAACCAGGTAGGCTCCAGAGGCTCCAGAGCTTCCCAGAACAAAATTTAACAAACTTTCGGGTAAGTAGAAAGAGGTCTGGCAGACCTGGGTTTGGATCCTGACTCTGCTGCCTGGGAGCATGGAGACCTTCAGGCATTCACGAACATATCTGCACCATACTTTCCTCATCTGTAAAATGGGATTAACAACTCTTATGTTACAGACTAGCTGGAAGGATGGGAGAAAATGCAATGAAGGCACCCAGCACCCCTGACACATGGCATCTTTACACACTTACTGTGGATGTAACTATTTCCGGAGACTTTGGGATTCAGGCTACTTACTAGAGGCCAGGAGAGAGAGGACAAATGACAGTAAGGAGACTTCCTTTAGGTCAGAACTGTTAGGGCTGTTATTGTCCTATTTGGTACTCCTCTCTCAAAAGCATCCAAATGCTTTGCCCGATATCTTCTCTTTAAAAACAGGACCATCAAGACAGCAAACAGACAACCCACAGAATAGGAGAAAATATTCGTAAATTGGCATATTTGTTTTTATTTTTATCTTTTTAGAGAGAGAACACACAAGCAGAGGAGAGAGGCAGAGGGAAAGAGAGAGAGTATCTTAAGCAGGTTCGATGCCGAGCATGGAACCCAACACGGGGCTCGATCCCATGACACTGGGATCGTGACGGGAGCCAAAACCAAGAGCTGGACGTTCAACCGACTGAGCCACCCAGGCGCCCTGGTAGATTTCATACTTGATTATGAGTCTAATATTCAGAATATTTAAAGAACTCTTATAACTAAAAAAAAAAAAAAGGCAACCCAATTTAAAAATAGGCAAAGGACCTGAATAGTGATTTCTCCAGAGAAGATATACAAAGAGTCAATAAGCCCATGAAAAGACACTCAACATGCTTAGTTGTTAGAAAATGCAAATCAAAACAGCAATGAGATATCACTTCATATCCACCAAGATGGCAATAATAATACAGAAAATAACAAGTGTTGATGAAAATGTGAAGAAATTGGAACCTTTATACATTGTTGGTGGAGCTGCAAAATGGCGAAGCCTCTGTGGAAAACAGGTTAGCCATCCTTCAATAAGTAAAACATAGAATCGCCATATGACCTAGCAAGTTCACTGTTAGACACGTACTCGAAGGAATTGGAAAGAAATGTTCAAACAAAAACTTGCACACAAATGTTTATAGCAACACTATTCACAGTATGTGAAAGGTGGAAATTATCTAAATGTCTATCGACTGATGAATGGATACACTGAACAGTATATCCATACAATGGAATATTATTTGCCCATCAAAGGGATGAAGTGCTGATCTGTGCTACAAGATGGAAGAACCTTGAAAACATTATATTAAGTGAAAGAATCCAGACACAAAAGTCACATATTGTCTGATTCCATTTACGTGAAAAATCCAGAAGAAGCAAAGCCATAGAGACAAAAAGCAGGATAGTGGTTTTCCTGGGCGGAGGAGGTAGGAATGGGGAATGACTGCTAATGGGTGCAAGTTCCTTTTAGGGTGATGCAAAGTTCTAGAACTAGATGGTGGTGATAGTTGCACATTACGAATGTGCTTGATGCCACTGGATTGTACATTTTTAAATAATTAAAATATAAGTTTTCTGTTATGAAAAAGGACAGGGCAAGTGTCTGTCCAGGTAAAATACAGCCTGTGCATTTTTAAAGCAATTTTGAAGGCTTGGGTTTTCTTTTTTCTTTGATCTTCTTGCACGGACACGGCAAAACAGAGCCCCGAAATGCCAGAACATTTGTGTTAAATAAAAAGGCTCACTCTTATTTCAGGGACACTTCCTTCCAGAAGGCCAAAGAAAACTCGCCTGGGAAATATGAGTACCCACTCCTCCCTCAAAGGATGATCTAAAAGGGAGAGGTTTCAGGAGACCAGCCCAGGGGACACCTGGGCATGACCAAGCTGGGGTGCACCCCAGCTCACTGATGTGAACATGGCTACTCTGAGCTTAGTCGAAGATGCCCCTGTTCAGTCTTGGTTTGTTATGTTTCCCATTAAACCCAAACCCATTCCCTTGGCTCCTTCCCTAGGAAGGGGACATGCCAGAAACTATAGTTTAGGGAATACGCCTCAGGATTTCAAATGAGATCAGCTCTAGGGCAGGTGTCGTGGAATTCCGTGGGCTCTTTTTGGTTCAGATACCACCACTTTGGCCACTTTTGCTATTGTTATTAATTTTAATTGGTGGGGCAATCATTGCACCCCTCTGCACAGCTTTCCTCTGAGTATCTTAAAGCTCCTTACCTCCATTCCATTCCTTTGCAGCCCATTTAGCAATAATCAGTCTTTTTTTGCATTCATTCCAGGCTGGAAAAACAAAAGTTTTGGGGAGGCAAACTCCCTCCAGCCGGGTAAAAGATACCTCTTAGTGAGGGAAGTGCCTGCCTGCTCACCTAGGATGACCTTGCTCCACATCTGATCTTTACACATGAATACTTGTCCCATTCTGAGCCAGCCAGGATTTTATTTTGTTCTTCTGTCTTTAGCTAATTCCTGCTTTATCATTCAATAGCTTAAATATAGTACAACAGTCCATCTTTATAGAACAGATTTCCAATACAGCCTCAGAAACAGAAGAAATTATGAGTGGGAGCCATTGGAGGCGGGGGGGGGGGGGCCCANTTCCCAGACTGCCCTCAGACACACAGCAGACCCCGGTAACCACAGGATCCCTGTGATTCAACTGAAGGGAGGCACAGAGCTGCCTTCAATGAAATAACTAATCAGTTCTTTCCTTCCCACATCCATTCAGTAGTATGGTGTGTTGGCACAATGCACAGTCCTTGTTAACCACTCCAGGAAAGGAAAGAGCCACTCACCCTGATTAGCTGTCAGAACTAATTTTCAGCCATGTTATTATATGGTAAAGAGGAAAAAGAAAATCCAAGGAAACTGTGCTTAAGGCCAGTGCCTAATCAGGTTTTTTCCCCTTCATCTGTTTCATACAAAAGCTGCCTAGAATCACTGTGTGAGCCATTAGGTTCCTCTCTTCAAGTGTTAATTAAATGTGATATTTTAAAATATACACTCCTTTCTCCAGGTAGAACAAACTGAGCCCTTTGTAAATTGCTCAATGCCCGTTGGTCCCCCCTTGAAGCTCTACTCCATTGCCTTGCACTTTTTATTCCCCTGTTGGGCCACAACTCCTACAGCAATAAGTATAGAGTAATTATTTCTGCCAGATATTTTCCCCCTTAAAGGGGCTTGCCTTATTTTGGTTTTGTGTATGTGTGTGCTCGAAAGAAAGGCATATTATAATATCAGCCTTCTTTGTTTTCTCTCTTTTACTACCCACTGGTTTTCCAAGATGTCGTTGGCAAACACAACACCATTTGCTTTTGTTCCCTATACAAATATTTTCCACTTGAGCCCTGTTTCTTACTTACAACTGCTGAGTGTCTTGCTATGAAAAGCAACTGTTCCAAAGTAGTAGGACTGAATGAATGCAGTCTGTGTGGTTTTGATTTAGGAAATACGTACTAAGCTTTTGGTCTGAAATGCCTCAGAATCTGGAGCAGCTTATAGTCTCTTGGGTCCTTGAAGACAACTCAAATGGTAGGCATGTGTGTGTGGTGGTGGAAGCTGAGGGCAGATGGGGAGACTTGGAAATTCGATTGATTTGTCTGATTGAATGATGCAGTTATCTACTCAACAGTTGCTGAATGCCTACTGCGTGCTTGCTACTTCTGAGCAAGTCGGGACCCAACTTTGCATTCATAATACAAAACGAATAAGCTTTGTAGCATGCCATCAGACAAATCACGTTATTGTCTCTTACTCCAATAAAACAACCAGATTATTTTACAGAGTGCCCAGTTCCTCTCTTGCCAGAGTTCATTGCAACAAGGTACTTTCTGTCCAGGTTAAGTTCATCTAACAAAGCTTCCGATCCTACGCTAAGGTGCGACAACAGGGGCCAGGCAATTGGGAGCCACATGTCTGGATAACATGCACAAGATTTTGCCTTCTTCCAAACCTCCCGCACTCCCCAGAGAGCCTCCAGTTTTAATTTGACCATGCTACTATGCCTTGTTCCCCCAGAAGAGTGGTCTGCATCTCACCCTAGACCTGATTCTACCAACCATTTCTTTTTAAAGAATTGTAGCAAGTGAAGAAATGATTCCTTAGTTTTGTTTCCATTAAACCCTTGGTGGGTTTACCAAACCAGGAGTCTCAGAAGTATATAGCTAGATAGACTTTCGAGTGCTCCATCCTAATGGAATTAATTCTCATTCCAAGTGTACATCTAAGTACCCAAGACTTGTGGGCAAGGACTGGCCCTTTCTCCCTGTGGAGTCCACCATGCCTAGTAGAGTACTAGCAATGGGGAGCACACAAAATGTACTGCTCTACAGATGGGATGCTCCATTAGTTAGTGCTGACTAGTATTTTCATTCAAGTAGTGAAAATGAACTCTGGTCCTTCTCTACCCTGGACACTGATTAAGAATGTATTGAACCCATTGAATAAGAATATACCTCTATAACAGGAGGTCTATCAAAATCTCAGGCATCCTACCCTTTATTTTCTTAAAGTGACATAATATTTTTCCTGCCACTTTGAACAGTTCAGGTGCCATCCAAGAGGACTTTTCAATGACCTTGTGGTAGACTACATCTTCTTTTCTTCTTTTCTCTTTTAAAAATTTTTTTAATTTAAGTTTCATTTAGTTAACACACAATGTAATATTAGTTTCAGGTGTATAATACAGTGATTCAACACTTCCATACAACACCTGGTGCTCATTACAAGTCCACTCCATTTTCAAAGGTGTCTACAGCAATGTCTTTCATTCTATAGGTCTTTTGAACTAGATCTTGTCATTCTGCCATAAGTGGGTAAAGCCTATTTCCTCTCTACCCCCCTTGCATCTAAGCCAACCCAGTGACTTCTTTTGACTAATATAATCCTACAGAATTACACTGTACCTGCAAGGCAAAGCCTTAACTTTACCTTTACTTTTTAGAAGGCTCCTCCTTAGAATCCAACCACCATACTAGGAGGAAGCCCAAGCAGACACATGGACTTGCTCATATGGAGAAGAACTGGAGCTTCCAGCTGAGCTCCTAGACAGCCACCAGCATCAACTACCAGCCATGGGGCTGAGGCCATTGTGAACATTCCAGCTGTCCCAGCATCCCCCACAACATCATGGAAAGGACAACTGCTCAAATTGCGAGAATAGTAAAAGACGTTTACTTTGTAACCCACAAAGTACTGTGGTAATTTGCCACTCAGCTGTGGATAGACAAAATAAGTTCTGTAAGACCTCTTTTTTTTTTTTTTTTGCCTAGATTCTGTGTGTGTGTGTGTGTGTGTGAACTGATGTTTTTTTTAAAAAACTGGTCTTCTACATTGCATTTGTCTAATACTTTATATTTACTACTTACATGGCAATTTCTAGTAAATCTTACAGCTTGGGTAGGGAGAGAAGTGTCATTCATTCTGAGGTTGAAACCTGCTTCTGTAATCACTTCTGCTCTACTTTTCACAGTGCTTCAAGAGCGAGTTTTCTAAAATACAGACTCAATCATATCAGTTTCTTGTTGAAAAACAACTAAATGTTCCTCATTGGTTACATAATAAACTCCTTAAATGCTCTTATGTTGAACTGAAGTTCAAGTTTCCAATACAAACATGCTGTTTGGAGTAGAGATTTGATAGAACAAAATTATCATCACTGATCTGAGGTCCATGATCCCAGAAACAGAACTAGAAATCAAAAGGCATCAGAGAGAATTCATATTTAGGTTAACATAGAAGATTTGGGATACCTAGAGATTTATGATGGAGAATTTGAGGGGTGGAGTGAGTTTTAAATAATGGGATGGGGCGGATTGGATTTGAATTCTTAGAGGCCAGTTGAACTAGAGTCTAGACAGACTATGGTTAGAGCTACTATATTTGTTCTCGAACAGAAAAAGATGAAATAATATGCATAGGGCTCAAACTCATATACAGTTGATCACATGAAACAGCCACAGTCTGCGAAAGATGATGCTAAAAATTGTCACACATTTGTCCTCTAACAATACAGAGTCATTCAAGCAGCCTGAATCATGGCAGGCATCCCAGCTGTGGCAGCCTGCACAGAAAGAGAGGAGTCACATCTGTCCACTAAGGGAGGTTTCACTTGGACCCAGGACACTCAAGACAGGAAGAAGAAAGAAGAGTCATTTTGTCACAAAGAGTCTGAATTTCTGAATCCCAGTGTCCCCAAACAAACACGTAAAGCTTGAGGCCTTAACTCTTTTCCCCAAATCATCACATATGTGGAGTAGGACATGTGGCTCTTTTTCTTTCTTTTTTAAAAATGTTTATTTATTTTTGAGAAAGAGAGAGTGAGCAGGGGAGGGGTAGAGAGTGGGACAGAGGATCCCAAGTGGGTTCTGTGCTGACAGCAGACAGCACAATTCAGGGCTCGAATTCCAGAACTGTGAAATCATGACCTGAGCTGAAGTCAGATGCTTAACTGACTGAGCCACCCAGGTGCCCCAGGACCTGTGGCTGTTAATCAACCACCCTTAGATTTCTAGAATATGAATGAGCATTCCTTGAGCAAAAACACTGATTCACCAGGGTGAAATTCCTGGTGTAGGAGGGCAGATGGTGGCAAGGGTATTGGCTCCATTTTGGATAACTGGACTTTCACAATATCTGAAATCATGCTGTTTGGTTTCCTGACCACTCTTAGGGACAATTTGTAAGAATAGAAGGTGAAAAGAATCCAAAAATATTTTTATTTAGACAAAGACATCTCTTTTTTTTTAATTTTTAATGTTTATTTATTTTTGAGGGAGAGAGAGTGCAAGCAGGGAAGGGGCAGAGAGAGAGGGAGACACAGAATCTAAAGCAGGCTCCATGCTCTGAGCTGTCAGCACAGAGCCTGATGCAGGGCTCAAACCCATGAACCACGAGATTAGATAAGGACATCTTAAAGACAGACCCTGAGTGGACTATTCAGCCCTCTTTGGTAAAAGATGCTTTGGCGAATGAAGGCAGAGGCAGCTTGGTGGGGCCTTTATAGGTCTCTCCTTCCCACTCCCCCCCACTACCAGTTATCTTTTGTTCAAGCAAATATCAATATTGCTTATCTGTGAATATCTCCAAAAATATTCAAGCTACATGGGCTTTCAAAAGAACCATAATGGGGACCTGGGTGTGGCTCAGTCGGTTAAGTGCTCAACTCTTCATTTTGGCTCCGGTCATGGTCTCAAGGTACATGAGTTCGATCCCCCTGTCGGGCTTCGTGCTGACCGTGTGGAACCAACTTAGGGTTCTCTCTTTCCCTCTCTGCTCCTCCCCTGCTTGCTCTCTCTGGGTCTCTCTCAAAATAAATAAATGAAAACTTAAAAAAATACTTTTAAAAAAGCCATATTACCTAGGACCCCAACATTAACCAGACCTTTACAAAGATTCACATGAAAACAGTGCCTTTCCCCCTCCAAGAGGGTCCGTCTGCCCCATAAAGGTTGAGGTTCTGTTTCACTGGACTTGGAAAAGCTAGAAGGATTTAACTTTTAGGATTAACTACAAATAAATAATGCAAAATTAGAGAGAGCTTGCCATAAGTTTCCTCCAAGGGACACATCTGTCTCCTTAGATCACTGCATTTGGGGCCTCAAATGAACTTCCCTTTGGCAGGAGATAGTTACCTTATAGAACAGTACTTCTCATATTTTAATGAACATACAAATTACTTGAGATCTGGGTAACATGCAGGCTCTGTAGGTCTGGGGAGTGCCTAAGAGTGTCTATTTCTAGCAAACCCCTACCCAACTTAATGCTGATGCTGTTGGTCCATGGCACATGCTTTGAATAGCACATGCTATGAATTTACTCCATTGTCAATGAGTCAAAAGACATGGGTTCAATCCACCTTCTACCTGACTTTATGCAAGTGGCTTAGTCTTACTAACATCCTGATTCCTTATCTCTAAAACAACAGGTGATAACATCTGCCCCAACGTCTCATCTTCTGAATTCAGTGAGATAACTAGTAAAGCACTTTGTAAGTCTACAATGGTGATCTTGAGGTTTGGACTCTCCATCAAGTGTGTATGAAACAGCTGTGGGGTTTTCGTGGTAGAGCTGAGAACTTGGTCCCCACTGCTGCTTCCTCAGGTCTAAGGAACAAAAGTTAAAACTGATCATGATGACACCCTCAGAGGCCAGTTGAGACCTCAGCCCCCAGAGAACGCAAGACTGTCCCTTCTTCGTTTCTGAAGAAAAGCCAAGGATACACGTGTCCCTTTTGATTCTATTTCTTATTAAAAAGAATAGAAAGGAAAATAGAAAATGTTGCTTTGACTGAGAAATTAGATTCGATGAATTTATTGGACAGATGGAACAATTCTATCCTAGGATCAAAAGTGAAAGCCTTTAAGACCTCTGACACATATAACAGGTCAAAGAGCCTATTACAGTGCAGTTTCCTTGTTGAAACAGATCTCTTAGGCCACATGCTGATCATGTTGAACAGGAAAAGTCTTATAATTCATCCAAATAAGAGTGGCTTGCTAGGTCCTGGCTAGTTAAGCTGGGTTAAAATTCTTTTTTAATGTTTTATTTATTTCTGAGAGAGAGAGAGACAGAGTGAGCAGGGGAGGGTCAGAGAGAGCGAGAGATACAGAATCTGAAGCAGGCTCCAGGCTCTGAGCTAGCTGTCAGCATAGAGCCCGACATGGTGCTCGAACCCACAAACCGTGAGATCATGACCTGAGCTAAAGTTGGACACTCAACCAACTAAGCCACCCAGACAACCCTAGTTAAGCTGGGTTATAGCTAAGCGTGAGCACTATGACCAGGAGAGATTGCTTGAATAAACATCAGACAGAAATCACATCTCCCTAGAATAATCGTTAAACTCCTAAAGCACCTTCAGATTAAGCCCCTTATGATGTTCTGTAAGGTTTCTCCAAGGCCTTTCTTCCTTGGCTTTTCTGCCAGTAGATAAAGATGCATCAGCTACCTTGCATGGAAAACCTGTTCTCACAAGTTTTATCACACCACTTGGCAGGAAAAAAAAAAAAAGGCTTGGGTAGAGGCTGAGAACTTTCACATAGATCCAGAAAGCTTGGGAATTCAGCCATTTTGACTTCCTGCCCACCACCAAAAAGAAACAGGCAAAGTCTGAGTGCCAGCATCTAAGATTCCCCTAAGCAGAAAAGAGAAAACTCTATAGGCTCAAACTTCCTCTTTAGGGCAAATTCTACCCACTGCAGAACTTTTCAGGGGAGGGAGGGAGCTCGAGGCTGCCATAGCTCTCCACTTTCACATCCCCTGGCCCTTCTCTTCTCAACCTCCATTGGCCCAGAGTAAGTCCCCTCAGGAGACGATAGCCCTTGGAAAATGCCAGAGGGGGAAGTAGGGAGAGGAATTATTTTTATTGGGTCATTCCATGCATTTGGGAGTCCATAAGAAGTATGAGGTGGCCTCACTGTAATTCAAGAATAAACAATGAAAACCATGGGATATATAACTGGGAATCTATTGAGAATGTCTTCACATTACTCACAAGTTAATAATTTCCCCAAGAGTGGGAGTTTCTCGAGGATGTTTGCAATTTATTTTTAAGCCTTTTAGAGCTTAAGAATGACACTTGGCAGTTTCTTTTTTACTATCTTCATGGTATTCAAAGGTTTCAAGCCCAGGCATTTTAGAGCCCACCCACTTTCAAAAATGTAGACAAATTAGTGATAAACACCCAAGGTCCCCTCAATACTTATATAGATCCAATACCTCGTGACTTTGTGGGACACTGAATGTTGATTCCATTGCAAATATGAAATGGTAGACTGTTAGCTATAGTTATGTCCCCAAGCTATGATCATTGCCTACGCGTATCCTCATTGCTTTTCATAATTGGTGCTGTGGAATATGTAAGTCAAGGGGGATTTTCTGAGAACCTATTAGGTAGTTACACCACACTAGGGACTGGGAGGGAAATATGTCATCACAAGACATGACCCTTCTTGCCTGAGAGAAGAGGCTTCTGAAAATTATGGAGAGAGAAAAACCATGTATTTGGATCTCAATCAAATGTGTTCACTTCCCAGTTTACTCAAAGGGAAAATGAACTGCTGAACTCGCTTACCATTTGTTGATTTCACAGATAATGTTATTTCAAGTGCTATTAAGCCTAATGGACACACAAAGCTAAATATGCAGTATGACTCAATGAATCCAAATCAGTGTTGCCCACTAAAGGATGGCACACAGTAAGAGCATAATAAATGTTAGTTCTTATCCTCGTCACCATCATTCTTATCATTATTTCCGTTATCAAGAACCTCTAAGTCTCGTAGGACAAATAATCTGCACATAGTTTTAAAAGAAGACAAGTATACAGATTGCATTGTTGGTACAGGTAAAATTCTGTAGGAATCCAGGGAAACGAAAAACAATTTCAGATTGGAAATAACAATTTGAGATATCTAGTAATAGGGAAAGCCAATGAGCTCCTCTCTTCAGTATTATGTGTCTGAAAGGCCATCAAGTACAATTTTTGCAGGAAGGCATGGTCATTTATAGAACCCCAAGTGTTCCGGATTTTCTTAATAATACATTGTGGCTCGGTCCACCATTAATGGATTCCAATCCTTCTAAGATTTCCTTGTATCTTTAGTTATATGATCACTAAATGAGGGATTCTCCAAGCCTCTTGTTTGCCAAGTGTCTTCAGGTGATAGAATTATAGGATTCAGTAGGTAATTCTATGGTCACTCTATTTTTATCTCCATGATTTTGTAAAGTTTTAACGCTTGTAAGTTTGTAAGCCTCTCTGTAGTCTGAGTAAAGAATTCTAGTATGTCAGCTGTTTTTCCTAAAATAATGCATCCAACCGCTTTACTCTTGGAATGCCTTCCCATGGGCCTCTGTGGCTCTCGGTTAACATTTTGAAGGTCTGACAATGGAACGGCACACAGAATTCCTCAGATAGGGATATCCTGATTAGGTCCAACACTGTGATGTCGTTTCAATTCATCTCCGTGTTAGCAGAAGCAACTTCATGTTGACCGGGAAGTATATGCATCATTGGTCACAGGGCACTGTTCTCTAGGTTACAAACAGAAATAACGTTCAGCTATAAATTAGTGATGGCTACTTACGAAGTTGCCTAAAGAGAAGGTGCCGTGATACAATTGATCTTCTCTCACACATCCTCGTCACACTCTGTGCTTGGGAGTTTATCAATCGCACTACTAGCTGAGCATGATTTATGGGCTCAGCATTGTGCAAGGCACTCTGAGGTTTGCTAAAGAGGCTTATGGCGGGTCACCTGTCCTTCAGAAGTTTTAAATCTATCTGAAACAATATGAAACGCAAGAGGAGAACACATGATCCCATATAATCTGTAATAAACTTTCTGCAATAAACTTCAGGTGGAAAGAGCTTTTAAGAGTTCAGAGAGTAGAGAAATGAATGTTGACCAGAGTAGTCAGGTGAGGGGCATTTTGGGGGGCCAGAGAAGAGCTCTTTTGGTCTGCATTATAAAGCAGAAATGGCCTCTTGTCATACCTCCCAGTACTTAAGAGCCTTCAGAAATAAAAATCACAAGTGGGCCCCTTGTCTAATGAAGAACATTCTGTGTGTCCTCATATGTTTTCAAAGGAGGCGGCTATAAAGAATGGAGCCCTGTGAGTGCTTTTATACACTCCATGTTATCCTTGAGCAGAACCAAATGATCAATCGCCTTTCCCTGAGGAAAATGTCTGAGTTATCTTGTCAGGGAAGATGAAAGTTGGCTGTCATCCTCATACTTGCCACAAAGGAGAGGGGAATATTTCTCAGCTGAAAGGGAGCATGTCTGATCATATCCTCGACATTACTGGGCTTAAAAAAAATGTAAGATTACCCTACATCTGCCCCTTTTTGAGAGCATGCCTTGGTGAAATGGCACACAAGCCAACAGTTTCACAAAATCATCAACTGTGTGTTTTCTCTTTTCATAAATAAGCCTGCACCACAAGGCAAATTAGAGCAGCAAAACCAGGTGGAAAGGGGGTCCAACTGATCCAAAGGTTAGGATCTCAGATTTAAACCTCTCAGTCTCTGGGGCTCCTGGGTGGCTTCAGTTGGTAAAGAGGTCATGATTTCACCATCTGTGAGTTCAAGCCCCTCTTCGGGCTCTGTGCTGACAGCTCAGAGCCTGGAGCCTGCTTCAGATTCTGTGTCTCTCTCTCTGCCCCTCCCCCACTCGTGCATGCTCTCTCTCCCTTCCTCTCTCTCTCCCTCCCTCCCCCCCAATACACACACACATACATACATACATACATACATACATACATACATACGTAAACCTCTTGGTGTCTTCCAGAGGAAGATCTCCCGGGATCTTCCCTGATCATGGACACACCACCCCAGGATACTGCTTCCAGCAGAGGACGGCTTTGTGACTGAAAAGACAGGACCTGTGTAGCGCTGACATGTGTGGAAAGTTTCCTCCTTCACTTGCTGTGGCACACACAGGACATGGAAGTGTCTGCAACCAGAAAAGAAGCCTGGATCAAAGCCGCATGGCCCATTGGAAGCCTCTCAATCACTCATTGGTAGGCGTATTCATCCACCACAACTCCCTGAGCACCTATCACCTGCTGGCCACCTCTTTATGAACCACCCGTGCAAAGCTAAATACAGCCTCATTGCTGAGCTCTCTCTCAGTCTGGGGAAAGCTAGACACAGAAATTCGTAAGCAGAATGCAAGATGGGAAGAGCCACAGCAGTGTTATAAAGCAAGGGTCATTGATCTCAGTGGACAATAGAACTAACTCTGAAGGAGATACGATCATCACGACAACTTTTGAGCCGCTGTATCTTGCAGGGTTAGTTGGAGTCCCAGTGGAGAAATGGAGGAGGAACCAGAGTAGTTACAGAATTGCAAATAGTCTTGCCTGGATGGAGTACAGGGTCTAGGGGATTGGGTCGAGGAGCTTATGGTAAGAGATGGAAAGAAAGCTGGAAAGACAGACTGAAGACAGACTCTTAGTGGGAATTTCGAAGCAATGTTAAACGTTGGAGTCAAATGGAGGATCTTTGGAGGTTTGTCATTGGAAGAATAACACGATGTATGGAGTGTTTGTTTTGGACTCTACCTTGGGGCAAGGGATTAGCAAGAAGTGAGACTGAGGTTGGACAAGAGTTCTCAGACTATTAGCTCTTACTCTGAAGGATGTGTGAGGGAGAGCACATGCTTCAGCCTTAAAAAACCAGGCCCATCATCAGGAGAAAGCCTACCACCATCAAAGTAAATTCCGTGTGGTTCTTATTCATTCAGCCATCACTCAGTCACTCCAACTTTGCTCCTCAAGTCTTTACTGAGCAATTGCTATGTGCTGGACACTGGGGCTACAAAACACCTTCTTGGAGTTTAGATTAATGGAGAAGACGACAATTATCTCAGCAATTATAAGTAGGTTTAATTCACGGGACCCAAGTTAAACACAGCGTTTAAAGATCCACAGCTGAAGGCATGCTAAAATAGTGCTATTCAATTCTCATTGCCTGACTTCTGGCCCCTAGCTAGTTGTTGAATGGAGGAATGCATACATGAATAAAGGCAAAGAGGAGATTTCATCCCCTCAGAGTGGCATGCCAGCTGGACCTCCTCTGGCTATGGGGCCCCTATATTTTCATCTTTGTCCATGGGGAGAGGCAGTCTAACAGAGTGGGTGTTCGGATGGTGAAATAGGGAAACTACCCAGGTACCATCTCCTACACCTTCTTAGCTGGGGGAAGTTGAGCAAATTCTTTAACCTCTTTGAGTCTTAGTTTTCTTATCTTAAAAATAGGGATGATAAAATCTCCCCCACAAAGATAATATATAAAGCATTATATGCAACAGATTAAAAGGATTTAAGAGGCAAGATTAAATGAAAGGACGTATTTCAGTGCTAGGAACAAAGGAACACAGTTAAGGGGTAAGTGTTATGACTTCTGTTGGGTCCACCTGTGTGACCTTCCTACCTACAGAGAACGTGAATGAGCTTCAGAGTAAATCCCTGATGATGCCACTCCTCTCCCTAAAACCTTAAATGACTCCCTAGTGCCTTATTCCTTTGTATGACATTTAAGTCTCTCTGTGATTGAGTCCCAATTTCTTTCCAATCTCATTTCCCTTTGCCAACTTGGCTTCACTACGACTGCTCCCAGGGCCTCTGCTCCTCTGATCTGCTAGGTCAAAGCACACACGTTGTAAAGTAGCTTCTATAGTAGCCTGGACCTGTTGCCCTCTCAATGACTCGCAAAACTGTCTGACTTAAAGATAACTTGGTGGACCAAGTAGAAGAGTATACATAACCGATGCTCGCTGCCTCCAGAAACTAATGAATCCCACTAGCCTTTGTGCCTCTTTCTTAGAGGTAGGAGGGGTAAAGGGATGTGAGCCTTCTTTTATCTCAAAAGGAATACTTCAACATCCCCAGACCACTAGGCCCCAAGAAACATCACCATCGGTGTGGGTTCTGCTCTGTACCACGAGAAGTGTATCCCAGATAAAGAGTGCTCCTTTAGCTTGGTTCCCTAGAATAAAAAGACACATGGTTTAGGACCAAACAGAGCTGAAGACGATCAGCAGATCTAGGAATGGTACAAAAATAATTGGGGTAATAAACGTCTGAGAAGTGGGGGATATTTGTTACTGAAGCAAAAGCTAATGAATACACCTTCAGTCACCTTTATCTTGGCCAAACGTAACTCATAATGCTATACACACCCCTTTCCTTCCCATTGCCATTTCTTGGCTGGCAAATTAAAGTGTTGTTTTTCATCTTGCTCTGCCCGATTCCAGCCTTCGATGCGGAAGTCAGTTCTTTTTGAATCCCCACCTGGAAATAAGTTTCTCCAGGTTTAACACCCAAAACACTTTAGTTATGTTTCTTTTGTGGTTCAACACTCTCCACCTTGCACTTTATGGTTTGTTTACATGCCTGCCGTCACTTTTCTGGTTGACTTCTCAATATCTTGGCCATCTGAAGTGGTTAGTCTAAGCCAAAGATAATAATACCATGCTTTTATTAGTGATAGTTTTAGCAGTGACCTTAGAACCAAATGTTGGTGGGGGAAAAGCTAGGGAAAAGCTCTGAAGGATTTCTAGGGAAAATTTTCTTGCTTCTGAAAAAGAGAAATAAATAAAAGAAGGAACAAGAGCAAGGCAGAAGCAGCCCTCATCCCATCCATTCTTTCTCTACTTTGCTAGCAATGGGATGATGAAGCAAATAGGAAAGTACACTAGGCTGAAAGAAGCACATAGAAGGAGCATCCCACATGGGTTGGGGCCATGTGCCACTGCTCTGGGAGTCTTCAGATCAAGGTCAACTGCAGACCTTCTTCAGAGCACTCAGTGTGGGCCTTGCCCAAGACAGACACCCAAATAATTCATTACATGAATAAATTACACACACACACACACCATTCAGGTTATTTAAATCTGAGAGAAAAAATATTTTTAATAATTTTTTAATGTTTAGTTTTGAGAGAGAGGGAGAGAGAGTGCACACATGAGAGTGAGGGAGAGGCAGAGAGAGGGAGACAGAGGATCCTAAGCAAGTTCCGCACTGTCAGTTCAGAGCCCATGCAGGGCTTGAACTCAGGAACCTGTGAGATTGTGATCTGAGTTGAAATCAAGAGTTCGCTGCTTAACTGACTGAGGCTCTCAGGCACCCTGGGATAAAAGGACTTTGTGTAAAGTATAAGACAACATGATTATTACAGTCTAATCAGTAGATGAAGAATATCACTAATCCAGGTACACAGATATATATATATATATATATTTAAATTTTTTAATGTTTTATTTATTTTTGAGAGAGAGATAGAGACAGAGTGAGCAGGGGAGGGTCAGAGAGAGAAGGAGTCACAGAATCCGAAGACAGGCTCCAGGCTCTGAGCTACCTGTCAGCACAGAGCCCGACGCGGGGCTCGAACCCACAAACTGTGAGATTATGACCTGAGCTGAAGTCAGATGCTTAACCGACTGAGCCACCCAGATGCCCCTATATTTTTTAAAACAGAAGAACAAACAAAGACTTTTAAGGGAGTAAGAATCACTGAAGAGGAGAAAAAAATAGGGAAAGGATTTTCTGGAACAAAACTTGCATAATCTGTCTTTCTGAGGTCTTTGTAAACTAGACCAAAGATTCTACAGATTTGCATCTATACAGGAAGTCTAAGTTTAATTCCATCTATAATTCCAGGATGTGTGGCCAAACTAAATAAGGATGAGAACGAGAATTCACTAGTGTTCCTGACCAAAGACCACATGTAAAAAATAGTAATTTATTATGCAAAATAAAATTGATATATATGTGTGGTAGTTTCATACTATGTCTGTTAAAGAACATTGTATTACATCTCACACCACAATTGAGAGCAGCCGTTTCCCTCTTGCTGCAGAGAGCTGCACGAGAAAGGTCCGATCACTCTGTCCAAGCTGTGTTTTTCCCATTTCTGTATTGAACAAAATAGTAGGTGACTCGTCTGAGGGACCTTTCAGGGACTGTGAGTCTATGACCTTGAGGCTCCAAAATAGGAATGGTCTTTTGGAACTTGAGAATACTGTTCTAATTCCTCTGAATTGCTCAACTCCTCTGCATGGAATAATTAAACCTCCCCAATAACTGAATGCTTTAAGTGAAGGGAAATGAGGCTCTATAGAGTTTTTGTTTTGTCTTCAGAAACCGTAGAAGATGCTGGCATCACTGTAACATGGACAGGGCCAGTTGACTTTCAATCCCAGTAGAAAAAGGACAATTACAAAAGATATTAGGTACTTATGAATTCCTGGCTCCCTTCGCCTTGGGAAAAAAAGAGAAATTCAGTATCCACCTCCCCCCCCCACGATCTGTGACCCTCTCCCGCCTACCCATGCTCAACTTTAAATCCTAAATACATAAATATTACTGGGGAGAATAACATAAGCAGGAACTACTATGGTTACTAGGAAATTAAAACCTGTAACTAATATACCAGGAGGCAAGCAAATCTGTCCTGTGGCTATTATTTTATTTTCTTCTGCAATACTGAAAATACATTGCTTCATTCATATGAAATGGTAGGTCTATTATAGACAGACTCTGAGGAATCAATATTCAGTTATTTACCCTTTGGCACACATACAATGCATGATTGTCCAGTATTGATGTTCTCAGCCTGCAGAAATAGTGCAATCACAAGGTAGTGGTCAAGTATGGTGCAGGATCAGAACATCAGATTTCTGACTTGCACATCATTCACAAGGAAAAGTAAAGATAAAATCACGCTTCACCTCATGGTTCAGTTTATTTCTTTTGAAAATGAACACATTATATTCCAAAACTCTTAGCTCACAATGCTGAGAAAAGCCATCTGGATGTTCCCCTTCAGACTTTTCCTTTATTAAAAAAACACTAACTTTTGACTCATCAATACCCATCTTGCGAGAAGTGTGTTCTTAGTACATGATCGTTGAATCACATTTTTATAAAAGCATGAGTGTGCATTCATGGATGGAAGGTTGTCTTTGAAACATAGATTGAGAGCAAATGGTTTTGTTTGACTTTCTGGGATAGAAACTAAGCAGCGATCTAAGGAGTAACTTTGACAAGAACTTTTATGTTGGGAAAGAGCTCGAACGGAAGAGGAGGAGGCAAGCTGGGGGAAAGAGGAGGCATCTGGGCTGATTTAAGGCTAGTAACTAAAGGGATAAATGGGAACCAGAACAGAGACAGTGTTCTTTGTCTTTTGCATTTATCTTGTCTACTAGAAGCTATGAAATCATTTTATGGGATAGTGATAATGACAAAAGATTCATCTTCTACCAATTTGCCTGAATTATGGTTTGTTGCCACTGATTGACTTATTTAACTAAATAGGGTTATGGATATTCAGGGAATTGACTAGCAAGTCTGAAAAAGATAGTCTTCCTGATTCCCCTTGGTATTCATATTTACACTCAATTCTTTACACTCAATCAAAAATTGAGTAGGCAGCTACTTGCTGGGAAATAAGGTGGCTGTTAAAAGTCCCTCTCAGATCTTGACTGAAGGTGGTGTGATTGACCAACAGCACGAGACTGCACTCTGAAAAATGCCACCACATTGATGCCAAAGCCATGCTTCCTACGGGCTGCTTCCAGCCAACCACTGACTATGGGTTGTAAGGCAGGTCCTTTCCTGGAAGATGAGGATCCCCCTGATGGGCTTCCGTGGCTTAAGGATTCCCCATCAGCACTGCCAATACTTTCTTCACTGCACTCTAGTGTAAGATGCTTCCACTGGACCATCTTTCCTTCCTTCCACATCTTCTTTAAGGTCTAATGGCCCCCTCCCTATCTTTCTCGCAAAGGCATTTACCCTGAGAAATCTCTTCCATGGCTAATCTCATCTTGAAGTCTCTTTCCTGGAGGGTCCAGACTAACACAGAATGGAGGAAGAAAACCATTTCTTGGCTGATGTCTACTTGCCCAACAACATTCATTTTTAATCCATTCACTGAATAATTATTTGTTATCTACGACATCCCAAGCATTGTGGTAGTATGTAATGGCATCAGAAACAAAAAACTTGAAGTCTACAGAGGGTCAAAGACCAAGTTATGTTGACTTCATTTTAAGCCTTATCATTGAGACACAAAGAAAGCATTGTGATTTGAGTAGCAAAGAGGTAGCAGATTACCTAGAGAGGGCAGCTGGACACATAGGCAGGCCATGAGGGATATGTATTTCTTGGCATTGTTCCTTCTGCAGTCTGATCCACAAACTCAACTTTTCAGTGCCTGAGAGTTGATTCGTTCTTAAGAACTGATTCACATTAAGTAAATGTATATTTAAGGTCACCCACCGGTGCCCCCCATGTTGCTAAACCTAGCGGTCTTCATCTTACAGAACGAACATTTGGCAAACACTCTTTCTGCTCCAGAGACAATATCATCACCTGGTTTTTAAGCACCATACTTTTTCTGGGTTTCCTCCCCAGCCATTCATTCTTAGTTTCTTTTGCTCATTCTTCCTCCTGCATTTGACCCTTTATCGTTGCGCTGCTGCAGAACTTAACACTTGGTCTATTTTTCCTCTCTATACCCACCCGCCCCTCAACAATTTCATACATTCTCTTGTCTATCTTACCATCTATATAATAATGACTCCAAAATTCATATCTGCATCCCACATCTCTACTCAAATTTCACTCAGTTTCAAGAATGGACCACGCGTCTCTGTTTGGATGTTTGATAGGCATCTTGAATCTAATATGCCCTAAACAGAATTCCTAATCTTCTCACTGAGTCTCTTTGTCCCATAATTTCTTCATCTCTGGTGAAGAATGGCAACTCCATTCTTTGAGCTATTCAGGCCAAAAGCCCTGGAGTTATTCTTGAATTTCTTGTTTGTAGCCTGCACTGAGTTTAAAAGCAATTTATCTGGGCTCAACTTTTAAACTATTTCCCAAGTGCAAACCCTTTTTACCAGCTCCACCATCATGTCACGTTGGACAGAGCCCGTTGAATTGTTGCAAAAGCCTCCTAATTGTTCGCCCTTCTTACATTTGTGCATCCCTACAGCCTTGCAATCTGTTGTCATCATAGCACCCCAATGATCACGTTAAAAGTCCAAGCTAGATGTTATGAGCCAATTTGTACCCCCAAATTCCTAGGTCGAAGGCCTATCCCCCAGTACCTCAGAAAGTAGCTATATTCAGAGATGGGGTCTTTATAGAGGTAATTCAGTCAAAATGAGGTGAGTAAAGATGAGCCCTGATACAATACAACTGGAATCTTTATAAGAACAGGAGGTCAGGACATAGACTCATACAGAAAAACCACACGAGGACACAGGGAGAAAACAGCTATAAACAAGCCAAGGAGAGAGGCCTCAAGAGAAAAGAGCTTTACTGAGACCCTGATCTTGAACTTCTGACCTCTGGAACTGTGAGAAAATAAATTTCTGTTGTTTAAGCCTCCCCCAATCTGTGATCTTTTGTCATGGCGTCCCTAACAGACGAATAGATGAGGTGATAAAATTCCTCTGCTTCAAACTGCCCAATAACTTCCCATCTCCGATCTTCTATAAGGCCCACTACCATCCCAGGTGGTAGTGAGTGTTGGTGTGACTTTAATCACTAGACAGCAAAACCCTTTTAATCCTTTCTCCAAGAGCTGCTTGGACTCTTCAAGGCTTATAGTACCTCATCTCCTCTCCCCCCTGCACAGCAAATAAAGGTTTTGCCTTTCTAACCTCTCATTGTTTTAAATTTTCACTTAGCATATTTTCCTGTGGTTAACACATTCTTTCTTTAAATGTGTCTGCATTATGGATCAGGCTTTTCAAACCGCATCAACCTTGGACAAGGTATTTAAACTAGCAAGTCTTAACTTCTTCATATAAAAATTAGGAAAAAGTTGGGAATAATAATAATCTATTTTGTAATGTCATCCATTCAATAAATATTCAGTATTCAGTCAGTAAATATGTATCGAATACCTGGCATGTTCCAGGCACTATGCTATGAAGTTAAAATATATAAAGCAAGATGCTTGCAACTTGAGTTATATTACTTGGTCAATAAATGGTAATATTGATTTAATGTCATTTTTTATTATTATGGTCATTATGATCAAACTCTAATTCTGCTGTTTCATCTGAGAAATAGTTTGTCTTTTTAAGGTGGCTTTTGCACAGAGGATCTCATTCCTTATTTGTTGATTTTCAGGTTCAATCCTCATAATCGTAAAAGCCAACATTTCTCCCAGCGAATCACCCTTTTTCTTTCCCTTCCTATTCAAGTTTCATGAAAGAGTTAGCGCTGTTCCCTGTTGCCATTTATTTACTCACCTGGTGCCCATTCGTCAACATACTCCAATCCAGTTTTCTACCTTCGTCACCCCCAAAACAACGTTATCATGGGTTATCTTTGACCCCTTGTTACTTAGGTTAGTCTGCTAGTGTGACTGTAACAAAATTCACGGACTCAGCGACTTATGCAACAGACATTTCTTTTCTTCCAGTTGTGAAGGCTGAAGTCCAAGATGATGGTGCTGGCAGGGTGGCTCCTCATGAGAACTCTCTCTTGGCTTGTAGCTGGCTGTGCTTTCCCTCTGTCCTCAGTGGTCTTTCCTCTGTGTGTTTTCATCCCTATTTTCTCTGCTTCTTCTTCGGACACCAGTCATACTGGATGAGGGCCCATCCCAATGACCTCATTTAACCTCATTACCTCTTTGAAGGCTCTGTATCCGAAAACAGTTACATAAGGCGTTGGGGCTTCAACATACAAATTTGGCGAACATAATTCAGTTCATATTATGCTAAATTATTTTCTCCTTTGCTTATTTTCCTTGACCTAATATGAGGATTCAAGAGTATTGTCCGTACTTGTCTTCTTAAAACGCTTTCTTCTCTGGTTTTATGCACCGCCATGGACACTGAGTTTGTCCCCTGTTCTGACCACCTTTCAGAGTCACATTTTCAAAATTCTCTTTCACTCCCTCACAATGACTTGTTGGAATTCCTTAAGATTGTGACCTCAAATCCTTCCCTTCTTGCTCCATAATAACTTTCTATGTGAGCCCATCTCTCCATGTGGCTCTCTCTCACTGAGACACAGAAAACTTGTTTTTTTTTCTCTGTAGACCTGTACCTCATGATACATTTGCCCCTGCCTGGAATATAACAGGCAATGAGAAAAACTCAGTGCTGGTGTTTTTTTTTTCCTGTTCAGAATGGTTGTTGTATTGAAACACATTTAACCTGTAAAATCACCCCTCATTGCACTGTACCATGACACCCATAGGAGGGAATTTCCAGGGTAATCTCAAATGAACTTATGTCACCCTACAGAGAACCCACACGTATAGCTCCCTTTGACATCAAGGCGACGGGGTGAGGGGGGAATTCCAAGCTGTGGGGTACATGAAAATGATATTTAAAAGTTGACTGATAACCATCTACATTGCAAACACTCTGCGACTCTGTCATTTTATGATTAAGGGCTCTGCTGCTATGACCACACACTGCCAGTGTGGAAGAGAGGGGTTTTTTTAGTCTGAGGGATTTCATTTGCTGGGCTATGGTGGACAGTTTCAAGATATTACAGCTCTCTAGATCTTAGATGTAATTATACATTCTTGAGATAATACATTACTAACTAACACTAACTAGAAATGAAAAAAGTCATTCAGAAAGAACACATGTGTTGAGTCTGAGGTACCAAGTATTGTGGGAATAAGTGAGGGAGACACCTAAGGATGAAGGAAGATGGGAAGAAAGGCAAGCTCCCCGAGCTGTTCAGTGTCACAATCTTGCCAGGTTCTGTCTGCCTGGTCAATTCTCTCAGAATCACTCTGGATGCTTCTTGGCCACACACGCCTTACCTGGCCAACCTCAGAGCAGACACAGCCACATTTGCCCTGGGCAGCCAAGCCCCACTTGCAACTGAGATAGGCAACTCTGGCCACTTAAGCTCCTTTCACCAGGAACTATTTCACTACATGAC
Source organism: Crocuta crocuta (assembly GCF_008692635.1). Lineage (NCBI taxonomy): Eukaryota > Metazoa > Chordata > Mammalia > Carnivora > Hyaenidae > Crocuta > Crocuta crocuta. Next base: position 10,268,849 of record NW_027530974.1, read on the forward strand.
TCTATGCTTGTCCTGAGGTGCATTCGCTTCAGTGACAATTGTGTCGAAAGCTCTAACCGAATTTTGCTCAAGGGCATCTAACTTAGGACATGTCATATAATTAACATGTGTATACTTGAGTATTTATATTCTTCCCAAGGTTCTAACTCAAAATAGTTCCAGTAGATATCGGTTGACTGTTTTTAGGGTGTTTTTGCTTCCCTAGCAAAGTTAGAGAAGTTAATTTTATTAAAATTAACAAAATTAATTTTATTTTTTAAAAATTCAAAATGTTCTTTTCCCTGGGGACAGCAGAGCTCCACTGCGTCAACTCTACCTGCTGTGAGTGATGTAGCCTCACCCAGTCTTGTCTACAGCTTTCGAAGGATAAATGGGACTTTAGCACAAGTGCCCAAAGCCAGTGAAAAGAAAAGGGAAAAACAAAAACAAACACAAACAAACAAAAAACAAAACAACAACAAAAACACCTCTAACCATTAGGAATAATGGAGGAACAGAAGCCTTATGTAACATATCTCTGAAGGAAAAAATAAAAGGAATAACTTCACCCCATTTCAAGTGGAGTTACATGGGTTCCAGTATAATGGAGATTAATCCCCGGAGCGACCTGTTACCCCTTTCGCCATTCCTGTCCCCTCAGTGCCCCACGGATACCTACTGCATTTTTCTTATATAGGGGTCTCCCCCTTGATTCCAAAGGGGCTCAGGGAAGTGAAGACTTCCAAGCCAGAGGACATGATAGGGGGATGAAAAGCCGATGTTAGCTGAGATCAGCCAGATGACAAAAAGGAAGGAAACAAAGTGATGATTTTGACCTTAGCCACATAGTAGTAAGAAGAGTCAACCTGAGCTGGACTCCCATTTCCCCTTTCATGGCTCCATAAATGCTAAATTACTTTGCAAATATTTTCAAATGAGTGGTTTTGCAAGCAGGGCTGGTGGAGAAGGAAAGGGGGAGAAAAGTTAACGGCCACACATAAAACAACCAGCCCCTACAGTCTATGGCCAATTTTTACAGCTGGATTTTTACAAACTCCTTGAAGAGTTGGGCGAGGGATGGGTTTATGATGTTGCCATGGCAGTCCTGTAATTTTTTGCCAAAATACTGTGGCACTGAAGCAGATGTGCTTTGGGGAGGCGGGCAGTGCGGTTGGGATGCATATGAAGGAATTTAAGACCCTCACTAAATATCTCCTCAAAGAATGTCCCACTGAACCATCGCTGGATTTAATTAGCTGTAGTATAAAAGGTGAGGGGTTAATCCGAGGTCCATGGCGGGGGTGGGGGGGAATGAAGCCTGTGATACATGCAGCTATTTGATTTGCTCAGTGCCACACTTCAGTCGATTAGAATAGCACAGTGTGGGAATGAATAGACACGTGTCTTTAAGTCATTTTGATATAACGGTGTTTAATTATTTAATTTCCATATGCGTTTCTCCAAAATTCTTTCTGTCAACCCAGTAATGTGTTCTGAAGTATTGAAAGCGACTGCTGAGTAAGAAATGTTCCGTTCGCAAAGTGAGAAACAATTTGACTGAACTCAATTAAAAACCATTGTAATTTGTTTAGTAGTGTTTGGTGTCTATATTTGCCTGTTTGCACTACTTCAGTTTGTTTCCTTATATACGGGGGGGGCGGGGTGTGGAACCCTATTGGGCTGCCTTTTTTTTTCTTCCCACAGAAGCCGTAACAAGCTTGTTTGTTTGAGCAAGAACAGACTCTGTAACTCTTATCTAGGGTAAGGGAAGATTTGTCAAGCACATTGAACACCTCAAGCATTCATTAATTGATTCAACAAATATTCCTTCCATCTGTTATAGGCCAGGCATTGTGCAAGGCACCACGTTCTCACTAACAGGGGAGATATGTCCTTATCTTCCTAGAGCCCTTTCGGGACCCAGAAACAATGGCATCTCTTCAGAGCAAATCTCTGAAGTGGGCAGGGGGTATTCATAGTCTACTAACCAGAAGGATGATTAAACGATTTGTCACCTTCACAACAAACCTGGGTGCTAGAAAGGTTGATTGATTGGCCAAAGATAACTGGCTATTGCAGTATGGAGAGACATAGTGAGTAATTCTCTGATTCCTATGCTTAATAGTTTCTGATTTAACCATGAGGTAGATACTCCATAGTATCTTTCATATAAATTCCTCGTATATGCTTTTTTATATTAAAGACATATTTTGACGTTTCTTTCAGGATTTGTACTAATGGTATAACTTCACGTACTATCAAAAGTGAGTATTTACGGGGCACCTGGGTGTCTCGGTCAGTTAAGCATTGGACTTCGGCTCAGGTCGTGATCTTGCAGTTCGAGAGTTCGAGCCCCACATCGGGGGGCTGTCAGCGCGGAGCCTGTTTGGAGTCCTCTGTTCCCCCCTCTCTCTGTTTTTCCGGCTTTTGTGCTCTCTTTCTCTCAAACATAAATAAGCATTTAAAAAGAAAAGTATTTAGGGTGGCTTGGGTGATGTGAATGAACAAGTATCTCCTATTCACCACAAGTGCGTAGCAGGAAAAAGAGAAGAAAATCAACTAACTTTAGCAAAGTCACGGAATAGTAAATACCCAAGAGGATCCTGAGTGTTGTTAATATGAAAAAATAAAAATAAAAATAAAACCTCTGAGCCCACATTTAGCCATTATCACACCAGGCACAGACATCCTTCCAAGCCAGGCTACAGGCCAGCTCGAGCCAAGGAACATTAGCTTTAGCAGAAAGCACTGGGCAGTTCTAGCCACAGTGATATCTACTGAAGATAGTGAAGAAGCTCCATTCAGCAGTGGGGTGAGAGAAAATGACCAAAGACTGAGCATGAGCCTGGGTGAATACTGTAGCCTCCACCAGCTGCCTTTCCACAGCTGACCTTGGAGCCTAAGGGCCTGACAACTGTGAACTTTAGCAGTTGTGGAAATAAGATAGAGGAGTTTCCTTACTGCTACCCCAAAAGCCATGCAATTCCCCCAGTTGAAATCTGGTTACCAAAGGCCTGTTGTGCAGTAAGTGTCGTACTGGCGGCTTGTCCTGCGCAAGAAAGACACTGATTGTCCTGTGTAGTTCAGTGGACTCTGTGGTGTGGGAGTGTGAGCTGGTGGTCTGGTCAGGAAACTGATTTTTCAATTGCTTTGAGTTGAGTTACCCTTGCTCTGGTCGGTGACCTCCATCATCCAGGCAGATATTAGGACAAGGACCTCGACGCCAAGGTTAGGTGTGGCTGACACAAAGTGGGCAGTGTCTTGGAGGTTCCTGCTCACCCAGCATTCTGCGTGTGGCAGGAGGTCACAGAGGGATGTGGTCACAGTTCCCAACACTTCCTCTGTCTTTGATGGGTCTGCATTACACACACAGCAGCTATTCAGGACTGTTAAATGGATGCAACCAAAGTGAAAATGGTATCTACATTCCATCTCCCCTAATTGTTCAAACCCAAGCATCCCTTGGGACCCAACCCCTTCTGCAAAGTGGCGTATACAAACCCATTAGCACACATGTGTATGTCCGAAAGAGCCATTTGGAAGAACAAAAACAGGTGACCTGGGGCTCAAGGCACAATGGCATCTATTTTCATGGGATCCGTGGCTGATGGCCTTGTAAATTCTCAAACTGAACTGACACTAATCATTCTTATTGACTCACAGACGTACATCTTCCACTCAAGGAGTAGATCCACTTAAGCTAAACTAATTGAAAACAAAACAATGTAAAAAAAAAAAATCTGCCTAAAAATAAAGGAATGTAATTGTTACATAGTACCAGTTCGGGAAATTAGTTGTTTACTCCTAGAAAGAAAGGAAGTAGGGCACCGGTTCACAAGGATCCCTGTTACTGTGATGTGAAGTCAATGGCACAGTTAATGTACTTCACTGACCTTCAGTTAACCAGACACTTAGCAGAAAATCCTCCCTCGCACCCTGTAAATAGGAAAAACACTTCCATGAGCATAACTCTCTTCTTATAATGTCAAGACAAATGATTGTGTGAGTATGCGTAGTATCTTTTTAAACCATAAAGGCATATTCAGCACAAAAGAAAAGCAATCTAAGAAAAAGCTGATCCTGAAACTCCAAAGTGGTTAGGCTCTAGAGATGAAAACAAAGGTGAAGTTGACTTTTTATTTTTTTGTTGGGAAATCAGGTAATAGGGAATGTCAGTTATATTGATACCTTGTGAGCTAAATCCCCAATGACTGCTTCAGCAAGCATTTGCTGAGTACCTTCTGGGGACAAGACCCCGTAGTAGGGTATTTTCAAGATGATATGATTCTTCATGAAGATTTGAGACCTAATGGTTAAATCTTATTCACAGAAGTGCGATATAAATCATGCTTCAGCTTAAATGTAAAGACATTTCTGTCTATGATTTGGTTCTCTTATCTGTACATGTCCATCTTGGAAAAAAAACCTGCCAATCAAAGCTCCCCAAGTGTTGTACATTAACACTATTTTTTAAGGGTTCTAGCAACAAAGATAAACAAAATAGAGGGCATTATGCTAAGTGAAATAAGTCCGACAGAGAAAGACAAATACCATATGATCTCACTTAGAATGTGGAACCTAAAAACAAAAAAAACAAACACCTGAACTCAGATAAAAAGAAGTAATTGGTGGTTACCAGGAGTAGTAATGTGGGCAAAATGATTGAAGGTGTTCAAAAGATACAAACTTCCAGTTATAACCTAATTAAGTCATGGGGATTATAATACACAGCATGGTAACTATTGTTAATAACCTTATATCATATATTTGGAAGCTGCTAAAAAAGTGAGTCTCAAAACTTCTCATCACAAGAAAAAAAATGTGTAACTATGTATGGATATGGATGCTAACTAGACTTACTATGGTGATCATTTTGTAATATATACAAATATCAAATCATTGTATTGTTTACCTGAAACTATAATGTTATACATTCATTATCTCTCAAATCAAAACAAAACAAAATAAAAGATACTTGAGCTATCTTCTGAGTGGGTTTTTTTGTTTGTTTGTTTTTTTGTTTGTTTGGCTGACAAAACCCCATTAAGTCAGTATTTCAAGCTCTCACTTGGTTCTGGGTGCTTTTTTGTATTATTGTTTTAATGCCAGTCTTAAGGTCACCCTTAATCTATGTCATGGTTTGGAATGACTTGAATTTTCTTTAGCACCAGGCAGGTGAGCCTACATACAAATGGCTGTGGCACAGAAAATACATGCGTGTGCATACGCACCTCACATGAATGTATGATGTACATCCCAGGTTATGCTTCTTCCGCTTTGCACGAGAGGGAGGCCTTTGGGGGAGGAGGTGAATGGTGAGCTCTTCTCGGCAATGAGAAAGCCACGGTTCTGGGTAATAACCAGTGGATCAAGTAAAGAGTCAGATGCAATCAGGAAGGAACCAATTCAGCTGCAGCCGTCAGGGAGCATAATCGTGCAGAGGCGGGAGGCTTTGGCAGACCTTCAAACACTAAGATAGGGATTTTGAGGTTCAAATCAATGGTAATGAGGAGCTATTGGAAGATTTTGACATGTGAGTGGGTTTATTTAATGGAGTTGATGTAAATGGCCTCAGATGGTGACAGTGATTATTCTTGTGCATTTGCCATGCTTCTGACCCTCCAACAGTGGAAAGTCTCTTGAAGCCAATAGGCAGCTTGCACGTGAAAGGGGCTGATGGGAAGAAAAATGATGGCTGCAGAGAAGAAGCCTCTGTCATTTTCCATGGCCCTGGAGAGAGTGGTCACCTGAGATACCTCCCAAATCAAGGTCCCTTGGAAGGACATGACAAGAAGGGCTCAGTGTAAGAACACTGGTGTGCAAGTTATTTATGGCGGAGTCCCAGCTGCTGCCAGAAATCCCCCTCCTAAAATAACCAACAGGTGGGTGACCTGGCCTTTGCAAACATAGTGTCAAAGCATGTATAGGATACTTTAGGGCTTTCTTTCTCTTCCTGATTAGATAATACCACATTTTTCTACTTATAAATCCACTCTAACTTTGGACTTCAGATGTCAACGAATGTTACTAGCCCAGTACCATTCACATAGATAGTTAGTAAATGTCTGCACACTGACTGATGAGCAAGTCTCGAAAGTGAGTTTGTATGTGTGCAGAGTTTATGGTTTTTAAATGGTCCTTGTTCTGCATAAGTCAATATGATCATCTATTTATCTTGTTCTCATTTATTGACTTTCTTCCTATAATGTGGGCTGTGAAGTATTTGCTGCTTGTCTTAAGAGAATGCAAAACATGTAAACATTTCCTCTCTCTTGGGGAACATGAAAATGAATTTCCAGAAATCATTTTAATCAAAATCTGTGTCCCTTGCACAGAGGAAAGAAGAATGGCGCAGGATTTATGTTCCCTCCTGTGGTTGGAACGTTCATTGTCAGAGGCAAAGCTGGTGCTGGAGCTTGGGCCTGCTGGGCCTGTCACCTTCCCCTGGGATCTTACTTTATGTCCTCTTTATTATTATTTTTTTAAGTTTATTCATTTATTTTGAGAGAAAGAGTATGACCGGGGGTGGGGCAGAGAGAGTAAGAGAGAGAAAATCCCAAGCAGGCTCTGTACCACCAGCACAGAGCCTGACGTGGGGCTCAGTCCCATGAACCACAGGATCATGACCCAAGCCAAGACCAAGAGTCAGATGCCCAAACAACTGAGCCACTCAGGCGCCCCCCTGCATGCCCTCTTAAATGCAGGGAAACAGTGAAAGGGTTTGCCCCCGACCCCTATTCAACTAAAGGCATCATAGACGTGGCACAAGATGCTATCTCTGGCCTCCATGGTTCCACTGAAGCCTTTAGCATTTGCTCCCCAGAGATGCCATTCAAATCTCAAGAGGTTCATAAAAACACAAAAATAATGTGTGGTAAGAAAACAATTCCCTGAACTTGTTCCCCGACATTCTTGCTTTGTGTTGAATCTGAATGCCTTTGGTCGAAGCACAGACACTGTTGGGTCATGAGAAAAATAGACAGTTGAGGAAATGGGGTATCCAGAGGCCATGAGCAGAGGCATTCCATCAAGGGAGGCACTCAAAGAGTGAGTGCTGAGTGATCTAAAGATATGTTATCGGGAGGGGGGCGCCTGGGTGGCTCAGTGAGTTGAGCTCCGACTTCAGCTCAGGTCGTGATCTCACGGTTCATGGATTTGAGTCCCACATTGGGCTCTGTACTGAGAGTTCAGAGCCTGGAGCCTGCTTCGGATTCTGTGTCTCCCTCTGTCTCTGCCCTTCACCCACTCTCCCTCTCATTTAAAAAGAAATAAACATTTTTTTAAAAAAAGATGTGTTTGTGGGGCACCTAGGTGGCTCATTCCATTAATTGTCCCAACTTTGGCTCAGTTTATAATGTCAGAGTTCATGAGTTCGAGCCCCACATCAGGCTCTGTGCTCACAGCTCGGAGCCTGGAGCCTGCTCTGGAGTCAGTGTCTCCCTCTCTCTCTGTCTCTTCCCCACTCCCCCACTGTCTCTCTCTCTCTTTCAAAAATAAACATTAAAAAAGTAAAGAAGTGGTCGTACATTTAAGGATAGTAAGAAAATCCTCTTTCCTCTCCAGAGGTGAGGAACCAGAACAGACTGTAAGAGAGACTGGGGTCACTTTGGAATATGAACAGCTTAAAGACAAATGGTACAATCTGGGAATGGTAGCAAGGTGAAGGAGAGAGAGAATCCCAGAGCTTGGGAATCAGAAAGCTTGAATTCTGATCTTGGTCTGCTTCCAGCCATCTGTGGGTTCTCGTCCAAAACATTTTATCCTATTTGAACCTCAATTTCCTCCTGAAGTGTAGGCATTGGATCAAATGACTTCTAATGTACCTTTCAGTTTTTATAATGATATGCCTGAGAGAAGTTGTCATTTTGATGTGGCTCCATGAGGGTCATGTTTTTTTAAAGCTGTACCACAAGGAAAGCTTCCATGACAAAGTGTGCTTATCTACTCTAGAATTACTATTTCCTTTAATCTTTCCCATTACCCCCACTTGGCTAGGTTCATTAAGTTTGCCATGTGCAATGGACCTAGGCATTCCAATTCTGAGATGATAAGACATCTGATGGGGAGGGCTGGGCTTTGTTGAACATCCCAGATTGGTTACCAGCGCATTCTTCAGTGCCTGTGGGATTACAACAGACAACAAACACATGGTTATCATTCATTTGAGCAAGGCCCTTATAGGAGATTTCCAAGAAACTTATTCCTTGCAGCCATGATCAGTGGCCAAGACATAGTTTCACTGAAAAAATAAGTGGGCAATGAAATTTACCCTCTGGAAATATTAAAGGAGAGCAACATTTTGGACTTTTAGGCCTTGAAAGGTTAATTTGGGTATTAAGAAATCACTTTGATATGAAGGTATAAAACTGATGGGACACCTGGGTGGTTCAGTCGGTTAAGCATCTGACTTCAGTTCAGGTAATGATCTCATGGCTCATGAGTTCAAGCCCCGTGTCAGGCTCTGTGCTGACAGCTCAAAGTCTGGAGCCTGCTTTTAATTCTGTATCTCCCTCCCTCTCTGCCCCTACTCCGCTCATGCTCTCTGTCTCTCATAAATGAATAAATGTTAAAAAAATTAAAATATAAAATTTATAAAGACCACAAAAGTCACCTCTTCTGCCTTGGAGTTTTGTATTGTGTTGTGTTGTGTTGTGTTGTGTTGTGTTGCAGAGGAGGAAGCTGAAGCTCAGAAAAGTTAAATGAATTCTCCAGAAAAACATAATTGGTTAAGCAGATCTGAGGATTAATTTAGGGCATTTGACTTCCAATCCAATACTTTTTCTCCTTTCCCAATTAGTTTCTCCTGGACAGAATTGGCCCTATTTGTAGATGAAGACATCATCACTCTCCTAAGTAGTAGGCATCAAAATATACATACTTTCCCCCAAGGTCTCCCAAGAAGCCTGTCCCAAGTCCTAGAAGCACTCTATTTGGATGTCTATTTCCAAGGCAGATGAATGAGGGCTCAGACCATGTTCCTCTTATTCTCAGTGACATTTTCAGTGTCAGCACATTGCCTGGCACGTAGTCAACACTCCACAAACATTTGCTGGATTAGTGATCAAAAGCTTGAAGAACACAGTGATGAATGCATTAGGAAGAAACCAAGAATCCCTGTCACTAAAGCCATTCCTATGGGTTAAGACACTGTTCCAGGTTAAAATGCAGAAAGACCCCAGGGGATAATGATGTAAGAAATCATTTGCCTGGCATCCCAAGTTGCTTTGAAGAGTCACGAGACAAAAAAGTTGAGGGGGAGACAGAGACAAAGGAGCCAGGTTGGAAGACAAGCCATATTTGTGTTTAGTGGGGCTAATGTGGTTCTCGCTAGCGATCCTACAGGAAGTGGTACCTAAATAATGCCTCAGTGCTTTCCTGTTTGCCCAAGGCTGACTGGTGCTGCTTGCTGTCATTTCACCATCCAGAATGAGTGTCTTCATTAGAGACTACAACCATACATATGATCACACAGCATTGTGGCCGTATACCTCTCTGCACCGGATATCAACTACCATTTTCTCACCAGGGAATCATCACACCTTTTGCCTTATTTAATCTCTTTGCACCTTTGAGAAACCCAGAGAGGATGATTCTATCTCCATGACTGTTGAGAAAAATGAGGCAGGGAAAACTGGTCTTCAGCCTCACAACTCTGTGCTCCAGCCACAGAGGGAATTCGTGGTTTTCTTCCATTTGTTGAGACCCATTTGAATTTTTTTAATGTATTTATTCTAGACAAATGTTTTTGGGAAATGGTCTCAATTTTTTATTAATGAGGAATTGACTATAACAATCCTACAAACATATCTTGCAGTCTACACTGTTGCTGCCTTAATATAGAACTGTCAATCTGCCTGACAACATCCCTCCTGGAATTCCCCAGGGAAGCTGAAAAGAAGAGGAAAGGAGAGAGAGCCATACATTAATTCTTAAAAGAATTCAATTATGAATGCTCCTTCCAAGGCCTCTACTTGATTTTCTTTTCTACCTGAAATGAAACACTCTATCTTTACCAGGGAGAGAAATAGTAAAAGAGCAACAGAATGGTAATGATAAATTTGTTGTGCTATTTTATTATACTCCTGCAAGTCATTTTTTCTCCCCTTTGTTTGCGCTGACCTAGATATTTGTGACAGGTTTGTAGACTGCCGTCATCATATATAAACAAGCTGTTATTTTTAAATATTAAATCTAATGATCAGTTCACCACCATCAAATCCCTCCTTTCCTCCAATTTGTGGACTAGGTGGAAGACATAAAAGCTTAGAAGATGGACAGAGTTGGAAACAGCTTTTCCTCGAAAACTTCTTTTTCAAGATCAAAAATCAGAAACCAACCTTTTAAGGAACAGCCTCTGGATTTAATTTCCTCTCCTTTGTTCTTAGTTTTAATTTCCCCCCAAACTGCACTTGATCTTGCAATGTTCTTCTTTCCCATTTAATGCCAATAATTTGCACTTCTGTCATCCCTTTCATCTGGGACATCACAAGGCCATCTGAAACTTTCTCTGATGAACTTCAGAGAGGCGCTGTAACAGGTAAGTCCTTTGATGACCTTCTTTTCAAAATGTGTAGTGACAGCAGACTTTGCAGTGATACAAATCACTTCTGGAGTCTAGGTGTAGGTGATTTTAAATAGTGGCTAGACTTGAGTGGACCGGAGCAATCACATGGGGTACAGGGATAGTGGATGTACCAGGGGAAGTTCATGAAGTTTTAGGTGCCTGCAAAGACACAATCCCTTTCTAAGAAAAAAAAAAATCTTCTGCCTTGTTTCAGTAGTTCTGATTTGCACAGGAAGCTTGATTTGGAAGGTACAATCACTTAACATGTTTACTATGAACACAGCTGATTGGAATTAGATGAGAACAGGTGTTCTGGCCAATGTCACTAGGCTTGAGAGATATCTTCCACTTTATAAATAGGTGATTGGCATCAACTAGCCAATAGAAGTATTTGACACTGCGATAATATCATCAGATTAGTTTGGGGGGAAAGTTCAAACGCAAAGTGAATAAAGACAGGTCTGGTCATTTGAGCTCAAGTTCATTTCCTAGGAAGCCTGAGATATTATCTTGGTAGAATCTAAAATATGCCATAGACTCCATGATCAAAAGAATTAAGACCCAATTCACAATGAGATGGAAAATTATCCTTTCTACCCCAGATTTCTGTGGATACTTTAAGTCAATTTTCATGTTACTGTTATGTGATCTATGGGTACATTGTCCTCACAGCCTCAAATAATTTGACTGGCAGGACTGGTTCCATTAAAAAGGAAAGAAACAAATACAAAGCCTGCACAGATTCAAGCTATGTGTGTGTGTGTGTGTAGAACTGGGGCAGACTACTGGTAAACCTGAGGTGGCCCATAGCTCTTTAGAAATGAAAGCAAACTTGAATAAATAAATCAGCAATGGATATGCTGTTGTCATAGTATGTCTTTTGAAAGAAGTAAAACATTTATGAGGTAGAAGGGTGAGTAATATAAATATCTCTCCTCTTCAATATTAAAATATGATGTATTCACTTTGAGAAGAAACAATATTGTGGGGTGCCTGGGTGGTTCAGTCAGTTGAGTGTCCAACTCTTGATTTCAGCTTAGGTCATGATCTCATGGTGTGTGGGTTCAAGCTCCAGGTCAGGCTCTGTGCTGATAGCAAGGAGCCTGGTTGGGATTCTCTCTCTCCCTCTCTCATTGTCCCTTCCCAATGTGCTCATGCACATGCTACCTCTCTCTAAATAAATAAACATTAAAAAAAGAAGAAATGGTTGGATTACAACCCCTTATCAATGGAGCAGGTGACTGGGCATGTGTCCCCAGGTCTGTGACTGCTCTTGTCGAAGAACATTTGATGAGGCAGTAAGCCAATGGTAGCACAGGAAATAAGATTAGAGAATTCTAGCTTCCAACTTTCAGTCTCACTTTCAGATGGCTGCCTCTAATACCAATCATTTAGAGCAAGAACATTCTAGTTTAATTGGGGTGAGGGGGAAAGAAATGATCAAGGTGTCACATTTTTCCTTTCCCAAGTCTAAATAATTTCTCATGGTAGAGAGTCAAGATATTTCACTTTCAGTTGCCCGAAGACAGTAAAATTAAAAGAACAAAGACTCGGTGGCTACTGTCTGTTCTATAGAGAGCATATGCAAGTGCCATCACATCTGTACTGTTTCCCGGTCCCACAAGAATACTCCAATGTCCCTGGGACAAGGACCTTCAATAGAAGGCAGTCTGTATGATACCTGGCACCACACTCTGAGGCTGGATCCTCACATTATTTCTTGGCCTCCAGGGACTAAGATCTTGAATAGCATGACTGACTCAGACTTCCTAGTCAATTACAACAGCTCCTTCAGGCAGGTGGGCTGGTATCATTCAGATGGGTTCTTTTTTTTCTCCCCAGGGACAGTTTTAGAGATGGTACACGGTTCATCTTATGAGTCACTCCCTTTTACTCAGGCTCAAATGGCTCCTACAGACAGCCTTGCCAGGTTCAGGTTCTATGTGACCTCTCTCAGAGTAACACACCCCTCTCCCTGTTGGAGGTATCTATCTATCTATCTATCTATCTATCTATCTATCTATCTATCTATCTATCTATTTTTGCTAGATATCATTGGTACCCTGTTTCCAGGGAACTTTAGTAAAAGGGACTTTTGGAATTCCCTGGAAATAGAAATGACCACAAAGGGCTGGTTCAGATTTAGAGATGAACATGGATAACAACCTGGACTTGGTTATATGGGACCTTCTTTTAGATTTACTGCTGAACCAGATAAAACAATGCAAAGTGAAACATAGGTGATTAACAATGCAGTCAGTAGATACAGCTATTGATGCTGCCATGGGTTTTCAGAGATCTCTGTAGTGGTCAGTACAATCCCTGAGAAGTAAGAAAGTTGTTGGATCAAGGATGCCAGGGCTGGGGGCTCTTTAGACAGAAGCATGTAGCTAAAGCCACATCAGCACCCAAGGGTCTACCTATTACAATCCAAGGACATATTCACATCATCACCAAATCATACACTTCTAAGTTATATTCTTAGTGTCACATTGGGCCCCTGCAGTGCTGAAAACAGGATTCACCCTAAATCTTTGCTTGAGTACTAGTGTCTAACTTCCTGCCAAGGGAAAACGTAATATAAATTTTGGCTAAACGTCAGAAGACATATGCGTCAGCCCTGGCTCTGCCCCTAACTAACCAGTTGTGCAGCCTTACACAAATCACATAACCTCTCTGGACTTGGATTTTCCTATCTGTAAAGGGGGCATTAGGTGGGTTTTTCAAGTTTTCGAGGATTCAAATTCTACAAGTCCGATCCAATGCCTCCCTAAGATAGGTAAGTGGTAGGATTGTATCGTACAGACTTCTTGGTCAGATGTAAGACATGGATAATGTACTTTTGAAATAAATCATAAAGTTGACGCAAAAGCAAGAAACACAAACAATTGGTAATGAATTTTAAGCATCAAGGCACCCGCTCTAAATCTCATTCATCAAAAAAGCAGAGCATCTGAGAAATTAAAGACTGGCTATTGATCATTTCATGTCCTAGAAGGCAAGAGAGGAGATAATCCAGATCTTTTTTAGAATTACAGAATTATAATCAGAATTATTGGCAAAATGAACATGATAGGAGCTTGGACAGAATGTGAATTCTTAGTAACCACGGTGAAGAAAGTGAAATATCGTCAAGTAAAAGTCAAATTTTAAAATGTTTAAGAAACATATTAAGATATATCAACCACATGAGATACTAAAGGGGGCTAAGAGTTCAACAATTTTAGGATATTCTGCAATATTTCCACCTGATTATTCAATCACAATAGACACCAAGTGTTAAGAAGGAAAGAAAGAGAGAGACAGGAAATGATTGTGACTACTTAGAATATTCCCAGTATGATTCTAATTTAATATAAATAAAATATAAATTTAATATAAAATATGAGTAGTTCTAGTAACATAAAATCATAAAATATGAAAAAAAACATAAAATTTTATAGTAACATAAAATCAGTAACTTATCCCCATTCTCGGTAAATGCCCAACTATCTATTCAATTAATTAAGGACAGTTAACTAAAGACAGTTATTCTAGAATCTTGTTTCTCACACCCCCTCTATTCAATCAATGGCCAAGATCTTTCCATTTCTAAATGTATTCCATTGCTAAATGTATCTCATTTATGTCTTCCCTACCAATGTCTTAATTCAGCTTTATGCTACTGTAGGGGTCTCCTTACTTGGACCCTTACACCTTATTCTAATATCCTTCTAGAGACATCTATTTAACCTACGGACTTGATTATACCACCTTCCTACTTGAAACTAGTCATCAGACCTCCACTGTGTACAGAAGAATTTCAAACTCCAAAGCATGGCATAAAAAATAATCCTTTGGTTTCATTTTTAGGCATGATCTTTCAAAATGGCCCTATGCCTAGCTGAAGGCTCCATGCCTAATATATAGTGAGTGCTTAATAAATACTTGTTGAATGGGGGAATAAATTTGTATGAGGGTTTTGATATCTGAGCTAAGGAAAGGCATATAGAGCTACCTAATGAGCATGAGCAGGTCTGCTGGCCTAAGAGAATAGTGTCCCTGGAGATGGAGAAAGATTTTACTGAGGAATAATTAGAACTCGTTTTGCCAGTGTTATTTGGAGAATGGCCTGTGGAACACAGGAAAAAATATCAGGAAACCAGAGGAGATAAGTATTATAAGTTTTAATATAGACTGCTTAGATTCGTGTCAATTTCATAAATAATTACGATGAAGGATATCTGGTGAAAATTTAAAAGGAAGTTGTTCTCACCAGGAACTGCACTAATCTCACTTCTTGCTGGGCAGGTTATCTTGTCTGGTGAAAGAGAAGACAGAGATAAGACACCAGGTAACTAGATTTTAGTGATGGATTTGGCCAACTTTCCACTGCTCTATCTGGAAGTGAGGTAGACGAATAAAAGCAAGATGACAGTACCATTAGCCCTATTACCTTGATGCTGGTTGGCTATCAATGAAAGTAGGTTCCTAGTGACCTGCTGAATAATTTTGTCCTCAGCCCTGTCTTATTCAATGGTTTATTCAACACTTGAATGAAGATCCAGAAAGTCCAAATCTGTCTCAGAATTGTTAACTAATGAATGTTTACTGCTTTGATGCCACTAAGTTTTGGGAGGGTTTGTAGCACAGCAAATGACCATAGGAATGAAAATAATCACCAAGAACATGAGCACACACACAAAATAAGCTACACCTTTGGGTTTCCTGCAAACAACACATTTCCTACCGACAACAGGGGCCGATTTAAACTTTTGATGACCGAGTCTTTAGGTAGTGTTATTATTCCTGATATTCGTAAATCCACTTTGCATAGCACCTTTGGGTTTAAAAATCATTTTACATCCTTTTGGCCATGTATTTATAGCCAGTGGTTCACACCCCGAATATTAGTGGGAGGTAAGACAGATGCATTTTGGTGGGGGGTTGCAGAGAAAACCAAATTGCTCCTTCTATTTCGCTGCAGCAGTGTGCAATGGGGGCGGAGAGGAGGGAGAAAGGTTAAAGATGAAGGCAAAGCCCCCTCCCACCGCACCCCTACACATCCCCGCAGGGAAAGTAAGGGCTCTCACACTGCTCCAGTTTGAAAGAGCACTCCCTAACACCCCATTTCCTTTCTTTGTTTCCCTCGGTGCAAGAGCATCTCAAGGAAATATTATTTATTTATTTTTAGGAACATTTCTCCTTTTTCTTCACAGGGCCTCATTTGAAGCCTATGACTCCTGTTATGAAAGAAACAACATAACCTTTGCTGCTTCTTCATTTCAAGTCTCCTTTTGAATTTTGTATTTTCTGAGCCATGACAAAGAAAAAAAATGCCCTTTCTCTTTCCAACAGATTAGGCTGGGCAGATGCCTGAAAATGGGTTCTTTGGATCTTATCAAAGCCTTGAACTCCTTCTGTTGGGCACACCCTCCTTTCATTTTGTGCTGGCTTTCTTCTTTCCTTTGCTTCTCATCTTCCTGGCCCTGCTATTAAAAAAAGGTGCTTTTTGTGTTTCTGCACTCTCTCGGGTAATGTATGTATCCCTTGTTCATTCTTTCTCTAAAGAAGAGTCTCTAAATATTCAGACATGCTGGCCAAAGAAGGCACTTTTAATCATGGTTCTTAGGTTGATGGGGTTTCTTCCAACGAAAACTTTGGATACGTGTTCCTTCAGGAAGCTCAGGAGCCTTCTCCTACTGCAGAATTCCAAGCCCTCAGAGGCAACTGGCTAATTGATGCTTTGATTGACCATCTGATTTAGCAAGTGGCATTATGGGAGTGCTACTGAAATGCTAAGTAATAGAACAATCCCGCCACCCATCAAACTAAATAGTATCTGATGTGGGGGACCAAGGCAAAAGGAAGAAATTAAATCTCCTTGTAACTTACAGCCCATTGACAAATCCTCAAGACAGACAGAGTGACCTCTTTCTAGGAACTCAGCCCCCTCAATGATGACACTTTGCTCGGGGCAAAAGACAACCCTAGCTGAACATTAGCTCAACCCCCCAGGATGCTCTGGGTCTATTTTAAACATCCAGAAATTCCTCTGAAAACTTCCTTTATCTCCACCCCCACCCCCCTAGATATATGTTAGTAACCACTCCAAGCATTTGGCCCACTGATACTCATCAGAAAGGTCTCATGACTAAAATTTTACTGGACAGTGGTTAATGACCTTTTCCTAACAACAGCTAGTCCCCTCAAGGGCCTGGAAACCTTGCTTCCAAAATTCTTTAGAGACTTGCTGTCCCTAACCCCCTCCCCACTTGAGAGTATACAATCAGTCACCTGTCACAACCCCAGGGCAGCTCTTTCTGCCCATAGGTCATGGCCCTGCGCTTTAATAAAACCACCTTGCTGCACTGAAGATGTCCCACATCTTTCTTGACCATTCGCTCTGAAGCCCAACATCTCCATATCAGTAACCATCTCCCTTGGGGCTCTGTAATGGCGGTTTTTCAGGACTAGGTGTTGTTAAAGAAATATCTATATAATTTCATATATTTACTAAGTATATGTAATTATAATGTATGTGTGTATATATATATATATGCACATACACCCACTTATTTATATATGTTGAAGCCATTTTCACTTAAAGATTCCCTTTCTTTCACTAAAATCTTTTCACGTTTCATCACTTTGCATCACTGCACCCTCCCCAACCTCAGCCCCACCCTGCCATCCTGATCTTAACACCCCACCNGATTGGCTCAATGTTAAAGTAACAGAAAATTCCTTTTATAGTCAACTTAAGCAACATTCCATTGTCAATACAGTAAACAGAAGAAGGAACTAGTGTGAGGCAACAGTCAAGAAATTCAAATGCTTTTCTGGAAATTGTGCTAGTTCAGCCTCCTGGTTAGACAGAGTAATTCTTCACTCACCTTCCAAACATTTGGCACAGATTATCTGTCAGGGCATAAATTATGACCATTAAGCAAATTTATCCAAGCAAAAATGTGCAGCAAAAAGTGGTTTAACATATTTTGAGTTTCAGTATCTCTTCTTTAAGGCAGCAGCTCCTCTCGGTAAAAATAGACTTTAGGGAGTGCCAACTAGAGCATCCTGCTGACTGAATCATCTTTACAAATAGTTGTTCTATTTTCAAAGTAAGAATATATTTTTTCAATCATGCTTAGACATTATGTAGCATAAAGGCATGCGCAGAGAGATAAGTTGCTGTGTTTGTGCTGTTTGTAACTCAAGGCTGAGATTAATAATCTGCTCAGAAAACTATTTCTTGTGCCCACACAGAATTTTATTTTGTGTAGTTCAGTTTGCTATCTGGTGATCCCAAGAGTTCACTTGTATTATTTATATAAAGAGTCTTTGCCTTTTTCCAGAGCCTGAAATGTTTATGTTTTAACACATACTGTTCAAAAACTCCAGTGTGAAAAGCTGAAAGTATTTTAGAAAACCCATTATGTATTTTCCAGAAAGTTATTTACTAAAAAAAACTTTCTATCAGATCTATGTAGGTCAGTGGTCCTCAATGGGGGGTGACCCCCACCCCTACCCCCAAGGGGCTTTGACAACATTAGAAAGACATTTGTGGTTCTCACAATTGGTTTCTAGTATGTAAAGGCCAGGGTTGTTGCAAAGCAGCCTATAACGCCCAGGACGGCATCTCATGGCAAAATATTATCTGGCCCCGGGGCACCTGGGTGGCTCAGTCAGTTAGGTGTCTGAAGCTTGATTTTGGCTCAGGTCATGATCTCACGGTCTGTGAGATCAAGCCCTGTGTCCCGGCGTAGGGCTCTGTCTGCACGGACTGTGTGGAGCCTGCATGTGATTCTCTCTCTCCTCCTCTCTCTCTGCCCCTCCCCAACTCACACGCCCACTCTCTCTCTCAAAATAAATAAACAAACTTTAAAAGATGTTCTGTATGTTAAAGGGAACTTGGTGCTTTCCTTATTAGTCATGGCAACTTTCCTGACTGCCTCTGGAGAAAAAGAGGCAAGAAAATATGTCTTTATTTGATAGAATTGGAAGGAAATTTGTTATTTATAAAAAATACTTATTATTTACTCTACCGCTGATTTGCAACCTGACCTTAGGGAACTCCCTGGCTTAAAAGCATTGTGACTCATAAATTCTCAAGAATCTGTCACATATTGAGAGCACAGGGTCTTGCCTCTATTAGTTTTTTATTCTAATTCACTGTTGCTAAATCGCTATGATTTCAGGGCACCTGAGTGGCTCTGTTGGTTGAGCACCAACTCTTGATTTCTGCTTAGGTCATGATCCCAGGGTCATGGGATCGAACCCGGTGTCAGGCTCCCTCTGAGCATGGAACCTTCTTGGGATTCTCTCTGTCTTCCTCTGCTCTTCCCCTGCTCTAAATAAATAAATAAGTAAATAAACAAATAACTATGATTTCTTAATCTATATTTTAGCCTACCTTTTCTCTCCACCAACAAGGGGAGTTTGATTAGAGGATGAGCCCCAAATTCTCAACAGCAAGAAATAGTAATAGCTTCCTTCAGCAAATCTTATTTCCACTACTGGTACTTTTTCATGCTAGGCCACCACAAAAGAACTGATTTGCTTGAGGTATAGTCAGGGAAGGGGCTCATAGGGAGGTGATTATTCAAGTATTTTTTTTCTTTTTTCTTTTTTTTTACAGTAGACAGAACTTGCAAATATAAACTTATCAGTTTGTTAATCACTACTGTCATCAACACCAACATTTCAAGGTTGTAACTGTTCAACTTTCTAAATCGAAAATCAAAGTGTTTTATACTTTGTAACATGAGTAATCCTAATTAAGATTGTCAGATGTATTTCAAGATATTATGAGTATAAGAAAGTGGAGAAACCAGGCAGTGACCGGGGACAGATTGTTTTCTCCTTCTAAACCTTATTTGTAAGCTGGAAATAATAATCATACTTTACAAAGTTGTTGTTAGCTTAAAAAAAAGTCAGAAGTCTCCATACTGAAAATATCTGCCGAGGGTTAAGCAGATCGATGGGAAAATTCAAAAACAAAAACCCATTCTTGGACCCAAATTGATGAAATGCCAGAATCCCAAAGAATAAATAGAAAATTCTATCATCTTATCAAGAAAGGAAGAAAACGGACCATATGCCAAGGGATGAAAAACAAATGGGTTTCAGACTTTCCATTAGTGACAGTAAACTCCAGTGAGGTAAGTAAGTCTTCATTCTGATGGAAATTGACCTTGGTTCTTGAATTTTATACCCAGCCAAATCATAATCAGTAATGCACAAGGTAAAATAAAAGCGTTTCCTGATTTTCAGTGATGTCAAAGTACACTACTCAACAACCTATTTGAAAATATTATCTGAGGGTTGCTCCAGAAATAAAGGGATTTTCAAAATAAAATAACACAAGACATAGGAAAGAATAATGATCAAGTATGACTTAGAAGAAATGAACGAGGCTGAAACAAAAATTTAAAGAACCAAACGTATGTCAGTTGGACCTTCTCTTTGGAGCATAAAAGGTTAGTGGCAAAGGGTCATGTTACTCTTTTATAGATCCTTTTATGAATAACTTTTATATACTCATAATAGTTAAATACTCTTTTAGAATAAATATCGAGGAGCACCTGGGTGGCTTACTCGGTTAAGGATCCCACTCTTGATTTCGGCTCAGGTCATGATCTTATAGCTTGTGAGTTCAAACCCCACATCAGACCCTGTGCTGACAGCTCTCTCTCTCCTTCTATCTCTGCCTTTCCCATGTGCTCTCCCTGTCTCTCTCAAAATAAATAAGTAAATAAACTTAAAAAAATAGAATAAATTTCTTGTTTTTTTAATAAATTTTTATTTATTTCTAGGAGAGAGAGAGAGAGACAGCGTGAGCAGGGGAGGGTCAGAGAGAGAAGGAGACACAGACTCCGAAATAGGCTCCAGGCTCTGAGCTGGCAGTCAGCACAGAGCCTGACGCAGGGCTCGAACCCACGAACCTCGAGATCATGACCTAAGCGAAAGTCGGACGCTTAACAGACTAAGCCACCCAAGTGCCCCAATAGAATAAATTTCTGAGAAGAAAGCATGTAAGTCTTAATTAAAGATTACTAATTGAATTTAAACGTTATAAACTCTGACCATAAAAGATTACATGACTAATCAAAAGATAGTCATGAAATAGTACAGGTAAGCAAGATAGTCTATTGTAGCAAAGTCTTACATTTTTTTTTTGTAATAGAAATCGATAGATACTATCTTGGTGTGTCTGGGTGGCTCATTTGGTTAGATATCTGACTCATGGTTTCAGCTTGGGTCATAATCTCATGGTTCATGAGTTCCAGCCCCACATTGGGCTCTGTACTGACAGTTCAGAGCCAGCTTGGGATTCTCTCTCTCCCTCTCTCTCTCTCTCTCTCTGCCCTTCCTATGCTCATTCTCTCTCTCTCAAAATAAAAAAATGAACTTAAAAAAAAAGAAGTTTTAAAAAAAGAAATCAGGGGCGCCCTGGTGGCTTAGTCGGTTAAGCGTCCTACTTTCGCTCAGGTCATGATCTTGCGGTTCGTGGGTTCGAGCCCCGCGTCAGGCTCTGTGCTGACTGCCAGCTCAGAGCCTGTAGCCTGTTTCAGTCTGTGACTCCCTCTCTCTCTGACCCTCCCCTGCTCACGCTGTCTCTCTCTCTCTGCTAGAAATTAAAAAAAAAAAAAAATTAAAAAAAGAAATCAATAGACACTGTCTAAAATAGATAATTCAACAAGTACAGAACTATAGAACTTGATACAGATCCCCATTATCACTATTACTCTTAATATTTGAAGCTACTAGGCAATGCAACTTAATAAGACAAATTAGAGGTAAGAATTGGAAAGGAGGTAGAAAAACTGTCATTGTCTGTAGATGTCATGTTTATGTAATTGTACAACTCCAGAGAATCTTCTGAAAAACTATTGTGAATAATAAATTAGCTCAATAATTAGTAGAGCACATCAGAAATAAATGGTCATAACAAAGCATAAAAATGCAGTATTCACAAAAATTGCAGAAGATAAATTACTAAGAAAAAACTTAATGAGGAATATGTATCACCTTCATGAGAACAATTCTAAGTTATTCCTGATGGATACAAAAGTAAAAACAAACAGGTCATGATCTCACAGTTTGTGGAATCAAGCCCTGCATCGGGCTCCTCATTGACATCACTGAGTCTGCTTGGGATTCTCTCTCCTTCTCTCCCTTTCCCTCCCCACTTGCTCGCTCTCTCTCTCAAAACAAACAAACAAACAAGCAAACAAATAAATAAAATGACTCCCAATGGTCCTCACACTCTACGTAATCTCCTCTATTTGAAGGATTGGACCTAGTGACTTGCTTCTAATGAACAGAAGACAGAAAGAGTGATAGGATACACTTTTGAGGTTAGTTTATAAAAGACTGACTTCCATCTCACTGACTTTTCCTTTCAGAGTCCTCTTGCTTGCTTTGATGAATCCAGTGCTCATGTGAGATGTTCTGATTGACAGATCCACATGCCAAGAACTGAGGACACCTCCAGCCAAAAGCCAGCAAGGAATTGAATCCTTCCAACAATCACGTGAATTATCTTGAAAGCAAATCATCCCATAGTCAGGCCTTGGGAATGCAACAGTCCCAGATGACCCCTTGACTGCAGCCTTCTAGGATACCTGGACGGATCCAGCTAAGCTATGAACCAGGACTTCCGGACCCACAGAAACTGAGAAAATAAGTGTTATTTTCAAGTAACTAAATTCATGGTAACTTGATATGCAGCAATAGATTACTAACACCACCAAGGAGGAGGGCAAATAATGAAGAGAACTAACCTTGATCATCTTGAGACATTGGATTCTTACGCATGGCCAGTCGAATGAAAGTCTCCTGATTCTGTCATTAGGTTTGTATTTTCTTATCACATCAAAATTAGGTCATGAAACTTATTCCAAGGATGAGTTACTTTAGATTATCTTAATGTCACTATTTTAAGTAAAGGCGAGAATTCTAATTATTGGTGCTGTTTCATTGTTTTCCAGATAACAGAGACCTAAATAAGTACTTGGAGGTTATCTCTAAAGAACACAGTATCGCGTTGGTAGTAAGCCATCAAAGAACTAAGATATTGTAGAGCAATTTTAAATTCGTTTTAAGTAAACTGGCATTGTTTTGAGGTTGCTATGAAAAATGAGTTAGTATTAGGATACTTTGTGAGTGTTACACAAAAAAAATGAAAGGGAAAAAAACAGAGAAAAGTCAGAATGGTTATAGATTAGGATGGTGTTGATCTTAAAAACCAGATATATTTCACTCATTCATCTATGACTAAATCCCTATTACAAGTCTCCTTCTAACTGATCTTTTTAGGCTGTTTATGTGTGATCATCTACAGTAAACCACAACTCAGCTCTTGATTATATTGACTGAAACTGTTGCTTCCTTTCCTAAGGATAATTCATTTTAAGGGTAAAGATCCCTGTGGGTAAATTTCATTCCATAGAGACTAGGATGAAAAGTGGATCAATACTAACCCACCTTTTACATATAACTTGCGTCTTTTTTTTGGTAGTTCTTTTATTTTTATTTGTGGTAACATCAAGTAATATAAAATTTGTCATTATAACAATTTTTAAGTTGTAGAGTATAGTGTTAAGTATATCCACCTTGTTGTGCAAAAGATCTCCAGAACTTTTACATCTTGCGAAATAGAAATTCTATTGAACAGCTCTCCATTTTCCCCTCCCTCCATTGCTGGCAACCATGATTCTAGTTTCCCCTCTCCCGAGTTTTACTGTTTTAGATACTTCATATAAAGGAATCAGACAGTGTTTTTATTTCTGTGACTTGATTATTTCACTTAGCATGATGTCCTCAAGTTTCCCCATGTTGTAACATGTGTCAAGATTTTCTTCTTTTTTAAGGCTGACTAGTATTCCATTGTATGTATATATCACATTTAGTTGATCCACTTATCCACCAATAGACAGTCAAGTCATTTCCATCTCTTGGCTATGTGAATAATGCTGCAAAGAAAAAAAGCATGCAAATATCTCTTCAAGATCTTGCTTTCAATGATTAGGTATAGACCTAGAAGTGATACTGATGGGTCATATGGAAATTCTGTATTTAATTTTTTGAACAACTTCCAATCTGTTTTCCACAGTGGCTATACCATTTTGCATTCCCACCAGCAGTGCACAAGGGTTCCAATGTCTCCATATCCACACTTGTCATGTTCTGTTTCTTTGTCTGTTTGCTTTATAAAGCCTTCCTGATGGGTGTAAGGTGATACATCATTGTGGTTTGGATTTGCATTTCTCTAATGATTAGTGATGCTGAACATCTTTTTATATGCTTGTTGATCATTTGACTATCTTCTTGGGAGAAATGTCTATTCAAGTTCTTTGTCCATTTTTCCATCAGATTATCTTATTGTGGTTGTGTTGTGTGAGTTCTTTATATGTTTGGGATATTAACTATCAGATGTTTGAAGGTTTGCAAATACTTTCTCCTATTTTGTGGGCTGTCTTTTCACTCTGTTGACTCTTTGATGTGCAGAAGCTTTCTTGGATATGACACAGAAAGCACAGCCACAAAGCCCAAATAGACAAAAGGGACTACAGATGACTTTTTTCTTAAATAATGTCTGTCTAGTCATCAACCTGTGCAGACCTTCTATCAGTCTCTCTATCCATCTTCTCTCTCTCTCTCTCTCTCTTTCTCACACACACACACACACACACACACACACACTCATCCATGGTTACCATGGTTATGACATTCTCTAGCCTCTAAATAGCTGGCTGATTTATAACTCCCTTTCCTCACTGCTATCATCTGAGAAATTGGGGTTCTCTGGGGCCACCTTTGGAGACCATTCCTAAACAGTTGCCTGGTTCTTGCTATCTTTGCCTAATCTCCTGTGTCCATTCCATGCACCCAGAATTATTTTCTCCCATCCAGTGTCCCCAAACTCTTCACAATGATCTGAAATGCAACAACTAATACATGTATCTCTGCTTGGAGTACAAGACACTCTCTTATTTTACTGGTGTCAAGAGACACATTCATTTAATAGTGACACTGACAATGGAGTCAGCAAAACACACAGTTTGTGTGCTTTGAATTTTTGGTGCTCTTTAAACTTTTTTTCTGTTAGAGCATTGGCTGCAGCAGATTTTCATTAGCATGTAAATTAATCTTGTTTTAAAAGTCTATTCCAAAATGAAGTAGCTCTTTTATAATATTTATTTAAAGTTATCGAACAGATCAAAATATGTAACTTCAACAACGAATATTCTATTTCTAGTTGCCGAATCTTGATAGCCCTTTGTTATTATGTGGTGGTAACACAAAAAAGGGTTTGCTAGGATTTTTTCAGGAGGTGTCCTCCCCCACACTGAACACTTTCTTCCCCCTTCTCTTTCTTTTTAACTCCCTTATCTACAAACGTTCTGTGAATTCAGTCCCATTTTTAAATTAATGGGGCTAAAAAGTACAAACAGAAGATTTTATTTATTTTTTATTTTGAGAGAGAGAGAGACAGAGAGGGGCAAGCAGGGGAGGGGCAGAGGGAGAGAGAGAGAAAGAGAGAGAGAGGGAATCTTAAGCTCAAATCCACGACCCTGGGATCAGACCCAAAGAGATATTTAGATACAGAATGACTAAATATTTAAAATTATAAATCAAGCTGGAAAACTATTACATAAAATGTGTGCATCCAATCATCATTATTCGCACACTCCATATTTGCCAATTTGCCGAGGGCCTAAAATTTATTTGTAGCCCCAAATCAATGTTCTCAGTGCTTTCACAGGCATTTGTGAATGTGCCCAGAGAGGCAGAAAGTTTGAGCTGCCTGACGTGCATGTTCCCAGCTGAGGCTGAACAGGGCAATACTCTGCCATTTTGTTTCACCTCTCATACTGTAGACAAGTGTCCTTTACGCAGCCTACTTAGGGTCGTGTTTTTCACGTTTGTGCTTTTTGTTGGGGATTTCCCTGTTTAAAATGGCTCCCAAGCATAGCACTGAAATCCTGTCTAGGGCTCCTAAGCTCAAGAAGGATGTGATGTGTCTTTACACGTGAGCTTAGATGAGCTTCTTTCAGGCATGAGTCATAGTACGGTTGGCCATAAGTTCAACGTTACTGAATCAACAAGGTACATTAAATAAGGTGTCCTTTGACAGAAACACAAGTAAAACAAGACTGTATATTGATAGGTTGACGATAGCGTGAGCAGAGGATCGCAGGAACCTAACCATTTCTTTCCCCAAGGGCAGTAATTCGGTATTTGCTAATTCAGTGACCTAGTGGACTTTACAGAACAGAACTCTCACAAATAATAAGAATCTATTGCACTGACTTCATACCTTAACAAGTATAAATTCACAATGGCAAATCAAAAGACAATACCCAAAACTATGGGTCTTAGATGTCTAAGAAGGTTTACCTAAAATATCAAAAGAAATATCAAGGAAAATGAAATTTAGGTTTTCATGAATGTCTTGGTATCCTATAGATAGGCTGGTAATGCTTGGGTGAGCCAAAAAAATATGCATGTTTCAGGGGTGCCTGGGTGGCTCAGTGAGTTGAGTGTCTGACTTGGGCTCAGGTCATGATCTTGAAGTCGTGAGTTCGAGACTCACATTGGGCTCTGTGCTGACAGCTCAGAGCCTGGAGCCTGCTTCAGATTCTGCGTCTCCTTCTCTCCCCTGCCCCTCCCCCACTTGCACTCTGCCTCACTCTCTCAAAAATAAACATTATTTTTTTAAAGAAACATACATATTTCATGCCTTATTACACATGTATTCTATATGCTTTCTTTCTCTTGCCTTCATCTCAGTGAAAACACTTATAATGTTGTTATAACAAAGATCTCATGTAATTTATGCTATGTATGAGAATAAGCCAAAGGATTAAAAATGTAATTGTGTGCCATGTATGCAAAGTACCAATATATTTTTATCTGAACGCAAATTGAAATAAATGTTTCCATCGAGAAATTAAAATGACTATCATGTATTTTATTTTTCCTCCAAATGATTTTAGATCATCAAAATTAAAAAGAAGAGAAGTTATAATTTGTGAAAGCAAACCAATATAGTAAAATTTAAATAGAAATTATGATGAATCAATATCCACTTGTTAAATAAAACTACTTAAAATGGACATTTTCAATCTATTAGATGTTTTTATAAAACTATTTATAATTGTAGTTTTCGACATCCATCTATAAAACTATTTATAATAGTAGTTTTCGACATCCATCTAGTTGCCAACGTAAAGAATGGATAGCTCCTGGGCTATCTCCAGAGCTATACATAAATTTAAAATACTGTGGATTGTTTAACATAGCAAAAAGTCTTTTAGCCACGATATGCCACTGTTGAAAAGAATGGCACGATGTGCCATTGTTGAAAAAAAAAGCACTGAGTGCTTCCATAACCACTAATTGAAACAAGAAGAGAAAAAAAAAAAAAATGGATGCTGGGCAACCCTGAGAAGCAATGTCTAGCAAGAATAAAAGAATTTGACGAGTTGATTAATTTGTCTTCTAGGAATGACAACAGGAATGATAACAATAAGAGGTAGCATTTACCCGGTGCTTACAAAGACCCAGGCGTGGTTCCAAGCATGGAATAGAATGTATGAACTTTAGGTGTATGCACTAAATCATCCTCACAGCAGGCCCGTGCTGTGGGTACAGCTTTAACAGAGGGGAAACTGAGGCATGGAGAAGCGAAGTAAATTGCCGAAGTAAGCATATTCAGGGAATCTGACTCAAGCCCAAGTTCTTCCTCAATTCACTGTATGATACCACAGGAGATGGAAAAATGGGTAGGTCTGCTTGCCTTATTTTAGAGGAAAAATAGATTTTCTGACAAATTGGTTGAAAATGATATTTACAAGAAAAAGCATTGTATATGTTCACTCATTGCTTTTCCTTCTCAGAGACGGTTATCCCGTCATTAATGACATTATCGATGTCATTAATATCAGAATTGCCTAATATCTGGCAACCCTTGTTAACACTTTTCCCAGAAGACCTCACATGTTCATATAGACTAGCAGAGAAAAGAGAAGAGTCCATGCAGTCACTTTTCAAAAAGCTGCAAAGAACTTACCAACCTCAGGGTTATGTTTACTATGTGACCCCTCCCCCGGTCCCCCCCCCCANCCAGGCCTCTGGCTCCTCTCACCGAGTTTCAGCAAGCAAACCACATTCTGACATTTAATCAGTGAGACATTTTGTTTGTGTTAAAGCATTCCCTTGCAATATTTGCAACCCAACCACTATAGCATGGGCCAGTGCTCGAGAAACTGGGAAGAAAATCCGACCCAAAGCCAAAGGGCCAGTCCCAGATGCAGGAAGTATAAAGCTAAATTTAGCCAGGTTCAATGAATGATGGCATAAATATAATCGTCTTTAAGATTTTTTCTGCCTAATCACCAATATTAACACAGATCAAATAACATTACAATAGATGTCATCATCATCATAAGATTCTTGATCTTCAGTTGATGGCCCTCTTATTTCAAGCAATATTTGATGTAACCAAATTCTAGGATATTCTCTGAGAATTTGCTGCAGTGGGATTTGGCCTGTACTCTATCTAATGGGGTATCTTCAAACATGTTAAAGAGTTGAAGGCACACTACAGAAAGAGGATCTTCTATTAATAGGATGGAGAACTGCATGGTCCATTTCCCAGAAGCCAGCTTGCTGGGCCCAGTGCAAAGCAAGCGAACAGTCATGAAGAATTGGTATTTTAAGCCTGGAGCATCTGGTTCAGCCACTCTTCAGCTATAGACGGGTCTCCATTTCTATTTATCATGGGTGAAAAAACAAACTGAAAAAAATCGACGACCCTTAAAGAGCAGTGAACTGTCCCCTTGATTCTACAGCTCCCCCATGTTCACTTTGGAAGATGATCGTGACCATCCAGTTTTCAGAAAAGCTTCTTCCTGGTGTTCTCACCCTTCAACACTTGGCCAAGTCATCCGGTCCTCTTTGCCATCACAATAAGGGGCATTTTAATGCATCATCAAGACCTTGGGAAGATCCGTGGAGATACCTGGAGGCTTTGGTTGCTCACATTGGAGTCACTGTCACTTTCCTCTGCTCTCACATGGATGCTCTTACAGTCTCCTGTCTCTTTGTATGCTAGAGACTTAGGCTGGGTCCTTTAGCACTGCCAAACTGGCCTCTGGGCTCAGGATATGCCTCCCCAATTCCTGAAAGACTGGTGGACTTTCTTACTCATCTGTTTAAAGTAAATGCAAGTTGTGCATGTGAAGTACCAGACTGGGTCACTCCTGGTTTATCCCGGGTTTCATAACTCAGTAACATTAAATAAGAACACTCACACTGGGACCATTCTAATTTGTTTCTCTGTGTACTTTCTGTTTGATACAGAGGTCAGTTTGTACGTCTCCAGAAGGAAATGTGTTTCTCACTTGGAGTTTCTACAAACGGCCTGGACAATTTGCGACTCAAAAACACCAGACTTAGGTAATAGCTTTCTGTTTCATATTAGCCACGTGACTCTCATCTCGTTAAATAAGATGCCCAAAATGTTCATTCTGAATATCTTCCTGGTTTCTTTCTTCCTTTTCTTTCTTCCTTCATTACCTCCCTCCTTCCTTCCTTCCCTCTTTCTTCCTCATCTCCTTCATTTCTTCCTTCTTTACTTCCTTGAGTCAGGCACTGAGAAAGCAGTCAA
This sequence comes from Crocuta crocuta, assembly GCF_008692635.1. NCBI lineage: Eukaryota > Metazoa > Chordata > Mammalia > Carnivora > Hyaenidae > Crocuta > Crocuta crocuta. The sequence goes on from NW_027530974.1 coordinate 10,298,050, forward strand.
TTACAATACTAGGCAATGGCTGCTTTGCCAGGAATATGCACAGGGCTATATTTGAAAGACTTCATCATGCCTTTTAAGCTAAAAAATAAAAACGTTAATTTTATAACAAAATAAAATGTAACTACCTATTGAAATCATCATAAATAATTTATATTCTCTGTTAGGTACATCTATGTACATAAATGATGCTCACAGGCTGATTAAATTAAAAGCTGTCACATCTCACCCTGCTCATGCTGTCTCTCTCTCTCTCTCTCAGAAATAAATAAAACATTAAAAAAATTTAGAAAAAGGGGCGCCTGGGTGGCTCAGTCAGTTAAGCGTCCGACTTCAGCCCAGGTCATGATCTCACAGTTCGTGGGTTCGAGCCCTGCATTAGGCTCTGTGCAGGCAGCTAGCTCAGAGCCTGGAGACTGTTTTCAGATTCTGTGTCTCCCTTTCTCTCTGACCCTCCCCTGCTCATGCTGTCTCTCTCTCTCTCTCTCAGAAATAAATAAAACATTAAAAAAAAATTTTAAATAAATAAATAAATAAATAAAAGCTGTCACATCTCATGCCAATCTATTACTTAGATCACAACTAAAAGTAATATACCTAGGTATTATATATATGTGTGTATCATAATATTTCTATAATCATGTCCACATATCTATACCTATGTATCTATATATACATATATGTATGTACATTTAGCCTAGTATTTGAAATCAAACTATCTCAACACACACATATAGAGATGATTATTTCTTTTCAAGAGGGAGAACGGGAGAGGCAGAGAAAGAGGGGGACAGAGGATCCAAAATGGGTTCTGTGCTGACAGCAGAGAGCCTGATGCGGGGCTCGAACTCAAGAACTGTGATTATGACCTGAGTTGAAGCGGAAGTTTAACCAACTTAGCCACCCAGGTGCCCCTAGAGATGATTATAAATAGGTATGCATATAATGTTTCTTTGAAGGTCACTATCATGGCCTCAGTAAGCATTTAAATGGCTCAGTTGATAGTAATATGCTACTTGTTAGATGGCTCATAATTCCGAGCACATCCAAAGTGCACGTGCAGCTAATCAGACCTTTGGATGACTCTCTCAAGGTCTTCTGATGGTATGTGAAGATATCTTCTGAATGATGCGGTTTGAACATTAGTCTTCTGTTCTTGAAATCAATGTACTAGAAGAAGAATTTATATATTATAAATAACATATATTTATATGTAAATAATATGTATATGAATTTATATATGTAATATATAAATATTATATAAATTNTTTATTTATATTTATGTTTATCTATATATTTGTGAGTGTTTAGTGACTTTTATTTTATTATCGCTATTGCTTGTTTTGTTGTATATAAAGTTCACTCATGAGGTATAGAGCTATACCTAATGTGAGTAATATCTTGGCTTAAATTACATTGTAACTTTCAGCCAAAATGTAACCCTTCTATTTTCCAAACTGATTTATTTGATTTTCTTTAGTGTACTTTTCCTTTCTTTGGATGTTCAGCTGCATCTGTGCTAATAATAGCGAATTGAGACTTTCCTCCATAAGTATATTATTTTAGAAGTCTAAACATACATCCCACATGAAAAATATTTAACCAGTCTCTCTGAAATTGACTTAAAATACCTTAGGAAGTTTTAGCAATCCAGTCATTTTGATACTTCATGATATCTAATTTTATATTTCATAAAATAAATAAGAATAATTATCTAAAAGTGTTCTTCAAGGAGAAACATTTAAAAGAATTTGGAGAGAAATGTAGTACTTTCTGTATAAGGTGCTTATGGGAACTATTTCTGTTTTTATGACATTTTATCTTTATCAAGGTAATATATACACACTCTAATAGTAATATGTTTTATAATGAACACCACTGTGCCCCAAGCCCCAAGAGACAATTCTTTCATTGTTTCAACTCCTTCATTGTTATCTCTGGTATTTACATTTATATTGCTAAATAACATGCTTTCTCTGAGATTTCTCCATTTATCAATTTTAGGATAATTTATTGACTTTCTAGTACAGTGGTTCAGGATTAGCTCTCTTATGTCAACTTCCCCTTTTCCTCTTATTTTCCCAAAGAAGATTAAATGTAAGATAAGCTGTTTAGGCGACACCTGTTTGGCTCAGCTAAACAACCGACTGAGTTTCGGCTCCTGTCATAATCTTACAGTTCGTGAGTTCCAGCCCCGTGTCAGGCTCTGTGCTGACAGTGTGGAGTCTAGTCTGCTGGGATTCTATCTCTCCCTCTCTCTCTGTCCCTCTCCTGGTCATGACTTCTCTCTCTCTCTCTCTCTCTCTCAAAATAAATAAACAAAAGTTTTAAAAAGTAAACTATTTAATCAATATCCAGCATTTACATTTTTTGATTATATGAATGCTGTGAACTTCTGAGCCCGCTTTATGTTGCCTTTTTCAGACAATGATAGTGATAAGCTCATTTTTTTATTGTTTACTTTTCTATGTGCCTAATTTGTAACCCTTTGTTCAACCCTTTGTTCATTCATTCATTCAACGAATGTATTCAGAGTAACGGTTCTGTGTTGGGCACCATTCCAGTTCCTACAGACTCATCAGTGGACAAAACAAACAAAAATTCTCTGCTTTTTGACCGCTTCCATTCTAGCGGGGAACAGGCAAACAATTTAAGGCCAGCATTGTGACTTTGTTTTATGTTGTTTTAGAGTATAGAATGCGCTCTGGGGAAAAATTAAAAGCACATCATAGAGACGATTGCAACCAATTCCATAGCCAGTGGAAGTCGGGGAAGCAGAATATGCTGAAGGAGATTCTGTAACTCAGAATAGGTGGGCAGAGTAGCCCTCACTGAGATTACATGTGAGCAAAGAATTGAAGAAAGTGAAAAAAATGAGCCGGGTAAGTATAGGAGGCCACAGGGATAGTCCATGCAGAGGCAATATCAAGGGCAACAAGGAGCCTGGGAAAGGACATGCTTGGGTGTTAAAGGACTCATAAGGGTGCTATGATTGCCAGGACAGAGTGAACATGGAAAGTGATGAAAGTTCACCGGGGCCAGATCATATTCCCTTCGTAGGTCTTTATTTTTTTAAAGGTTTGTTTTTTTTTAAATCAAGTTTTATTTTATTTATTTTGAGAGAGAGAGAGAAAAGAAAGAGACAGCATGAGCAGGGCAGGGGCAGAGAGAGGGAGAGAGAATCCAAAGCAGGCTCCATGCTATCCGCGTAGAGCCTAAAGCAGGGCTCCATCTCATGAATGGGTGGATCATGACCTGAACCAAAACCAAGAGTCAGGTGCTCAGTTGACTAAGCTATCCAGGTGCCTGCTGTAAGTGTTTATTTTTTATGGCCTGCAAGGTTTTGTTTTAGCTTCAAACCAAAGGTATTTCATCTGAAAGCAATGATTAATTCACTTTTTATCTCACAGAGTACAGCTACTTCAGATAGGTCCACATATTCAGAGGATCCCATAAATAGATAATAACTAATCTATATTACAGGTAGCCAAGGACTCAAAAGTTCCATTTATGCCCCATAGGAGGCAGTGCATTTGGTAGACAGGAGTGCTGATTCATTTAGCCTTGCATGACTCTGGGTGCTTAGGTGGGTAGTCTCACTTCTTAAGTTCCTTGGGTGGAGTCTTCAGCTACAATATCACATACATCATTTCTCTGTCTTCCTAAGCAAGAGAGTTCTGTAATACCCACAGTTATTTTCACCTCATCACAGATCCTAAGCTTCGCCCTGCTTAATGGAATCTCCAGGAGTACTGTCAAAAGTCAAATTATACCAATAAGATGCAAAACAGATGAAATCTATTTCAGACTGTCCTCTAGAACCAAACAAAAACTATCTCTCTTAATGAGACAAACATCTCTCCATTTCCTTTGCTTTAATTAGTGCTGCTAAGTATGTCAAAGGCTGTACAGGACATAGGCTCAGTGTTACATGAATAAGAAACCAACATGAAGGCATAACAGCAGAGAGTCAGCCTCTTAGCTCCTCAACGTTTCTGTTAATCCAACAGGGAAGCTTAGCAGAGCATTGTCTACAAGACTCCATAGAATGCTACCTTTATATGTCCCACTACAGTTAACCTCTGTAATCCTGTGACTGCCCAGATTTGTCAGTCATTTACTCCACCTTCCAGAAGAGCACTAGAAGTTGGTTTTGCAACAGTAAATATGCGACAAGGTGGGATCTGAGTTGGTATAAACACGTCCAGAAGGAAATCAGCAGACCTGTGCCCCGTCTTGCTCTGCTAAGAAAGAGAATACCTTCCCCCTCCCCACCAAGAAAAGACAATGTGGTTGATCGCCCTCCCTACGAGGCCACAAAAACATGGCCCAATGATTTGTCCTGGATACCCTAAACTTCTACCCGTACATTTTCAGGGCAAACTCTAGACTTTAAGATATCAAAATAGTTAGCTCTTAAATAATCCAAGAGAGAGGTTATTTGTAAGGCGATTTGCAGACAAGATGGACTTGTAAAGAGAACAGAACGGAGATTTAATATTCAAGAGACCGTCCATGGGCAGCACGGACGTTAGCGTAAGGCCGGCTGGTGTTGGCCTCCGCCCAGTGGGTTCATTCCTGTGAATCCTGAGAAAGACTTTGTCATAACAAAGTTCTGCTGTAGCAGAGACCCCACGGTGAAGGGTGAATTCAAGGCTTTGTTTTTAGCAAAAGGGGTTTAGAGAAATTTGCAAATCCGAAAATGTCTCAAAAAGGAGTGTACCCAGCAAAATATTTTGCAGCCCTTGCATTTTAGAAATAATGTGATTCTCGAAGACAACCCATAATAGAATCCACTGAACAAGAGTTGTCTGGCTCCCCAGGGCTTAGCTTGATTGGGCAGAACAATTTAACTCGGGGATCCCACTTTGCAATTCAGCAGAAAAATACAGACACATGTCCTAAGAAAAAAAGGAAGGACATGAGGAAATGCCCAATTCTCTTGGGCATCTATCCTAAACGGTTTAGATGTCTGGGGGGTTTAGCACAACTTAATTCTTTTCGTAAAGCCTAGGAAGGCTTACCCAGCCGTCCAAGAAGCCCATTTACCCCTTTTCCTCTCCAATTCCGGTGGGGGGTTCACATGAAATGTTTGATGGGATTACTCATTTTAAAACTTGCCACTTGAGAATCACCGAGAGCTTTCATTTCCCAGTGAAGAGGCCTGAGAAACGTCATGATTACCTCTGAACTGAGGGGCAGGCTGCGTCAGAGGATTTTGAGAATGCTATTTCTCTGAATGCAGGCGGCTCAGAAAGCAGAGCACCTGCAAATAGGTTAATGAGCCTCAGAATTGCTGGTGTTGTCAAGCCCAACTGGTGAGAATTCCCGTGGAGTTAAGTAGGATGTGAATCCGGCTCTGAGTAAATATCATTACCCACATGCTTTGTGACTTCCTGCTCTTGGGTTTTGCAGTGCATGTGGGCTTTCCCCCTTCAGCTCACCTCTTTGGTAGCAGTTGGGGTGAGGGTGCCTGGAAGTATTCTTTAAAATGGCTCTCTTGGTAGGCAGAGGCCCTGGTATTTCTTCGGAGCTACTTTTTAGAGAATTCATTGCATTTTGTTCATGTTTATGTGCCGGGAAAACAAGCAGTCGACTCATGTTCTCAGAAAAAGTACCGCGACAGGTCACTTGGAGTGTCGCATTTTTATGTTCAACAGTCCTGAGGCATGATAAAGAAGAAAAATGACAATAGCATGCTGGACTCCGAACCCAGTCCCTTTTCCATCCAAACCAGCAAATGCTATTCAGATGACCTGTATGGAGAATATTTGTAGCATGTTTTTAGTATATATTGGTGTAAGTGTCAAACTCTGGTTAAAGTGTATCCTAAGAGGGGAACCTGGATGGCTCAGTTGGTTAAACGACAGACTCTGGATTTCTGCCCAGACCATGATGTCACCATTGGTGGGTTCCAGCCCAGTGTCTGGCTCTGCGCTGACAGTGTGGAGCTTGCTTGTGATTCTCTATCTCCCTCTGTCTCTGTGCCTTCCCAGCTTTACTCTCTCTCTCTCTCTCAAAAATAAATAAATAAGCATTTTTTAAAAAGTGTATCATAAAGGGAATCTGGGGGGGCTCAGTCGGTTAAGCATTCGACTTCAGCTCAGGTCGTGATCTCACGGTTCCTGAGTTCAAGCCCCACATTGGGCTCTGTGCTGACAGCTCAGAGCCTGGAGCCTGCTTTGGATTCCTTGTCTCCCTCTTTCTCTCTGCCCTTCCCCACTTGTGTTCTATTTCTGTCTCTGTCTCTCAAAAATAATAAACATTTGAAATAAAATAATTTTTAAAAGTGTATCATAAAAACAGAAGGTGCAAACTTGGTAAGCATTCAATACATTGTCACAAAATGACCACACTCATGTGACTGTAATTCAGATCAAGAAACAGGCCAGTCTCGGCACTGGAAGTCCCTCCTGGCCTAGCCTCTCAGGAGGAACCGGAACCCCGACTTCCAACACCTGCAATTCTTTTTTTCTTGTTTTGAACTCTATACAAATGGGATAAGACAGGATGACTCTCGTATCTGGCTTTCATCAACTACGCAGAGATTTTATGCACCTGCCCTTATTACAAACCTTCTACATCACTGTCCCATTGACAAGGAAACCATTCATCTGCCCAGTGCAACAGCTGGTTCTCTTCAAAATGCGCCAAGTAACAAATATCATATGTTTGCACGTATAGGAGGATTAGGAGGAACTTGACGGAGGACCAAGGGGGAGAAGAAGGGGGGAAATGGTAGGGGAAAGGGAGAGAGGCAAACCATGAGAGACTCTTGAATGCTGACAAAAACTGAGGACTGATGGATGTAGGGGGGAGGGGGGAGGGGCATAGAGGAGGACACTTATGGGGATGAGCACTGAGTGTTATGTGGAAACTAATTTGACAATAAACTATTTGTAAAAAAAAAAAAATCAAATGTAGGAGAAATTAATCCCGCATGTTAGTAGTTAAGATAGTGATTTCCTTCAGGAGAACCAGTAATTAGGAGAAGGCAAGATGAGACTTCCAGGGAACTGATAATTCTTCATTCTATACTCACTTTATAAAAGTGATAAGTTTCACCTTGTAAAGAGACACCTAACTATAAATTTATGATTTTGTACTTTCACATATATAAGATATACTTAAATAAAAATTTTATTTAGATAAAAGCAAATTGAAATAAAAAAAAATGCGCCAAGACATTTGCATCGGAAATAAATGTATACATGGCTGCGTTATGCCTCGGCCCGCCAATAAGTATGTCCGTTTTCTCACAGAGGAGGAAAGGAACTTCCACTGGGTCTTTTTAAAGGAAGAAGAGAACATGAGCTTCGCTGTGCAGCCACAGCACAAAGTAAAGGGTGCTGGGAAACCAAGTTGGGGAGTTCTGTGCTTTGAACTGAAGCATAAAGCTAGTGACATGCACACAATGTTGATGCCCAGAATGGAAGATGAAAGCCTGTTGTATAATTGCAAATGGCAGTGTTTCCTTCTCTTAATGTCATGTGATCCCCATAAATAGGCAGGTGATATCTTACTTCCTGTGGTTTGTAGTTCGCAGTATTAGGCAAGTGACTTCCTTAGCATCTGGTGAAGGAAAGGACAAGCATTGTCATCATCATCAAATCATCTTTCATGCCTAAGCTGAATTAAAACAGTACAACTTTGAGGGCACGTGGCTCAGCTGTTTGAGTGTCCGACTTCAGCACAGGTCATGATTTCATGGCTCATGAGTTCGAGCCCTGTGTGGGGCTCTGTGCTGACAGCTCAGAGCCTGGAGCCTGCTTCGGATTCTGTGTCTTCCCCTCTCTCTGCCCCTCCCCCGCTCACGAGTTTTTTTTCTCTCTCTCTCTCAAAAATAAACATTAAAAAATTAATAAAAAGCAGTACAACTTTGCCACTAATGGTAAAGCAAGGCAAAGGATTTAGACTAGTCAGAGTCATAACGGCAAGTTGCAAAATGATATTATTGCTGCGTGCAAAAGTATTTAGGTGCCAACTTTACAGCAAGTAAGTTATAGGATTATCTTATCACATGCATGGGAACCACATATGCAATTGCAGTTTTATTTTACCATGCATCAAGCCTAACAACTGGATTCCAAATGAATCGAGCACTTGTTTGGAAAAAAAAAAAAGTAATCAAATACGGATTATTTCAATAACAGCCAGAGTCTCTTCCTGAGTTCCCTGCCAGCCAAAGGCAGGGGATTTATGCCACGTATTTTTGAGCAAACCACATTTCTCTAATATGGCTGATCCCTCCCAGTCTAAACATTTTCTTTGAAAATGTGAAACCCTGCAATTAAATCTTCCTCCCTGAAACAGGGAGAGTTCACTGAGCTGAGAAACCAAGTGCATCTCCCATAGCGAAGACTGCGACCGGAGGGAGGGAGTGTTGTCTGGTGGAAAGATCCACTGATAGCCTGGAAACAGGAGGCTGCAGGAGGGGAGGAGGGGAGAAAAACACATGTGCGCATCCGAGACCTGCTACATTCATTCAAACAGACGTTCAAAGCTGCTTGGGTACGTGTGTTCGTCTCTGAGACACGGAATACTGCTAATTCTCAAAACATTTTTTATGACAAAGATCACCTTTGAATTAAACAAGCTTTGCTATTGATGATTTTCCTTCTAGTCATGTTTTGCCTTGGAAGAAAGGATAAAGCTTTACTAAGAAAAATAACGGATTTGTTAACGAAATGATTCACTGGGTTGAAACATGGCATCTAATGTTTCACAAGTGTGATTTTTCCTTCCGGAGGATCTCATTTGTTAGCATTTGACCACAGTAGTGTTTCACAGAGGGTCACTTTGGGAAAGGTCCAGAAATTCACGTCTTTGCCCCTGAATGTTGTGTTGATAACAGTTAAGGGATTCTGGGGAAGGTGATCTCCCGAGAATGTAATAAGTCACATGAAGATTCTGCATTTGACAGTGAGCGTGAGGGCACTGGAGGCAGGTACCTGTTTGGATCACCTGCTAAAAATACACCTTCATTATCTTGCCACATGCCCCCAAGTCCCCAAAATTAAGGCAATTTAAGGCAAGCTATCTCCAGAACTCCCTGCTGTTAAAATATGTTCATTTTTCTCCCCATAGACATTTATCAGGGCTAACAGCTGCCAGATATGTATAGTCCCAGGTGTAGCAAAAAGGGAGAGAAAGCAGCAATCAAGTAAGTCACACAATCTCCAGCTTTGTACTAAGGAAGAGACAGGATTTTGTGTTTTAGACCACTCTACTGGCAATGAAGTGGGCATTAGGAGAGGGGGAACATGGACAAGATTTGCACAGCTACTGTGTAGAATAGTCCAGGCATGTGAGGATGAAGGCCTGACCTCAGTCAGTGATCAATGGGATGGAGGGGGGGGTAAGTATCTGTGAAATACTACACCAGCCACATGGGGTTACTTACATTCAAATTTAAATGAATTAAAATTAAATAACACTCAAAATTCTATTAGCCACCCTAGCCATATTTCAAGGGTCCAATAGCCAGACCTAGCTAGTGGCTACCCTTTGGGTAGTGACGATAAAGGATGTGTCTATATGTGTGGGAATTTCTGTTGGGCAAATCTAGGAAGGCCTCTGTTGTCTCAAAACTTTATGATTGACTGTGAGGTTGATGACACGAGGATTTGTAATAGTGCAGGGGCATGAACTTGAACCATTCTGTGGGTTGATATAGAAGGGAGAGTTGCTTGCCAATTAGGGAGCCATATGGTCCCTGCTGTCCCTTCCAAAACTGCCATCTCGATGATAACTGGTGATTATGGAACTGTCCTGCATAACCCGTGTATACACATACACACATTATGTGTTATACAGTATTATGAATGCGGAGATCATCTATTTCTAGATCTATACCTATATCTAGATTTAGATTATAGGTTTTTTAAGTTTATTTATTTATTTTGAGAGAGAGAGAGCACAAGCAGGGGAAGGACATAGAGAGAGAGGAAGAGAGAATCCCAATCAGGCTCCATGCTGTCAGCACAAAGCCCTACAGGGGACTTGAACTCCCGAACTGTGAGATCATGACCTGAGCCTAAATCAAGAGTCCGATGCTAAACCGACTCAGCCACCCAAGCACCCCTGGATTATGGATTTAGATCTAGGTATATAAAACATCTGAGTCTTTCAAAAAAAAAAAAAGTGCATGCCAGGGTGCACGGGGGAAATGCCTGTGAAGAGAAAGTGGGAAAGAACCAGGGTGGACAGGCAGAGTTCCAACTATGGAGGTGTGACACCTGACGAGGTGAGAGGGAAGGAAGGCAAACCGAGAAGGAAGAGTCTTAGAATGTAACAAAGTTCCAAGAAAAATTCAGTCAGGCTGATAAGGGCTCCTTGGGTCCATGTCAGCGGTCAGAAGAGTCCCAAGTGTTACAGGAACAGGTTGCCATTAGTAACCCCCACGTGCTCAATGTCTGGGAGCAGCCTACCAGAAGCGTGGCCTTGGTTTAAATGTGGCGGTGTGGGGCGCCTGGGTGGCTTAGTGGGTTAAGCGTCCGACTTTCACTTAGGTCATGATCCCACGGTTCGTGGGTTCGAGCCCCGCGTCGGGCTCTGTGCTGACTGCCAGCTCAGAGCCTGGAGCCTGTTTCAGTCTGTGACTCCCTCTCTCTCTGACCCTCCCCTGCTCGCGCTGTCTCTCTCTCTCTCTCCTAGAAATAAATAAAACATTAAAAAAAAAATGTAAATGTGGCAGTGGGTTCAGAGGGAATCAGCCAGGGCCCTCAGATGTCATGCTGTCCACGGCAGAACACCTCAGCAGCACCTTTTCATGACTTCCAAAATATTGTGGAATAATAATAATAAAACTTATTATTATTTTATATATACATATGCAAAAATTATAATAGGTACTACATTTTATGGTATTGTGTATATATTGCAAATATGTTATATATAATACCTCAGACTTCAAAATGTTTGAATATGAGATATATTTGATAGTGTGCTGTGTTTATAATTATTATATACTCAAGAACTGGGGAATTCATCAAATGCTTGTGAAAATCAAAGATTTCCTGTAATTAGGTGATAGAATCAGAATCAGGGGCCGTTCTACTACGAAGATGGAGTAGACATGTCTTCTTTCCTTCTCCCACTAAATACAATTAAAAACCCTGGGCATTATATATGAAACAAACATAAGGAGACTCTAAAAGGTGGAGAGAAGGGGTATCTGGGTGGCTCAGTCGGTTAAGCGTCCAACTTCGGCTCAGGTCATGATCTCAACTGAGATCATGTCTTTGTGCTGACAGCTTGGAGCCTGGAGCCGGCTTCGGATTCTGTGTCTCCCCCTCTCTCTGCCCCTCCCATGTTCATGTTCTGTCTCTCTCTGTCTCTCAATAATAAATAAAATGTTAAAAAAAAATTTTTAAAGGTGGAAAGAAGACTAGATAGGAACTCAGAACCTGAGAAATGACATGATGGTAAGTTCCCTAGGTTTTCTTTTTGCCCTGCATGTCCCAAACTGGGTGCTAGAAAAGCCAATAACCCAGAAATATCATTGAACAGATTTTTTAAAGCCCCAACAAAATCCTAATCTCTTGCACCAAAGGACCAGAAAAGAAGTACTCTAGCAAGATAGAAAACTTTTAGGAAAAAAAAAAACACTCTACCATAGCCAAATACCACAGGGTAGAACAAAACCTGTGGCCACACCCCACACCCACTAGCAAAGGCTAAGTTGAGAACCTAGGTTTCCATCTTTGTCAAGTATAACGAAATGTTCCAACAACCTACAAGGGTGGTAGCGAAGAAGGTTGAGTAGGAGCCAGGACTTTCATCCCCAACGGTCAGGAGTGAGTGCCTCCATTGAGGTGCCAGTGTAGACCATATGGAGAACTAGAACATCCAATTCCATCCCGTAGTAACAAGGCACTCCTCCTCCCTTTTTATAGGGTGGTGTTAGACGGAGCCCCAGTGAAGAGTCAGGGCTTCCACTATCACCCAGTGCTAATGGGACCAGCCCCATCCAGGATGGCAGGGGAAATATCATGGGGAGTAGTAATGAAGCACTCCTGCCCTTTTAGCTAGTAACCAAAATGGTATGTGTAGAGGACTAGTGGGAAACCAGAACTTCCATCAGCCCAACAATAATGAGAAGTCTCTTCCCGTGGGTGTCAATAGAGGCTGAGTGGAAAACCTGGACTTCTATACCCACCTGGAGTAACAAGGGAACCCCCCCCATTTCCTTCCAAAGTGGTGCCAGAAAAAGCCAGCTGAAATAAAAGGTTTAAATAAGATCCCAAATATCATAATGACCAAAATATTCAGTTTCAGTCTGAAGTCACTTATCATACCAAGAACCAGAAAGCTCTCATGCTGAATTTAAAAAATTACAATCAATAGATTCCAACGCTGAAATGTCAGAGATTTTAAAATTACTTGACAGTAGCCATCATAAAAATTCATTGTAAAAATTTATCAACCAGCAATTAAGAGCATGCTTAAATGAAAAAATAGTCTCAGCAGACAAATAGAAAGTCTCAGCAAAGAAGGGTGCGATATAAAGTAGATATAAAATGGAGAATTTTAGAACAGAAAACATAATAACCAAAATAAGAAAAACTTAATGAAAGGACTCAACAGAAGAATGAAAGGGACATAAGAAAGAGTCCATGAACTTGAAGAAAAAAAGAAATTACCCAATCTTAAGCATGAAAATACACCGAGAAAAACAAAATGAACAAAGCAAGGATCTGTGGGGCTCTTACAGGAGATCAAACATGTGTGGCATTGGAATCCTAGAAGGAGAAGAGAACGAGGTGGATCGGAAAAAATACTCAAAGAAGTAATGGTTGCAAATTTTCAAACTTTGGCAAAAGACATAAACCTACAGATTCCAGAAAAGAGAAACAACTCCCTACCTATAAGTGAAGCACAATTTGAATGATCGTACATTTTTCACTATAAACTAAGGAAGCCAAAAGGAATTGGCACATTCTGCGAGTGCTGAAAGTGAAGAACTGTCAACGCAGAATCCTATCTCCAATGAAAGTATTTTAAGGAATGAAAAGAAGATTAAGACAGTCTCAGATGAGGAAAAACTAAGAGAATTTGTTGTCAGCAGACCTATCCTAAAAGAGTGGCTAAAAGAAACTGCCTAAACAGAGAGCAAATAAAAGAAGGAATCATGGAATGTCAGAAAGGAAGGAAGAAAACAGTAAGCAAAAACAGAGGCAAATGCAATAAACTTCTCTCTCAAGTCCTCTAAATCATGTCTGAGGGTTGAAGCAAAAAATATGACACAGTTTCATGTAATTCTAAACACTTGTAGAGGAAATGTTTATGATAATTATATTATAAATGGGAGTGGGAAAAGGAATGTAATAAAAGATTTCTACACTTCACTCAAACTGGTAAAATGGTGATGCCAGTTACATGTTTTATATGTGCAATGCTCTACCTTGAACAATCACTAAAAAACCTTTACAAAGAGATATACTTATAAGTACTACAAATAGAATGAATTCAAAAAATGTTTCAATTTGCACAGGAATCTGCAAAAAAGTAAACAGAAATGGAAGACAGAGAGAACAAACAGAAAACAAAAATTTTAATGCCAAACTGAAGCCCTAATCTACCAACAATCACATTAAACGTAAACAGTCAAGGCCTACCAATTAAAAGACAGACACTGACAGAGTGAATAAAAACTTCACCTATAGTTTTGAGTGAATAGAAACTTCAACTATATGGTAGCTACAAGAAAGTCACTTCAAATGTAACAGTGTTAGTCATGTTGAAAGTAAAATAATGGAAGAAAGATATATCATGTAAATATTTTTAAAAAGCAGAAGTAGCTATATTAAGCTATATTAATGTCATATAAAGTAGACTTCAGAGCAAAAAAAAAAAAAGGAAAGAAAGAAAAAATAAAGTTACCAGAGACAGAAAGGGATGTTTATAATGATAAGAGTTTCAACCCACCAAGAAAACATCTTTTTTTAATGTTTGTTTATTTTTGAGAGAGAGAGAGACAGAGTGCAAGCAAGGGAGGGATAGATAGAGAGAGAGGCACAGAATCCAAAGCAGGCTCCAGGCTCTGAGCTGTCAGCACAGAGCCCGACGTGAGGCTCGAACCCACGAACTGAGAGATCATGACCTGAGCCAAAGTCAGAGGCTTAACCAACTGAGCCACCCAGGGGCCCCAAGAAGATATAATAATCTTAAATGTATCTGCACCAAACAGCAGAGCTGCACAATATGTAGAGCAAAAACTGATAGAGTTGCGAAGAGAAAGAGACAAATCCACGATTATAGGTAGAAGCTTCCGCACCTCTATCTCAAAAATGAATACAACAACTAGACGGGAAATCAGCATGGATACTGATGAACTCTGCAATACCCTCAACCATCAACCAACAGAATCTAATTGACATCTATAGAACACTTCCCCTAATGACAGAGGAAGATACACCTCAAGTGTCTGTGGAAGACGGACCAAGATATCCCATGTCCTGAGCCATAAAACAGACCTCAACAAATGTAAAATAATCGAAATGTGGTGTCAGACCTAAACTCAAGGCCCAATATTATGTTCTGCTTTGACATCTGGTGAAATCAAGAAAGCCTCATCTGGCCCGACCACAAGTTCCCCTCCTCACTGTGTTACTGTGGAGAAGATCCCCCAGCCAGACAGCCCTCCTTATCGAGGGAAACAACTGCAGTGCTTGCATATCCCTGAGCGGCACGTTTCAGTTCCTTGCCCACCATGGAATTACTCAAGCAATCACTTTCAATGAAACACGTTCTTGGGAAGCACCTCGTCCTCTTGATACCGCAAAGCCTGCCTCCCACAGCCACTGGTTGTTTACACTGTTCCTGAATGCAACCCCTGTGCAGCGCTGCATGGTGTGCAGTGCCCTCCTCCTCCAGGCTGTGAGCATATGTGATTAACAACCTGCTTCCAATCCCATCTGTCCAGTGTCTAGTGTCATGAGTTTGGCTCTCCACTGAACCCTAGAGCAGGAGTCCCTCCTTCATCAATGGGGTGAATGGGAGGTGATTAAGCCATGACATCATACACCATAAGGAAATGTTCTTTATGTTCTTTAACCATAAGGGAATCAACACAGATCAATAAAAAGATAACAAGAAAATGTAAGACCCTTACGCCAATCGACGTACTTCTAAACAACATGGTGAACATACTTCTAAACATGGTGAGAGAGGAAACCTCAAGGGAAATTTAAAAGAGAGGTGATGAATGATCAAAGGTAAAGATAAGCAAAGGGCGAAAGGAGTTAGGGCTGGTTAAAATTCAGATGAGGGGAGGCAGGAAGCAAGCTGGCCTTCATAGCCACCTAAAGAGATCAATGCAGATGTATGGATTCCATTAACTACTTACCCATCTTGGCAGTAGCAGCCGATACAGAGCTCTGAGGGCAAAGTTGATAAGTAGAAGATGGGGAAAAGAGCTGAAGCAAAGCTATGGGAGTGCCCATCAGAAGCAAGTGAGTCGCCATCACAAGACACAAGGAGATCATGGAAGAAAGTAGAAAAGGGTGGAGGTTGATAGTATGGCACAGAGAACTTCCTTCCTTCCCTCTCATGCCCTGCCTTATGTTCAGCCCCTTTAGTGGGAATGTTGACAAGGAACATGGACCTTCTGAGTGTAATAATCATGTGATGAGAACTCTCTGCCAATGGCTCCGCTCTGAACAGCCAGTTATTCTTTATTTACCCTTTACCTTTCTTTACCCTTGCCTTTTATCTGTCCAGAGGCTGTAGATACTCAGAAGATTATTTTGCAATGATAACTACAAAGATACAGGGATGAAGCTTTAAAAATCAGTTGAATAAATAATTTCTATTATTTTAAGGTGTATTACTTCACCCAATTTACTCAGCCTGACTTTCTATACTCCCATCAAGTACTTCCCTATTCATGAGTAGGTCAAGATCATGTCTATCCCCAAGTTTCTGCAGATTAATTAATTTGATTCTGTGACAGGGTAGTAACTTTTAAAATTCGGTGTGGTATAATTGAAATAGTATGAATTACAAGTAGCACATATTATATAATGCATATGTAATTATAGTTAAATATATATAGGTGTGTGTATATATGTAGGAAAATGCACAGGTATGTATGCATGGTTTTTAACTGAAAGGGTAATTACTAGAATGTTATTAACATTCATCTATGGATTATAACCCATATGTGAATACTAAAGAGGAAAAGAGGTTCAGTTACCTGTTCCTACGACATTAAAATCAATTAGTTCAGGAATGCCAGCAGGTATGCATGCACACCTCTATACAAACACAATCCATATTCAATCCTCTCTCCAGTTTGCTTAAAACATCTTGCTCTGCAAAAAAAAAAAAAAAAAAAAAACCTCTAAAAATTTCCACAAATTCCTGTTGCACCAGTTAGGAAATCATAATGCTCCTTACTCAACATTATGCACTATGACTAAATTATGATCTACATGCTTTAGATTCATACTCTAAAGAAGGATTATTTTGTGACTCCACTTTGTGCTGTTCTTTCTATGTGATTCTAGCAATAGGTAAGACAGCTTCAGCCATTTTCTTGTAATTGTCCTGAGGTCCAGTTGTGGTAAAGAGCATTCAAAGTTAATGCAGGAGAAATCTCCGTTAACTGTCCATTTTCTTTCTCCTTTTTTGCATTCTGTTGTCTCCTTTATAACATATATAATGCCATTTAAACAAAAAAGACAGCTAAAAATATCTGAGCTTCAGAGAGAAGAGTATATTAGTTGTGGTCAATAAGTATTTATAAATATTCCTATTTAACAAGCATTTTTGAAGACTACCATTCATTCTTAAATATTTAGGAAGTGTTTGGCAGCTTAAAAGAAGAAAGAAAGGAATGCATAGCTTGTCAAACTTGCCATTTATAAACATACTGATGGTATAACAAATAATAAATAGTAATAAAATGGAACACAAAATTGTACAAATGTAAGAAAATTGTGAGATCACATCTATACAAATTTAAGCATAGCATAGCAAAGAGATGAGAAGAAAATAATTTAAGACATAATTTGGTAGGGTGAAATTTTGAATAAATTTTTTCTTTAGACTACTTTTGTAGTTTCTAAACCTTCTGAGTTTATCTCACTTATGTCTAATAAAAAGATCAATTTTTTCTGAAGTAAAATAAAATCTGCCTTCAAATTAAATCTTTAAGTAAAAACAGGTACATTTTCTGTTTAAATTTTAATTGGAAACAGTCTCCAATTAAAGAGAGACGGTGAACTTAAAAATAAAAATTCTGCTGGAAGCCAACATTTTTAATACTCAAAATTCTGTAACATAAGTGATCTTATATTTGATTCTGTGGTAGAACTGGTTACTAAGGTACTGAATTACCAGTTTCTCTGACCCAGCTAAGACACTGAAAACGACACAGAAATTTGGGGAGGGGTTTCAAGGGAGAAGAAAAAAGAAAAGAAAAAGAAAGACAAGAAAAGAAGAGAAAAGAAGAAAAAATCTTGAAAGAAAATACTGATAAATATTGAGAGGTAAACATGATAATGATTGAGACATTGTTTTATGCACAAAACAAAGCCTTAACAATAGCACAAAGTAAAAGCATACAAGAATAGAAATAGGAGAGCCATCAGAGTCAGACAAACTAGTGTTCAAATTCCTCTCTGCTCCTTGCTATGATTTTCTACAAGTTATTTATCCCTATGGACCGTAGCTTCTTTATCTATAAATGGAGGAGAGTTATAACTACTCCATGTGATTGTTGTAAAGATTAAATAGAACAAAATCTGCATACATAAAAGTCCTTGGTATGAAGTCCATATTGAGGAAATGTTAGTTTCCTATTTATATGGTTAATGGAGATATTCAATGGGTATTACCCATTCCCTTACATAAACCTTTTACCTTCTGTTCTCTTATCAGCTAGGAACGCAATAGTCTTCCACTAACAGGAAAAACAGCCTAAGGATAGTTTCACATAACAAGATGTAAGAGGGAGACCATTGTTGGGCTCTGGCTCAGTTACTCATTGAGGCTACCAGGGACCACCTTCATTCCACACTTTTCCTCCACTATCTCTAGTGGGTTGGCTCTCACCCTCATGCTTCTTGCCTCATGGTTACAAGGTGACTGCTGCAGTTCCAGATATCACAAAAAAATTCAAGACAGGGTAAAAAAACTTAGAGGAAACAGGCTTTCTTCTGAAGGAGTTTTATATTTTTATTGGAGAATAAAGTCCTTCACAAGAAACTCGTTATATCTCATTAGCCAGTCCCTCGTCATATGGCTGGTCCAGGGGAATGAGATATTTTAAATATTTCTTCACAGCTTTATCAAGATATAACTCAAATGCCATATAATTCACTCATTTTGAGTGTACAATTTAATGGGTTTTAGTACACTCACAAAACTGTATAATCATCACCACTGTCAATTTTAGAATATTTTCATCACAGCCCCCAAAGACTCTGTAAGCATTATTTCCTCTCAACTCCTTTAAGAGGTAGGCTGCCACCAAGCTATTTTCTGTTTCTATAGATATGACAGTTCGGGACATTTCTGATGAATGAAATCATATGGCAGGTGGTCTTTTGTGTTGTGACCGGCTTCTTTCACTTAGCATAGGTTTTCAAGGTTGATCCATCTTGTAACACAAAACATCACTTCAATTTTTTTCTTTGTTTGTTTGCCAAATAACTTTTCATTGTATGGATAGACTATTGGATTGTGTTCATTTTCTGGATAGTATGAACAAAGTTTCTATGAACATTTATGAGCAAGTTTTTGTATGCACATATGTTTTGGGTAGATACATAGGAGTGGAATTGCTGGGCCATTTGGCAACATGGTAGCCCCATGTTTTACCTCTTGAGGGATTTCCAGGCTGTTTCCAAAGTGGCTGCAATGGTGTTTCATGCATGCTTCAGAAGATGTATACTATGCTGTTGTCGGGTGGTCTAGTAGATCTATTTTATTTACAGTATTGTTCCAAGTTTTCTATTTCCTTGATCTTGTGCCCAGTTATTCTATCCATTATTGAAAGTGGAATATTAAAGTCTCCAACCATTACTGTTGAATTGGCTCTTTTCTTCCTTCAACTCTGTCAGTTTTTGCTTCATGTATTTTGTGGCCATGTTGTTAGGGACGTATGTGTCCTTCAATGAGCCAGAGGCACATTTCTGTGGGGTAACACCCCTGATTTGCAGGGGGGTTACTGGGTAGTGGAAGTAGCTTCTCAGCTTGTTTTCTCCCTGCTAAACCATTTTACTCTGAGAGGTGTTCCTTTTTGGTTTTCAGTTCTTTACAAATGTCGGTCCATGGCCTTCTGGCTGACTCTGTTTCTGAAATTCAGCAGCTGCTCTGGACTTTATTCCTCCGCACATTATGTGCCTTTGTTTTTCTCTGGCTGCTTTTCTGATTTTTCTCATCATGGCTGTTTTTTCACGAATGTACCTGATATGCTTGAGGTCATTCTTTTTAGGCTTATTCTACTTAAGTTTTTGTTTGATTTTTAAATCTATAGGTTTCTATTTTTCAACAAATTTGTAATATTTTTCACAGTCACTTGTTCAAAAAATTTTGCTCCTTTTCCCTCTACGCTCCTGCTTCTCCAGAAACCCAAGAGCATAGCATACCAAGAGTAAGCATAAGAGACTGCGTGATGTTTTTTCACAAGTCACTAAGCTTCTGTTTATTTTTTTAAACATTTTTTTCTTTCTCAGCTTCAGTGTGGATGGTTTCTGTTGCCATGTCCTCAAACTCACTGAATTATTTTAGGGGGAAGACATAGTTTAATTAATCCCATCCAGTGTAGTTTTGATCATGGTTTTCATAAAATTAGTGTGTCTTATTTCCAGATAAGTATTCTTTATATCTAGAAGTTCCATATGGCCTTTGTTGGATTATTCCTTTTCTCTTCTTATTGTGTTCATGCTTTTCTTTACATCTTTGAGCATGTTTATAATATTTAATTATTTATTACACCTGTTTGAAAGTATGTATCCGATAATCCCATCATCTCTGTCATTTCTTGGAATGCTTTCATTGATTAACTTTTGTTCTTGGCTGTGGGTTGTACTTTTCTGTTCCATTGCATTCATTGTGGTTGAATGTTAGGTCTTTTGGATTTTTACATTTTTTAATCCTACGTTTTATGTTTTTTCTTTTTTTTAAATTTTTTAATATTTATTTATTTTTGAAAGAGTGAGAGACAGAGCACGAGTGGCAAAAGGGGCAGAGAGAGAGAGGGAGACACAGAATCTGAAACAGACTCCAGGCTCTGAGTTGTCAACCCAGAATCCAAGGTGGGGCTCGAACCCAAGAACCGTGAGATCATGACCTGAAATGAAGTTGAATGCTTCACCGACTGAGCCACCCAGGCGCCCCTGTGTTATTTCTTTAAAGAGTCCTGTACTTTGTTCTGACGTACTGTTGTTTACATCAGCTTTAGCCATTTAGACTCCCTGTAAGCTTTTGAGTTAGATTTCCCTTTTCCTTTTGAGTCCAGTCTTCAGAGCAGCTTTACTTGAGGGCTAATTTAGTCACTCTACCAAATCATGACGGAGGACTCTAACAAACGCTCCTTGCATTATGAGACCTCTACATTTTGGCTGGCGACAATGCACATTATTCCCATCCCCGTGGGAACTCCAGGAACAATTTGCTGTCTTCTACTGGCTCTTTTCTTGGCCTCATGAGTTTGGTCACCACTCATATATAGGCCAGAACTCAGCAAATGACTCAAGTACAATGCTCTGCAGAACTCTGTAACTCTTTCTGTGTGCAGCTCCCTCTTTGGTATTCTGATTCACAAATCCCAGCTGCATCAACTTTCTGGAACTCTGACTTCTGCCTCCTCCATTCAGTTTCACTAGCTGGCTCTGTTTGGGTTTTCTCTCTTCACTGAAGTTGCACACACCCTGCACACAACAGTTTAGCTTGTATTCTATTGATTGGAATTTAGTCAAAGCACTTAAATACAAAAAGACTGGGAAATGTAGTCTTTATTCTGGGTGGCCCTGGTTCAGCTAAAAATCAGTTCTATCCTTGAGAAACAAAAGAAAAACAGATATTAACAGTGTAAATGCAATCTTTTTATTTTTATTTTATTTTATTTTATTTTTTTCTTGAGGGATTGAGAGAGAGAGCACAGCATGCAGGGCAGGGACAGGTGAGAGAGGGAGAAAGAGAATCTTAAGCAGGCTCCACACCCAGCACAGAGCTTGACACAGGGCGGGATCTCACGACCAGACGATCATGACCTGAGCTGAAATCAAGAGGCAGATGCTCAACCAATTGAGCCACTCAGGTTACCCAACAGCAATCTTTAACATAAAATCCCTTTACTGGGGGGCCTGGATGGCTCAGTCGGTTAAGCGTCTGACTTTCGCTTAGGTCATGATCTTGCGGTTCGTGGGTTCGAGCCCCACGTCGGGCTCTGTGCTGACTGCCAGCTCAGAGCCTGGAGCCTATTTCAGAGTCTGTATCTCCCTCTCTCTCTGACCCTCCCCTGCTCATGCTGTCTCTCTCTCTCTCTCTCTCTCTCTCCTAGAAATAAATAAAAATATTTTTTAAAAATCCCTTTATTATGAACTGAAAATAAGTAGCACTAAACCCTTTTCAAAATAAAATATTTCTTTTCCCAGAAGTCAATTTATTTTCATTAACATATTATTAGGTATGATGTCCAGTTCACATAAAGCCATTGGATTCCATTTTGAATATCCTGATGTGTTGTAATATCTTCAGAATATGAAAGAATTTGAGATTCCCTTAAATCATACACAAATTACATTTTAATTAAAGCAGTATTCCATCAGGTTCAGATATCTTTAGAGTTAAAAGAAAATATATAAACATATTATGGAAGCCAAGGAAATGCAGAGACTAGTCGACCTGGGTAAAAGTCGCAGGCTTCTCTGAGTTCACAGATATTACATAATACGTGTTTAGAGGATCAATATCTTTTTAGGCTTTCCATCCCATTACATAGTAAATCTTAAAAAGACTCAACAATCACTGAAATGAGTCATAAAAGAATGTTTGCAACAACTTTATTCATAATCGCCCAAACCTGGAAATTCTAATTAATGTTAACCTGCTGAGATATTTAGAAGTCCACTGATGTTTACAATTTACCTTAAGATTTACCAAGACAAAAATGGATTGATTGATTGATTGAAGGATACAGAAATGGTTAAAAGATAAATATGGGCTAAAACAAAAGTAGTAATGTGAAATGCTAATAGTAGAATCTTGGTGGGTATATGAATGCTCACTGTACAAGTCTTTTAATTCTGCATTGTGTTTGATAATTTTTATAATATGTTGAGAAGAAAAATGAGTGTAGGGAGTAGTTTTGAGGTAAACATCTGGCTAGAATTTTTAGCCAAAATAATTTCGGTTAACCAGGAGTATAGTTGTCTTCGTTAGAGTAAATGAATTTTTTACCCTTGGAAACAAGCATATAAAGCTTTTAAATAATAAAATTATAGTGTTAGTATTTCCAGATTGAGAAATAAGCTGTCATATTTTGTATTTCACCTTGATATAATGTCTAAGAGAATTTGACCTAATAAAATGACAACCTTGCAACTCCAACATAAAATATATAGCTAAGTAACTAAGGAAAACTTCTGATTTTAAACTAAAATCTCACCAAGTTAAGTTTAGTATTGGAAATTTTCTGATGTATAAGAGCTAAGTGCTCAGAACGATTTTGTTGTTGCTGTCAGGACAAATGAAATACATAATACTTTAAAACAAAATTAAATGTGTCAAATTTATAAGTGTAGAGTGAAATGTTTGAATGTTTAAACATTATATATAAATCTGTAAACGTAGTCAAAGTGAATTCAAAGCTCCCTTCAAAGTTACTAATAAAATCTGCTAGACTTATAAATAAAATAAGATTTGCAGACTGAATTTACAGTTCATGAATTACACAAGAAAAGCTTACTTTAAGTTTGTCAAAAAGTTTATTTCAATAAGAAAAAAGCTCACCTTCAAAATATTTGTCAAGGGCTATTTTGGCTCACAGAGGTAGACTGAAGGTAAGTAGTTCACTTTTCAATGAACCTTGGATAGTTCATAAACGATATAAATCCACCCCCAACTAGGCGATACATTGCCTGTATTTAATAACCAAGATATTCCAGGACTTTTATGGGGCATTAACAACAGACCGAACCTCAAAATCACTGCTACTCATGTATCAAAAGTTCAGGAAAAGCAGTCATTTTTACTAGGGGTTGCCTGAAGATTATGTCATTCCTCCTGTCCTAGGGGACCTTCTCCAGGATAAAGACAAACCATCAGAAGGCTGAACTTCATTGTTCTCTCTCTTCTCATTTAGCATCATAGAACTGCTTTTTATAGACATTTTGTTTGAGATTATGGCATCCACCTGCATATACATGCATTGTGAGGAGCAAATCTATGAAATTTGGACATAACTTTCTTATCTAACCAAGGACCACATCCACTGTGTCACACACAGGCTTTTCTTGCCAGGGACCCATGGGAGGAAATTCTTTGGGGACATGAAACTGGAAAAAATTGAGTCTTGACCTTGTAAGTGTTTTTATGAATCAGGTAAATAATCACATCTCCTCTCTGTATTGGCAGCTAGAAAGTTGGGAAGGATATCCATGGTCTTCGAAACATTGTGCCAACCTTTGTGGAGCTGCCCCACCTATCATAAAATGGCATCTCCTTGGATTTTATTTTACTTCCTGATGTTAATTTTTATTTCACTAGATCACTTTCATTTGTTTTATCTTTTTCTGTTTTAATGCATCAGTAGGTAAAAACAATTACATAGTTCTATAAGTTTCCCCAAATGGTTCTCAGAGCAAGTAACAGAATCAACAGTAGAATTCATTAGCAAGAGGAAATTTTTAAAAGCAAAGAGAAGCAATGCAGATGGACTGAAGACAGAGGGCCCAAAGATGGTTCAAAGTGGATGGAGAAGCCCATAAAAGGGCTGATTAAGGATTTAGCCTCCTTTGAAAGTGATTCATTGGAATTAAATTAAGAAGGTGCATTGTTTTGAATCGTCTTCTGGAAAGGTTGGGAAGCTGAGAGGTTGAAGGAGTGGGGAGTATGCAGGGATTCTATAAACCTCTCTTCTTTGACACATAAGCACTTGTCATTATTCTGTGCACATTTCTACGTTTCCAAATGTCAACAGAAATGTCACTTTATATTTTCAGTGGTTTGAGGAACAGGAGAGCTTTACTTATTATAAGTTCTCTCTCTTGTTATAAAAAGTTTGTTTTCTCTTCCCCTGTATCTCTTTTAATGAATGTACATGTACTGCATTTATTTATGTTATTTCCTTTGTTCTCATGTACTTTACCCTTTCAGAATTTGAGCTGTATGTGATTTTTTCTCTCTATCTAATTCTTCCCTGACAGTGAGCTTCAGGCAGTTACCTGAAGCCTACTAAGAACAGGCAAGAATTTATGTATGAGCCTGTTTGCTGAAAATAAAGGGAAGTGTGTTGAAGTCCTCACATTTCTTGAGTTGTTTTTACCAAGTTTTCAGAAAGGTGGCTGGAGGGGGACCATGACCAGGTTTGCCCCAGGTCTAGACCACAACAGGTCAGTGTTTGCAACATACGGTTCAGGATGCCTTTGGCATCAGAATCACAGGGGTGCATGTGACGAAAGATTACTGGGCTCTGTCTCAGCCTTGAGATCCTAATCTCTAGGAATCTGGCCTAGAAGTCTCAACTTTAATAAACTTCCCTGGTGATTCATATGCAGAATCAAGTGTGAGGACTCCTACCCTACACTTATCCATCAGCCAAATGACCTATGTAATAGTTTTCTATCACTGTGAAAAATCTGTTCTCCTAACTTATGGGTAACATAACTACTTTTAAATGTAAATGCTATGTAAGTCATTCTAGCAGTGGGGGAATTATAAATGGTTGAAGTTGAATGAGACTTAAAGAATACTGAAGGGATTTCAAAAATACTTTCCACCTAATTATTCATTCACTATGTCTTTCTTTATCTAAATCAATTGTTAATTTTGACTTCAAGTCAGCTTTTTAAAATGCTGGTGCGTAGGGCACACTCCAGAATGGTGCATGCATTCAGAATCTTTGAGGGTGGGACCCCAGATATTACTACTGGAACGATGGGTGGTCCGGGGGTATGAGTTAGCGGGCCAAAGACCATAGCAAAGGTTATGGTCAAGTCTGCAGAGGAAAATCTAATAATTAAGAATAAATCAGGTCTGGGGCACCTGGGTGGTTCAGTCAGTTAAGCATCCAACTTTGGCTCAGGTCATGATCGCATGGATCATGGGCTGAGCTCTGCATTGGGCTCTGTGCTGACAGCTCAGAGCCTGGATCCTGCTTCAGATTCTGTGTCTCCCTCTCTCTCTACATCCCTCCCCCGCTCATGCCCAGCCTCTTTTTCTCAAAATTAAATAAAATAAATCAGATCTGAAAATAAGAGGAGAAAAATCTATTGAACTGGAGATCCTGGTCTATCTCCTTCACTATAACCCCCACTATCATCTCCAAAATACCACTTTACTTCTATATAATTTAATGAGACTCTTACAGCAGATTTTATAGCTCATTAAGATATCCTAATTTCCCAAGGTCATAATCACACCAGAAATAAATTTTATGTTTTTTATGAATAACCATACCCTTATGCAATTATATTCACATCACAGAAATATAAATTTTTTTAATTCACTGCACCCCCACTTTAGCAGACAAAAATCAAATCTGCTGTAGGAGGTTGGGGGTATTGGATGGGTAAGATTCCTGTCAAGGATCTAATGACCTTAGCGAGCTTAGTGGTATAAAACTTGCTTGAGCAAAGATTCAGCATGGAATGCCCAAGCAGCTCTTTTCTTCTGGTGTCAGAATGTCACAGCATTACAGCTGAGCTGTGCCTCGATTAATTGATTCAGAACAATTCCCGTTGAGCAATTGTCTTCTCTAAGGAATGTCAATGTGAACTGCAAGCAACTGTCACTTTGTATCAAATATGAATTATGCTGTATAATGGGTTCAGGTGCTCATCTGAATTGACTGTCATAAAATCCTCGTGTGTGATAATTCAGTGAAATCATCTCATTCAAATGATGAAAACAGAGGAGTAGAATAGTGACAAGAGAGCGGAGGTGATAACCTATATGCTGCTGACAAGAAAAACAATGTTTAAAGATTGCTACTCATTTATTGCTCACTGGGCTTTGTAATTAGCAGACCCCCCCACCAAATATTCTTGGGCACAGTGAAGATGTTATGAGAAAAGACATGATAAAAATTATCACGTGCTATTGGTGCGAAGTGGAAGTGATTTATAAGCAATTATCGAGTTGTATCAAAAGAGGTTATCAGTTGGTTGAGCGTCCAGCTTCGGCTCAGGTCATGATCTCACGGTTCGTGGGTTCGAGCCCCACATTGGGCTCTGTGCTGACAGCTAGCTCAGAGCCTGGAGCCTGTTTCAGATTCTGTATCTCCTTCTTTCTCTGAACACCCCCTGCTCACGCTCTCGCTCTCTCTCTCTCTCTCTCTCTCTTTCTCTCTCTCTCTGTCTCTCAGAAATAAATAAAACATTTTAAAAATATTTTTAAAAAAAGAGGTATCAAGACGTAGTATTGCATGTACCCTTTGACCCAGTCATTTCTGCTCCTAGGAATTTACCCCAAGGAGCCAATTCCACAAGTATAAAAAGTCACATGCACAAGAGTCTTCCATATAGCCTTGTTCAGATTAGTAAAAATTGTCAAACAACACAAAAGCTCATAGTGAAGGGTTGTGTCTAGGACATGTGTATAAGGACATTATGAAAAATTTTTTATTAAAATGTTTTAATGTTTATTTACTTTTGAGAGAGAGAGTATGAATGGGGCAGGGCAGAGAGAGAGAGAGGGAGACACAGAATCTGGAGCAGGCTCCCGGCTCTGAGCTGTCAGCACAGAGCCTGACCCAGGGCCTAAATCCATAATCGGTGAGATCATGTCTGGGCCGAGGTCGGATGCTTAACGGACTGAGCCACCCAGGAGCCCCAACACTATGAAAATATTAAGAATTATGATGCATGTGGGGCGCCTGGGTGGCTTAGTCGGTTAAGCGTCCGACTTTCGCTTAGGTCATGATCTCACGGTTCGTGGGTTTGAGCCCCACGTAGGGCTCTGTGCTGACTGCCAGCGCAGAGCCTGGAGCCTATTTTGGAGTCTGTGTCTCCCTCTCTCTCTGACCCTCCCTTGCTCACGCTCTCTCTCTCTCTCTCCTAGAAATAAATAAAAATATTAAAAAAAATAGAATTATGATGCATGTCCACAAACGTATTGACATGGAATGATGTCCAATACTGACCACAAGTAGAGTTTATAGAACAACATAAATAGTTATGGTACATTTATGTAAAGCTGCGTGCACATATCTACATGTGTATATGAAACAGAGAAATATCTGGAAGAATGTCCATTAAAATTTTAATAATCATTTTCTCCAAATGATAACATCTAGGGTAATTCATACTCTGGATTGTACTTTTTCCATGTTGCTTGAATTTTTACAATGAACATTCAGCAATTTTAAACACAATAAAGCTCTTTAAAAAGAAAAGAACATGATAAGAAACTATACATGAGTACAAATGAGGCTGAGGCATTGGCAAGGGTGCCCATGATTACACCTCCATTCAGAGATAATAATGATGAGAATGGGGGTGTTGCATAATAATCTTGTCTGATAGCAAAAACATTAATTTACAATTTATTGAGAGCAGCGATAGGCACGTTGCACCATTCAAAGCAATGGGAATACGTGGACTTGACACAGCAATTAAATAAACAAGCATGAAAGCACCTCTGAGCAGATCACACTGGGGACACTCAGGCTACTTCTGCGAAAGAAATACGACCTGACATCTGAAAGGGCAGCATTGGTGTAATGGGTACGGTTTAACGCAATTCAGGAGAGTTTATCTCAGCCAAGGAAATGCTTTCTGGCGGAAATGAATACGAGAGGTGAATTGAAAAGTGTGAGGTAGACAGCTTGCTGGGGAGGAAGTCAAATAGAATGTCTCATAGAGCCCAAAGGAAGGAAGGAGAATATTTTTGCCTCGGGATTTCCAAAGAATAAATGTGAAATGTGTCTGTATTCTGTGGTTCCTGGCAATGTCTGCAGCCGAGTACTGTCAGGCAGTCACACTTCTAAGATGCTTTGGCAGGTTCATTGTGTAGAAACGACCGTGGGAGAGATCACCCTCAGAGAAATCGCATAAGCAAATCCTTTGGGAAGTTCGCTTTCTCTTTTCAGACCACGAAGATATTACTGAGGGCACAGCCAAAGCACTAAGAGAAAGTCTTGCACTGCGTTCAATGGTTTTACAGATACGCTGAGTCCCTGTTGACCTGAATGATGTTACTTCCAGGATATCAAGGGGATTCTTCTCTTTCCAAAAGAACCCCGGCCAGTCCTTCGGCTAGAACCTGAAATCTCTTCAAACATTCATTTCTGTTTGGGGATGTTATTGCATCTCCACACAAGGGTCCACAAAATAGCTATTTATCCCTCAGTAATGACTCATCAAGGGTTCTACGATCAGAAAATAGAATATCTAGAGACTGGGAGTGAGAACATATTTAATGAGGTGGGATGATAATGGCCAACGCTTTGAGTGTTACCTGACTAAGCCTGCCAGAGAACTACCATGACAGTTAGGTGGGGCCAAGACTGTTTTTAAAACTATATATGTATTTTTAATATATAAAGTGTTATTTTTCATTTAGCACTTATATAATGCAAGGTTGTTCAAATGTTGAAAATAGACAAACTACTTTAGTATCTCATGACCAGGCACAACACTTGCCCTAGGGTATTGCTTTTTTTTTCTTGAGAGGGGGGATGGGCAAAAGGAGAGAGAGAGAGAGTGAGAAAGAGAGAGAGAGAGAGAGAAAATCTCAAGCAGGCTCCATGGTCCGGCAGACATCTGGCTCAATCCCATGACCCTGGGGTCATGACCTGAGCAGAAATCAAGAGCCTGACACTCAACAGACTGAGCTATCCCGGTGCCCCAGTAGCTACGTCTTTTGTATATTATTATAGCTGTGACCATTTATTCTCTGCCCTTTCCTCCAGTTAACAAGTTCCAAGTGGGTGCTCCCAAGAGCAACTGGCCCAATGCCTGGCACATAGCAAGAGCTCAGTGATATTCAGTGAGTCATAGTGGAATGAATGGGAACCTAGGCAAAGATGACATGTTCACAAAGTGGGAGGAGTTAAGTAAAATAATTTGGTGGAAAGAAGCACCTCACAGTGCGGTAACCTACTTTCCAATTTTGCCTTCGGTTGAAACTACTTGACGGAGATATATATCATCCTGGTCTTTCTGAGACCGTGGTCACTGTCTCTTCGTGCGCTACTTCTAGTTTTTCCTGCCAGGCACATTCAACACAATTATCCCTCTGCTGCAAAAAGCCCAGTGAAATAACTTTATGGAGTAGATTTCGTAAAGGTCAAAGTCACAAGAAAATAGGCCCCTATTGAACAATGGTGGGACATAACTTTCCTTTCATAATTTTTTAAAATTTTTATTCATTTTTTTTGAGAGGCAGAGAAAGAGAGAGGGAGAGGGAGACACAGAATCTGAAGCAGACCCCAGGCTCTGAGCTGTCAGCACAGAGCCCGATGCGGGGCTCAAGGCTGGAACCCACGAACTGTGAGATCATGACCTGAGCCAAAGTCAGACACCCAACTGTCTGAGCCACCCAGGCGCCCCTCCTTTTTGATTTGTGATAGCAAATAGCAACAAAAAGATGAAATATTTTCATCTTTGAAAATATTCCTCTTTCCTTCTTTCTTTTTTACTTCCAAATCTTGTTATGTTATTTAACAGTTTATTTCCTGCATCTAAATAATGTAGGTATCAATGTTTTCTACACTGTGAGTTCTCCATCCGTACCAGAAAATAATTATTCCTATACGTAGCATACTTTTATTCCTGCTCTGTTATGGGTAAAATGATGTGGGTAGGGGTGGTAAGGGCACTATGGAGGTGTTATCCTTATTATTAGTCACCCCCCCAAAAGACAGGGAGTCATTTATTTAACAAATATTTATTGGGTGCCTACTATGTGCTGGAACCCAGCTCTTGACTCTGAAAACCCTGCTGGGAATGAAACAAAGTCCCTGAGTTCTAACACACCGATCTACTCAGAGATAGTTTTCTCAGTATTGAGGTCCATTTCTTATATAAAATTTGTTCGAATGTGAAAAATACAACAATCTCTTAAGCACAGTGCAACTGGATTTTCTTTGCATTTTCCAATACAGGAATTAAAACAATAAAGTGAGCCCTTGCCATCAGCATCAACTAAGTCGTTGTTAGTCATCTTGCTTTGGACAGATCCAAAGATGGATGAGAACAGCATTTGTAGGGATGCTTCATAGTCCATTCATGGAGAGGAAGCTATGATGCCCTGTTCCCAAAGCTGATCCTCTCCACGATGCTCCAATGTTTTAGCTCCTGGGATGCTGTCAATGGGAGAAAAGGAGACAGAGGTAGCATTGCTTCTTTTAAAGTCCTCACCCTTACCTGCTGAGTTTATCCTGAGAGTATAAAAAAATTAGGGGGGAATCTAGGGGAGAGAGCAAATTGCTCTAAGTGTCTCTCATCTCCCCCATTTCCTCTCCCAGCTTTCAAAAGGAAAGTGGACTAGAAAGAGGAATACTTCACACTTAGGGCCTCAATATCTTGCATCCTGGGTTTCTAGGTTTGAACTCCACTTGAAGCTGACCCTGAGGAAAGGCATTGAGTTCAAGTGTCTAACTGGGGAGGTGATCCCAGGACCATGGTCAAGGGAGTGAGGCATTGAGCCAGGAAAGGAGATGGCAGCCAGCCCCCCCCCCCCTTACTTGTACCACCCGGTCGCCTCCCAGCTACCTCCCACTTATCCCACCTGTCAACCTGCCTCTCTAACTGGGGAGAGAGCTAGATAGTCACACTCCGTGGGAGACAACCTCCCAGACTTGCAGAAACACGCCGGCCCTTCCTCCCGATGGAAGACAGGGTCTCTTTTTCTTCAAGGCTGCCTGGTGACTTGCTTTTACCAATAGAAAGTGCCAGAAGTGAGTCTGGGCAAGTCCTGAGCCAGTCTGAGACGCAGAAGCCTCCACTTTCACACTTGCTGCGGAAGCTAACCACCATCCTGTAAAGAATCTAGGTTCATCCGCTAAATAGCAAGATGTGTGCAGAGAAAGAGGGCATTCTGAGGAGCAGCCAAGTGCCAAACACGTGAAGGGGGCCTTCTTGGCATCACAGCCCTCTAGCTGCTGGTGGAAGTCACCTCGGTGAGTAACCCAATGTAGAACTGAGGAGTGCCCAGGCTGAGCCCTGCCTGAATTTCTTAACTACAGAAATCGATAGATATATAGGTAGAGATAGATGATAGATGATAGATAGATAGATAGATAGATAGATAGATAGATAGATAGATAGATAGATAGATAGATCTTGTTTTACATAGTGGTTGGGCATCAATTTAGGAAGCAGAGTTAGCTGATGCATACACCAACCTCAGTGACTCGTTGGTTGAGAGTCATTCCTAAGGGGGTGTTAATTTCCTGGAGTTTCAGCCTGTTTCAAAGGTGGGCAAAGCAGGCTTTGCTATGCAGAGAAAGCCCCAGAAAAAGAAATACAGGTTCTCTGGCCTATGGATGTCACCCTAGTGTGAGCTGAGGTGTCAAACACACCAGGATACGGGTGAGGCCCCACCAGCCTCTGCCCCACCTGGATACTCTCACTTAAGGGCATCACAGAGCTTGTGGCAAAGCGAGTCTTGTCAATTTCCTCCCAGTCCAGAGATCTCCACTGCTTCTGCTGTCTAAACTCATTCTTTCCAATGGGCCAGCTGTGATCTCTGTGTTCCAGGCAAATTCTTGCTTCCCTGGAGATTAAAACCTGCCTTCTCTTCACACCTGATCCTCAAAGCTTCTAAGCCACACGTTCCTTTCCTGAAACATTGGACATTTCTATGTCAATCGGCTTAAGGAGGAATAAATCCTAACTCAGCAGCAAGTTGCGTATTAGGTAAGGTGGAATGTAAGTTTGTGCATGTGTGTGTGTTTGTGTGTGTGCTTGTGTGTGTGTGTGTGTGTGTGTGTTGGCAGAGAAAAGATTTCCAATGAAAAGAATATAGCCTCTTTTCTCGAGAAGCTCAAAGTCTAAAAAGAGACCGACTTCCAATCAGCAATTACTAATCCAGCAACATGATCAAGATAGTCATTCTACAAATGTGCTGTCCTACTGGATAAAAGTGATGCTCTGTCTCCTGTGGAACGCCTGTTATTTTCCTTGTTTTTCTATCTGTGGTGATGAGGTCACCCAGAGGACTGGGTCTCTCCCCTCGTTGCCCTGGTAATCAAAAGCATGTAATTAAAAGCTGGCTGGCGACAGCAACGAATGTGGTGCTGTGACCCAAGACCACTTTTTTTCCTAAGCAAAGCTCATTAGACCACATTAAATGTACAATAGGCTTAAATTCACAGAGTGTGCATGGGGATGATCATAAGTGGGGGGTTTGAGCAGAGAACTCCTCAAAGGGCTGAGGAGGTCTAAGACTTGTTCTTTTAAAAATGTGAGGAACCCTAGGGGCCCCTGGGTGGCTCAGTTAGTTAAGCATCTGACTTCGGCTCAAATCATGATCTCATAGTTCATGAATTCGAGTCCCGTATGGGTCTCCGTGCTGACAGTGCAGAGCCTGCTTGGGATTCTCTCTCTTTCTGTCCCTCTCCCACTTGCACTTTTTCTCTCTCTCAAAATAAACAAATAAAAATAAATAAAATATAAATTTTAAAAAATGTGAGGAACCCAAGTAGAGGTTGGGCCTTCCAACATTTGCAGGAGACAGGAAGCCCTGCAGAGGATCATAATATACAAGGCCGGTGGCTGGGAGGAGAGAGAAAGGTAAGAAGTGGGTTGGCTCAACAGGGCTAGATTAGAGACGCCTTACTGCTGAATTGCATCTTGTCTAAAAGACCAAGCTGAGTTGTAGTTAATTAAGTATTTTCTATCACCTAAACTGGTGGTTGCCATCCCTGGATCAAAAGATGGGATGTATGTGATTTAAAACAAAAACAAAAACCAAAGTGGGGATGAGCACTGAGTGTTATGTGGAAACTAATTTGACAATAAACTATTTATAAAAAAACAAAACAAAACAAAACAAAACAAAAAACACAAAAAATGTTCTGAAATGCTGGGTCTTGTTCATTCACTGAGATGATAACCCACATATTTATCTTTTTAAAAACAGAATTATCCAGGGAACGAGTTGTGTCAATTCCACATACCTTTTAAGAAACAGACCCAGGGACGCCTGGGTGGCTCAGTCGGTTAAGCATCCCACTTCAGCTCAGGTCACGATCTCAGGGTTCAGGAGTTCGAGCCTTGCAACAGGCTCTGTGCTGACAGCTCAGAGCCCGGAGCCTGCTTTGGATTCTGTCTCCCTCTCTCTCTGTTCCTTCCCTGCTCATGCTCTCTCTCTCTTTCAAAAACAAATAAACATTTTTTAAAAATTAAAAAAAAAAAAGCAGACCCAAACTCCTGGGTTGTGACAGGCTTCAGATCAGCTCCCCAAACCCTCTCCAAAATGCCCTGAGAACGGGAGCGCTAAAGCGGCCACTGGAGTTTTCCCAGGGGCCAGATGTTTTCCCAGAGGGCAAGAGAGGAGGCCTAGCCCACCCGGCCACCTGCCAGCTGCAAAGTGGCACAGCCACAGGCAAATCTGCCAGACATGCTGGTGGACTGCTCCTCCTCCCTCCAGAGTGAACCTGCCCCACTCGGGGCAACGTTCTGAAGCTTCTTCAGCCTTCTGGTTCCCAGCTGCATAAAGAGGACCGTACTCGTATCTGTCTGCCTGGCAGAGGAGAAGACAAAGTACCTTGCACGGTGCCCGTGACGTCGTGCGCAAGTCCTTGAGCCCCAGCTGTGCATCCGTTCACACCACCGGCAGCCGGCACAGGATGTGCGCTCGGGGGGTGCTGGGGGTTTCCCCACTTGCAGGCCCTTTCCCACTGAGCCCTCCTCGATGCTTGAGGTCGCTTATTGGAGAACTTCTCTGGTCTCTTAAAAATGGTTCTTTAGGGGCGTCTGGGTGGCTCAGTCGGTTAAGCGTCCGACTTCGGCTCAGGTCATGACCTCAGAGTTGTTGGGTTCGAGCCCCGCGTCGGGCTCTGTACTGACAGCTCAGAGCCTGGAGCCTGTTTCGGATTCTGTGTCTCTGTCTCTCTCTGCCCTTCCGTCACTTACGGTCTGTTTCTGTCGGTCTCTGTCTTTCAAAAATAAACATTAAACATTTTTTAAAAATTGTTCTTTATTAAAGACCCAGCTTAGCAGCTCCAGAGGTGGCTGGTGTGGCTTGCTCACCCCGTGGATGTACTGTGTTCCCAGACACACCCCATCCCGGACGCAGTGTCCTGGGCTCGTCAGACACACACGCTTCCCTGTTCGGGCGTGTGCGCACGTGGTGTCGGCGGAGCTGCAACGCCGTGTCCACACCGGCGCCCCAACGCGGCGTGATGCGCGGCCGCTTCACCTGTGTGCCCACAACCTGGGGCTTTACGGGCTCTGGGAACTGGCTGAAAGTAGATGCAAAATTGTCTTGGTGAATCTGGATGCTTTGGGGCTAGAAGATGCATGGCTTCCGCCGGATTCCCATAAGGCTTCGTAATGAACGGACTGTAAAGGGGACAGCGGTCCGGATCGAGCCCTGCACAGCCGGCTGCAAATGCAATGATTCACCGGCCCGGGGACACCTCAGAGTGTCTTCCAGCTGGCGGGGGCGGGTGGGTGGACAGCCAGATAACCTCAAGGGCCCTGGGTGCTCTGATGTGTCAGGGTGAGTGAGCAGACAGGGCGAACCCTGTTGACTCACACAGCTGGCTTCTGGAAGCAGCTCTGGGATGAGCATGCGGGTGGAGGTTACGGTAACTGTGTCTGCATGGGGAGGGCTTGGCCTGGGGGGCGGGGGCGGCTAGTGAGGATTCTGTGCTCCCAGCCCTGCTGCAACCCAGGCCTCAGGGGGTGCTGAGCCCCAGGCAAGGGGGGTGCATTCAGGTTCCCTGAAGTTTCTTTCAGGCCTAAAGTGAAATCTTTCAAATGCTTGCTCATTAAGTATTTCTCCCTACCTGGTATTTCTCTCAGCCTGAAGCTAATATAATTTGGAGATAGGGCTGCCGGGCAAAATACAGGATTCCCAGTTAAATGTGAATATCAGAAACACAATGAATAGTTTTTTTTGTAGATATACACATAAAATATATACATACATTTATATACACATACATATACACATTATATATGTGTGTGTAGGTGTGTGTGTGTGTGTGTGTGTGTGTGGAGAGAGAGAGAGAGAGACAATACCCACATATTTATCTTTTTAAAAACAAAATTATGGAGAGAAAGAAGCTGTGTCAATTCTACATATGTTTTAAGAAACAGACCCAAGGCATCTTGGTGGCTTAGTTGGTTAAGCCTCCAACTTTCTGACTTCAGCTCAGGTCATGATCTTGCTGTTTGTGAGTTCATATACTTCAAGGGTCATACATATATACTCTATAATTATTTACTGTTTACCTGAAATTCACATTTAAATGGGAATCTTGAATTTTTATTTGTTAAATCTGGTATTATGGGCTGAATTGTCTTCTCCAAATTCATATGTTGAAGCTCTAAGCCCCCAGTACTTCAGGATGTGACTTTATTGGAGGTAGGGTCTGCTCTTGAAAGAGGTAATTCAGTTATAATGGGGTCATTTGATGGGCCCCAATCCAATAAGACTGGTATTCTTACAGTAAGAGGAAATTTGGGCACAGATATGTACAGAGGGAAGACCACGGGAAGACACGTGGAGAAGGCAGACGTCTACAAGCCAAGGAGAGAGGCCTCAGAAGAAGCTAGACTTGATCTTGACTTACAGCCTCCAAAACTAAGAAAATAAATGTTTGTTATTTAACCCCACCAGTCTGTGGTATTTGTTATGGCAGTGCTAACAGATTAATACATCTGGCAACTGTATTTGGAGAACACTATAAATAAAAGGGCACGAAATTATGAATACAGAATTAAGAACCAATGTGAAGGGGCACCTGGGTGGCTCAGTCGGTTGAGTGTCCAGCTCTTGATTTCAGCTCAGATCATGATCCCGGGGTCGTGGGATTAAGCCCCATGTCAGGCTCTGTCCTGGGCATGGAGCCTGCTTGGGATTCTCCATCTCTCTCTCTTTTTCTCTGACCCTCACCCGCTCATGCATGCACGCGCACGCGTGCACACACACACACACACACTCACTCACTCTCTCTCTCTCAAGTTCAAAAAAGTAACATTTTTTTTAAAAAAAGAACAAATGTGAATACTTATTAGAATGAGAAAAAAAAAAGAGATCGTGGCAAATTACCAGACACTTGAAGATTTGAGTCCCTTTTCTCGGAGACCCATTTAAGCAACTGGAATGCCCTATAGTTCCTGGAACTGAGGGACCCCCCACGTAAGAGGCTCTCAAGTCTAAGCTTTATTAGTACCCCAGTCAGTTTCAATCTGAGGGGATGTTTATCCCAATCTCTTCTAAAGCCCTCTCTGTTTATTTCCCTGGTTTCACTTGGCTTTCTCTGCAGTCTCTCAAATTACACAATTGGGTATTTTTGGAACTGTCTCTCCTTCTTTTATTGCTTGGTTTCTTATCTCTCTTCTGGGGATGAGATTTTTAGCTCTTCAATTTCGTGCAAAAATGGATCTTAATCATGTTTATAAAACAGCGAAAGTTTTTTCACATTAGAACTATTTTTAAAACATCATATTATTATTTTAATTATATGGGTTACTTTGGTAACTTTGTTTTCTACATTTTTTGAAATCTGAAAAGAGAAACGGGAATAATATAATTTTCTTTGGCATAAGGAACTCTTATAGAAACATTTAATTTTGGCTGTAGCCAACAGATTTATAAAGATGAGTGTATATAAATACATATGTGCATGTATATATTTCATATCTTTCTGAATGCTACACAAAATTATCCTAAAGCATAACTAATTACACCAACTTGATTGCCCAGTAGGAAATCAGTTAAATTAGACAAAATTGTTCTGTCGCAACCATATAAAAATTCTTTGTGGATAAAATGTATGTATATTTAAAATATCACATAGGAAAAGTCCATAAAAGACACTTCTTTTTCATTCTGAATTTTAAAACACTAGCTTTAATCTTTTTTAATTGAAAGAAGGGATTTTTGAGCATTGTTGTGGAGATTTTACATTAGTACAGCAGGCAATGCTTTTGAGCTTGAAAATCTGAAATCTCTCCTTACTAAGGCGAAAAACTGGCTTAAAATGCAATATGATAGAAAGTAAAAAGTATAATGTTATAAAAGTACGCTGAGTATAAAATAAAAGTAATGTAAGATGGATGATACACCAACGGGGAAGGAAGAGGAGTACGGAACAAGATAAGCCGAGTGAAAATTGATGAAATGTCAAGAAATGAAACCGATTTCTCAATTTCCGAAAAATGCCCTGCAGTTAAGTTGTGTGATGTATTAATAGATAAATGCACAGGGGTAATTGAGTAAACTCGCTCACCATTCTGGCTATACCGGTCTTGTGATAGAATTTGTAAAGCCATTTGGTTGTTTTTCCCCTCTAAAATACTGAAGATGGTACCTTGGTTGGGGGAAGGCAGGGGAGCTGGCACGCATGCGTGGACGTGCATGTAGGGACGGCATTATCAGAATGTGCATTCGCATGTGTGTAAATTGTGCGGTAAATGGGTACGGCAGGTGGTGATTACCCTGTAAGGGCTGTGACTGCTTCAGGACATTCATCTTGCTTTTCATTGTAGAAATTATAATTATAGTTAAGAATCACTAAGGCTTTCTCTTACAGAAATATTTAACAAGGGATAGAATTATGTTACTGTTTAATCTTTAGTTCTGCCTTTCGTTTTTAAAAAGGCAGTTAATTAAATGCCCAGTAGTTATACAGATATTATTTTAAGGTTTTCACTTTTTATTTTTGCTTTAAAGTGGCTGATTTCTTTGTACGGGTAATGATGCAGGTATCTTCCATGTGGGTACACTTAATGTTTGTGATTTTTTTCTTTGGAATCAGATATGCAGTTGCTGACCAATTGTTATCCATGGATGCAACTTTAGCCAGGGGGAAGTAAACAGTAACTAGTGCCTTAATAAAAGGTTCTTTTCCTTATTGTCTGACATGATTTTCTGCAGCCCAAAGTTGCCAAAATAGCCCCCTTTTTCTTGTTACCTGTTGCTGATGTATTTGTTCTTTCTTTGAGTATAGCTCCACCAAGATGGTTTGGTTATTATTCAGTAACCACTTGTGGTTTAAGGCCACAGGATTTTCAAAACTTATCTTAATTATAGTTATTCAACTTGCTATATAACAGATTCCTGGATATTCTATTGCCCTCCAGCTTTGCACAATGTATCCTAACTTAAATTAGTTGCAGTAAATGGTGTTTCACAGAAAGGCTTATACATATATTTAACTGAAGGCAGGGGTTACAGAATACATTTTCCCATCTTTTGGAAGCATGCAAAAGCCTTGTTGAAAGGTAACATATTTGCGTAATCAAAGATATGTTGTTTCAAGGTCACAAAATGAATGCACTCTGTAATATTTGAACACTAAAATGAACTTTGCGTTTAGCAGTAAGAGAGAGTGTGAATCAGTCTAGCAAATGTACTAGCCTGTTTTTGTTTGCCCTGTGTGTGTGTTGTTTTCAGATGCAAGAAAGCCACTCAGAATGGATGAAAGCTGCTAGCGAGAGAAAAGAAGAGTGGAAGAATCCAAAAGCCTTCGTGGCCATCAGAAGGCTAACATGCTCACACATCACCATCTAAGTTAAGAGGACCTGCATGCATTTCTGGTGGGAATAGAACCAGATCAGCTAAGTTAAAGATAATGTGACATGGGGCGCCTTAGGTGGCCCAGTTGTTTAAACACCTGACTCTTGATTTAGGCTCAGATCATGATCTTATGGTTGTGAAGTCGAGCCCCGCCATCGGGCTCTGCACTCACAGCACAGAGCCTATTTGGGACTCTATCTTTCCCTCTCGCTCTCTCTGTCACTCCCCCGCTCAAGCTCTCTCTCTACCTCTCAAATAAATAAATAAACATAAAAAAAGCTAATGTGACAGTGCTGAGTCATGTTGAGGATGCTCATATCCCAGGACCCAGCTATATTACTCTTAGCTAAATGCTTTGGAGAAACTCCAGCCTTTCTGTGTACAAAGAGATATGTACCAGAATGTTCATTAAAGTTCATTTTCTAATGTTCAAAATGTAATGGGTACTGAAATTAGAGGTATAAGAACATTTTAGTGTATTCATTTAATGGACTATTACGTCGCAGTTAATAGGAATAAATTACATGGATTAATATAGGTCGGTATCAGAACATTTGAGGAAGAAAAGCAAGCTATAGATGTAAGTCCAATTAAGAGCATTTATATAAAGCAAAAACAGTATTGAGTGTGCACACAGACTTGTGATTAAAGTGTAAAAGTGTACAAGGGAAACAAAAGCATGAACTTAAAGATAGTCCTTATCCCTGGAGAAAAAAGGAGGGAAATGAGATCAAGTACATGGGGTATGTCNTCTCTCTCTCTCTCAGAAAAAATAAAACATTAAAAAAAAGAAGAAGATGGAAGGAAGGAAGGAAGAAAAGAAGAGAGGAAGGGGGAGAGGAAGGGAGGGAGGGAGGAAGGGAAGGAGGAAGGGAGAAAGAAAGACAATTGATACTGATATATAAGTTAATTCTCATATACTCAATACAATAGGGATGAAGATTGCTAAACCACAAAAGTGATGATTTTTTTTATTCACTACATTTAACCTTAATAACATTGAATCATGAAGGAGGAAAAAGAAGAATTTCATCAAGCATCATATCTCGAAGGTAAGTAGTATTAAGTTTTTTTTTTTCCAATTTAATTCTTTGGGAATGGTATCTCCCTATTATCACAAGAGCCTGTGCTTTGACTTTATCCCATTTAATCTTCAGATTTGAGTTTTGTAAACTTTATGTAAGGAATATGCTACCTACCTGTTCCCCAAAGAGTCATTTTATCACAAATTTTAATGCATACACTGTAATAATGATCACACGCCCCTGGTCGCTCCTCTTTTTTCCCTGTCTCGACCTGTCACATCATCAGTATTCCCCGGCTACGCCAGCTGGCATCCCCAGCCCGACAGGCCACCTTGCCCCCTGCCTCCTCCACCAGCCACGTGTCTCAGTCATGCCATGATTTTGCTCCATCCGCCCCCCGCTTCTCCTGCTTCCTACCCCAGACATCAGCAGCCTTAGCTCGCTTACAGACTGCCCACACCCTGCCTGATGTCGTCACCGGCCCCATCTGGCCAACCCCCACCTGAGGCTTCCTCCTCTGTCCATCAGCCTCACTCCCAAGCTGAACAAGGTGTCTCCTTCATTTCCCGCCCCTCTTGAGCCTCCCTGTGCTGCGTGACCCTGTCCTTTCTGCTGCGCCTTTCCTCCCTGATGGCAGCAGTGACCTCCGATGCACTGTTCCCCATGTCTAACGCACCGTGTGGCACACGAAGGGAGCGCTCAATAAACCGAACTGAACTAAGTAACGATCAACAACCCACATGTAGGACCAATTGTTAAATTAAAAAATGTATTGTGCTATGCCACGGGCAAAACTCTTACCCAAGAATGACTGAGTCTCCAGCTGAGTCCTAACTACGCCCTCATTTTCACTCTTGTCATTTTGACTCCCCCATCATCTTCTGGGATTCCCGGTGTTCTCCTCTCTCTCTTATGGTCCACCCTCTATACTCTTCTGGACTGAAATAGTCATTTCCTTGTATCTGGGCTGATAAAATAATTGCAGAGATTTTTCAGGCAATTAACTCAATGGGTACCCTCTCGGCACTGTGCTGGGTTTGCTATAACACCACATAATGCTATTTTTAATTTGCAGCCATACACGTCCATGACATGTTGGAATTCAGGGAGGCTCATTAGCTTACAATGTTTACTCTGCAAAATGGTTGTTGTAATTGAAGAAAATAACCTCCCCCACTTCACCAAGATCACTGCCTCGCTTTATGTTGCTTTAGGACAGCTCATCAGATACACACCCCCACTTTCAGGGCAGGAGCAGAATTGAGGTTCTTTAATCCTCTCTAGACATGTATGAGTGGGCGATGTGGGGCAGACATAATTGCGAATGGTGAAATTCACAGCCATATAATCTGTATGTCCCTCATTGGAAGGTTGTGGCCGTTTATGTGTCACCATCCCCAAAACACACACACACACACACACACACACACACACATTCCTTCATGCACATACCGTACACTCGCACAGTCTTTATATTACCCACAAGGTCAATGATAGATTTCTTTTACCGTTTTATACTTAATCTTTAGTGCATACTCCATAAAAGATGTTCATCCATATCTAACATGTATTTGACAAGTTAAATCCAGTTGCTGTTCCATGACACACCGTCCCCAATGATTGATCAAAACTGCCCATTTCCCCAAGAGAACCATGTCCCTGGGTCATGGGCACATGATACATGTCATGTAGTCTACTATACTTGTACCAATTCCTAGATTCCTTTTTTATAAATTTATTTATTTTGAGAGATAGAAAAAACACAGTAGGGGCAGAGGGGTGGAAAAAGAATCTCAAGCAGGCTCTGCACTGTCAGCACAGAGCTTGATGTGGGACTTGAACTCATGTACCATGAGATCATGACCTAAGCCAAAATCCAGAGTCAGACACTTAACTGACTGAGCCACCCAGGCATCCCTCCTAGATTCCTTTTTTAATCCCAGAAGGTTCAATCTTTTTGAAATAAAATGTTGCCTGGCAAGAATAAGCATGAGACTAAATTCAATTTCCAAAGATTATTTAATTTGCAAAAAGGCTTCATATGCAGCTCCAACAACATTTTCTTCTTGAACATTCATGAAAGCAGTATTAAGAACTATTATTGGTAAAGTTTGTTCACAAAGAAAATTATTCCACTGTATCTCTACATAAAATCCTGTCCATATGAGAATCAAGAAACAAGATGGAAGAGGACGGTTCTCAAAGTATGTGCCAAGGATCCCCACAACCTTTCAGAGGACCCACAAAGTCAAAACTATTTTGATAACAGTACCAAGATGTTGTTCACCTTTGTTGATTTCACTGTCCCCTGTGTGACGGTGATAGTCCCCAAAGACTACATGACCTGTGATGTTGTGACCTACTCATTTGACTGAAAGCAGAAGCAGATATGAGAATCTCAGCTTTGTACTCTTAAGCCAGACCTTAAAGAGATTTGTAAATATGTAAAACAATGCTATTATTTGCCATCTATATTTTTGTGTTGGAAAATACAGTTAGTTTTCATAAAAATGTATTACTCATATTGATGTAATGGTTTCTTATTATTTTTGATACATCAGTAAGTAAACATTCAAGATGTTTCTCAGTTTTTATTTCACATATAGGAAATATTGATAGCTATGACTTACAAACAATCCAAGAAGTTCTTTGGGCTTGTTAATCATGTTTAAGAGCATAGGTTTCCTGAGACCAAAAGGTTTGAGAAGGCCTGAACTATGCAAATGGGTGAGTACATAACTGTCAGCTTATAAATACTCTCCCCTAAAAATCTTTGCTCTAAACAATGTTTCAAAAGATGTGTGTCATGACTCAGAGGGGAGTTTTCCACTTAGAAGCCTCTCGATGGGCAATCAGCAGGCTGCACCTGGGCTGGTTTCCACCCCACCTGATCGTCAACATCCTCTGGAGCCCCCTTTAGGCAAATAGTAACAGTGGGGTGGGGGGCCTTCAGGCCCCACAAAATATTATTCTTGGAAAAGCCTGCACTGGGTCCTGGGCCTCCTTGAAACTTTCCCAGTTTAAGCAAATGCTTCTAACAGGTTTCCACCTTCTCTGTCTGCCTATCTAAAACTCATCCCATTTGAACTCTGCTAGGAGTCAAAGCAACCATCCAAACTACATATTTGTTATGCTTGCATAAGGATTGCCTGGAATTTGTTTTAAATACAAAGTGGCTCCTGTCTAGGATCCGGTCTAGACTTAAGGAATCAATAGCAGGGAACTGAGGGAGAGAGCTTCTCTTTGACAAGCTCTCTCCATAATCCTTGATAGTCTCCTGGAAGCCACTGTGATTAGGGTGCAGGTCACCCAGAAAAGAAAGGAGGGCCTGATGTACATCACCCCCACACAGGGGCACCAAGCAGTCAACACGTGCCTTGAGACAGAGGAAAACGCCTGGTTGAGGCAGCACCCAACATCTACCCATGAAGCCAGACGTGGACGGGGCACTCAAGCACACAGGAGCCCAAGCAAGGAGATGTGAGCCAGGTGCCATAGAGCCTTGGGGGGAGTATTCGGGTTTGGAGCGCTGACTGATGGAGAAGAGAAAGAAGGAGGGATGAAGTAGAGAGGTATGTACCAGGGCAAGAAAAGGAAAGTTCCAGAAGTGAGGGTCCCAGGGTTGAACGATCATTTCCCCTCCGTGATTTTGCTTAGAGCCAGCCCTAAGCCTTGGTGTTGCCAAGTCTCAAAGCTGACCCAAGAGCTAGCTCTGATGAAGATCCTTAGAAAACAGAAAGAGAAAGAACGTCAAAAGCCAGAAAGAGGGATCATGTTAAAAAAAAAAAAAAAAAAAAAAAAAAAAAACANAAAAGACCTGGAAA
Organism: Crocuta crocuta; assembly: GCF_008692635.1. NCBI lineage: Eukaryota > Metazoa > Chordata > Mammalia > Carnivora > Hyaenidae > Crocuta > Crocuta crocuta. Next base: position 10,341,770 of record NW_027530974.1, read on the forward strand.
GATGAGGAAAATAAAGTAGTAAAGTGGACACAGGAAAAATCAGATCTAAAGGCTTTTCAGCTACACGGTGTGTTTGAAGAAGGAAACCCTGTGTCTACATGTTTGTTCAGTCATGGGGAAGCAAAAGGCAGAGAAAGAATGCTCTAGGCCTGGTTACTTACCATGACCCATGGTGGGGCACATTATACAAAACACACCCAGACACAAGTCAAGTGTTTAGAGCCTTTATTAATATTTTCTTGGCTCTAAGTGCCTCCCATTAAAGTCAGCTTCAATGCTAAATAGTTTAAGTTACATCCAGTGGGGAACTCTCCTATCTTTTCAGTTGTCCTCAATGCTAAGTTTCGTTCAAAGAAGGATTTGACTTGCTGTCCCTTTCCTTGGATACTTCTATAGCCAAAAGCCTGCGAACATGTACGCCCTTTGAATATTGACAGTTTTTAACATACACTTGCATTTCAGCAAAGGACTAATGAATTTGGGAAAGATAGTGTATTTTGGGCAAAATCTGATCTTTTCGGACCATTTTTGGTTGCCGGAGTACGTTCAATCTTCACGTACCTTTACTGCACAGGACGAGACCTCTCTAGCAAGCCCTCCTTGCATTTTGCAACACATTTACAAGTTGTAATGTGTGTGGCAAAGAGCACTTTTTCTACCACAGGCAACTTTGATAAAAGCAGAGTTAGGAGGAATTCGTTTTAGCCAAATCTGTAGAATGCCTTTGCAAAGCTCTTTCCTTTCTTAACCTTCCTCATTCTCAAGATAAGATGGGAAAAGAAAGGGGAAAAAACCTATTTGCCTCGTACAAACCTTTTGGAAGATGGGCTGCAGGGCTACAGAATGCTTAGTGGGCTGTACAATTCCTTTTTCCTTAGCTCGCTGCTAAAAAGGAACTCCTTTGCTCATTTTTGGAAGATATTAGATGCTTTCAACTACATCAGATCTATTTTCTTGTGTTCTGAGTGGTAGATGCTCTGAAAGCATTCTGAGACATCTCCATAAACTCTTTTTTCTTCTTTCCAAACCAATTCTTAGCACATTTCACATAATTTGTAAGACATCACTAAGTTTTGTAAAAGTATGCAACAGTAGTGATCTGGTTGGCCAGAATCATCAAGACCTCACCCTAGCTGGATCTTTTTTTTTTTTTATCCTGTTTTATTCTTTTTTCCCTCCCCATCTCAAAAGATCTTTCCTAGGATAGTAGGTGCTCATGAAATAGCAGGTGAAGGAATGTGTGCCAATGCCCTAGATAGTAACGCAGTTGAATGTGACCTAAGAGTAATGTCTTTTAGGTTATTCAGAAAGCTCTCTCCAGATTTCACATCATATGCTCAAGGCAGGTGAGGTCAACTGGGACCCCAACCTATATCTAATGTGGTTCCAGGAGGGGGACCCTGGAATAGTACAAAGTGGTCTGCCCTCTATGACTGCTAAATCCCACAGCCACTGTGGGATGGTGACGACATGAAGGCTATAGGTTGCGTCTCTCTCGAAATCACTCCAGAATTAGTTTTGTCTTTTGCCAGACTTTTAGTATCTAATATTGTTTTCTCTAAGCTTTTATTTTTTACAATTTATTTAGGTCTTCTACTTCATTATTTTTCTAGTCAGGCATTAATTAATGAAGGAATACTTCATTCATCAAAATGAATAGCCCCTCCGTTATGAGACAGGACATCTGTACATTGGCAAATTTTGCTTTTACTTTGGCTATCAGGAAGCTCAGTGTATATCAGAAACAGGGATTGTGGATTCAGAGATGTTGGGTCCTGGGTTTTAAGACATTTTGGCTACTAGTAAGTATTTTATGATTATTTAATTACATTTCAGGGATTTTCCAATAATACTTACACATTTTCTTGAGATAATTAACACTGATCGCATAGAAAAATTACTTTTTTATTTTTGCCTATGCTGGGTACTCATAGAAAAATGGAAACCATCAGATAATCTTATGACAAAAGTGAAAGTTATTTTTTTCCAAAATGAAACTTCCCTAGTGCTTCTCATTTAGAAATGATCGAATGACTTACCTCACTTTATAAAAGTTACACATGAAATGCGCCTAAAATAAATCAAAAGCCTTTCCCAACCCTCTACCAAATGAAACATACCTAAGAACAAGGTGAAAGTGCCTGGCCTACTCAGACAGGCTGATCCCAAGAGTAAACACAGACATTATATGTGAGGAATTTCCAGCAAGCTGTGAACAGAGCCATTTGTGAAGACTCCAACGAGGAAAATATCTAAACATTTCAATCAACTAAGAGTTCTGGTTACTAATTAAAACCTGAGAGCCTGTGTTGTTTTTCCTGTTTCTTTGAGCCTCTGAAACCCTTATGCGGAGCCAGAGACCTGGACTCCAAGATCACTTACTGTTCTGTGAGCCTAATAGGACCTAACAGACGACCTGACAAGTGGTCACTCACCCAATGAAGCCTCAGTTTCTCAAGAATCAAAGTGAAGATCATACACCCACCTCATGGGATTATTGTAGGAACCAATGCAGATAGATGTCATTATGTATATAGACAGACTTTACAAACTATAGGATGACACCATTTTGGTCCTATAAATTCCAGCATTGACATCAGTTTATTCGTCAGTTGGGAAGTGGTGGATTTTTCATAACATGTTATGTTCAATTGGTCAAATTCATGTAAAACTACATCATCTACTGCTGACCTCCACTTAATATTTTGTTGCTTCAAAAATCTGCATGGTTTTTGAAAACCTATTGAGTTCAGTGGGACAAAGAACTCTGTGCGGCAATACTTATTCCAGAACTTAACTTTGTATTTTAAAAGCTCTCTTTGTGTGAGAAGGGTGAATTCACAGTGTCTATCTATAGATTTAATGAAATTTATCGTCACACAGGTTGTTCTATGTGTGAAGTTCCACTTCTTTTTCCAGATTATTATTTTCTTGACTTTATTTACATTGTGTCTGGGTAAGCATGCTTGTATAGTTTAATAGTTTAAGTGATCACCCCATGATTTGATGAGGAGAACTGGAGCATAGAATTATGTTTTCAAGTTAACTGATTTGGCCATCCTCGATACAAAACAAAACAAAAACGCCCGACTCTTGACTTTTTAGATGGCTACGTCAGCTTCTCTAGAAGCAATCAATCAGCAACAATCACATATCAGATAAACCTCAAGGCTGAGATGTCACCGAGGTGACTGGAAAGAAAGAATCAGCCTTGGTAGACATACAAAAACAAACCTTTTAGGTAAAGGCAAGGATCACAAAGAGGCTCATCCTTTCCCGTGGATGTCCTAAGCAGAGCAGCCCTGGTAATGATGGGGAAATACTGCAGGAAGAACCTCCTTCTTCCCCAGTCCGCCATGCTGGCAGAAAGAACAAAGAATCTGTGGGCAGTTGGACAGGAACAGGGTGAAAAGGGTGTGAGAGTGCTGATGGCAAGAAGACAAGAGAATGAAAAGTTGTGTAATCCTGAGAACATCTGAACATGCCCTGTCGCCAAAGATGGGGGGTCAGGAACAGCAGTCATGGTGTATGGACATCATGGGCCAGAAACCCTGTCCGAGGCTCTTTCCTTCCCAAGCACCCACTGACCTCTTTTCCTGATGACTCTTTCTATGGGGCAAAGGGTGGATGGATCAATACACTACTGACCCTTCATTTCACTCTTTGATTCTCTTCCAGCTAGGGAATAACAGCTGGGATTGAAAAGACTGACTTTCATGTGGTATTTTATTTTCTTTAATTTAAGTGCCTGTTTCCGGCAAAAAAAAAAAACCTTCACACCTATATGAAAATGCTTACCTACATAATTTCTTTGTCTTCATATATGACTAAATTGTGTGACTTCTGGAGCCGGTTCCTTTTATATGTGTGAAGAAGGCAGAGATTAATAATAGTGCTTACATATGCATACAACCTGGTATCAGGGTGTGTATATTGAGATTTTTATGGCGTTTTGATTGGCGTTATTAATTATAATGTGCACAGAAGCACACACAAGGTATTTCTTTGGCAACAGAAAAAGAACATTATCTACAGCGTTTCACAAAATCTTAGTCCCATCATTTATAAAGATCTCAAGTTTATGAGTGGATACTAGAGATGCCTAAAGAATTCCCTTGTTAGAAGTAGTACTCATCTGTGAATCTTCAATGGTACTGATGATGAGAGTTTATATTAGTTTTTGTTCCAGAGGCTACTAAACGTGAATCTTATGAGGCTAACACTGGCTGAGTATGTGATGGACATAATAGTACTCATAAATATCCTATTTGTTCTCCTACCTTTCCCAGTTCGAATCACACAATGGATGTAAGAGGAAATGAAATATGTCACTTCTAGCCAGAGCCATGGAAAGACCTTGAGCAATTCTCCACTATCTGGAAATCTACAGAGTTTACAGAAAAGTATGCAATGGTGGCGACTAAAGTAACCCACAATGCAAATCGCTGTGTAGCAGGATCTCCAGACCCACACGGGACATTAGGCAAGTGAAAAATTAGGCAAGTTTACCATAAAAAACATGCTGAGATTTGGGAAATGTTTGTTCTAGCAGCATAGTCCCTTCTGACCAATATAAATAATAATGGATTTTAGTCTTGAGAGCTAAATGAAAATCTGCAGTAAGACTGTTACACATTTTCAAACTTTTAATGAAAGGCTTAGTAGGATATAACAAGAATTGGCCAACTTTTTCGGGAAGGGCCAAGACAGTAAGTATTTAAGGCCAGATAGTCTCTTTACCCTGCCATAGGAGTATATAAGCAGCCATGATGATATGTAAAGAGTATGCTTGTGTTCCAATAATACTTTATTTATAAAATCAGGCAATGGACAGGATTTGGTACACTGGTCATAGTTCACTGGACCCTGTGATATGGTACCTACTGTTAAAGGTATTTATGTTGAATACCTGCGGTATGAGTTTCCTAGGGCTATCTTAACAATGTACCACAAATTGTGTGGCTTAGAAGAACAGATATTTATTCCCTCACACTTCTGGAAGCTAGAAGCCAAAATCAAGGTGTTGGCAGGATTGAGTCCTCATGTAGGTTCTGAGGGACAATGTGTTTCATGTCTGTCTCTCAGATTCTGATGGTTGCTGACAATACGTGGCCTTCCTTGGCTTGTAGATGCATCACCCCAATCTCCACCTCTGTTTTCACATCGCCATCTTTTCTCGGTGTGTCTCTGTCTTATAAGGAGACCAATCATATTGGATTAATAGCCCAGCTTACTCCTTCCTGTATGAATTCACCTTAACTAATTACACTGGCAGTGACTTTATTTACAAATAAGGTCACATTCTGAGGGAGTGGGAGTTTAGGGCTTCAACAAATCTTTTTGGATTACACAATTCAACCTGCAGCACTTGGTTACCTAAAGAACACATTCCACTTAGTAAATTATCAACAATACAAGCGAATTATAAATAAGCTCATAGGTCTTGACTTAATCAGAAAGATCAATTCATGAATCCTCTTGACAAGACTTAAATTTTAGGTATCCTGTAGAGCAATTAAAAGAAAAACTGCACTCATAACTAAAATAATAAATAGGATTTATAATGAACATTTACAATTCAGTATCATTGTTCAGGCTCTACCTTTACAAAGTCATTGATTGATGCTTCAGATGAGAAAATTAGATTTGATCTACACACTTTATTTCTTGAGTCTGTTATTAAAGCAGAGGATTGATGAAATGATTATTCCTTAGAGTCTGAATGCAGACATCCATAAGAATATATTGGAGACGAAACTACAATTTCCTTGGCAGATTTTGAAAAAGGAGCACACAGGGGAGCAATCAAACCGTGCTTTACATTGCACATAAGAGGAATTCAGGAGAGACAACCAAGACCTAGCAAGTGGCGCCCTATGGAAGAATGTAGCACCCACACTGGGCTCGAAGGGCAGCCGAGGTTTGAATAGACTGGCCAGAGAGCACGTGATGGGAGCAAAGACAAAGCATGAGACAGGAGGATCAGGCTGATTTGAGGTCGCAGGGCATGTTGGGAAATAACAGTAGTTACACCTGCAAAGAGCACTTGAAATTGATATGAAAGACCTTGAATGGCACCCTAAGAAGAGTTCACATTACATTCGCGAGCAATAGGTTTCTAAGCAAATAATCAAAGTTGTACAGTCTAGTACACAAGATAAATAAGGCAATGGATCGATGAGGAATTATCTAGGTATTATTGAAGAATGTCTAGGGATTATGATAAAAAAGATGGTAAACAGTGAGCCTGGATAGTGGGGTACAGTTGGAGTGGTTCATACGAATTTTTATGTATCTTGATGACTGGAGCTTTGAGACCAAGAAAACCGTGAAGGAGAAAATGACGAGCCAATGCAATCTCAAAAGTGAGGAAAAAGAAGGCACACAGGCAAGACAAATCCTAGCTAATTACTCTTGGAGTGAAGACTAATTCATTAGTTCTGCTTGGTTAGTCAAGACAGGATAAGGTAGCCATGGTTACAAGTAATCCCCCAAATTCCAATAGCTTAGCACAACAGAAATTTATTTCTTGTTCATGCTGCATAGCTGGGAGAACTACTCTGTTCCACAGATTTATTCAGGTATCAAAGAGTCAGGGCATTCCACCATCTTCCAATGCTGCCATTTCAACATGGAGCTGCACAGGGGAAAGAAAGCACATGGACAACTCCCACCACTGTGTTTTTTTTTTAAACAGTTTCCTATTTTACTGGGTACTTATTTTATTTTTCCAGTTTTCCATATTTGCAATTATTATTTTTTTAATAGTTTATTGCCAAGTTGGTTTCCATATAACACCCAGTGCTCATCCCCACAAGTGCCCTCCTCCATGCCCATCACTCCCCTTCCCCTCCCCCCACCCCCATCAGTCCTCAGTTTGTTCTCAGCATTCAAGAGTCTCTCATGGTTTGCCTCCCTCCCTTTCCTCCACTATTTTTCCCCTTCTTCTCCCCTACGGTCCTCCGTTAAGTTCCTCCTAATCCTCCTATACGTGCAAACATATGGTATCTGTCCGTCTCTGCCTGACTTATTTCGCTTCAGCATAACACCCTCGAGTTCCATCCACATTGCTACACATGGCCAGATTTCATTCTTTCTCATTACCATGGAGTATTCCATCGTATAGATAAACCACATCTTCTTGATCCATTCGTCAGTTGATGGACACTTAGACTCTTTCCATGTTTTGTCTATTGTTGAGAGTGCTGCTATGAACAATCCAGCTCCCACCACTCTTAACTGCCTCCAGCCCATTTACCAGCACTTGTCACATAGCCAAAATCCAGGGGTAAGTGGGGCTGGAGAGCACAGAAAAGCACATGCAATCTCCAATAAGTATTGCTATGTCTACTACATCATATTCTCTTCTATTTCAAAAATAGTTATCTCTGAATTTCTGTCCTTATTTTGCCTTTAGTAAAGGGAATCTGTTTCTTTCCACATTGTTTTCACTAACTTACAATCAGGAAATGCTCATATATCCTCAACCATAACCATTGCAAAGGGCTTTCATGATCATCCCGGGCAATGGAGACACAAGCTAAAGCAGATTGTTAAAATCTGTTCCCCGTTCCTCCTCGCTGCCTGCATTGATGGTATGGGTTTGGGCTGTCACATCTGCTTTCCCTCTAACTCCTAATTGTGTAATCATCCCGAAGGGTGGTTGTCACCAAAAACACCAACATGTAACTCAAAGGATAGGCACCTGTAGCAGGATATTAAATGCAACTTTTTCTAGCTAGAGTTTAGAAAAAGACACCAAAGGCAGAGCAAAATGCAATCGTTGCCAAACATCTATGTGCTAAAACAAGGTGCTAGACCTGTGTAGGGATATTAAGGGCTCTGAAACTGGTTCTTCTAGCATTAGCCCCTCAAACACCTTCAGGCTATGTAAAGACGCCAAGGATTCATTGCCTGGTTGAAGAGGCCAATAAGGAGATTTTCCCTGGTGAGAGTTTTTGACGCGTGTGTTTCCCTCCTCAAGGAGAAGAGAATGTTTCCCTTTACCACAAGTCAAGTAAGGGGGCCTTAAAGAGAACTGAGCAAAGAGCATGGCTTTCCTGGAGTTTGGTAAAGTCAGAGACTAACATGTGACTCATTCCCTGAAACATCTGAAGGTCGGAGTCTATGGTTAAAGAGGGAAACACTGGCCTGACAGAGCAGAGGACGCCATAGGAGGGTTTACATATAGATTGAAGGGTGTGCGTGTGTGTGTGTGTGTGTGTGTGTGTGTGTGTGTGTCCCATAGATAGACATGAAACCTGGAGGAGTTCAAGCTATGGGTTATCTTGAAAGGACTCTGACTAAGAGCAAGTCTTTCCAGGAACAAGATAATCTTAGCACAAACGAGGCTGGAAGCAAATCATTAGCTGCAGAAGCAGGGTGCAAGAAGCCCCTCGAAAAAGCTACCAATGCAGGCTAGTGACTGGTGAGTGATCCTCGGAAATAGACAGATGTGGGAGGAGAGGAGGTCTTTAATAAATCTCAAACAACAACCCCTCCGTGGAAGAATCAGCATTTGGAAACTATTAGACCCAGAACTCTCTAAGAGATGATCAGAGTACTAAGCTAGCACAGCTTTCATGCTCCTTCCTCTGGAGGGGCTCAAAAAGCAACACGAAGAGAGGGGCAAAAGGAAGATGGAGGAGAAACTTTCTTCTACCCTGCACTACTCTGACTAAATTAGACCTCAGCGGGGGGAGGAAGAGAAGTTTCTAATCGGTTGAGTAATCAGACCTAAATTAGGGAAGAAAGAAAAGCTTGAATTGAACTTGGCATTTTGACATCACAGTGGCTGGACTTCCTACCATCTGAGAGAAGATTTGTCACGGTCACCCCCAAAGGTAAGAAGGTAAAAGCTCTGGGGCATGCAGGCATCTTACCAAAGAGCAAGAAGACAGACTCACAGAGCAAGAATTGCAGAAGCAGTAGAGAAGAAGAGTTAGGTTTCTTACTTTCTGGGTCTTTTTTAGTCCTTCTGGTTCAGTAAGTTAGTCCTGTTCATGTTAATAGCTCAGTGACACTAATAAATATGGCACGGGCTGGTAAATAATATAGTTGATTCTTGAACCTCACAGATTTGAGCTGTGCGGGTCCACTTCCATGCAGATTTTTTTTTTCAATAAATACAATACAGCACTATAAATGACTTTTCCTTTTAATTGTCTGAACATTTTCTTTTCTCTGACCTGCTTTATCGTAAGAATGCAGTATATATTGCATATACAAAATATGTGTAAATTGACTATGTTATCAGCAAGGCTTCTGGTCAATGGCAAGCTATTAGTTAAGTTTTGGGGACATCAAAAGTCATACACAGATTCTCAACTTCGTGTGGGATTGGCGCCCCAACCTCTGTGTTGTTCAAGAGTAAATTGTAGTTCATATTGTAAAAACTTCTAATAGAATAAGCAATAGTTGTGAGTTGTTTTTGTTGGTGGTTGGTTGGTGGGTGATTATGTTTTTAAGAATTTAAAGTGTGTCCAATCAGTAATCCATTAATTCATCAGTACTTAATTGAGATCCTACAACCAGGTGCCTACAGCATCTATATATAAACTGCTGTCGGGTATTTGGAATATGTCTATCCTACTTTGCTCAAAGCTTTTACATATTAGTGGAAGTAGATCAAAAAGAATCTTAATACCATGTGATAAGAGTTATAATATAGACTAACATCAGATCGGAGAGTAAGAGCATTTTACGTCTCAGAAAGGATCTAGAAAGCTACCTTAGTGCGTGGCATTTAATCTGATGTTTGATGTGCTGATTTCACCATTAACCAGAATGGGTTGAAAAAGAGTGAGATTAGTCTTGGTAGCAAAACAATTTAGCACAAAGGCATGCAGCAGGAGAACCCAACTTTCTCAGAGGCAAATATGCCCCCCATAGTTATAAGTGCCATTGGTCAATGTTAGCAAAAGCGTCTAGAGATTATTTGGAGCCCAGATTGGTAACAAACCTGTGTGACATGTTACGGAATTTAAAGACATCTTTCAAGCCATTGAAAGTGGTTTAAAATATTTAGGTTTTGTTTTTATGTTTATATACTTTTAAAAATAAGCAGTAGAGGAGCGCCTGGGTATCTCAGTCATTTCAGGGTCCGACTTCAGCTCAGGTCATGATCTCCCAGTTTGGGGGTTTGAGCCCTGCATCGGGCTCTGTGCTGACAGCTCAGAGCCTGGAGCCTGCTTTGGATTCTGTGTCTCCCTCTCTCTCTAGCCCTCCCCTGCTCATGCTCTGTGTCTCTCTGTCAATAAAAAAAATCAACATTAAAATCTTTTTAAAAAACAGTAGTAAAAAAATAAACAGTAGAAGTCTTTTAAAAATTTATCTCTAATTTCACTATCCAGAAAGATTACTGCATATATTCTGAGGTGTTTACTTCTGTTATTTATACATGTATGTAATTTTTATTTTATTTCATTTGTGTAGCCATTATTTTTAACTTAATATTATTCTTGCAATTATCTTCCAGTGTCGTTAAATAACTTTTGACAATATGATCTCTAAAGACTGGCCAATATTACAGCAAATGAATTCACTATGCTTTATTCAGCCACTCATCTACTGTTAACAATTGGGTTTTTCCAAAACTTTGTAATTGACATCCAAATTTAGAAATCTTTCAGTACATTTCTATGCCTTTAAGATAGGTCCAACAAATTAAATTGCTGAATCAAAATAAATTCTTTGGAAGCTCTTTTTTACACACTTTAATTCTTTTCAATTTTTTTAAGTTTTATTTTTAATTATTCTTGAGAGGGGAGAGGGGCACACGGAAAAGATGAGAGAGAGAGAGAGAGAGAGAGAGAGAGAGAGAATCCCAAGCAGGCTCCACACTGTCAGCACAGAGCCCGATGTGGGGCTTGAACGCACAAACCATATCATGACCTGAACTGAAATCAAGAGTCAGACGCTTAACCGAGCCAGACACCCAGGCACCCCTTACACACTTTGAAATTTATTTCCACAAAAGTTTTGCTAATTTACACCCTCTTCCTTTGCTCCAGTGGCAATGTAAAATGTTCTCTGTTTCTTTGTAGACTGATCAGTAGGACAAAGTAATTGCTTGTATAATCTCTTCTGGTTTTGTAAGACAGTAAAATTGTAATAGACATTTTTATAAATAATCCTTGATAAATAATCTTTGTTTAATTTCTCAAATAAAAGCCCACTGAGGAAATGTTGGGTAATAGAGAGAAATGCAGAGAAAAAATGTTCAATGACTTCAAATCTATATCTTATCATTAAGGACTGGTAACATCTTGGTATATATCTTTCTAGTTCTTCAACTCTCTTTCTAAATGTATTTAACAAAATTGAGACCTTATTGCACTTGGACTTATATTTTGTCTTTTTCATATAAGAGCAGGTGGGTTATCTGATCATTAATTAGGCTTTAAAACACAGCTTGTAAGAATTGCAAATACAAGACTTTCCCTTATATGAGCGAGCTGTTCTAAATCTCCATTCCTTCATTGGAAGTTAGGTTGGTGTTAATCTTTCATCCTTACATGAACATTTTTGTATATCTCTCTGCATACCTTAAATTAAATCCTAAGAAAAACTGCTAAAAATGGAAATGTTGAGTAAAAAGGTTTGAACATCTTTTATGACTTAATTCATACTGCAAAGTTGTTTTCCAAAAAAGGATGTGCCTATGAGTAGTGAATGAGGGGTCCTGCTTCACAGTTGAAGAATTATCAATAGTTTAATTTTTCCTATTTGACAGAGAACAATGGATTTTTACTTAAGTTTGCCTTTCTTTGTTTATTTATAAGGTTAACTATCATTTTATGTCTTACGGACAACATTTTTATTTTCTTTGGAGGATTTGGTGCTATCATTGGTGATGGCCGAAGTCTTTTTGGTGCCATTAAGATATTAACCATTTATATTTACTCATATGGTTGTTTTTACCCTATATTTCATATTTCTGAGTTCTTGAAATTTGCATCTTTGCTGGCTATAGTACATCTTGGAGTAAGTTTTTTCAGACACATACAGGGGTTCATTCCGAGTCCTTGTGTAACTAAATTGTCCTTTCTGCTACTGTCACATGTGAATGACATCTTGCCAGGACATAGAATTCGTAGGCCACAAGTTTCCCCCCACAAATCCACAGGGTCCTGTGATATGCAGTGGAGTGGAGAAGAATACGCATGTGTGATGGTTCATTTTATATCAGTTTGACTGGGCCGTGGGATATTCCTAGATATTTAGTCAAACATTACTCTGGGTGTTTCTGTGAGGGTGTTTTGATGATGTTAACATTTGAATTGGTAAACTGAGGAAAGCAGATTGCCCTCTTTGCTGTGGGTGAGCCCCAGCCAGTTGGTTGAAGGTTTGAACAAAACAAAAGGCTGACTTTCTCCCTAATAATAGAGAATTCTGCCTGACTGCCTTCAAAACGGAACATCAGCTTTCCATCACCTTCATAACCACGCTAAGCCACTTCCTTTTAAGTCTTCCTCAATAGGTAGATAGATACAGAAATGACATAGATATAGTTGTAGATAGGTATATATATAGATACAGGTATATAAATATATATGGTATAGAGCTAGATATAGATAATATAGGTATACGTGATATAGATATAGATAGGTTATAGAGATAGAGATAGAGATGATAGAGAAGAGATAGATTCTGTTTCTCTGTAGAACCCTAGCTAATACAGCAAGTTACCTAGAATTTATTTTTTCTGTTTTCATGGTTACAGAATTTGTTTTCTTTATCTGTGAAATTTAAAATTTTTTACCATGATATCTGTCTTTTTCTTTCAGTCGTTTTGTTTGGAACACAACATGATTTTAACAGACAGAGAGCTGAAGGATCTATAGTAGCTGTTCTCTGTGGAGTCGAGTACAAGGAAGGTCATCTGTTGGGAGAAAGCAGGAAGTGGTGAGGATTTAAATTCTGTGACTCAGTACTATGCCTTTAAAGTATATGTCCTGCTGTCTGTGTCTGTCAATCTATTTGTGTCAGTTACAATACTCCTACTGTCCTGGCTTGGTTTTGACTTCTACTGCCTGGATTCAGATGCGACCTTCAATATGAACCTTCGACCCTTTGCATTTAACAATTACCTATTGTTAATTTTTCATATACTTCAGTGCTCTTTTCTGAGACTTGAACACAGGAATTAATTTACATTCATCTTTCATTTAGTAGACTTTTGGTAATATTTGTTCTCTGATTTAAATTGAAAAGAATCACAAATATTATTTACACTGCAAAAATACACTTGCATATTTTTATTTTTATTTTTCTTTCCAAAAGGATTTTGGCTTTTATTTATGAGTTTTTTGAAGTTTTTTTCTTTCTTTTTTTTTTACAAATAGTTTATTGTCAAGTTGGTTTCCATATAATACCCAGTGCTCATCCCCACAAGTGCCCTCCTCCATGCCCATCNCTTGCATATTTTTAAAACACACACCCTCTTTGGATCACTGTTGATGATAATCAAAACAAACTCCTACTTTATGGTGATCAGCAGACTTTGTCCTTTTTTTCTATTTTATTGATTTTATTGTTAAGAGACCAGTGTAAGCAAGGGAGGGGCAGAGGGAGAATCCTAAGCAGACGCCACACCCAGCATGGAGCCCAATGTGAGGCTTGGTCCCATGATCAAGAAATCACGACCTGAACCAATATCAAGAGTCAAGTGCTTAACAAACTGAGCCACCTAGGTGCCCCAAGCTTCGTCCTTTTTTTTTTTTAAAATGCATATATACAAATGTGTATAAGTGGATTTGTTAGACAAGAACATAAAAATAAAAATCATTTTAGAAAAGACACCTATTCTACTGTAGATGTTTTCCAAGTGATTTTGTTAGGGCTATAAGGGAGCATAAAATTAGCTCACTGACACTATAATTCCACAGTTGAATTCTGCATGATTACTACGACTTCACTCATCAGTAAATAATTAGTAAGACGTACTGTGCGTTAGGCATTGTGGTATGCAAACTTTATTAGTAGTCTTATACACATAAATTTTTTAAAATTTATTTTTAACATTTATTTATTATTGAGAAACAGAGAGAGACAGAGCATCATCAGGGAGGGACAGAGAGAAGGGGGTACACAGAATCGGAAGCAGGCTCCAGGCTCTGAGGTGTTATCACAGAGCCCAACGCGGGGATTGAACCCACAAGCTGTGAGATCATTACCTGAGCTGAAGTCGGATGCTTAACCAACTGAGCCACTCAGGCGCCCTGATAAATTTTTAAATTTATGGCACAGATTTGTCCTATGAGCACAATACATAATAAAATAACATGTTCTTGTGCTTAATTTAGCATTCTTTCAGTTACAATAAAATTACCCCTTTCTATAAATATTATGCTTCAAGATTACTAGAGACTTAAGTAGCTATACTCACTGTAACTCTTAACCTTTTACAGTTTCTTCTCATTTTGTTAGGGTTAATGATGTTTGCATACTTATTACTTTCACGTTCTATGCAGTACAACCCATAGGAAGGTGTGTGGACACATCCATGCATATCCACATTCCTGGAAAAATCTGAGGTCCTGCATAATTCTATAGCTATCAAAATCCTGTTCACCCACAATACCCTATGTTCCAGAGCTGTTCGATCTTACATTTCCCCATATTTATTCAGCTTATTTTTATTTGTCCAATTTCCATCTCAATGCTGGGGATCTTTAGGGAACATCTGTCTGTTTCCCACCCACTTACTTTTATTCAGTCGTCAGTCATTCCACTAGTCAGTCAACAAATATTTCCTGCAAGCCATGCACCATAAATCTTGATCTAGAGAAATCAGTAAGGCTTAGACGTTTTCCTTAAGAACATTATAGGTTAGGGGTTCCTGGATGGCTCAGTTGGTTAAGACGCTGACTTCGGCTCAGGTCATGATCTCATGGTTCCTGAGTTCTAGCCCTGTATCGGGCTCTGTACTGACAGCTCAGAGCCCAGAGCCTGCTTTAGATTCAGTGTCTCCCTCTCTCTTTGCCCCTCCCCTGCTCACAGTCTGTCTGTATGTCTCTCTCTTTCTCAAAAATACATAAACATTAAAAAAAGTATAGGTTAGTACCATCCAGGCAGAACTGTTTTCCAGTGTCCTTGTTATCAATAGGCTTAAGGCAATGAACAATCTGATTCCTGAAAAATTGTAGTAATTACAGCAGTATCTCCATACTGTAAGGAGGAAAAAGGAAGGAACATTAAATAAACTACTGGATTTTTTGTGGGTGGAATTTGAATCTGGGAAGAAATGAATATAAAGGATGCCTGAGTGGTTCAGCCGGTTAAGTGTCAGACTCTTGATCCTGGCTCCCGTCATGATCTCATGGTTTGTGGGACTGAGCCCTGTGCTGGGCTGTGTGCAGATAGCAGAGATCCTGCTTGAGATTCTCTCTCTCCCTCTCTCTGCCCCTCCCCCACATATGCACGCACTCACACAGCGTTTCTCTCTCAAAATAAATAAGCTTTTTAAAAATTGTTCTGAAAAAGAAAAAGAAATGAACGTAAAAGGAGGTTTCTGGGCCTATGCTTGGGCAAAAGGATCTTAAAATAGTCTGGCACTGCAGGAAGACTTCTACAGGGTAAAGAAGTCTCTAAATCCTGAGGCTGGAATTAGGAAGAAACCAAACAGGTAAAATACTGAGCAATCCCTCCAAACTCCAGTCATTCCGCTAACAGACTCTGAATTAATCCAGCTGGCAAAGATCCAAAATAATTCTTCCAGGGAGACCAAAGGCAGAGCTGCATATGGAAATGGCCACTATTTCTTCTGACCACTCCCTCCCAGGGTCCCCATCATTCAAAAACATCATAGATTATCCGTAAATTGTTCCTGTAAGTAAGAGTAGTATTTCAGTAATAACAAATGGTAAAACTACCCAGATTTGTTAAATAAAAAAAAAAGAATATCCACTGTTAACCCAGGATGATAAATGGTGCGAGTCTTCCATGATAAGTTTGGAGTTAAGAGATGTAAAATAAAAACAATATCGTGAGGCTACTTGTACCCAAGTGGAAATTGTTGGTAGCAGAACTCTACATGTGTTCATGGGGATGGAACACAATGGAAGGAAATGGTCAAAGAACTTGGAGTTTCATTGTTCCAGAAGCCACCTCGTCCTGTACCCCAGTTTGGGTCCTACGGTATCAACTGTGGTTTGCACAGATGTGAAGAAACGGGGTCCGATCTATATATATATAAGTCACATCCAGTTCAGTTCACTAATTGAAAATAGTGCTAAAGAAGGTGTGCTAGCCTATTCAGACTGCAGTGTTAAAATACCATAGACTGGGTGGCTTCAGCAACAGAAACCTATTTCCTGCAACTCTGGAGGCCAGAAGTCCAAGATCAAATTTCCATCCTTTTAGTTTCTGGTGAGTTCCTTAAGCTGGCCTGCAGATAGCATCCTTCTTGCTAACCTTCACATGACTATAATGCTCTCCCAATCTCTCTCTCTAACTCTTCTTCTTCTTCTTTTCTTTTTTTTTGATGTTTATCTATTTTTGACAGACAGAGAGAGACAGATCATGAGTGAGAGAGGAGCAGAGAGGGAGACACAGAATCGGAAGCAGGCTCCAGTCTCTGACCTGTCAGCACAGAGCCTGATGCGGGGCTCGAACTCACAGATCATGAGATCATGACCTGAGCCCAAGTCGGACGCTTAACCGACTGAGCCACCCAGGCGTCCCTCTCTCTAACTCTTCTTATAAGACCACCAGTCCAATCGGATTAGGGCTCCATCCTTGTGACCTTATGTAATTTTAACTATCCCCTAAAAGACCTGTCTCCAAAGATAGACACACCGAGGAGTTAGGGATTTGGGATTCAATGTATGAATTTTATGGTGACACAATTAGGTCAATAGCAGGTTATATAGTCCCTTACCAGAATTTTGTTTCTATACCTAGTTGAGTCTTAGTTTGCTTAGAAAAGTTTCAAGTTTGAAGAAAAAAAAAAGAATGTATGAATATTAAATAGTACCTGGAAGTCAAAATAACACTATTTCAAACTGCCAGCCTCCTAGACAAATTTGTCCCCACTCACTTTCTGAAGCTCATATGCAATGTCTCAGTTAGACTTTATAGATCTCTTTACTTCAAAAATAGGCTTGGATAGAATTTCCATTGCCACGAATGATGGATTTGAAAATGTAACACTGTAGCTATACGAGCTCCATACTGTGACAAGTCACTTAGGCGCATGAACGTCCCCAGGCTAGGAGACAGCTATTTTCCTATCCTCCTCGCACCTCTGCTCTGAGGACATGGGCCAAAATGCAGCACACGGGGACTCCTTGGTTTTCCAGACTGGAGGTCTGTTGAGGATCCCTAGGAAAGCTCATAATTAAGAAACTGTGGACACTTGCGACCACTTATTCAGAGCCAGTTTCTTAAACCAACATAAACTATAGAATGTCCATGTTCATTAGGTGTCAACTCTGATCGTCTCACTCTTGTGTCATCTCCTGGGTGCATTTTGTGATTGATTGTCTTACATCTCATCATAGAAACTAAGAACAAGGTAGATTATTTAATAAAGAATGGTGTCATTACGGGGCGGCTGGGTGGCTCAGTTGGTTAAGCATCTAACTCTTGGTTTCAGCTCAGGTCATGGTCTCACAAATGTGAGACTGAGCTCCATGTCAGGCTCTGCGTGGAGCCTGCTTGGGATTCTCTGTCTTTCTCTCTCTCTCCCCCGCTCGTGTGCATGCTTGCATGCTTTCTCTCTCTCTCTCTCTCTCTCTTTCTCTCACACACACACACACACACACACATGCACACATGCACACACACACATAAACAAGTAAACCTAAAAAAAAATGGTGTTGTTGTGACCCACAGTTTAATCCAACCACCTTTGTGAGTAGTAAATGTTCTGTCCCGTTACACACCAGGATGTTGAAATTTCAGCTTCACATGGACCAAACACACTGGGAAACCAAATGAAAAGCCATAGAGTGTACTCAAGTTTGTTAGGGCACCTAATCAAGGAGGGAAAGAAGGTACATCAAACTTAAGGAATGTATAAAGTCCTTTAAAAAAAAAATCGGTCCCGTACACTTCAGTATACCTTAAATTCCTTTCTAATGTTATTTAATTATTTATAGACATAAAAGCACATGCAAAGCCCTAAGGTTTATATCTCAAATTCATCTATAAAACCAGAAAAAAATAGGAATTAAGAACAAACAAAAAATACAACGTCAATAAAATTAAAATTGAAATTCTTTTGCTAGGTAGCGCGCTGTTATGTTACGTTGCTGCTTGGAACATGACTGTATGACTCACTGCTACAGCACAGGATGGCCTTTTCCCCTGATTATGAACTTTTTAATATTATCATATCAAATCATATATGATCACAATTATATATTCATAAATAATTTCATTTTATTTACTGTAAAAATATGTATTGCATAGATAATAAAAATGTTTGTGACCAAACATATTTATTTACTATAGAAGCACAAGCATAGTTTATATGATAACAATTGTATCATATAAGTTTCTTTTAATTATTAAATACCAAAGGCAGAAAGCCAATGAAAATTACCCAAACATTTAATACACATGGATCAGCCCAATTTTGTGTATTTCTTGTCTGTCACTTTAAAGGCACAATTGTGAAGGGAGGAAACATGAAAACAGGTTCATCTATATATTAACTTCAGTATAATAGCCTACGCTTTCAGCTAGGGTGGCCAGCCACCCTAGTCTGCCTGATACTGAAGGGTTTCCTGGGACATGGGATTTTCGGCCCTATAACCAGGACAGTCCTAAATTAACTGGGGTAGCCAAGCACCCTCCATTCAGCCTTACATTTTGCTCCAGCCTTCTTCATGCCAGCATCTGCATGTATTTTTGGCTGTAGTTGCTTTTGCTTTCCATCATCAGTCAACATTCCTCATCAAATCTTCCAAAGTTTGTTGAGAAAACATAACTTCCATGTTGACCCTTAAAAGTGGTTTGCTATTGTAGAAGGTGGAGGACTATGTTTTATCTAAACTCCATAGTGCCCTTTTAATGGGCTTGCAGGTATGATCTGCCCACTAGCTTCAGAAGATGCAAGATTCTTTTCATTCTAGCATGCCGGTATTGCCATGGATCAGTGACGGCTCGGCCCTCGCTCCCGTTCTCAGGAAAGCTCCTCATGTATGACTTGGACTCTACATGCCCTGAATGCATCATCTACTGCCTCTATTCAGTTGCTTTTAATGATCAAAGAAGAACTACTTGGCTCCAATGTGATCCTAAATATAAATAGAAACACTGTGTTAACATAGGATATTTGGTTATTAGAAAAAAAAAAGTCATCCAAATGTAATCGAATAGTCACATTTTCCAGTATTACTTAAATAAACACACAAAAAAATGTGATGCTTATTAAAAAAACAAACTTTTGAACCCCCCAAGAACACATCTACAGATTCAGAAATGACTTCTCATAGATTATTTTAACCCTGCATGTTTATTCATATTTTCAGAGAGTGCCATTTAAAAAATAAAATTTTTTTTAATGTTTATTTTTGGAAGACAGAGGGAGATAGGATGTGATTGGGGAGGGGAGGAGAGAGGGAGACACAGAACCCAAAGCAGGTTATAGGCTCTGAGCTGTGAGCACAGAGTCAATTGCAGGGCTCAAATTGACAAACCACAAGATCATGACCTGAGCCAAAGTCAGATGCTTAACCACCTGAGCCATCCAGGCACCCCAAGAGAGTGCCATTTTAAAATATGGAGAAAATTGGGACGCCTGGGTGGCTCAGTTGGTTAAGCGTCTGACTTCGGCTCAGGTCATAATCTCATAGTTCGTGGGTTCGAGCCCTGCATCAGGCTCTGTGCTGATGGCTAGCTCTAGCTCAGAGCTTGGAGCCTGTCTTCAGATTCTGTATCTCCCTCTCTCTCTGACCCTCCTATGCAAATGCTGTCTTTCTCTCTCTCTCTCTCTCAAAAATAAATAAAATATTTAAAAATTATTTTAAATAAAAAAAATATGGAGAAAATTATGATTGTGAGTTAGATTTAATTTGAGATACGCTAGAATCTTGGCAAGTCCTTTTTGATACATACTGGATAAGGTTCAGCCACTTAGGTCTATTTCAAAGAACAATTTTCTAAGAAGTAGTCTAAATAAGATCATATAATAAAAAGGTAGAATGTTCATCTGAATTCTCATCCCCATGATTTTAATTCTTGCATCAATTTTTTTTTCTTTTTTCCTTTCAGAACTTGAAACTGTATTGGCCTTACCCTCCTGAATATTTTCAGTTGATTGTGATTTATCAGCTCTAAGTCTTTTAATGATCTATGCTTTTCATTGACAGGTAGACTGATTTTACGGATTTTTTTAAATCATAACTTAATTCCTTGTTTCAAATACGAAATGGATCAAAATGAGAAGATTAGTCATGCAGCAAAACTTATAGGACCCATTTCAAAATGTCATTCCGGGGACTTTTCTTTTCTCACC
>NW_027530974.1:10363198-10473911 GCF_008692635.1 Crocuta crocuta
CTTCAGATTCTGTATCTCCCTCTCTCTCTTACCCTCCTTTGCAAATGCTGTCTTTCTCTCTCTCTCTCTCTCAAAAATAAATAAAATATTTAAAAATTATTTTAAATAAAAAAAATATGGAGAAAATTATGATTGTGAGTTAGATTTAATTTGAGATACGCTAGAATCTTGGCAAGTCCTTTTTGATACATACTGGATAAGGTTCAGCCACTTAGGTCTATTTCAAAGAACAATTTTCTAAGAAGTAGTCTAAATAAGATCATATAATAAAAAGGTAGAATGTTCATCTGAATTCTCATCCCCATGATTTTAATTCTTGCATCAATTTTTTTTTCTTTTTTCCTTTCAGAACTTGAAACTGTATTGGCCTTACCCTCCTGAATATTTTCAGTTGATTGTGATTTATCAGCTCTAAGTCTTTTAATGATCTATGCTTTTCATTGACAGGTAGACTGATTTTACGGATTTTTTTAAATCATAACTTAATTCCTTGTTTCAAATACGAAATGGATCAAAATGAGAAGATTAGTCATGCAGCAAAACTTATAGGACCCATTTCAAAATGTCATTCCGGGGACTTTTCTTTTCTCACCTTGAGGTCCATTGATGTTAATGCTAGTTATGGGGATAGTTCAAGTAGTTGGGATCTCTATAACTTTAAAGAGAACTTTCTCATCTCGACACATATGGAAAAGAATAAATGCAATCTATTTGGAGGACAATTTTCTGTTCATTTTACTGTTATTACAAATGTATGGGTTTGAATCAATTATTTTACTGCTCCATCACAATTCTTGGTTGATTCCTCAAAATAACTTCTCTGTTTTTTGTCTCAAGCTTATTTCTCTTGTAATAAACATTTTGGCAACATTTTCCAACATTTGTTGGAAAGAAAAGAAGTCCTCTGAGAAATATTGTTTGTCCTCTCTCAGTAAGAAAAATAGTAAAATTCTAAACACGGAAAATTACTATATTTTCTGAAAAAGATGTATGGGAATGTCTTCAGCAATATGAAGATCTTATTTAAGGAGGCTACTACTCATTCAGTGGTAAAAGAATTTTTACTTCCTGGGGCGTCTGGGTGGCTCAGTCGGTTAAGCACCCGACTTCGGCTCAGGTCGTGATCTCACGGTTTGTGGGATTGAGCCCCACATCGGGCTCTGTGCTGACAGATGGGAGCCTGGAGCCTGCTTCAGATTCTGTGACTCCCTCTCTCTCTGCCCCTCCCCACCTCAAGCTCTGTCTCTCTCTGTCTCAAAAATAAATAAACATTAATTTTTTAAAAATTTCCTCACTAACCAATAAATCCTTCAACATTTCATAAGATGGCAACTTTGTAGATTTCATTTTCAATCAAACAACTCAGAAATAATTTCCAGTTCCTTAAATCACACAAGACAAGAGCATATTTTCCCAAATCTCTAATTTGATGTCCATAAATGTCTTGAATCAGGATAAAGATTTGTGACCAACTATGTCCCCAGACTTTGGTCTTGGTTACAATTATTCTAAATCCTCATCTCCATTTAAATATCTGATTATAAAAGATGTGATATTAATGCATATCAAGTGCAAATGGAAGGAGAAATTTTTCAGAAGGGAATTTGCAGAACTAGGAAATTGTGAAACTGGGGAGAAGTGGTCATTTTGAAGAAAATAAGGATGATCTGTGAGATGACACTAAATGTATGAAGTCTCTAACTTCACTTGGACCTCTATGCTTCTCCCAGAGGAGAAGAATCAGAACCTACTGGGTAGCTTTGGTGAGCTTCCTTTTTTAAAGTCCAAAGCAGTGACCTGATCTGCCATTTCCTAGTGCTTGTTCGAGCTGAGGCAAGGATGAAATGTGTCCTGAATAAAGACTTAGGAACTAACAAATTATAAATTCTCAGCTACATTATCCTATTATACACACAGGAACTCAACAGTGTCACTAGCCCATGAGGTAAGTTCCAAGTTGATTGCTCGGAAGTATTTCCCACAGAATTGACATTATCCAGTAAAGCCTTGGATTGCAAGTAACTTGTTCTGCGAGTGCTTCACAAGACGAGCAAACATTTTTAATAAATTTTAACATGATAAACAAGTGATGTCTTGTAATATGAATAGTACGTGTCACAGAATGTCACATGATCACAAATGAGCCGATGGTTTTTCTCAGTCATTCTCTCTCTCTCTATCTCTCTCACTGTGGGATTGTGGGTGATCATCTCCCAACCTCAGATGCTCAGTCTCAGGCCACGGTGTTTGGCAGAAACCGGTGATTTTTTAGAATGTTGGAAGAGGCCCTCAAATGGCACTACTGTATTTTTTGTCACTTCAAAGTACCTGTGGACAGTCCTTTGCTTTTCCATACAAAGCTTAGGAATGCTTTGCTTCATTCTAGGTCATTGGATGGGTTCCTTGTTACAGTTGCAAGAAAACAAAAAGATTCCTTGAGCCAATATAGGGTAGTGATTCCCTTAGTGATAGTGAAAGTCGTCCTACACAGTTACCTTCCTCTCTCTTTTCTCCCTCACACCAGCCACGAAAGTTTTCAAAGGTAAGTACAGATTCATTTGTTTATTTTTCTTTATATGTTTTTATTATTTATATTTTTATGATTTATTATAATTTTATTTTTATTATTTTGTATCATATTACAGTTTATAATCATTTTTATATGAATATTTTTGGGTTGTGGGACAAATCATCTGAATTCCCATTATTTCTTATGGGGACATTCCACTTTGATATTCAAGTGCTTTGGATTACAAGTATGTTTCTGAACAAATTATGCTCGCAAACCTAGGTTTTACTGTATGTGGAACTTAGACTTTCACCCAAGACATACATACATTGTATCACTAACAAACTTTAGACCTTGACCATCGCATATGACATTGTTCCCTGAGAAAGAAGCTCCAAAGAAGTTTCTATTCCCAGACCCTGTGAGCATATCTTTAGCATTGTCATCTTGACAATAAGAATAAAATGCTCCCCTTTTTCATCTAACCCTGGGCCCTAGGAGAAAAGCACCTAAGATATCATTAAAACAGAGATTCCCAAATCTCTCTATCACAGAGGAGAGACTAAACACGGAAGGGGTTTAATGATACGGATTTACACATATGGTATCTAATGGTAAATTTTAAGGCTCAAAAGATAAGTGATTTTCCAGGATACCGAATATTCTGTTCATCACAGCTTTAGAAATATCAGCCTCTGTAACAGAAATTCAGTCACAAAAAGACAGGAGGTTGATGATATTTATGAGAGAAAGAAGGATTAAAATCCTTTATGTCTACTTCATATAACAAGATCTATAAACTTTAATGACCTCAGAGGATCTGACTGTCCACAATTGTAGAAATTAGATACAGTAATGAAACACTTGGTTCTTCTATTTTCCGGAGGCCATCTTAATGCCACATGAGCAGTGTACCTAATTTTTCTGGCTTTTGGCCATAATATATACAGAAGCCATGTTGACCAAATGTCTCACTCCTTTAGCAAGAATGCAATCATTCATATAGCAATGGTGAAAAAAACAAAAATGAATTAATGTTTCTTAACAGTTACCTGACATTACATTTCCTGTCCTTTCTACACCTTCCTGTGAAATATACACAATGTTAAAATTTAAAATTATGACATTCATAATTTTTCTCTTCTAGTAATGTGCTTCTTCCTTTTGGCAAGTTAATCTCTAGGGGCCTGGATTTTCTCTCTTGTAAAATGAGGGAATTGGGTACCAAGTACTAACCAAAAGATTTTCTAACTGAGAAAGTTCATAGTACTACTTATATTTATAGTAGGGTTGTACAAATATGTAAACATACTGTGAGAGCTAGGCTCTCATATCTTGGGAAAGAAGTTTTACATGGGGAAATGGGGACAATAGAATAAAGTCTGGTATTGATTGAAACTTAAGGTGTTAGTATGAATTCATGTTTTTAAATATATATATATAGATGGATAGACACAGACATACACATGTCTGTAAGGGCTAGTATCAAGATAAACTGCTTTGTCTACTGAGAGGACCTAGAAGCAATTAGACACCTGGAGCCCAAATATTGGTTCTAAATGCTGTTCTCTAGTAAAAGGAGCCGAGGCGAAAAGGAGCCATGGAGAAAATGTTGATTTCAGGACTGTGAGATGAAACATACAACACAAGCCCAGAACATCTTTTGATGCCAAAAAGTAAAGACTTGTTTGAAAATGATGGGGCTATGTCAAAAGAACACGGGAACCAATGTGTAAAGCTTCCAAACTGCCAAACCTGGAATCATTTGAGTGAAAAAATAAAGTCTAATATCAGATTATAACCTGTAGAATAAAATGAATATCCACAAGTCCATACTCATATCAATCAATCAATCAATCAATCAATCAATCAGTAGGGGAGAAGAGAGTGTGCTTCTTTACAATAGAATTCCAAGTAATACATATGAAAGATGTGAGGAAGAGAGAAAATGACCATTTTAGGCAAACATAAGAACCATGGACAAACGTTAAAATTAGTGGGCATGACCATGATAGAAACTGAGATGGATAATTGCATAGCCTGAAAGCATCTCCTAACAAGATAATTACTAAGTAAAATGGGGAAAGTCCTATTAAAATTTTTTTTAACATTTATTTATTTTTGAGAGACAGAGAACGAACAGGGGAGGGGCAGAGAGAGAGGGAGACACAGAATCCAAAGCAGGCTCCAGGCTCCAAGCTGTCAGCACAGAGCCTGATGAGGGGTTCAAACCCATGAACTGCAAGATCGTGATCTGAGCTGAAGTCAGATGCTCAACTGACTGAGCCACCCAGGCGCCCCAGGAAAACCCTAACTTTATATGGAGAAATCAGCAGATTCCACCTTAACCAATTGGTCGAAGTTAACATCATTGGTCATAAGATATATTGACATGATGTATCCCCTGATACAATGCCCTGGGAAGGGCACAGTATCACTTCTGCCTTCTCACCAAAAATGCATAATCTCAATCTAATCCCATGAAAATATTAGGTATGTGTAAGTAGAGGGGTTTTCTAAATAATGACTGGCCAATAGTACCCTCCAAAAATGTCAAGGTCATGAGAAACAGAGAAACATTGAAAAATTATCAAAGTGAAGGAGACTAAGGAGGCATGGCAATTAAATAACATACAGGTTTAAGGATTGAATCCTGGACCGAAAATAGAGTCACATGAAAAAAATTGGTGACATTTGAACAAGGTTTGTGACGTAGTTCATTGTATTGCATCAGTATTGCATTGTATTGCTTTCTTCCCTTCAGTGATTGTGCTCTGCCTGGGCAAGCTATTTCTAGAAGCTAGAGGAATGTATAGGACCTCTTTGCAACTTTTCTGTAAGTCTGAAAAATATTCCAGTTTTTAAATCCAGGCAAATAATATAGTTGTAACAACTTCCAGATTTTACATATACTGACATTCATTTAGCAAATACTTATGGAATGACTTTTCCGTGCCAAGCCCCATGCTAACGGGTATCTAAGGATCAGATACATGATTTGCAAACATCTTCTCCCATTCAGTAGTTTGCCTTTTCATTGTGTCGATAGATGGTCTCCTTCACTGGCAGAAGCTTTTCAGTTCGATGAGGTCATGTTTGTTTCTTTTTTGCTTTTGCTGCCCCTGCCTTTAGAGTCAGATCCAAAAAACATCACTAAGACCAATGTCAGGGAGCTTACTGCCTAAGTTTTCTGGTAGGAGTTTTATGGTTTCAGGTCTTACATTCTTTAATCTATTTGAGTCAGTTTTTGGTATGTGATGTACAATAGTGGTCCAGTTTCATTCTTTTGCATGTAGCTGTTCAGTTTACCCAACACCATTTATTGAAGAGACTGTACATTCCCCATTGTATATTCTTACCTCCTTCGTCATAAATTAATTGACCATAGAAGCATGGGTTTATTTCTGGGCTCTCTGTTCTGTTCCATTGATCTATGTGTCTATTTTTATGCCAGTGCCATAGTGTTTTGACCATAGTATAGTTTGAAATCAGGGAGTGTGATACCTTCAGCTTTGTTTTTTCTCAAAATTGCTTTGGCTATTTGGGGTCTTTGTGATTCCATAAAAATTTCAGAACTATTTGTGCTGTGAAAAATGCCATTGGAATTTTGATAGGAATTGCACTAAATCTCTAGATTGCTTGGGTAGTATGGATATTTTAACAATATTAATTTTTCCGAACCATAAGCATGAAGTATCTTGCCATCTATTTGTGTCTTCTTAAATTCTTTCATCATTGTGTTATAGTTTTCAGTGTATGAATCTTCATCTCCTTGGTTAAATTTATTCCTAGGCATTTCATTATCTTCCATGCCATTGTAAATGGGATTGGTTTCTTGGTTTCTCTTTCTAATATCTTGCTATTAGTGCACAGAAATGCAACGAATTTTGGTATACTTACTTGATGTCCTGCAAATTTACCGAATTTATTTATTTTTTCTAACAGTTCTTTGGTAGAGTCTTCAGGGTTTCCTAAATATAATAATATGTCATCTGCAAACAGTGAATTTTACCTTTTCCTTACCAATTTGTATGGCTTTTGTTTCTTTTATTTTTCCCAACTGCTATAACTAGGACTGCTAATAACAGGTTTAATAAAAGTGGGAAAGTGAGCATCCTTGTCCTTGTTCCTGATCTTGGAGGGAAAGCTTTCAGCTTTTCACCATTTAGTATGATATTAGGTTTGGTTTTGTCATATATGGCCTTTTTTGTGGTTAGATATGTTCCCCTATGCCTATTTCATTGAGAGTTTTTTTTTTTTTTATCATAAATGGATGTTGAATTTTGTCAAATGCTACCTCTGCATTCGTTGAGATGACAACACAATTTTTAACTTTTGTTTTGTTAGCATGATGTATTTATGTTGATTGATTCGCAGATGTTGAACTATCTTTGCATCCCTGGAATAAATTCCCCTTGATTAGGGCATATAATCTTTTTAATGTATTATTCAAGTTGGTTTGCTGAGATTTTGTTAAGAATTTTTGCATATATGTTTATCAGGGATATTGGCCTATAATTTTCTCTCTCTCTCTCTCTTTTTTTTTTTTTTGTGGTATCCTTGTCTGGTTTTGGTATCAGGGTAATGATGGCCTTGTAAAATGAGTTTGAAAGTCTTTCTTACCTTCAATATCTTTGGAAGAGTTTGAGAAAGATGGGTATTAATTTGTCTTTGAGTGCTTGATAGGATTCACCAGAAGCTGCCTGGTCCTGGACTTGTGCTTGTTAAGAGGTTCTTGACTACCAATTCAATCTCCTTACTACTAATTGGGCTGTTTAGCTTATCCATTTCTTCATGATTCAATCTTGGAAGAACCAGAAATTTTGGTATGTCATATTTCTGTTTTCATTTGTCTCTAGGAATTTTTTATTTCTCCTTGATTTCTTCATGTTTCCAGGAATTAATCCATTTCTTCTAGGTTGTCCAATTTGTTGGTGTCTAATTGTTAATATTAGTCTTTTATGATCTGTTTTATTTCTGGTGGTATGTCATAAATTTTCTTTCATTTCTGATTTTATTTGTTTGGCGGATCTAGCTAATGGTTTGTTAATTTTGTTTATCTTTTCAACAAGCCAGCTCTTGAGGCACCTAGGTATCTTGGTAGGTTAAGTATCCAACTCGATACCAGCTCAGGTTGTGTTTTCATGGTAGTGAGATCAAGCCCCACTTCAGGCTCCATGCTGAGCATGGAGCCGGCTTGGGATTCTCTCTCTCCCACTCTCTCTGCTCCTGACCACACTCAAAATAAATAAATAAACATTTTTTAAAGATCAACTCTTAGTTTCATTGATCTTTCTATGTCTTTTAGTCTCTATTTCATTTACTTCTTCTCTGATCTTCATTATTTCCTTCCTTCTGTTGACTTTAGGTTTTATTTGTTCTTTTTTTCTAGTTCCTTTACATGTAAAGTTAGATTGCTTATTTGATATTTTTGTTGTTTCATGACGTAGGCCATTATTGCTATTTACTTTCATCTTAGAACAACTTTTGCTGCCTCCCATAGATTTTGTCATATTTCTGTTTTCATTTGTCACTAGGAATTTTGTATTTCTCCTTAATTTCTTCAGTGATCCAACTGCTGTTCAGTAGCTTGTTGCTTAATCTCCACATTTTTGTGGTTTTTCCAGTTTTCTTCTTATAATTGATTTTTAGTTTCATTGTGGTCGGAAAAGATGCTTGTTGTGATTTCAATCTTTTTAAATTATTGAGATTTATTTTGTGGCCTAACATGTGTTCTATACTGGAGAATGTTCCATATGCATTTCAGAGGAATGTATTCTACTGCCTTTGGATCGAATTTTCTATATATACCTATTAAGTCTATTTGGTTAAATGTGTCATCTAAGGCTGTGTTTCCTTATTATTTTCTAAATGCCTGTATGTATTAGAAGTAGGAATTAGATGTCTAACCAACTCCGTATACCAAAAGCAGATTTCCAATGTAATAAACTAAGTAGATATTTTTTTAGTTTCTTTATTTATTTCTGAGAGAGAGAGAGAGCACACATGAGCACAAGCAGGGGAGGAACAGAGAAAGGGGGAGAGAGAGAGAATCCCAAGCAGACTGCTCAATGTCAGCACAGAGCCTGATGTGGGGCTTGAACTTATGAACCATGAGACCATGACCTAAACTTAAATCAAGAGTTGGACGCTTAACTGACTGAACCACCCACGCACCCCATAAGCTTCAACCATAAAAATGGTAAGATAAAAATACAGAAAAATAGTTTTTAAAAATAATCTTGGGTTGGGGAAGATTTTTTTGCACAGGATAGAAAATCTATATGCTATAAGGGAAAAATGGAAAATTTTAATTTCATAAAATTTAAAATTTTTACATAATAAAAGACACCACAAACAAACTAAAAAAGACATGGGACAGGCTGAAATACATATAAATATACATAAAAGATGAATTACATATATAGAAAGAGATCCTATAAATACAGAGACAATAGAAAAATGGGAAAAGAATATGAACTGATCATTTGAACATGCAAAAAAAGATAATGGCAAATATTATATGCTCAATTCCTTAATAAAAATAAATACAAATTAAAACAATAGTTTTATACTTTCACCCAACTGACAAATATTTTAGGAAGATTATTAATGTTCAGTATTGATGGTTAGATAGATATGAAGTAAAGAACTCACATAAACTGTCGGTGTAAGGAAACACACATATCTTTTGATTTGGTAATTTAACTACTATGAATCTATCAAAAATACTCAAATGTGTACACAGGAAGCATGTATAGGAAAGATCATTTGAATTGTTTGCAGCTACAAAATTTTAGGAAAAACCTCAATATTCCTTAAAAGGGGAATGGGAAAAAATATATAAAATATGCAGACATCCAAATACTTTCCAATTATTAAAAAGAATGAGGCTGTATTTACATATAAATATGGAAAGATCTTAAAGACATTTTATGACAAGCAAATTGCATATCAACTGATATAGTATGCTTTTATTTCTTTATAATATATAGGCAGACATGTAAATAGATGATAGAGAACTTCCATATTTTACTCGGCATTTGTTTCATATGCTTCTTGGTTTGAATTTTTGCATTGAGAATCTATTCATTCATGACACATGTAGCTAAAAATGTAAAGTGAAAAAGGAAGATTCTTTATGATTTAGAGCAGCTCTATGTAAATATAGTTATTTTGTCCAACTTTTAAGGTCACACTTACGAGGAAAAAATGAGCTAAAAGTAGAATATGGAACCAAAAATATGTATTCCATAGATTAAACTAGGCAATAGATTTTCTTGGTAAAGCTTGAAAATGTGAATGACTTCATTCTAAACACAATTCATTGAATTATAGATCAAGTAAATTGCACCTTTATATTGGAGGATAAGTTAGGGAGAGAAGGTTGAGAATTCTACCCAGCGCCGGCTAATAGCCTCATTATTTTTATAGTGTGTGCTAGGGAACAGTATAGCCTGACTCTTTGAGTCCACTCAATTAGAAAAGAAACAGAAAAGTGAATTTACCATTTTGAATACATTTCCTGTGCTTAACGGAAATAAATGTTGAGATAAAGAAGAAAAGCAAATGTAAGGTCTACAAACTCAGGTGTAGAGAAACTCCTAGGTAACATGAAAACTGGAAAGGAAGACTACAGAGCCAACATAAAGCTAGAGGGGATATTCGAGAAGCAGTGAATGAAAGTTAAAACTAGAAGTCACGCCATTTTAAAACACATATTTGAGTTCTGATAACATGAGTAAACTGATGGAGGAAATAATGAAATGCATAATTTCCCAGCTATCCACCCATTGTTCAAACCAGAAACTGGAAGTCATTTTTATATTTCCCTTCCCTCACCTCTACGTCCAGTCCATCATTATAAGAAAAATGACTCCATCAATCCAACTGCCAAAGTAGCTTTCAAATCGCGCCATTACTATTCTACCTCCCATGGCTCTCCTCTGGTGTCACCACTGTCTCATCTTGCCAGAAAAACCACAGTGAACTCCTAACCCTTCTTCCAGTCCACCCTCTTGTCCTTCCAACTCATTCATGTAACAACCAGGCTGATCTTTTAAAAACTTAAGTAGTCCTGTCCCATTATGTCAAGGACTTTCCAGGGCTGCCCTGCTGTGACCTTCAACACATGATACTTGCTATGGCTTCCCTCCTCCACCTCTCTATCCATCTTCATTCTCCGTGTTCCCTCAGCCGGTCTTGCTTCCTTTCTCCCCCTGTGTCCCTTCTCAGGGCCATCATACTCTTTTCCCCCACATTCTTGCCTGATTGAGTCATTCTCATCATTCAAGTCTCAACTGAAATGATATTTACCAGTAGATGCTTCCTTGACTACAAGATCTAAAGTAGCCCTCACATCAACCATTTTGGTCTCAGACCTTTTCTTCCATAGTATTTACAGAAATGTGTAATTACATATTAATTTTAGTGTATGCCTGTTTAATGTACATCCTCTCCCCTACTGTACAGATTCAAAGAGGGCAGGGACTATATCTATCTTGTTCTCCTCTATATTCTCAGTACCTGGTATGCAGTAGGTGTTCAGTAAATGAATAGGTAAACCCAGCAAAATCATGTCCAGAAACACTTTGATAGGACAGACGTGCCTAACAAGAAAGAGATGAATAGGAATAAGTATTGTTCATGTGATTTAAAGATAGAAATGATAATGTAGGGATAGATAAAGGGCCCTCTAGGGAGGTCAAATGGCTTCCCAGACACACAGTGTATTGGGAAGTCAACATGGCCACCATGTTTGCTCTTCACTTACTGGGTCTAGAACAACGTTGTCGGTGAACCCATGGTGATTATTGACTGACTCACACTGAATAAACCCTTGACAGTTCTATGTGCACATTACAATGCCAACTCATTAGTTTATAATAAAAAATATAACTGTCAAGTCAACCTGATCCTCAATCTTTGTTTAGCTCAATATCTCCCTATAGGAGAGAGACAGATAGCTAAATTATATGCATTTGAGGTAACTATAGCTCAGAAAAGATTCCTGGGCACAAATTACTTATGCAGCTAAAGTACTGTCATTTTAGAGTAAGTCACCATTATCTTACTCCTGGGTTCTCACAGTAGCCTCCTACCTGTTCTCTACACTTATCTATTAAGCAGATAGCAGCAAAGTGCTTCTTTAAAAACATTCATCTAATCACCTTCCTCTATTTAAAACCCTTCCATTGTTGTCTTTACGTTAGAAGGAAATCCAGGTCCTTCTTCGTGGTGGCTCTGTGTGTTCTGGGCCCTGCCACGTTTCCAATCTCATTGGATGCTCCCCTCCCCAACACTCTAGATGTCCCCATACACTGGTGTGCTTTCAGACTGACAGACCGAGTATACAAATGGACAGTGACCAGACCATATGTAAAAATAAAACTCTGACCCACAGCCTGTAACAACCAGTCCATTATCTACAGCAATCAACCAAGGAAGCCATCCTGCTTCCTATGAGTCAGACTTGTAGGAAGTCAGGCCACTATCTCTAACAACTGATCCAAGAAACCGAACAATTACCCCTCAACAATTGAACTGAAAGGGCCAGGACTTATTAATAACTAATAAGTCTGCCAAAACATAAGTGGCAATAGCTAACTCCCTCGCCATGGCAAGCTCAGAATAAATGACTTTTGCTTATTCTCTTTTGGTTGGTCTTCATTTATTTCCACAAGAGTCTTCACCGTAATAAGTTGTTTCCTTCCCAGGAGACTGTTTTTTCCTGTTTTATTTGCCTAAAATTTTTCCTCAGTCCTTCATATAGACACCTCCTTCCTGTTTTTTAGATTTCTGCTTGTATATTTAAGACAACCTAAAAAAATTGTTTAATGTTTTTATTTATTATTGAGAGACAGAAAGAGACAGAGCATGAGCATGGGAGGGGCAGAGAGAGGGGGAGATACAGAATCTGAAGGAAGCTCCAGGCTCTGAGCTGCCAGCACAAAGCCCAACATGGGGCTTGAACTCACAAACCGTGAGATCATGACCTGAGCTGAAGTTGGATGCTTAACCGACTGAGCCACCCAGGTGCTCCTTAAGACAACTTTTCTAATCTCCTTTTGAAATACCCCCATCCCAGTCTGGTTTTGGTTTAATTACAGCACTTACCACAATTTAACAATCATTTCGTTTATCTTTTCCATTTACTTGTATTTTACCTATCACCCTCACCTATCATCACTAGAATGAAGCTTTATCAGGATAGAGATTCTCTCTCTCATTTACTCAGACCACTCGTAGACCTAGAAAAGAAACCCATAAATAAATAGTACTGAAGAAGCCTGTTGCATGACTGAATGGGTGAATAAATAATTGCATACTAAAGGAAATGTAGACCAAAGGTAAGAAACAATTGTGCTTAGCCACCCATTGAAATCTCTAGATGTTGGATGAGTCTATGGTGCTGCACTTTTGCCAGCTTCCCTTAGACCCAGCTTGATACAGAACATCCCACTTCAAAGCAGAGGATATAGGAGAGTCATTGCCCAAGGATGAATGACTGAAAAATTCTCACATAGTCTATGAACCTCAAACATCTGATATGAATTATCCCTCTAGCCATCAATTATTAGCTAGGTCTTCTCAGAATCTAACCCTCAATGTCAGCTACTTCTATTCAAGTAGGTTATTGAAGGTTATTTCAAATGGAACCATTGGTCACAACTTCATTATAGCCCCGCCTATCAGTCAGAGTTTCTCAAAGAAACAGTACCAACAAGATAAAGAGAGAGAGAAAGAGAAAGAGAGAGAGAGATGTAGATATATATAGATATAAAATTGACCAATGAACAATACAGATTTGAATTACGTGAGTCTAGTTAGACAGATTTTTTCCAATATATATAGTAAGTCCTATAAATGTATTTTCTCTTCCTTATGATTTTCTTAAGAACATTTTCATTTCTCTAGCTTACTTTGTTGGAAGAATACAATACATAATAGTATATAATACATATAAACCTGTAAAATATGTGTTAATCTACCATTAGATCCTTTCTAAAGGATCATTTCAGCTGCCAGGTTGAGAAAAAACTATAAGGGGAGCGAAGGCAGAAGCACTGAGATCAGTCTGGAAGGTACTGAGCAATTCAGGCAAGAAAGGGTAATACCATGACTTTGAAGATAGCCATGAAGATGGTGGAAAGTGGTCAGAATTTGGATACTTTCTGCAAATAAAATCAAAAATATTTTCTAAATTATCTAATGTGAGGAGTGAAAAGAAGAAATGGAGCCTATTATCCACCAAGATGAGGAAGACTGGGTGGGGGGTAACTGGTTTTGTGGTACAGACTGGGAGTTCATTTTTGGACATGGTGATTTAGAAGTCTGTATTAGACATTCAAGTAGTGACGTCAAGCAGGCATTTGTATGGGGCGCCTCGGTGGCTCAGTCAGTTAAGCATCCGACTTCGGCTCAGGTCATGATCTCACAGTTTGTGGGTTTGAGCCCCGCGTCATGCTCTGTGCTGACAGCTGGCTCAGAGCCTGGAGCCTGCTTCAGATTCTGTATCTCCTCTCTCTCTGACCCTCCCCTGCTCATGCTCTGTCACTCTCTCACACAAATAAATAAAAACATTTTAAAAAAAGTAGGCATTTGTCATAACAAATCTCTGCTTGTGGGAGCCATTAGCATGTGGAGAGTGAAGCCATGAGACGGGATGAAATCAGTAAGGGAGTGAGGGTTGAATAGAGGACAGAACCCAAGGCTGATTCTTGGAGCATCCTGGCAGGAAGGGCCCTGGAGAAGAGAAAGACCCAGCAAAGGAAATGAAGAAGGAGCAATCAGGAGGGTGGACGGAAGGCACAAGCGAGTGTGGGATCCCGGAAAGCAGGTGAGGAGACTGTATCAGGATGGAGTGACCCACAGTGTCCAATGCTGCTGGGACAGCAAGTCACATGAGCCAAGACCTGGCCACTGGGCAGGAGTGCGGACACCCCTGGTGACTTTGACGAGAGGAGTTTCAGCAGGGATGTGGGATGAAAGCTTGGTTGGATGATTTAGAGAGGGGACTGGAGGAGAGTAGTGGAAGACAGTGAGTAACAATAACTCAAAGAGGTTTGTTGCTAGGGGATCAAGTAAATGGAGCCATTGATAGGTAGGGACCAGAGAACTCTTTACTTAGGAGTAATTCCAGCAGAAGAACCCAGTAGCAGGGAAATGCTGATGAAAGAGAGGAGAAAATTGCTGGCGTACATCACAGCCGGTGGGGTTTAGTGCAGGAGAGGAAGGCTTGTCTTTACACAGGAGCCTGGCTAGTTCAGCTACGGTGAAGGGCAGTAACAGCGTGCAGAATGCACTGTCCATAACCCTTGACATGCTCTCTGTGATACTGCAGAAAGGCTGGCTGCCTCTACAGGACCAGAGTAGGCAGAAGTAAATGTTGTGAATCTTGTCCCGTGGTAACTTCAAATGTTCTTTTGTGAATGTGTAGAGAGATCAGTTCCATAGGCGACCATTTCTTTCATGAAAAGGTGAGGGGCATATATATTTCCACATCAGCTCCCTCCCCCTAGACAGATAGACACCCCAATGGCATTTGAAGCAATCGTCTGTGACCCTCTCTGTCTGTGTTTGGTTTCTAACCTACTTCTATCTCATTCCATACCACCAATATCCTGCCCTTTGTCTTTATCTCAGATTTTGGCCCTTTTTCTGGCCCTTTGAAATTGGCACTGCCTTCTGGTTACTGGTAAGATTTCAGTACTTCCCACTAACTTTAGCTAGGACTCATCCCCTTAGCTCCTGGCTGGCTTGAGATGCATGATCTGCTATTTCCAGCTCTTTGAAACTGAGTCCCTGATTTGGCTGATTTCACTAATGCACTAGCCTGGATCTTCTTTATCACCCCCTCAAGAAGGGAGTTGATACATGCAGTGACCACTGGGATTTTGCAGTGAAAACAAATTCAAAACAGCAAAGTGAATTACCACTGATAATATATATATAATTGTTTAGCATACTGTAGCCCAGGCTCATAAATCAGTAACAGCTGAGAGCATCCTATTGATGAAACAAATCCATGGGACGCTGTGGCAGGCAGAATTCTAAGATGGTCTCCCAAATTTTTCACTCCTTCCTAAATGTTTGCAGCCTGCATAATCTCTGGAGCTGTGAGGAAGATGCATTTCACTGCTGTGATGAGGTTATGTCACATGCACAATTGACTTTACAAAGGGAGATTATCCAAGTGGGCCTAACCTGGTCACAGGATCCCTTTAAGAGCAGAGAGTTTTCTGGGGTACCTGAGTGACTCCGCCGGTTAAGTCTCCAACTCTTGATTTCCACTCAGGTCATGATCTCATAGTTCATGAGATCGAGCCCTGCATTGGGCTCTGCACTGACAGCATGGAGCCTGCTTGAGATTCTCTGTCTCCCTTTCTCTCTTCCCCTCCCCTGCCTTTGCTCACTCTCTCTCTCTCTCTCTCTCTCTCTCAAAGATAAATACACATTTTTTAAAAAGCAGAGAGTTTTCTCCAGTTGGTATTGAAATAATTCCGAGATTTAAAACACAAGAAGGATTCCATAGACAGGCTGTTGCTGGCTTGAAGATGGAGGGAGCCATGTCTCAGAATGGCAGGCATCTCCTAGAAACTATGTATGAGTCCCAGCTGACAGCCAGGAAGGAATTGGGGACCTCAGTCCTACAACCGTAAGAAATGAATTCTGCCAACAACAAGAATAAACTTGGAAGCAGACTTTTACCCAGGGGCTCCAGATGGGAACTCACTCTGGTTGATTGATTTTAGCTTTATGTGTCTCTGAGCAGAGTCACATATGTCATGCCGCACTTTGGACCTACAGAATGGTGAGGTAATAAATGGGTATTATTTTAAGCCCCTAAATTGGTGATAATCTGTTACATGTCAGCAGCAGACAAATGCAAATGTCATGGGCCAGTAGCAGCAGGTCCCTGGCAACTGAGTTTTAGAATATCCATCCAGGGCCACCTGGGTGGCTCACAGGTCATGATCTTACGGTTCATGAGTTTGAGTCCCACATGGGGCTCTGTGCTAACAATATGGTGCCTGCTTGGGATTTTCTCTCTCCCTTTCCGTCTCTGCCCCTCTGGCTCACTTTCTCTCTCTCTCTCAAAATAAGTAAATAAACATAAAAAGAAAAAAAAAAGAATGCCCATCCAGACAAGATAGGTAGCCTGTAGAGAGGAGCTAGAGAATGTTCCTGTAGCTTCTGAGAAAGGCACATTCCACCTTTATCTTCTACTTCAAGCCCTCGGTCACTGTGGTCTTCTTTCCTTAGTTAACACTCCCTCTTCTACCTTGACTGCTCTGATTGTTACCTGAGATGGATGTTTGACATGTGTGGGCTTTGATTTCTTACATAGATGCTGCTATTCCTTGACTTATCCTTGATTCCACACATGGACCTATCCAGCTCCTTACCCCCAACCACCCTCCTTCTCCTTTCCCCACCCTAGAGCCAGACTAATGTTCATTAAACTCTGAATCCCAGTCTGGACCCAGCACACTGGGTCTGAGGGTAGGGGCAGCAGTTGGCATTGGTCAAGCCGTACTTTCTTGGAAGGAAAGCATTACAAATACGCAGTAGCCATGCAAGGTCTGGAACTCCAGCTTTGGTTTTTGAATTAGGTTCGTTTCTTCCTTTCCTGGAGAGGAATTAAACCAATAGCATTGATGTGACAGCCCAAAATGGTGACATTGGATGTTCCAAATTCAATTTATTTTCATTACCTTGACTATGTGATGTTCTGAAGTGACATAGAAATTCTTCAGGTTCTATATCTAGAAATAGATTTTTAGATATTCATAAAATCCTAAAATTATAGATTTATGTAGTCCCAAAATTATAAAATTCAGGGTTTCTCTGATCCCACAGGGCTGTGCTACAAGAGACCTAGTGGAGAAGCCTCTAGACTATAGATTCTGCAGTTAATAGTGCTGACCTGTGACAATGACATAGCAAGAGACTTGCTACCGCCAACATCAGCAAAGTACTAAGAAGGAGAAGGTAGAGATCAGGCAGGAAACACTATAAGAAGACTAGGCTATAGGACTTTAAAATCTCTATGAGTGGCTAAGACAGGTTGGGGCTGGATTAGGCCAAACAGGAAGAATGAGAATGGGGGGGCATGCCAAATTGGGGTCCAATGCTAAGAGCTACTGAATTGGCATATCAGGGTCTAACAACAAGTGGACAGCAAAGCTGAACACGCTGGGTACCATGGGACAGTAAGGGTGGGGAACTTATGATTACTGAGTTTTTCCATTCTACCAAGTATCATCCCATGTGTTTTGCATATGCATTTTCTTCTCAACTGCCTTATGAGATCAGGTACGACCAGATCCGTTTTACAAATGCAGAAATGGACACCACTCAGATTGGATAAATGACTCATCTTGGATCATACACCTAGTAACACAACAGAGTTAGGATTTGAACGGAGTGACCTCCATTGGCCGCACTCCATCGTGCTGCTTCCTGATGGCTCCTCCCTTAACAGAGGCACCACGGAATCCATGACACTTATATTCCATTCTATTCGATGACAATTTCTTGACCGCCTACTGCATACCAGGGACTGTATACAGTGCTAGAGAGCTCTGCTTCTCTTGGCTCTGTCTTCCATGATCTAGTGGGAACTCATCATAGAGCAGCACGAATGGGGAACAAGGATTTTTGTGAGCTGTATGAATATGGTGACAGCAGTAAAAGCATACCGGGCGTACTGAAAGCCTAGGGTGCTTCAGACACTGTGCTAATGTCAGAAATGCCGTAGACAGCAAAACAGTCCTCTTATTTCACAACTATGCCTGTTTCCTTGCTGCTCCTGCTCTAGGGGAAAGCCTTTGCAGACTTCAGAATGGTCTCTAAATGGTCTCAAAATCTTAAGGGAGGTATCCTAAGGACGTGTTCCCCTTTAAAAGTGAAAGTAGACCAGTTGGCCTGGAGGGGATCGACAGAAATATGCCAAGAGATTTCCAGTAAGTACATGGCTGGGGAATTTGGGTAAGCTCCAAGCTCAAAAAGCCTCTGTCAGAGTCATCTGAAGGAAGCAGGGAAAGAATGTGATTGTAACTACGAACTTTGGAGCCTCATCAATAAACCTCATGGAGACAAAGGTGTTAAGAGAGAAGATGATCTGACTGGAGCTTAACAAGAGGGAGTTCTAATAGAGATCAAGAATTTGTTCCTGTTAATCTACTACTACTGCCAATGAAAACAGATAATCAAGCCACTTAGAGAAATATAAGCCACTGGGAAACGGGAGTGACTTATTTTCCAGGCCCATATGAGGTCTTTCTTAAAATGATCTCACTCTCTTTATTTCTAATGCCATGTACGTAAGCGACCTTCTGATTAGCATTTTGACTCTGGTATCAGAAGTTGGAGTCTGGATTCCAGACAAATTACTAAATTGGAAGTCTTATTTATACATCTCTCATTTATAAATTTGATTAACGTAGAACAACCTCAGAGAAGTTGAATGGACAACTTAGGAAAGATTCTGCAAGAATCTCTAGGTGTGGCTGTTTCCCAGGGTCTGGTCTGTAGATTTGGAAGAACTACCTGCTTCAGATTCTGTGTCTCCCTCTCTCTCTGCCCCTCCCCTCCTGGCATTCTGTCTCTCTCTCAAAAACAAATAAACATTAAAAATTTTTATAAAGAAAATAATAATAGGCCATGAATGAAATTTACTTCTTTCTTAGCCACTTTAGTCTTCTGGAATATCTTGAGTCTTCTCACTCTGGAACCTACAGGTAGAATGCGACTCTTGGGCATTATGCTGGTCAATTTGTACAAAGTCTTCTTTTTCACAATAGTCTTTCTTTTTAACGAATTGGCTTTCCACATCCTTGAATTTGCAATCAGAAAATTGAATCTATCCCCGTGGAGCTGAAGGCAGAGTGATCTGTGTTGATCGGCAAAACCTTTGAATTATGTTTTTCTTGCATCTTCCTGACCTTATTGGAAGCCTGCTGTTTAGAGGCAGTGTTTATATTAGAAACAACTGCTTTGATATCTCTGGCAGGGAATGAAGCTCTCTTACTGGCTACGGTCTTCCCCTGGGGTGCCCACAGTGCATAATTTACGTGGCATTTTGGGGGACACGCATTCTAAATAGACGAGTGCTCTGAAATGTCTTCCAGATTTCAATGCTGATGTCAATGAATACAGCAGAAGAGGAAGGCTGAAGACAGGCTATGGATTCTCTTTTATAGATGCAAATGATGGAGCTTATCAACAACATGCTTTTAAAAATATTTTATTTTTAATTGTGGTAAAAAATGCATCATAAAGTTACCATCTTATTCATTTTTAATTATACGGTTCAGTGGTGTTAAGTGTATTCTCATTTTTGTGCAAGAGATCTCTAGAGCCTTTTTTATCGTGTAAATCTGAAACTCTGTATCCATTAAACAACTCCCCATCTCCCCCCTTCCCCCACCACCGGCAACCTCCATCCTACGTTATGCTTCTGTGAATTTGACTACTTTCAATACCTTGTATAAATGGAATCACAAAGCCTTTGTCTTTTCATGACTGGCTAACAATATGCTTTTGATAATAACACCAGTTCCTTCAGTTAAGAAGCAGCAGGGGACATTATCTTGTCATTATGGTAATAGTGGACATGGACATCAGTGCCGGTCATTCCATGTGCTAAGAGTTTCACATTCGGGAGCTTGGTTGGTCCTTAGAGATAACAACCCTTAAAAATAGATTCTGTGACCACCTCCATGTTCACAGACATGAGGACACAGGGCTGTAAGACCAGAAAGGCCGAGTAACCGGTCCAGTGGCACAGAGGTAGCAGGTGTTCTCAGCAGCATGCACAGCCAACTGGTCAGACCCTTCAGCCTGCACTCGACCATTAGACCACACTCCTTCCAAATAATGTCTGTAATTTGCTAGAGATACAATGATCTTCTCTTCCAAATCTCCATTGTATCTCTTGGAGAGAGGAGAGATGTTTCGCGGCGGGGGGGGGGGGGGGCCCTGTTATGCTAACATTCAATTTTGCAGGATCTTGAAAGCAGCCATCCTAAGACAAGCTTTACCCAGATTTTTCAGGGCCGATTAATGTAATGAGTGTGGCAGATACTCCCTATCTTCCATGCACCCAAGCTCGTCCGTATCTGCAGTGGATAGTTTCTAGGCTCCTGACAGCTTCTCTCAGTTGCTCTGAGACTGTTTTAGTTCCCTGAACTCTGCCAGCTTGTCCAACCAGCATCGGGGGTGTCTGGGAACCCTGGGAATGTAACGTCCCTGGGGCGATGCTCACCCAGCAAGGATGACAGTAAGGGAGATGCAATGTCCTAGCTCCCCTGGCCATCACTCCTCCCCCACTCCTTACTACTTCCATTTCTGCCTCTCCCCGCACCCTCATTTGCACCTCCTGGGATGACTCAGTAAATGACTCCCAAGTTCTTCCCTGGGGTGTACTAGGGAACACAAGCAAAGACATTTAGCAAACATGAAAGTGGAATTACAGTGCTGGCTACTGCTACTGCCCAGTTTGTTGTTTTGGCTGTTGTTGTTTTTAACAGAATTGCATCCTCAGACCAGTTGTTCATTGGAGTAGCAAGGGGAGCACGGCATTGACCATGGGACGATTGGGCAAATACGACTGGGCTAGGTCACCAGGGCGTGGAAGTGCGGAATTCAAAAGGACCTGGCCAGCCTTGTGCAACACCCACTGGCTAATAGGACAGACGGTACCATTTTTAACAACAAACAGCGCAAAGTAAATTGGAACCTAAGTGTATGTGTCATTGTTGGCTCTTTGCAGAATGAATGAAATGCAAGCTGAGCAAATCTAAAAGGCAAATCATTTCCTCTCCCTCCGAGTAAGCCACCTGTGGGTCTCTGTTCATTGGTACTAAGCACACCATAAGTGATTATACAATGGGCCTCTGTGTCTTTCCCGTGTACACTACTACTGAGCTAGACCAAGCATTCAAGGGAAAATAAAACAGTAAATGCATGGTACAAATCGATTTTATTAAAGAAACATTTCACTCCAGCAAGAGGGAAATAACCACATTGAACTCATTAGGAAATGATGAAAACATTATTTTGTCACAGTCCTGAGGAGCTGCTTCTAGGCTAAGTGACTAATTGGAAGTTAATCAATCTTCAACAATCAAGCAAATACCCTGCCGTTATATGCAATTCACCCTACAGAAACCTGGCATCCCAACCTTCACATGGCATGAGAGAGAAGGTGCTTTCATGGTTCAGGAAGTCTAAACACATGAAATTTGGCTCCAGAAACTCACAAACGAATAACAGCTTCCCAAACCAAATAACAATAAAGTGATTCCGGAGCGAAATTTAGTGCTTTCATTTTCTCAGAATAAGTTGGTTTCAAGGGGAACATGTGAACAATAGAACAAAGACGACTAAAATATGGGATGGTTCCAAGTGATAACAGAAGTGGG
Organism: Crocuta crocuta; assembly: GCF_008692635.1. Taxonomy (NCBI): domain Eukaryota; kingdom Metazoa; phylum Chordata; class Mammalia; order Carnivora; family Hyaenidae; genus Crocuta; species Crocuta crocuta. The sequence goes on from NW_027530974.1 coordinate 10,385,138, forward strand.
TTTTTTTAAAGTCAAGATTAGATGGAAAATTACCACAGCATCATTTGCACTGAGATATTTCCCCGAATCTCCTCCTACCGTAATTGAAGAAAAAGAAGTGCGAGAGAAGAATAGGATTAATTAAAAGGTAGAGTCAAAAGGAATGATTCCCTCCTTTCCATGATAACCATCACATAAACAACAACGAAATGAAAAAAGCTCTGAGAAAGAAGAAAGGTAGAAGTTTCTTAATTTAGTTTGAAACGTTTCCATTGGAATCAAGTCAGAAGAACTCGTGTTTATCCACAGTTTTATCTATCTCTAGGTGTGTCAGCCTTATCTATATTTAAAACAGAAGATTATTGAGCAGAAGGCTTGTGATGTACTCACACGAAACAGTGAAACTTGGTATATAAATCTGGAAACCATTTTCTTGGCACTGAAGAGTTATTGATTAATTTTGCCCTCTAATGTGCAGTGCTGAGTAATTATTGGAATGAATGTATACGAGAATGTAGATACTCTGAACACATCCCAGCTTGGGTAGGCCCCATCCATAGGTTGGGAGGACATTGTGAGGGATCACCTGCCAGTGAGCAAAGCCTGCTGGGATAGCAGGGAGTCCAGTAGAACTTGACTTTGGACAGCCACTAGGGAACAAACCATCATATATATATAAGGCCAGTTTTGTCAACCTTTGAGTATTGACATTTTATGACTTTGTAGTTTTTTGTTTTGTTTTGTTTTGCTTTTTTTTAAAATTTTTTAATGTCTATTTTTGAGAGAGAGAGAGAAAGAGACAGAGTGTGAGTGGGGGAGGGCAGAGAGGGAGATACAGAATCTGAAACAGGCTCCAGGCTCAGAGCTATCTGCATAGAGCCTGATGCGGGGCTTGAACCCACGAACCGTGAGATCATGACCTGAGCCGAAGTTGGATGCTTAACCGACTGAGCCACCCAGGCGTCCCTTGTTTTGCTTTTTAGAGACAGAAAGCATGCAAGTGGGAAAAGAGCAGAGGGAAAGAGAGAATCTCAAGCAGGCCCAATACAGGGCTTGATCCCACAACCCTGGAATCATTAACCTGAGCCCAAATCAAGGGTTGGACACTCAACCCACTGAGCCACCCAGCACCCCCTGAGTATTGACATTTTAAATCCTTGACCTTCATAAAAACATAATGTGAAACCATTTGAGTATTTACAGCATCTATTGCTTTGTGTTTACATCAATGTATGAAGCATTAGAAGTGCGAAAATGGGAATTAAGCTTTTTCTCAGTGAGTTTAAACTCCAGTGGAGAAGACATACTACCATTTCTTTTTTTACAGAAATCGGTATATAAATAGAGAGAAAGAGAGGAGAGAGAGACAAAGAAGGCTAAATAATCTGGAGGTCAGAGCCAAAGTACAATATAGAGAAGGATCTGGAATGACTCCCGGATGTCTGGCCCAAGTTACCATGTAGCCATTTGCGGAGATGGGAATAGAAATACCCCACAAGGAACAAGGATCAAGTAAATGATGAGCTCATTTATGAGTTGCTATCAATGGTTATGAAGATGGTATGGAATATACGGCTTCAAAATGTTCCTAAAACAGACATATTTAAAAAGTCATAGATGTTAGTGTGCATTTTTTGGCATTTGGTTTATTGTTATAAAATGAAAATGAAATCTTTCACATACCGCGCACACACACACACACACACACACACACACACACACACACACATTCCCACATTACTCCTGTCCAAAGGATGCTATCTGGAATTCGGCATAGGTGGCTGTCAGTCCCCATAGAGCACATAGCAGTTCTCACTTCCCTTCATGAAATGTTGTTCTCTCCTCCATAGTCAGAGGACCATCTATTTACTACTGCCTCTCTGAGTTTAAGTTGCTGTGAAGACTAAAGCAACCATTTACTTCTTCGAATCTCCACTGAGTTATTACTATTTTTTTCTAGACCAGTTCCTTGCCAGATCTTTATTGTTTCTTGGCCTTGAAACTAACACAGAAACAGATACAAGCTGGCTTTTCCTCAAGTTCACCATCAACCACCGTGCTCCGTGGGACCTGTGGCAGCCACAGCGCTCTCGCATCTGCTCAGGGAGTTGAGAGCACCCGGGGTGGCCGCCTGCTTGCTGCCCCTGAGAGCGGGCTGGGCACTTTTGTCCTGAGCATTCCCAATTTCAGTCAGTTCGGAAGCCTCAAGTTGCCAAGTGTCTCGATGTCTGAAAAACAGGCTAAAGACAAGCCTGTTCAAATAGAGAAGTTTTTTTTTAACCTTAATTCCTGCCAAGTGGTTCTTGAAATGATGACTTTCACGCCATAACAAATCTGAAAAAAGAAATAGCAAATAAATCTTGCACTTGTTTCCTATAATGAAGGGATTTGAACGATGCGTTTGGAAGGCTGTGTTCTGAAGGCAAAGAAAACCCCTAGAAGGTCTGGGATAGGAAATGACAGTCCCCTTCTTTCTCTGGCTCCTCTCACCCGGGATAGGAGAAGCTAACTTACGAGATGTCACCCCGAGATGGAAATGCTATGCTCCAGCCGGCCTCCATTGTTTCTCCGAAGGGGCTTCTCTGCACCACGGTTTGTGCAGGAGCCCAGAAGATGGCCACTCCAGATGACGGTAAGATGTGCCACACGTTGTTTTGTGGTGGTTGCTGTTGTTGTTTCATCCACACCAGACCGTTTCCTGGGTGTAGCATGATCATCCATTTCTCTGTGTTCTCCTCATTTCTCTATGTCCTGTATGCCTTTTGCCCTCCTAGTGGACGCGTGATTTCTTATCCCTTTGCTATTTTGGCCCTTGGGAAAGTATTCTCGGTTCCCTTGTCTCAGTTGTGATGTCAGTGGTTAGATACCTCCACTGTGGTTCCTAGTATACGGCGCTGTGGTTCTCGTCTGTGGTCACCGCACGGACTGGCTCTATTTATCCCCAGAAACTCGCAAGGTACCTTCATAGATTCAGTAAGCATCTGTGGAAGGATGGAACTAATTGGATTAAATAAGGATAACTTCCCTGATAATTTTCTTTCTTCAAGCATTTCAGCCTCTATGGGGTGAAGCAATATTATCATCATCATCAGTCCAGAGATGGTGGACAATGAAATATCAGAGAAGTCATACTTCAACTCCCTAAATTTCAGCATTTGTACTCCATACAATATCAAATGACACGTAGTAAAAAGAGAAAACCAAATGAAGCACAGTAAAACCTTGGTTTGTGGCCATAATTCATCCTGGAAACATGCCCGTAATCCAGAGCACTTGTACATCAAAGTGAACTTCAAGAACCACTGGCTCAGTGATCATCGGACATCTTGCATCATGTACTACTCGTATTGCAAGACCTCGCTTGTTTATCGGGTTAAATTTTCTTAGAAATGTTTGCTCATCTTGCAGAACACTCTCAGAACAAGTTACTCATATTCCAAGGTTTTGCTGTATGGGGCATTTACACAAATCAAATTTCAAGAAAAGAAATAACTTGTATTTATGGGGAAGGATAATTATCTTTATACAGCCATTTACCCCAGCTGCTCCTACTTTTTCCAAAACTGCCCCCCCCTCTTTTTTTTTTTTTTGTCTGAGATTGTTTCTCATACATATCACAGGACAACTCTTGGTGAGGCCTGTCCCTCCCTCTGCCATCAGACACACCTGTCCTGGCCAGGTAATTAGGTTGCTGCACACCTGTTCCTCTTCCTCCAATTTCCTGGTCTCTGATGGTCTTTTTCTGCATATCCCTGAATGGCATTTTCTCTCATTCACTCTCGGCAAGGTTGTCAATGTCGTCTTCTCCTTTGAAGTGTTATTTTCTAGGATAATTGGCTTTCTTTATTTCAAGTTGACTAATTGGGAAACTCCATATTTTCTTTTCTTTCTTTTTTTTTTACAAATAGTTTATTGTCAAATTAGTTTCCACATAACACTCAGTGCTCATCCCCACAAGTGCCCTCCTCCATGCCCATCCCCCCTCCCCCCCACATCCATCAGTCCTCCGTTTTTGTCAGCATTCAAGAGTCTCTCATGGTTTGCCTCTCTCCCTTTCCCCACATTTGCCACCTTCTTCTCCCCCTTGTTCCTCTGTCAAGTTCCTCCTAATCCTCCTATACATGCAAACATATGATATTTGTACATCGTTTTTGAATAATGAGTTCAAGCATCATTATAGCAGAGTTTACTACTTTATACATGTATACATTAAGAAATAATGCACTTGTGCAAAGAAACAAGTAAATATGTGAAGTGATGATATGTTAATTAACTCGAGGAGGGGACATCCTTTCATAATGTATACGTGTATCAAATCATCATGTGTATACTTTAACCATCTTACAATTTTGTCAATTATAGCCTAACTAAAGCTGGGAAAAACTAATGCAAATTAGTAAAATAATTTGAAAATTTAAGAGCAACCGTACCTTAGTATGTCTTTAATTTTTTAATGAATAATTATAAGTAATTTTAATCCATTATTTCTAACTTTGCATTCACAGTTTTATACTATTTAGTTTAACGAAAACTCTAAAATTGATTGAGTCCCACAAAACCTGGATCCAATTCCTGGATCCATGCTTAGAGAATTCTTTTTGACTAGAACAAATTATCTTTCATATTCAAAATCCTTAATCTATCTGGAACTTATTTTATTTTTATTTTTAAAAATTTTTTAATGTTGGCTTATTTTTGAGAGAGACAGAGTGTGAGTGGGGGAGGGGCAGAGAGAAAGACACACACACACAGAATCTGAAGCAGGCTCCAGTCTCGGAGCTGTCAGTTCAGAGCCTGACACAGGGCTCAAACCCACAAACTGCGAGATCATGACCTGAGCTGAAGTCAGACACTCAACCCACTGAGCCACTCAGGTGCCCCTGGAACTTATTTTAGATTATGGGATGGGGTGAGAAATTTGCCTGCCTTGCCCCAAAATGGTTAGCCAATTGCTTTGACACCATTTTATTTATTTATTTTATTTTTTAAGAATAGTTTATTGTCAAGTTGGTTTCCATATAACACCCAGTGCTCATCCCCACAAGTGCCCTCCTCCATGCCCATCACCCCCTTCCCCCTCCCCCCATTCCCATCAGCCCTCAGTTTGTTCTCGGCATTCAAGAGTCTCTCATGTTTCGCCTCCCTCCCTCTCCCCCACTATTTTCCCCCTTCTTCTCCCCCATGGTCCTTCACTTCAACATCATTTTAAAATAATATGTATTGTGTTCCAATTGTTAATAAAGATCACTTGAGCATATATTCAATATTTAAGTGTGCTTGGAATCCTGGGATTTTTATCCTGTCTTAGTGCTCTCTCTACTTTGGTTCCACTTTTAATTATTTTTGAAAACAATAAAAGAAAAATTCCTTCTTATGCTTAGTTTCCAAAATGTTCATAGTTATTGTAATTTGTTTATTTTTGTTGTTGAGCTTTGATATCACTCAATCATGTATCATAAAAAGAAGCCCACTGGAATTCTGATAAATTAGGATTTAACAAAAGCTGATAACATTATTAAGTCTTCTGATCTGGTAACGTTGCTTTTTTGTGGTTGCCCTTGGAAAATGTTGTAGATGTTTTCCTATGGACGGTCTGCATTTCTAATTAAGTGTATGTCTAGGTAATTCACACTTGCTGTTGCTGTCGTGAAGTGTTCTTTGCTTGGTTATCATTGGTTATTATTGGAAAACTGTTTTACACTTAATATGTCTGTGTCGTGTGTTTTGCAAATGACCACTTTACTAAACTTTCTCATTTATTTTAGTAATTTTTCAGGTACAAACTATTATCCACTTGATACTTTCTTTCATCTCAGTATTTTCTAGCCTATTTAGCATTTCTCATTATATTGGCTAAGATTCCACCATCACAAAATAGCAGTTAACTGTTTACATCAGTATTTATGACTTTATAGAAATGTCTCTGAAAGAGGGAGAGAGAGGAAAGGAGGGAGGGAAGGAGACACAGAAAGATCCATCTACGTATGTATATCTACATATTCATTTGTATTTGTGTATGTGTGAAAAAATATGTGTATATATGAAACATTGAAGCAATATTCTTTTTAGTTGCCTTAAATATGTTATCAAACATGGATGTTGAACTGGGTATTTTTGGAGGACATCTTTTGATTTTATATTTTGTATCGTTTATGCCTCTTACATTAATAGGTTTCTTGCTAAATGATCCTTGATTCCAAGAATAAACCCTACTATACTAGTAATTTGTTGTTCTTTTAATACAGCTAGATGGATGATATTTTATTGAGGATTTTTTCTCCTCTATAATCATAAGTGAAATTTAGCTGTAGTTTTCTTTCATTGTGATAATTTTATCAGGTTTTGGTATAAGGTTAAAATAAACTGGGAAGATTTCCATCTTTCTTTATGCTCTGGGACATTTTAAATTGCAAAGAACTCTATAATTTCAGAGTTTAAAATAACATCCATAAAATCATCTGGCTTTGGCAAATTTGGGGGGATAATTATCTTTTTCAATTTTATTCATGATGGGTCCTCTACATATTGAGCCAATTCTGGTTATTTATATATTCCATGCTGACAATCTATTTCTTTATGATATTCTAACTCAGTTGCATAAAGTTTTATAGAGAAGTATCTCCCAATGGTTTATCTTTGCAAGCTATCAAGTAACAACATCAGAGTAAGCACCCCAATATATTTATTTAATAATTTCACATATGTTCTGCTATATTCATGGATTATATTACTTATAAAACAAACCTGGTAATAGAAACAATTTAAGGATAAAATAAAGATGAAATAAACATTTTAAAAGTAATTTACCATTTTTGTTACCCAATAAAAAAGCTTCTCTTGTAAAAAACAACTTTTTGCTCCTCTAAAACAGTCTGGGTTTTTTTTCCAGCTTTATTGAGATATAATTGATATATAACATTGTGTAAGTTTGTGTACCATGTGTTGATTTGTTTGACACACACATTGCAAAATGATTTGCTAACACTTTCATGACATCGCATAATTATCATTTTTTTGTTTTCTGTGGTGAGAACACTTACTGTCTACTCACTAGTAACTTTCCGGTATTTAGTACTGTATTAGCTATAATCACCATGCTGTGAATTGCATCCCCAAAAATCATTCATCTTCTAACTGGATTTGTACTCTTTGACCTACATCTCCCCATTTCTTCCATCTTCTGGCATGAAATAGTCTTAATATTTTAGTAAGAGTCATGTGATTAAATAGACTTTATTATTATACTTTAGTCTTCATATAATACATTGTGATATTTTGATCAAAGAACTTTTTCAAAATTCCATTTATTTTGATATTTTTAAAAAGCCCTCTTAGGTATAAATATACCTCATGAATACACATAGGTTCAAACTGGAAAAAATAAACAAATCATGGCAGGCTTACTAAATCATTATATTCACTTTTCTTCAGGTTCACTCATCAGTTATACAGATATTGCTGGAAATATTAAGAAAGGGCTTTCCCAGGGCGCCTGAGTGGCTCAGTTGGTTAAGCATCCGACTCTTGGTTTCAGCTCAGGCCATGATCTCACCGTTTGTGAGTTCAAGCCCTGTGTCAGTCTCTATGCTGAAAGCGCAGAGCCCGCTTGGGATTCTCTCTCTCTCTGCCCCTCTCCTGCTCTCTGTCTCAACAATAAATAAATAAGCATTAAAAAAAAAAAAAAAGAAAGAAATGGCTTTCCCGAAGTCAATCAGTTTGGTCTTTTTCTTTTTTTCAGTTTGGTCTTTTCAAATAATCAGAAGTTGTCAAATTTTATAAATAAATATCTTTTAATGTTTTTATTTATTTGGCTCAGAGCCCCATCTCACAAACCATGAGATCATGACCTGAGCCAAAATCAAGAGTCTGACTCTTAATCAACTGAGCCAAGTTTTTATATTTTAAGAAATGAATTCTAAAAATCATGGAGACTGCATATTTTTAATATTTGAAAAGTAGATGAAGTCATTTTGCATCCAGGTTTTTAGAGTGTACAGATATGAGTTTTTTAAGTGACACATACTATTTTCAGCAACAAAATCATACAATGATGGAAACATTTCCAAACTGATCCTCAAAATACTGTCTCCATTGTACAAGTTTCTGTTTTTAGTTCCTTGTAAATGTATCATCTTTACTTTTTTAAATCTTTAAAAAAAAATTTTAACATTTTATTTTATTTTTTGAGAGACAGAGAGGGACAGAGCACGAGCAGGGGAGGGCCAGAAAGGGAGGGAGACACTGAATCTGAAACAGGCTCCAGGCTTTGTGCTGACAGCTCAGAGATTATGACCTGAGCCAAAGTCAGACACTCAACCGCTCAACCGACTGAGCCACCCAGGCGCCCTTCATCTTTACTTTTAAATGGTAGATTGTGTTAATATAGTGTCTTCTCAGTGGATACAACTGACTGCCATTTACCTTAACAGAAATAGTCAAGAAATAGAATACTTGTCTTTATAAAGGAAATGTGCATAACTCATCAATAGCCTAAACTGGTAGTTCTTTCTTTTAATTTTTTAAATTTTTTAAAAATTTATTTCTTAGAGAGAGACAACATGAGCAGGGGAGGGACAGAGAGAGAGGGAGACACAGAATCTGAAACAGGCTCCAGGCTCTGAGCAAGCTGTCAGCACAGAGCCCAACTCGGGGCTCGAACCCATGAACCGTGAGATCATGACCAGAGCTGAAGTCAGACGCTTAACCGACTGAGCCACCCAGGTGCCCCTAAACTGGTAGTTCTCAAGTCTAAATCTCAGATACCTTCTCAGAAGACATGAAATTTCAGGTACCACATTAGTTTAGCTCCTCGTTTTTATCAAAAGCATATAGATTTGCAAAGATATGATTATGGAATTTGGTAACTATTGACCTTTTAAAAGTAAAACATAAACCACATTATACCCAGTGGCAACCCAATCTCATAAGAATTTGATACTTGCCACCATCCATTTTTTAAAATATATGAATCAGATTTTATTTAGTGATGGGAAATTGTACTTCAGCCCTTTTCTCTTTGGATTTATAGTTGTATTCTGCTTCCACTATTCCCTCCTGCAGAGAATTTGTTTTAATTTACGTTTATTTTTGAAATCTGTGCTGATCACCATTATTTTCTACAATAAAAATATGCACATAAATTGAAAGTTTGGTTTTATAATTACCTGTGAATGAACATAAGGCTGTAAGTGTTAATTGCCTCTTGGGTAAAGCTATCATTACAATTGTTAGTAGTACATAATTGGTCACAACAAATCAACTATATTACAAATTTCCATAAATAATCATTAAACAATTTTTTCTTAATTCTTGGGAAAAAAGTTCTTAATGACATGAATGAACTTGGGTTATTTTCATGTATTAAAGATAAATATTGCTTATGCCTTGAATGAGACAGGCCTCAAAATTCTATTTATATATTTCATGTTTCTAGATGTAAGCCCTGAAAAACCTTGTTCATATAAATAGATAGGAATGGAAGTTTTATTTTAGCAAGGCTGTTCAATTTGTTTAACCACTTCTGGATCATATGCCAAAAAGCTACCCACTGATGAAATTACTGTTAATAATCTATCATTTGACAATTCGAATTTTTTCTTCAATTTTGTTGAAAGCAAAGAATGGATGGGTTACCCGGTCATTAGAATTCATGCACTTGGGCTTTATTGAGATCTACCAAATGATTATTATGTGAGTCAGCCTTGGCTGTATAACCAACAAAATCTCAGTGGCATATAACAAAAAGTGGTTATTTCTATCCCTGGCAAGTAGGTAGGTCACCTGGGGCAATGCTGGTCTATTCCATGTGTCGGTTTTCGGGGTCCAGAATGAAGGCATCATGGGTACACTCTTGCCATGTCAGTGAACATGACATGTGTGCATCTTAAAGCCTAGACTCAGAGTTAGAATATGCCCCTCTGCCCACATTCCATTGGCCAAAGAAAGTCAGATGACCAAGCCAAGGTTCACTGTGGTGGGATGAATAGTCTTATTATGGATGATACATCAGGTGGGGGAGTGAATATTTCCTGACCAATGTAATGTACCATGCCTATTCTCTTGTTATTTCTTTTTGTTTAGGATTTGGTTTTTGCCCAGTGGCAACAGGTTCAAAACAACAATTTGCAAAGGGTTAATAAGTTAAGAAAGGCATAAGGGAGGCTTCTGATACACAGGTAATGCTCCCTTTTTGACCTGGGTGGTAAAATATAGACAGGTGGGTTTAACTGGTGATAATTCATGAAAATGCACACTCATGTTCTGTGCACTTCTTCTGTAAGTATGTTATACTTCAAAGAAGAGCTTATTTTTGAATGAGGAGTTGAGAAAAAAATCTTTTTATTTTTCTTTTTAAAAAAATTTGTTTAATATTTATTTATTTTTGAGAGACAGAGGACGAGTCGGGGAGCGAGAGAGAGAGATGGAAACACAGAATCCGAAGCAGGCTCTAAGCTGTCAGCACGGAGCCCAATGCGAGGCTTGAATTCACGAACTGTGAGATCATGACCTGAGCTGAAGCTTCATGCTTAACTGACTGAGCCACCCAGGCGTCCGGAGTTCATTGCAGAAACTTTTTCAATGCAATATTGTTATAAAGGTTCTTTCTTACCGTATTACAACCTTTAAAGGTATATTTTATGAAAAACTCTAGAACAATAGATTGAGGGCATTTAACTTGTGGAAAAGTCTGCTATGGAACTTACTTAGCAAGGCCATTCTTGTTTTCAGATCTACTAAGTAAATCAGATTTAGATTTATGTTGCATCAGAAAAACACTGCATTTTTCAATTCAAATAAAGATATTAATGTTTATTTCAAGAAAAGTTATTTTTTAAAAAACACTGCAGAATAAACTATGGAATGTCTTGTAATATAGTTTACTAAATGTGATTAAGATTAAAATTGTGTAGATTCATTACGACAAGTGTATCCACTTTATGAGTTAAAAATAAGAATAAGTCTATACACTTTTTAATATTTTAATTTCTAATAATATAGTGTGGTATATAGCTAAAATGGTATTATTATGAAAAGAGAAATACAGTAAAATCATGGTGTCTATTAAATGGAGTACACATCATGTTTAGATGTTGACATTTGGCTACTAGAATAGTTAACTAAAAACCATATGTAAAGATCCAAAAATAGCTTCACGTTATAATAATTTTGTTCACATTGTAAACAAATATTTCTACATCTCATGGAACAAGATTTTATATACTGTTAAGAAATCAATTATTTTAGGACCTATCATGACTTTGAAACTTTAATGAGGTAAAAATAAATCTAGAAGATGAAATCATTATTTTTTAAGATATGGCTTGATATAACAAGCCCCAGTATATATACCAAATCCAAAAAGAGAAAAAAAAAACCACTTAGTGTAACAGAGAAAATTTGGACCCCAGTTACTTTTAAAGCAAATAGTACTGCCAGTCTGCCCATGTACTTTGCATATGCTTTACTTTCTAGTCAGTGGGTCCTAGGGAGGAGTGTAGAGAATAGCTGGAGAAAATTGTTTAAATTATTTACACAAATGAAAGCAAAAAGAGTCATTTTAGCAACAGTAGTTCTTGCCAATGTCCCTTTGCTTTGTCCCCTCTAATCTTTCCTCTCAGAGAACAATGCACTTCTTGACAATCTTTGTTAAAACTGAGAAGGGAGACTAGAAGACAATATCCATCACGCTTTTCTCCCTTGAAGGTCAGATGTCAAAACAATCTCCCAAGTGCAAAAGACTCTTGTTTTTGATACACTGGCTGCATTTTTAAAAAGAAATATGTATGAGAGAGGAAAAAACTAGAAACCCCATAGACTTCTTGATTCATAGATGCATCATAAAAGGAGACTTCCCAGAAAAACTGTATTTCCAGAAGTCCCTTCGTTTGGTGTCCTGGAACCTTGTATTGACCAGGGGCCGTGCACCCGCAGGGGGGTAAATCTATCAGGGTAGTGTTAATGCTGTTCCCTGAACTTGTCCAGGCTTTCTACTTTCTATGCTCATGGTAGACTTAGTGAGACCAATAGACTAGTTTGGGCCACTGTGACATAAAGGAAAATGATGTACGTCTTTTGCAAATGGGAGTATTCAGTTCCACTTACAAGACCTTCCAGAATTCTCTTTTCTTTTAGTCATAATGATTAGCAACCTTTCATCCATTGGCTACCTGGGTCACAGAGTAAGGACAACATGATACAAAGACCCAAACCATCCCCGGTTGAAGGTGCTCCATCAGTGAGAAACAAACATCTGTGGTTTAAGCCACTAGGATTCTGAAGTTTCCCAGACCATCCTGACCAATTCAACTTTCTTTTGTAAAGTGGGCAAGGCTATTTTAAAAGGAAAGATAAGAAAAAAGAAACCTACATTACACCAGGGTAGAGGATACAACAAAGTTGTTCTCTGTATATTGTGTCCTTTAAACTAGCCACATTGTATCCCCTTTCAAAAGATCCTCCTTAGCCTGGAGTGAAGACCTTGGTTTAAAAAAAGAAAAAAGGTCTTTTAAATACTTTGCCAAAAGGCAACTGGGGGGAAAATCTCTGTGGAAAACAAAATCCATTCATAATAACTTTTCAATACATTTCCAGAAACTGTAAAGTTTGTATTATTTTAAATAATTTAGCCTGACTGCCATTTAGCTAAGAATATGTTAACCAAATATGTGCCCCTACACTGAAAGTGAAGAAAAGCCATCAATATCAACCACCTCAGCAAGGTGACACCCTGACCTCCTCTGACCTGCCTGGGAGACACAGGTATGACATCAGACTAAGTGAGGGTCCTCTGTAAACTACAAGCTTCAGTATTAGAAAAGTTTATTCTCAAAACCTTAGATAAAAAACATAAAAGTAGATTTTCCATTATTTAATTTGCGGACCACTCTGGAGGTATTCCTTTGCATACACCCACATCACTTTAAACTCAGAGCAGAGCATTCTCTTTTAATCTGTGGTTAAATATCTATCTATCTATCTATCTATCTATCTATCTATCTATCCAACTCTCTATCTCTCTATCTAAATTTTAGTTAGTTAACATACAGTGCAATATTGGTTTTTGAAGTAGACTATTCTTCATTGTTACCAATTTTAGGTATTTGTACTTCTATTCTTATTTTTTCTCACTTGATTTTGTCAGATATTTATCCACTGGGTTGGACTATTTCAGAAATAATCTGTTGTATTTAGTCAATTTTTTATTCTTCTGCTCTATTATTACTACACTTTTACATTTAATAATTATTTCCAGGGGCACCTGGGTGGCTCAGTCAGTTACGTGTTTGACTTCGGCTCAGGTCATGATCTCATGGTCTGTGAGTTTGGGCCCCACGTCAGGGTCTGTGCTGACAGCTCAAAGCCTGGAGCCTGCTTCAGATTCTGTCTCCCTCTCTCTCTGCCCCTCCCCTGCTCACTCTCTCTCTCTCTCTCTCTCAAAAATAAATAAACATAAAGAAAATTTAAAAAAAATTATTGTTTCCATTCTTTTCCTAGGTTCATTTTGTTGTGCTATTTGCTTCTAGAGTGAAATACTTATTTGTTTGTGGTTATATTCTTTGTGGTTTGATGATTAAAAAGCAGTTAAGATTTCAGTTATAAAATGAAGAAAGCCTGGGGATAAAATGTTTAATATGGTGACTATAGTTAATAATCCTGTACTCCCTGCTTAAAATCCTAAAACAGATTTAAGTGACCTCAACACACACACACACACACACACACACACACACACACACTGATGAATGTGTTAATTAGTTTGATTGAGTAATCTTTTCACACTACATATGCGTATCAAGTCATCACATTGTAGACCTTAAATATTATAGAATCTGGATTTTAAGACTTATAAAATTCTTATTATTATAATTATATATATATAATTATAATATAATTATAAAATTATAAAATTCTTATTGGTCAATAATACCTTAATAAGTCTGGGAGTGGGAAACATTAAATGTGACTTTTTCTACTCAGAGTATAGTTTTCATTGTACTAATGATATATGTTTCACTATGGTCAATGTCTAAATATACTAATGTTTAAATCTGTAATTGCATATTTGATTTCTTTTTTTTTTTTTTTTTACTTAAATTTCACTTAAAAAGTAGTTGGGTTTAGAGGAAGAAAGGTTTGGGGTTTCTTTTTTTTTTTTTTTCCAATTTTAAATCCTCTATTACACACCTAGCACTGTCATCACGGAATCTACCTGTATCACTTCTGCTTTGGAGAGTGTAGAATTGTTCTCAGTTATTGACTGGGAAAGAGGTTGTCATGGATTCTGGATTTGGGATTTAATCTGTAGTTTTTTCTCACTGGGTCTAGGAGTGGCACAATTCTTAACCCAAAGTTCCATGGCCAAAATGGAATTGGCTCCTATGTAATGTATTGAGATGGCTCTCAGAGAAAACTTGTGTTCCCAAAGCATAAAACTCACAAAAACATAATCGGTGATAGTGTGGGCTCCTCTGCTTCTTAGAACAGGACAGGACAGCCCTTGGTTTCCTTGGAATCATCACTCTAGTTAAACACAGCACAACACAACACAACACAACACAACACAACACAACACAACAGCAGTACAGACATCTTTCCTGGGCATGCCAAGCCAAGTTTTGTTTTCCTGCAGAGCTAGTGAAGAGTGGGCTAATGGGCTAAAATATTGGTAACCAGTACCACAGAAGTGACGGTACTAATTCATTGTCTCACCCACCTGTGGATCGTGCCTCCCCAGCGGTGACCAGGGGTAGAATGGCCTGGGAGGTGGTACATTCCGCAATGCAGCCTACACAGGGCATGCATATTCTCAAGAATAGCTTTGCTAAGGGAAATAAAAATACAAACTCTCCAAAAACACCTGCTGTTTTTTGCAAATTAATTATAAAAGTAACTTTTATTTAATTATTAATTTGGTCTGTTTTGTGCCAGTAGGAATAGTTGAGGTCCTTCCTTCCTAACATCCAACCAGGAAGAAAGAGTTTTGAATGTTGACTGAACAAGCCCAGTGTTGCTTTCTTAGCAGATCACTTGGATCTTAGCAGATCACTTGGACCAGCTTCACCACAACTGATGTAAATGTTCTGTCATTCTGTGAGTATTAGAAAAGTAGGGATATTTGTTGTGTCCGATTGGCGAGTCCCCAGAGACCACCAAGGAGCCCACACCGATGCAAGTACCAAAGGGTCTTTATTACAAGCTTGAGCCAGGGCTCACCCACCTACCGGTGTAGTGGCAGCAGGGTGAAGCCCCGAACAATAGCGAGCAGGGTTTTTATGGGGTCAGGAACGGGGGTGTTACAGTGCACATGTTGTATGTATAGCATCATCACATAAGCACCAATCACAATTGCACAGCACCCATGGTAACAGCTTTGACCATTCAGTATCTGTGAGGTGTTCGTTACTTTTGGTGGGACCCAATCATGACCTTTGAGAATCCTTTGAAAATGACCAATTATGAGGCGAGTTCAAAGGGCCCACGTGGGGCTCATGCAAGCAGTGAGTGATTGGCTAGTTTGTAGAAAATAACTATCTGCAGTTCCCAGCCCTAACTCAGACCACAGGAATGCTTTTTTGTTTAGCTGATCTGAGGGTGGTCCGAGGATGGCTTCAGCCTTGAGATTCTTTTCCTGGAACTGGGCTACATGCAGCCCGAGGTTGCTCTTAATGGAGGCCTTAATTTCAGGTTCCTCATATTCTCTTTCTAAGGGATGAAATTTTATTTATATTTATTAAATCATTACTAATTATATTATTACATCCTCATATTCCTACTTAATATTATTGCCTGCTTGATGGTATTGCTTGCCTCAGATCAAAGACCAAGTTGAGAATGTTATTATAATTACATCAGTAATAAAGTTCATTGTCAAAGTTATGTAAGAAATAATAGAAAATGTAAACACCTTTACTTTAGTCCCTCCGGTTGTCTCCTCCTGAAATACTAACTCAATGTCAGAAGTTCAGGGTATATTCTTATGTTCTTCTACATCTTTCTCTTTTAACAAATCGATACAAAAGAATATTGAGGGTTTTTTTCCCGTGGGAATATGCTATAAATATTAACTCCACAATTTTCACTGAAGACAAATTTTTCTAGTATTCTTTATGTGTATATTCTACTCAACACTATTTACATATAAACATTTATGATGGGGGGAGGGGGGTGCTGAGTGGCTCAGTCAGTTAAACGTCCGACTTGATTTTGACTCAGGTCATGATCTCACAGTCATGATCTCATTGTCATGAGATCGAGCCACATCAGGCTCTGCACTGAGCTATGACTTTGAAAGTTTTGCTGCATCAATATAAAATAATCTATTTGGGTCTCACCCTATGCTTATTATCTTAAATTGATATTTTTAACAGTTTTACTGAGACACAATTACATATCATAAAATTCATCTGTTTTAAGTATACGATTTAGTGAATTTTAGTATGTTTACAAAGTTTTTTAGCCATCACCAACATTTGGCTTTAAAATATTTTCATTGTACTAAAAAAAACCTCATGTTTATAATTCCCTATTTCTACCCCCAGCTTTAGCCAACAACTAATGTAGTTTCTGTCTCTTATTACTTGTCTTTTTTTTTTTTTTTGGACATTTCATATAAATGGAATCATACAATGTGTATGACTTCTTTCACTGAGCACAATGGTTTTGAACTTTAACCATACTGTAACATTCATCGTACTTTGTGCCTTTTTTATTGATTTTATTTTTTAATGTTTATTTCTGAGAGGGAAAGAGAGAGAGAGTGTGTGTGTGTCTGGGGCATGGTGGGGAGAGGCAGAGAGAAAGAGGGACAGATGATCTGAAGCAGGCTCTGTGCTGACAGCAAAGAGCCCGATGTGGGCTCAAACGCAAACTTTTAACCATGAGATCATGACCTGAGCCAAAGTCTGAGCTTAAGTGACTTAACCACCCAGGTGCCTGATGACTAGTATTCTTTTTATATATATATAGTTTATTGTCAAGTTAGTTTCCATATAACACTCAATGCTCATCCCAACAAGTGCTTTCCTCCATGCTCGTCACCCCCTTCCTTTCTCCCCCACCCCCCATCAACCCTCAGTTTTTTCTCAGTATTTAAGAGTCTCTTAAGGTTTGCCTCCCTCTCTCGCCCCCACTATTTTTCCCCTTCTTCTCCCCCACAGTCATCCGTTAAGTTCCTCCTAATCCTCCTATACGTGCAAACATATGGTATTTGTCCTTCTCTGCCTGACTTATTTCGCTCAGCATTAACACCCTCAAGTTCCATACACATTGCTACACATGGCCAGATTTCATTCTTTCTCATTGCCATGTAGTATTCCATTGTATAAATAAACCGCATCTTCTTGATCCATTCATCGGTTGATAGACATTTAGGCTGTTTCCATGATTTGGCTATTGTTGAGAGTGCTGCTATGAACATTGGGGTACATGTGCCCCTATGCATACATATTGCTAAAATGTCAATACTACCCAAAGCAATCTAAACATTCAATGCAATCCCAATCAAAATTGCACCAGCATTCTTCTCAAAGCTAGAATAAACAATCCTAAAATGTGTATGGAAACACAAAAGACCCTGAATAGCCAAAGTTGTATTGAAGGAGAAAACCAAAATGGGAGACATCACCATCCCAGACTTTAGCCTCTACTACAAAGCTGTCATCATCAAGACAGTATGGTATTGGCACAAAAACAGACATGTAGACCAATGGAATAGAATAGGGAACCCAGAATTGGACCCACAAATGTATAGCCAATTAACCTTTGACAAAGCAGGAAAGAGTTTCCGATGGAAAAAAGACAGTCTCTTGAGCAGATGGTGCTGGGAGAAGTGGACAGCAATGCACAGAAGAATGAAACTAGACCACTTTCTTACACCATACACAAAAATAAACTCAAAATGGACAACTAGCATTCTTTATTGATCTTTGCCCAGAATATATTGACCCATTTCTTTATTTTCACCTTTAATGAATCATTGTATTTCAGCTTTCTTGTAAAAAATAAAAGGTTCCATTTTGTCTTTTACCCAATTTGAGAATCTTTGCCTTTTTTTTCCTTTTAAAAAATTAGGTTAATCCATTCACATTTTTATTTTAACAATCATGAATACTCACTTGTTTCTGCCACCTTGTTCTATGCCTTCTGCTTTCCATCTGATATTTACTGACTTTTTTCTAGAATTTTTCTGCTACACAACTTTTCCTTGTGTGTGTTTTGTTTTGTTTTTTCCTGCTAAACATTTGAAAAGTATGTAACCTACTTCATTTTATAAGAAGTTTCCTTAAAGATGAATTTGTATTTTTCTATGTGCATGAGTGAGATTGCCCTGTAATGTTTTGTTCATATTTTGGGGGGAAGGGATTTGTTTAATTGTTTTTTAATGAAAGTTCTTTTGGTCTCATAAAATCATGAATATTCCCTCTTTCTCCATTTATTCTAAAAGTTTGGTAAAAGCCAGTGTCATTTTGCTTCTACTTTTTTGAGAGTTTTCCTTATGGGAAGACTTTTGACTATGAGTTTGATTTCCTTAATAGAAAAATGACTACACAGATGTTTCACTTCTTCTTGTGTATATTTCCTGTTTTCTGTAAGAATTTGTCCATTTCATCTACATTTTCCAAAAGGCTGGGGTAATGCTTTGCTTAATGTTCTCATGGTCATTGTCATTGTCAGGATTGAATTATTTATTGTTTTATCTTTCTTAAAAAATTATTTATTTATTTTTGCTTTTGACATTGGTTAAATCTGCCCTCTCTCTTTGATTCCTGATCAAAGAACATTTAGTTTTGCTGATTTTCTTTATAACGAGTTTGTTTTCTCTCATTAATATAGAAAAAGTCTGAAAATAAGGGCCCAATGACATTGGAGAATAAATAATGTGTTTTTTAAAAAGCAATTATACTGGAAATGCCAGGGAAAAGCTCTTGGAATGGGGTTCAAGAGTGGCAGTGAGAAAGTGAGGACAGGAAGGGACAAGGACACCTTCAACGGAACACTATGGAGCCTGTAGGGACATGGGACCCAGGGATGGGATGCTTGCCTCTTTCCCTCTCTCCTTCCCCCAAGATCAGGCCAGCTTGCTGTGAGTCACCCCTTGCAGTATATCTGCATTTGGAGAGGTTCAAAGGAGGGCAGGCTGCTATCCAGCAATTTGAAACTCTGGTTTTCTACAGTGACCTTTAGGGTCTGGGCTATTAGGGAATCATTATGAAATCCTAAAGGTGAAACTAAATGGGTGAAACTCACCCATTCAAGTGGATGATATCTAAGATCTCTGCCAGTTCTAAAATTCTGCCACGCTTGGAACAGAACACTGTAGTACTTTAAATCATTAAAGAGAGTTGTGCTCTTAGTTTCACTTGTACAGCCTATTGTCGGTCACACTCTTGATTTATTTAACGTCAAGTCCTTGTTTAGGAATGCAACAGCTAATTATAGCACTAAGACTATGGAAAAGTATGATTTGCCTTCCGACAATATATCTTGACAAGATGTCTAGGAAGGCCTTGTGGTAAACAGAAAGAAACAGTATGGATTAGTAATGTGTACAGTAAAAATTTGGTAAATGTATTTTGGACCTGAATTATTAAATATATATATGAAATAAGGACTAAAGGATGTAGGAAACTGTGCTTCCAAATAGCAAATAATAATAATAATAATAAATACCTTAAATGTAAAAACTGACAGATTCCAGAATGAAGAATGAGAAAAAGAAGTGAAATTTTTGTTGAAATTTGGCCATGCTAAAAAAGGAAGCTTCAGAGTTCATTAAGCATCTTTTGTTTTGCCTAAGAAAAAACTCAGAAAGAAGTGAAACTTTAGAAGTTACAGTGAATAAACACGGAGACCCATTTGCATACTTAATGATTTAAGAGTCTACCCTCACTGTAGCAGTCTATAAAATCATAAAAATATATGCAAACATTATTTTCAGTACACATAATCTTAAATCTCTAAAAAGTATTTTGGAGATATTTCTAACACCTCTAATTGAAATCTACAGTTAAATTCAAGATTAAGGTTTAGTCAAAGCAGTGGTCAGCACCAAGATTATCCTTAGAGACCATCTCTAGATACATAAGGTGTTACTAAGGTCATATGTATATTAAAATAAAGGGTGAGGGGCGCCTGGGTGACTCAGGTGGTTAAGCATCCAACTCCTGATTTCGGCTGAGGTCATGATCTCACAGTTGGTTTGAGCCCCATGTCTGCCTGTGCACTGTCAGCTTGGGACTTTCTCTCTCCCTCTCTCTCTGCCCCTCCTCCACTCAGGCACATGCTCTTTCTCTCTCCCTCCCTGTCTCTCAAATACATAAAATACATAAAGAGTGAGTACAATTTTACGTGTTCTCTGACTCCTCTCTGGAACCTGCTCTTTCACTAATAGACTGGGGAGTTATTAGTAAGGAACCTCAAGTTAATGTGTTGTCATTTTTCATAACATCTAGGCTATTCATTGTTCCTCTTCACTCATTGTCACTGACCCGTATCCTGGAAGAGAGCAAAAGAGCTGTGACATCAGATGGAGGGTAAGGGTAGTAGGAAATCTCTAATATTCAGAAATCCTATGCTGAAGAAATGGGTTGATCAACACATACTAAGTCGGAGGATAAATTACGAGACTGGATAACCTCGCATTTCATTCAGACCCAAGTAAAACATTACATAAAGGAGCTGGACTCATTTTTTTAAAGAAAATCAGACATAGAGTTTTCCTATCCTAAAGCATATTTGTGTCTGCCGGCAGACGAGTACAGGTAATTGCCTCCAGGTGTTTGCCTGCAGGAAGTCATTGAAATTCAGCGCAAGTAATGGCAGTTTCCTCCACAGCAAAAACTAACCTGCAGGAACCTTAGAGGTGGCACAGGTAAATTTTAGAATAGCAATGCCAGCCAGCGGAAAGACCATAGACCCAGAAGACCCAGTTTCACAGGGAACAGATTAACTAAAATAAGAATCAGGGCATATTGTTAAATGACAACACTTTAAGATTTAAAAAATATATATATTGTTCTTGCCTTTTTAAAAAAGTTTAAAAATTGGTGGGGATTTTTTTTTTAATTTACACATTTACGGCAACTGCCCACCAGATCCCACCACCCCCTCCCCCCGCCGAGGAAACATGAAGGCTAAGAATAATAACACTTTAAGTCCTGTTTTTATGGGAGCTTGTGTACAAAAATAATTTATTATTCAATTCATTATTAATGATTCATTATTATTAAATAACTCATTATTATCAAATTTCTGAATATTAGAGATTTCCTACTACCTTTACCCTCCATAATCTGGATCTTATTTCCACTGTGAATAGATACCGTAGGACATTTTATTAAAGGAAGGAGATAAACCACTGGTATTTAACTCATTTCTTCCACTCAAATGAAAATAATGTTTGTTTGTTTGCTTGTTTGTTTGTTTCAAAAGGCACAAACCAACAAAGACAAGATAAATGAAAGTGATGGTAACAGTAACAAAAATTTGGAAAATTGGAGCAGGTTTGGGAAAGTGAAATTCTAAGCCAGCTGCAGGGAAAGCTGAGAAGTAGCCTGATCTTTGGGATCATTTTTACATAATAATCCAGGAATGGGCATCATTGGGACCTCTGGAAGTTGTGTTGAAAGTAAGGTTGTTGGGGTGCCTGGGTGGCTTAGTCGGTTAAGCGTCCGACTTTTGCTTAGGTCATGATCTCGCGATTCGTGGGTTCGAGCCTTGTGTCGGGCTCTGTGCTGATTGCCAGTTCAGAGCCTGGAGCCTATTTCAGAGTCTGTATCTCCCTCTCTCTCTGACCCTCCCCTGCTCACACTGTCTCTCTCTCTCTCTCCTAGAAATAAATAAAAATATTTAAAAAAAAAAAAAGAAAGTGGGGTTGTTTATGGGGCGCCTGGGTGGCTCAGTAGGTAAGCATCCAACTCTTGATTTCAGCTCAGGTCATGACCTCATGGTTCATAAGTTCGGGTTCTGCTTGGGCTCTGCATTGACAGCATAGAACCTACTTGGGATTCTCTCTCTGTCTCTCTCTCTCCCTCTCAAAATTAATAAATAAACATTTTTTTAAAGTGGGGTCATTTATTTTTTTCTTAGTTTTTTTAAGTTTTATTTATTTCATTTTTTTAAAGTTTATTGTCAAGTTGGTTTCCATAGAACACCCAGTGCTCATCCCCACAAGTGCCCTCCTCCATGCCCATCACCCCCCTTACCCTCTCCCCCATCCCCATCAGCCCTCAGTTTGTTCTTGGCATTCGAGTCTCTCATGATTTGGTATTGGCACAAAAACAGACACATAGACCAATGGAATAGAATAGAGAACTCAGATTTGGACCCAAAAATGTACAGCCAAGTTTTATTTATTTCTGAAAGAGAGAGACAGTGTGAGCAGGGGAGGGTCAGAGAGAGAGGGAAACACAGAATCTGAAGCAGGCTCCAGTCTCTGAGCTAGCTGTCAGCACAGAGCCTGATGCGGGGCTCGAACCCACAAACTGTGAGATCATGACCTGAGCTGAAGTCAGACACTTAACTGACTGAGCCACCCAGGTGCCCCAAAAGTGGGGACATTTAAAAAGAAGCTGGACCCCCAGATACCTTCCCCTACTCCACGCAACAAGCCAACTACACACTCCACACCCCAGCAGATGACTGTAGATGACAGCAGATTTCCTGTAGACAGATGCACAAAGGGGTTGAGCCTGCATAATGAGTGTTAAGATTCCCAGTATTTTTTGCCCTTTCCATTCAGCAACATTGATAGATGTGTATGCGCGCTCAGGCACGCATGCACACACACATACACACACACACACACACACATCACACACACATCCTAGCCAGTAACTGGAAGTCTCTATGGAATTTGGCCAGCCTAAAAGAAAATATCTAAAAACAATAGCCTGGGGGGTCCCTAAATAAAAGCAAATGGAAAAAAGAGAAGAAAAACAGGACAAGTCCCAAAAGTCCAAGTTCTGAAATTTCCACAAAGACAGAACTGAGAAAATAGACAACAGAAAATCACCAAAGGAAGAACTCCATGTTTTCCCAAACATAGGGATATAAGTCTTCAGATCAGAATAAACCCAGCACCGGTGATAGTGATAAACCTACACCAGGAAACATCATTGTGAAATTTCAGAATTCTGAAGAGAAAGAGAATATACTATGAACTTTCTAGAAAGAAGAGTCTTCATAAGAAGAATGGCATGAAATGTCTCAACAGTAATGCTGAAAGCTAGAAGACACTAAATTAATAAATGCCTTCATAATTCTTAAGAAAAATTGTTTCCATCTTAAAATTCTTATCTAGACAACATATAAACTAAGTGTGAAAGTAGAATCAAGACATTCTCAAGTGTTTCGAGTCTCAAGTTTTTTTGTTTTCCATGAACTCTTTCTTTTTTTTTTTTAAAGTTTATTTATTATTGAGAGATGGAAACAGAACATGAGCGGGGGAAGGGCAGAGAGAGAGGGAGACACAGAATCAGAAGCAGGCTCCAGGCTCTGAGCTGTCAGCACAGAACCCGACGCGGGGCTCGAACCCACAAACCCTGAGATCACGACCTGAGCTGAAATCAGACGCTTAGCCGTCTGAGCCACCCAAGTGCCCCTCCATGAACTCTTTCTTAGGAGCCTCTGGAAGGGTGAGCACCACCAAAGTCAGGGAATAAACCGGGAGGAAAGTGTGGGCTGCAGGAAATGGTATCCCACCTGAGAAACAGGAGACTACAATCCTCAGAATGGTGGGAAGGAAGGAGAGCCTCATAGAAGCAGTGGTATGTCAGGCCTAAGGGGTGACTCTTCAGAATGTAAGTCAGAACGCTCTAGGAGAGAGTAAACCAAACCCCACGTTGAGTGAGTCTGAATGTACTAAGATGGCACTTACCCATCCTTGATTGAATTAGTAAGTAGATGGAAAGCCCTGCAAATCTAAAACTCAGTCAATTACTTTCACCAGGGAAATGAAGAAAAAGCATTATATGGTTTAGCCACGAATAGTGTTCATAGCAATACATGTGATCAAGGTGATAATAGACAAACACTGCCAGCTAATCCAAGCAAAATGATAACCTACACGGGGCACCTAGAAGGATGACATCATAACTTGTCACTGCAGGATAGAAGGAGTGGGAATGGGAGAGACATAAAGCTTCTTGTTTCAGAGTTAGAAGTCAATGGCGAATGTCAAAAAATTGCCAACATGATTATATGTGTTTACAAATGTAAATATTAAAGAATTGGCTAAAAGAACTGAAAATATTTGTGTCTTGAGAGTGGGAAAAGTGGAGAAGGTAGGAAACTGCTTTTGCTCATAACATGCATTAAAGCTGCCTGACTCTTTAAACCTCCATGAAAAATTATACATTAATTTTTTTTAAAAAAAGAAAACAGTTGAGGTGAAAACATGTACTCTTAAAAGCTTTGAGTAAATCATTTCAGGAGATATGACTAAGCTGGATCAGTTATCTCGCAAAGATCATACCTGTCTACTTAAAATAAATATTTAAAAAATGTTTAGAGAGCTCAAGTGGGGGAAAGGGGCAGAGTGGGGAGGGGAGAGAGAGAGACAGAGGGAGAGAATCACAAGCAAGCTCTATGCTCAGCATGGAGCCTGACACAGGGCTTGATCCTATGACCCTGAGATCATGACCCGAGCCAAAATCAAGAACCAAGCACTCAACCGACTGAGCCACCCAGGTGCCCCTTTGCCTGTCCATTTCTTAATTCATTCATGTAGTCATGCTGTGAATGAACATTTATTAAATGACTAGCTGTGCAAGATATCATGCAAAACGCCATGGGACAAGTAAATAGGAAGGACTACAGTGTGATTTTCTTCCTCATGTTGTTGGCAACCAAATAAGAAAGATATGCGGAACACGTTTGTACATGTTTATATGACTAGATGATGGGTAGGGAGGCAAAGGAACTACGTGTTACCATATAAAAGAAACAGGATCGGGATTTGCCTGTTGGATGTGGTGAACTGAATTGAGTCTTAAGGGAAGAAGTAGACAAGGTAGCTAGTACTAACGTGAGCAAAAGCATGAAGAAAAGAAAAGTTTCAGCCAGCTCGGAGGGTTCAAATCATTCCCACTAATGCGGGACAAGGAATGACAACGTTAATTCCAAGAGAGCAGGGGTGGTGGGTGCCTTACTCGCCATCTTGCTGTCAACAATCTAGAACATTGCCTGGCCTATTATAGATACTCAAGAACATTTGCCCTATGCACGGCTTGATCAGATTGGAAAGCTAAGTTAGGAGTTGGTAACAGACAGCTTTGATGTCATGTAAGGATCTTAGAGTTTAGACTGTAATAAAATATTTGAGGAGAGGATTAGCATGGTTGTGATTTAGATGGCTGAATTCAGGATAGATTGGAAACATGAGAGATGTCAATTTAAGTAGCAAGAAATGAAAGATAAAGGTCTGAATGGTACCCATTAGCCGCTAACGTAGAAAGGAAGCAACAGAGCAGTTATTGCAGAAGCTGGCCATGACTTTACAGAAATATGCCACGTTTGGAGTCAGGAAATCTGAGTTTAAATCCTGTTCTCTCTCATTTAATGTGTGTGAGAAGTCATGGACACAAATCATAGAATCTCTTTAATGAATATCAGTTTCTTTGTTAGTAAAATTAGACCTAAAAAAAATTCCTTCATCTATTGTCTAAAGGGTACCAGGTACCTTTCAAGGACATGTAAATGCATGAAGGCAGTGTACATAGGACGAAAGGAGAAAAAGCCGTAAGACTGGGGACATGAAACACAGCAGAGAATGAAGCTAAAAATCCATTATGAAGCTTACAAAATCTAAGTAAGCAGTTTGTAAACTACGAAGACAAGCACTAGTTGTATTTAACCTACCTCATTTCTGGGGGCACCTGGGTGGCTCAGCCGGTTGAGCATCTGACTTAGGCTCAGGTGAGCTCAGGGTTTGCGGTTTGTACCCGGTGGAGAGCTTTATGCTGACAGCATGGAGCTGGGCTTTGGATTCTCTGTCTCCCTCACCTTTTACCCCTCCCCCTCTCTCAAAAGCAAACAGGTTTTTAATTACAAAAAGTTGTATCTACACCCTTTCTGATGTGGTGGAGGCTTGAGAGATCCTGCCACGGACATAAGGAAAAGGCATTACACAGGTGCACAGTCAATGGGTGTAGATACAGCTTGCGGTTGAGAGATCAAGAGAAAACTGGAAGCAAGATATTCACTGGGTTGAGAAACTGAGTCTAAGAAAAGCTTTTTTGAATGAAGGAGCTATTTGAGCAGATTTGTAATAGGAAAGAGTCCACGGAATAGGAGCAAGAATAAAAAGAAGGGGAAACTAATGGGCTAAGACCCGCAGGCGATCAATGGATACACAGTCAGCGGGGAAGCATGTTGGTTTTAAGTGAAGAATAGATTCCACTTCCTCAAGAGGAGGAAGAGTGAGAGAGCAGAGGGGCAATAGCAAAGGAATTGTGGCATCAGGGCTCAGGATTGTCTTGTTTTATCAGGATTGTCTTGTTTTAATAGTCTTAACTTTCTCCACGAGCTAGTCAAGGACTTCTGCTGAAAGCAAGGTAAGTGGGTATGAGTCAGGGGAGGAGTTGGGAGTTTGAAAGAGCAGACAGATTTCTGGTCATAGAGGGCAGGGATTGAAACCCACCTATGAGAAGGACCATCAAATATAAGCAAGCTCTCTGAGCCCAAAGAAGAATATTAATATATTGCAGCTACAGTTTATTTAACATAGTATTTTTTTTTTTTAATGATCTCAGGGGTGCCTGGGTGGCTCAATAGATTAAACGTCTGACTTTGGCTCAGGTCATGATCTCATGGTTCGTGAGATCTCATGACTCTCTGCTATCAGTACAGAGCTCACTTCGGATCCTCTGTCCCCTTCTCTCTCTGCCTTTCCTCTGCTAGTGCTCTGTCTCTCCGTCTCTCCCTGTCTCTCTGTCTCTCTCTCAAAAATTAAAAAAAAATAAATAAATATTTTTAAAAATACAGGGGGTGCCTAGGTGGCTCAGTTGGTTAAGCGTCCAACTTCAGCTCAGGTCATGATCTCGTGGTTTGTGAGTTCGGGCCCTGCATCGGGCTCTGTGGAGACAGCTCAGAGCCTGGAGCCTGCTCTGGATTCTGTGTCTTCCTCTCTCTCTGCCCCTCCCCCGCTCACATTCTGTCTGTATTTCTCAAAAATAAACATTAAAATTGTTTTAAAGATTAAAAAAACTGGTTTTAAAAATAAATAAACACATAAGTAAACCAAAAACATATGATCTTACTCGTTTGTTTGTTTAGAGCTTGAGTGGAGAAAGGGATAGAAGGAGAAAAAGAAAGACTCTTAAGCAGGCTCCATACTCAGCACAGAGCCCAACTTGGGGCTTGATCCCACAAGCCTGGGATCATGACCTGAGCCCAAACCAAGATTTGGACCCTCAACAGCCTGAGCCATCTAGGCTCCCTGATCTCATTGCTGTTCATATGAGATCACCATATCACAGAAAGAACATTGAAGGTGAGAAAGAAAGAACTTGCCCAAATGACGGGGCAAGTAGGTTTTTGTCTCCTATTTTAAAAATTTCAATCATATTTGCTCATTAGTGGAGGAAATCATTCTCTTTAAGTTATGAAACTATAACTTGCTGCCATCTTTTCTACTTTCCATTCCTTCCATAGTTAATCATATCTTGCTGGGAGATGTTTGAAAGCAGGGGTGGTTAATGCTAACTTATTCTTAATTAAAATACTGTCATTAAATTAAGAGGGGCACTTGGGTGGCTTAGTCGGTTAAGCATCTGACTTCGGCTCAGGTCATGATCTCATGGTTCGTGAGTTCAAGCCCTGCATTGGGCTCTGTGCTGACAGCTCAGAGCTTGGAGCCTGTTGCGGGTGCTGTGTCTCCCTGTTTCTCTCTCTCTCTCAATGGCCTTCCTCTCTCTTTCTCAAAAATAAGTAAACATTAAAAAAATTTTTTTTAATTACAGGAAGATGATTTACAGTAAAACGTTTAAGTTTCAAAAGATAAAAGATTTGCAAGAGAGAGAGAGAGGGAAGCTTTCTCTGGAGAAGAGATCTTTCTGGATCTCAGCTGAGAGTAAAAAGTGAAGAACTGGATAATATAATAAGACAGAGAAAAGTAGACTACTGTATCTTTAAAGATATCATAGGATGAAGGAAAAGAGGATAAAGATGACCATTTTTCAAAGGTTTATATATGACAATAACTAGTATCCATAACTTTTAAAGAAATTAATAGATTTTATTATTTTTTAACATTTTTTATTGTTTATTTTTGAGAGAGACAGAGACAGAACATGAGCAGGGGAGGGGCAGAGAGAGAGGGAGACACAATCTAAGGCAGGCTCCGGGCTCTGCGCTGTCAGCACAGAGCCCGATACTGGGCTTGAAGTCACTGACCATGAGATCCTGACCTGAGCTGAAGTTAGACGCTCAACCTACTGAGCTATCCAGGTGCCCCTAAAAGATTTTATTTTCTAAGAGTAGTTTTAGGTTTACCAGAGCACTTCTTCTCCTCCTTGCCTTGGTATGGTATCTGTGTTACAATTAACGGACCAATGTTGATATGTTATTAGTAATTTAATTCCGTCATTTACGTGAGTGTTNTTATTTTTATTTATTTATTATTGTTTTTTTAATTTTGAGAGAGACAGACACAGCGCAAGTGGGGAGGGGCATCGAGAGGGAGAGAGAATCCCAAGCAGGCTCTGTGATGTGGGGCTCAAACCCAGGAAATCGTGAGATCATGACCTGAGCCAAAACCAAGAGTTGGACACTTATCTGTCTGAGCCACACAGGCATTCCCTAATCTACCATTTTTAATTATCACCTCCAAGATAGTTTTGATTTTTTTAATATTTAAGTTGAGGAAAACTCACAAGAGATGAAATTTACATTTAGATTTTGGGTGTGTGATCCTGCTTCTCACTAGGACTTCAAAGCAATCACAGAAAGATTTTTTTTTTTTTAATTTCTAGGAGAGAGAGAGAGAGAGAGAGAGACAGCCTGAGCAGGGGAGGGTCAGAAAGAGAGCGAGTCACAGACTGAAACAGGCTCCAGGCTCTGAGCTGGCAGTCAGCACAGAGCCCGCGGGGCTCGAACCCACAAACCGCGAGATCATGACCTAAGCGAAAGTCGGACGCTCAACCGACTAAGCCACCCAGGCGCCCCAGAAAAGATTTTTTTTGGTATGTTTGCATCACCTTTAGAAAATTTTCTAATCAGTCGTCTCCAGAGCTCAATATTCTCTAAGAGAAGTAATATAAGAAGTGATTGTTTTAATTTTAATTTTTACTGAAATGCAGTAAGATTGATAGAAATGATCACATAATTCTTATAGGTATAACAAAAGTATATAGTACCGAAGGAAGGGGCCAAATGCACAGATTGCTGATGTTTTCAAATCAATATTCTGCAGTGAACGCAAGTACATCTTGCATGTCATCTCAGATTGAAGAGAGCCTAGAATACATAACCTAAATATCATAACAGGTTTGTTGAAGCTTTGTCTACACTGAAATGCTGTGCAATTTGCACAATGTGACCTCCAGGTCATAAAGAGAGGGAATGAAAGAGCCCAGAGTACACGAATGGATTAAAGAAAATCTAAAAAGGTGAGGTCTTTGATTAAACTTTATAGTACCACCAAGTACCTGATTCACCAGTCTTTGAAGAAGAACCAACAGAATCATAGATTCTTTACTCTAGAACAGACTATACTGAGCTGAGTTCAACAGAGTCACTTTACAAATTGAAACTAAAACTCAATGACATGTCAGTGTTAGCGATAAAAGATACACTTACCTGTGGTTTTCATCTAAAAGGAAGAAAAAGCTGGCTATAACAAGTAGACTATAGATCTCATTTCCCTGCAAATATGCTATGGATTGAACACCCAGAGTTAGTTGATGATTAATTTTGATTAATGAAGAAGACTATAGAGAGGGCTATAGAGAATAATAAGATAGAGTTTTCTATTCTAAACAATTTAGACCAGGAAATAGAGACCCAGGAAAAGCAAAAACGGTAAGAGCACTTAAAGTTTCAGGCATGATGACCTATCTGATTGGGAGTATGCCAATTTTCTGCTAGGCCGCTGGACTGCTTCATGAAATGAACACAAAAAGGGACAATTCAACTAGATCTTAGAGAGCTGATAGGGTTTGGAGGAGCAAAGACGGGGAACGCAGGTGTGCCGTGTAACGACAATGATTGGAAACATGGAAACTTTTTGTGGAAACGGTGAGCGGAACCATTCAGCTGAACGTGAAGACTTTATTTGGGGAAGCAGCCGACAGTGATTCTGGAAATGTACGCTGGGATCACACCGTGATTTGAAAGCGGCTAGAGGAATATGGACTTAATCTTGTAGTTAGGAGTAGGCTGCTTGCTTTCTTCAGTGAGGGAGTTACACACGCAGAGCATTATTTTTAGGAGATAATTAGGGTGGTGTGCCCGATTAAGAGAAGCTAGGAATGTTTGGACTTCAGCCCTATCTTTTCCAAGTTCATGCATTGGTGGACAGCTGTCTTCTCTCTCCAGACACCCTCCCATGTTAATATTGGCAACAGTGGATTACTACTGGATTAATCTACGACTCAGCAGCCTCTTATTAAATGTCGTATAGAACATATTTGCTTTTCATCTTTAGCAATCTTTTGAAGAAGGTCGAGGAAAATATTTTTAGACCTACCACATTGACCTCTACATCTTAGGGTAATATTAATGAAATCCCAAGTCCTCGACATGTTGGTGTTGGGAAAACAGGGGGGTTGTTGGTTAAACAAAACTGAGAGAATTAGAAAAACGTGGTTGGAAATGACGTCAAAGTCTCAGGCTATGGGTGGTTGTAAAGAGCTAATCTGATTTTCATTAGAGAATCTATATTCAAAAGCCCGGTGTCAGGGCAGGACAAACTAGAAGCATAGGGACAGGTATCCAATTCACAGACTTCACAGCACCTAAAAATAATACTGTTCTGGGTTTAAGAACAAACCATTCACCTTCAAATTCAGAAGCAAAGAAGAGAAGGAAAATAGAACAGCAGAATGGAAAATAGTGACAAGTATGGAAATGAATCTTTGCTTAAAAGGATCCAGTTACAACGTAAGTGAAGACAGATAGGAAGTGTAATGAGGAGATATGGAAGGGTAATATAAAGAGGACACTGCACATAGTGAAAGATTAAGAGAAAGAGCTACTTCGGTAGTTTTCTAGAAGTAGATACATTCAGAGGACTTCTTCTGTCAAGCATTCCTAGAAAACAGGTCATGGCCATCACCCCATTTTACAGATGAGGATACTGTAAAATGTTCCTTAGTATTTTAGCACATGAATCTTAGCTTACTAATTAGCAATGTATCTGAGTTGTAATTTGGCCACGATAAAAAACATTTCATTTCTTCCCTCCCCTCCCCCAATGCAGGTCTTTAGTTTAATCCAGAAGAATGATTCCTTTGACCTATCTGCTACACAAGTGGCCAGTATTCCTTCGTGATATCTCAACACTGCCATATATATTTTAGGTGACCAGAAAAATCAAGCAAGCTTTAAGGAAATTGCAGTAGTTAAGAAAGCCATACTATTGAATCACTTGCCGGTATTTCTACAGTACCCTAGAATTTCTTATTTAAGTATTGCCCAAATTCATTGTGGCTTTCTTTGAATTTGTGAGAATGGACACAAATATTTTCTTGTGTGTTTTTTTTTTTTTTTTTTTTTTTGCAGAATAACAGCTCGGCCTTTTGGGAATATGAATCACAGGGCACATCATAAAAGAACTGATGTTTGAAAACTTTTTTGAATAATCATCGGTTTGGGGAGAAACTTTTTTTTTTTTTCCAAATAAGGAAATAGAAGATTTCTTGATAAGAAATCTCATTAGAGGTTTGAGGGAAAAAGATTGCGTGGATTTGTTTTAGCGGTGTCAATGTGGATACAAGATCATCAGTTGCTTAGAATACATGCTTAAGAGACATGGTTATTGAGACAGTTAAAAAATATTTTTGAAGCGTATTCAGAAGCAAACCACATTCCTCCCCCCCGAGTCCAACTTTAGGGCATTAGAGGCCGTGATTTTAGAAGAAGACAAGTAAGAGCCAGAGAACTTTTGGATTTACCTTTCTGGAAATCATTTTAGTTTGGTCCAGAGGGTTGGACTATGGAACTTTCTGAGAGAACATGGTTACGAAACTGTTGTGTGATTAGAGCTCAGGAGGGAGGGACTGTTTTGACTCTCTTGTTACTATGTGAGGGC
The DNA here is from genome assembly GCF_008692635.1 of Crocuta crocuta. NCBI lineage: Eukaryota > Metazoa > Chordata > Mammalia > Carnivora > Hyaenidae > Crocuta > Crocuta crocuta. The sequence continues at coordinate 10,417,365 of NW_027530974.1, forward strand.
TGGAATTTTGCAACCAGAAGGCTCCGCAACAGTTGGGAATGACAGTTGTATGAGGAGCAAGCAGAAGACAAATGTGTGTGTCCTTTTTCTCCTGTTCTGAGCACTATCTACCATGACTGTGCCAAGAGGTTTCCCGCTTGTATCAATATTTTTCATAATTACCAAACCTCCTGTGCAAAATCCATTAACAGCAAAAATAAAAAGCCTTAGAAATAATATCGACGCTGTCTTTAGGTTCGACAGCCATCTGGTTAGCTGATTTTCGCTATGCACACACACACATACACAGCCTTATTTAGATGCCTTATTATAATCCTTGTTACATATCCAATCATCTACTATAAATGAAGCTCTACCTCCTCTAACAGAAACTAAAATAGTTGAAATTTAAAACGCACTCAAAACGTGTTAAAGTTAACCATGAGCCGTTATTGCTCTATTATTCATGGCTTGCTCTTATCTTCCATTCACTTGCCTATCTCTTGCTTGTATATTAATATTAGTTTCATTTTCCTTAGCCTCTGTTAAGTTCATTGTCTATTGCTCTTTCTCCAGGTTGCCCCAGTTTGGACTTTCACTCTAGAGTCTTGGGTTCCTTTACATTGATACCCATAGACATTCTGGCATAAAAGGAACCACCAAGAGAACAAGATACCAATAAACTCGAAATCATAAATTAAACCACGTGCTCTCGCCAACAGAAAATGAAATGAAACAGTACAGAATAGCACAGCACTGAGTGTAGGGAAGGAAAAGATGATGGGGTGAAGGTTTACCAGAAGCAATTTAGTTGCAAATGTCATTCAGTGAACAGACATCTAGAGAAAACCTCTTAGGGCCCAACAGCATATTTAAAAAGCCAGAAGCCGGTGAGTTTGGGACCTGATCAGGTCTGGGGTAACAGAGACATTGGTGCAGGAGGTAAGCATTGGGAGTCAAGCTGTGTTTGGAGAAAGAGGGCACTTGTAAAGCTGAGGATGGAGTTGTGGGGTCGGCAGTTTATTTACAGAAAGGAAAGTCTACGTATAACCAGTGATTTAGATGGGAAGTGAGAAATGCTTTTAATGTTCCATTGAATCCTGTCCTGTAACCTGGTTTACACACCTAGAGTACCTCTGTGCTGATGCTGAAATCCCATAATTATAGATATGACCCCTTCTAAAATGAAAAAGTGCTAGAGATTATATATTATACACAATATACATACATAAATATGATATATATATTTAAACTTGAATTACAAAATACAGTTATGAAAATATAAAGTATATTTTTGTCATAGGTCCCACCTGAGTGCTGCTGCAGATATGTGAGCAAAGGAAGGGAGGGGGGTAGTGAGGTCTCGAGGTTCAGGATGTGATCTTTTCTGCAGACGACGAGGGTCCTCGCGAGGCCATCCGTGGTTGTATTTGGACAGGTTACTTAATCTCTCTAAACCCGACTTCCTTTTTTTCAGTAGCATGTGGCTAACAACAGCACTTGTAATAGCGGGGTATTATTTTTGTTCAATAAATTTTGCTTTGGAATATTTTAGATTTACGGAAAATAGGCAAAGATTGTACAGAGAGCTCCCATACACCCTCACCCAGTTTCCCCCATTGTTAACATCTTACATGACCATGATGCTTTGTCGAAAAGGAGAATACAGGGAGCGCCTGGGTGGCTCAGTCGGTTAAGTGTCCATCTTTGGCTTAGGTCATGATTTGGCTCAGGTCAAGGTTCATGAGTTCGAGTCCTGCATCAGGCTCGCTGCTCTCAGTGCAGAGCCCATTTTGGATGCTCGTCTCCCTCTCTTTCTGCCTCTACCCTCCCCCCACCTCTCCCAAAAATAAAATAAGCGAACATGAAACAAAGGGAGAGTACATTGCTGTTAACTCCAGACTTTATTTGGATGCCACCAAGCTTCTCCACTGAAGTCCTCTCTCTGTCCCAGGATTCTATCCTAGGCACCATTTGCATTTACTTATCATGTCTGCCCCATGTCCACAGACTTATTTCAACATATAAAAGGTAATAAATGTTAAAACACAGTTAGCAAAGTGTGGGCAATGCAATAAGCAATTCGTCAACACTTATATGTATGCTGCAGTTATAACTAGGGGACAGGCACTAAGTGCTTTAGAAATACCAGTTCATCTACTCCCTCTGTGTCTCTTTTAAGCTTTATTTAAGTAATCTTAACACTCAATGTGGGGCTCAAACTCACGACCCCTGAGATAGATCAAGAGTTGCATGTTCTTCTTTAAAAAAAAATTTTTTTTAATGTTTATTTTTAAAGGAGAGAGAGACAGAGCATGAACAGGGGAGGGGAAGAGAGAGACGGAGACACAGAATCTGAAGCAGGCTCCAGGCTCTGAGTTGTCAGCACAGAACCCGAGGGGGGGCTCAAACTCACAGCTGTGAGATCATGACCTGAGCCAAAGTCGGATGCTTAACCTGCTGAGCCACCCAGGCACCCCAAGAGTTGCATGTTCTTCTAACTGAGCCAACCAGGCACCCCTCATCTATTCTCACAATATATTTTTTTTTAATTTTCTGTATTTATTTTGAGAGAGAGAGAGAAAACGTGAGCAGGGGAGGGGTAGAGAGAGAGAGAGACAGAGAATCCCAAGCAGGCTTTGCACTGTCAGCACAAAGCCCAACTTGGGGCTCAAACCCATGAAACCATGAGATCATGACCTGAGCCAAAATGAGAGTCAGATGTTTATCAGACTGAGCCACCCAGGTGCCCCCAATTCTCACAATAATTCTATGAAGATTCCAATTACATCCAATTTACAGATGAGTAAACTGAGGCACAGGAAGGTCAAGTAAATTGCCCAAGGTCATGCTTCTGGCAGAACTGGGATACAGTCCAGGCTTCTAATCATCAGATTGCCTTTCTCTGTAAATGTTTAATACAGGCTGTTATTAGGAGCAGATTCTGGAACTGGTGAATTCTGTCCAGGGCAGTAGGGTTATTACTAAGCAGTTATTTCCCAACCCCCAGTCAGATGCCTGATTTTTAACCCTCTTTAATCCCACAGTTATAGCAAACCAGAAAGAAAAGACATGGAATGTGGACTGAATTAGCCAGGAGCCCTCCGTGAATAGCTTTCCATATAGACCCCTTGCTGTGCCATATTATTTTTACTGTTATACACATGCATACCTAATTCTTTCTATCTCTCCCTCCTTCCCTTCCTTAAGCCATGAAACCTCCACCAAAAAAAAAATGAGATTTTTTTTTTTTTAATCTGGGAATAAAGAGTAAGAGCAAGCAAAGGCAGTGGAGTTGCTGGGGAGTGAGAATTGAGGTTGGGATATAAAAGGAAACGGATTTGGGTACAGAAAGAAAGAAACAAAGACTGGGGTTCTCCAGTCAGGCTCTGCCAGGCACCAATTTGACAATGTTGTACACGCACATGGCCACTTTGTATTTCCATTCCCCAGTCTACAAAATAAGCAGATCCCTTTTAACCGCATTAGATGACATCGAGGCCAGAGATTCAAACATTCCAAGCTGTTTCAAAGAAAATACAGAAGTAAGAACCTGGAGAAGTTGGCATGAAAATCTTGGTAACTAAACTGACAGATGAGCAGGACTCAGGACAACAGAGCTATTAGTTTGGGGCCATCTTGAGAGTGGCCGATAAACAGGACCTGAAAGTAACTGGCATGACGGGACTCGGGGGGAAAGGAGTTATGGTTTTCTCCTTCATTTGTTCAATAACATTTATTCATTTATGTATGTATGTATGTATGTATTTATTTATTTTAAGTTTATTTATTTTGAGAGAGACAGAGACTGTGCGAGTGGGGGGAGGAACAGAGAGAGAGAGAGGGGGAGAGAAAATGCCAAAACAGGCTCCACGCTGTCAGCGCTGAGCCCCACGTGGAGGCTCAAACTCACAAACCAACTGTGAGATCACGACCTAAGCGGAACGCAAGAGTCCGATGTTTAACCTGCTGAGCCACCCAAGCGCTCTTCAGCAAACTTTTATTGTGATACTGTTTCAGGTGCTGGGGATTCAGTGGGGAAAAAACCAAGCCTCCTTCACTTATGACCCTCTTATTCTACTTGAGGATTGAGAGGTAACAGACAAGTGGATCCATAAGATAATTCCCGGATGCTGGATGTGATAAAAGAAATGAGTGCTGTGATAAGACAGAGAGTAGGGGGTAGGGGAAGGGGTATCCACCCTTTAGATCCACGGAGATAGAGAACGCTTAATTTACATATGTTCAGATTGTGGACCCAATGGGGGAGATGAGACCCTTCAATCCTTTTGCAATCAATAAAATGGCCTTTATTTATAATGCAGTAAATGCGTGTATCAAAACAGCTTTCCACAAGAGGTTTGAAACCGTTTTACTAGAAATGTTAAAGAGTACACAACACTTTTTTAAGAGGAACTTAGGAGTAATTCTTCCTGGAAATAGGAGACTAGCATAAAGGCCTTTGGCCTTCTGAGGCTATGAACAAATCAGGAGTGCCCCAGTCAGGTCTCTCCTTGGACAGAGGAGGCTGCAGTCCAGTGCAGAGGTTTTCCAAGTCCCCATTTTCCTGGGCAGAAGCATTACTGAAATAGTAGCGTTAGTTAGAGTAGGAGCAAACATTCATTGAGCACTTTGTCGCTTCCAGGCTTTACATCTACTATTTCACTCAATCCTGTCTTCACCCCATGAGGAAGGTACTAGAACTTAAAGTGATGAGAGCAACCTTTTCCACAGTCACCAGTAACCTCTCTGACTGGAATCCAGGTATGAACCCAAAGCCCACATTTCTTTTTTTTTTTTTTTTTTTATTTCCAGGAGAGAGAGAGAGACAGCGTGAGCAGGGGAGGGTCAGAGAGAGAGGGAGTCACAGACTGAAACAGGCTCCAGGCTCTGAGCTGGCAGTCAGCACAGAGCCTGACGCGGGGCTCGAACCCACGAACCGCGAGATCATGACCTAGGCGAAAGTCGGACGCTTAACCGACTAAGCCACGCAGGCGCCCCAAAGCCCACATTTCTTATTTCATCTTCAAGGACCCGACAAGATTCTTTCTCAGGTCTGTATTGATTTGTGTTAAAGATAGCCCTAGTGTCTGCTATGGGCTGGACTGTATTTGGAAATAGAATCTTTGGGAGGTAATTAAGTTAAATGACATCATAAGTATGGTGCCCTGATCCCACAGGATTAGGGTCATTTTGAGACACGAGAGTGCTCACTGGCTCCCTCCATGTGACACCCACAGAAGAAGCACAGTGCACAAGTGTCTGGCCGGCTGTAAGCCAGGAAGAGAGCTCTCACCAGAAACCAAATCAGGTGACCCTTGATCTTGGACTTGCAGCGTCCAGATCTGTGGGAAAATAAACTTCTATTGTTGGAGTGGCCCAGTCTTTAGTAGAGCAGCCCTAGCCAACTAATACAATGTCTTAGATTGGCTTGCTTGTTTCCACATCGTTAGATCCTGGATAAAGTGGAATTATTTAGATAAAGTTGAATGCCATTGCTCTTTCTTTTTTTTAATGCTTACTTATTTTTGAGACCATGAGAGAGAGACAGAGCGTGAGCAGGGGAGGGGCAGAGGGCAAGGGAGACACAGAATCCAAAGCAGGCTCCAGGCTCTGAGCTGTCAGCACAGAACCTGACTTGGGGGCTCCAGCTCAGGAACTGTGAGATCATGACGTGAGCGGAAGTTGAATGCTTAACCAACTGAGCCACTAAGGCGCCTTGCCTCTGAGTCTTTCTAGCGCTCCCCAGTATGCCATTTGTAGACATAATTTACGAGAAATCATTTCAGGAACTGCAAGAATTACTTCCATCGGTCTTTTCTAGTCTTCTTTTAGCCCTTCACCAGAAAGTCCATGAAATAATACTCAATAAAGTCTTTCATTCGTTGGCATTGAACTAGGTGCTTGTACATGAAGTTAGAGAACAGGTTTCTTGTAATAGCATATCCTGTAAGGTTAACAGTATCAATATTGGTATAAATGTGAATTAAATCATTCTTCTGAAGCCTAGACATGGTAAAAATTAGTCATTTTCTCTTCTTGCCTTCATCCATCACATCATCCTGACTTCCCCATTTTCATCACACAATCTACCAGATTCTCAAAACTTGAAATTATGGACTTTTTTCCATTTCTTTTCTCCTTTTCCCACAGATGTAGAACAGTAGAGAACTACTGTAATGTTTTTCACAAGATATAATCATTAGGCTGTTCAGCATCTCAGTATTCTCTGGGCTCCAAGCATGGATCTACCACTTACTAGCTCTGTGGCAGCAGGTAGATTATTTGGCATTCCTAAGCCTCTCTTTCTTCCCCTGTAGTAGGGGTTTATAGTGGGGATTAAATAAGTTTACACAGGAAAGCCTAACAAGTCATAAACTCTCAATAACTGTCAATTACTACCACCAGCACTACTGATGCTATTTACTATGGCTGCTGATAACAAATCTACGCTAACAATTTCTGCCCATGCAAATACTACTATTACCACTACTGCCGATACCATTACCACTTTACTACTTCTGCTGGAAAGAAACTTCAGTATCGTCAACAACAATAATTCTTCTTAAAAAGATCATTCTCAGTTCAGATGTCTCCAATTGACTACCAACTGCAGTATCGTGTTGGAATTCCTTCCTAATGATGCCGGAGAAGGCTTTCTGCGGGTTGTCTGCTGTCTCCTCATTTTGTCTTCATAGCTCACTACTAGGATGGCCCAGGTGTATGCCTCTCATCTGGGTAGAGTTACTGATAGCTTCTCTTTCCCACGCAAAAGTGTCCTGATTTGGATGCGACACTTAACACAGCCACTGTACCTGTTTTGTGTTTGCTTTGGCTTTCTGTTCTAGCCAGCAAACTATCCTGCATAGTTCACTTGCTCTCCCTTTCAAGCGATTCCCCTTGCCTGGAATGCTGTTCTCATACCATTGCCAAATCATGAACTTTCTCTCCTTCAACATCCTACTCAGAGCTCAGCCTCAGGATGGAACTTTCTCTGATAATCTTGCCCTCCACCCAATCCAGAAAGCGCTCAGCAGTCATGTAAATAACTCTGTATAATTTTAATTGGCTCTGTTTATAAGCTGCTTCTTGTATCTTTTTTTTCCCCCTCTAGGTATTTTTTTCTGTGTGTTTGTCTTGTCTCCATTAAGTTGTAAACTCCCATAGGGCAAGGCCTGAACACACGCTGGTGTTGGTATCAAGTGGATGAGTAGTTAGGACTGTACTGTTGCAGACACTGCAAACATTGTTGATTACTAATCTATTAAAAAAATCCTTCATTAATGCTTTGTTTGTGGTGGCCCTGAGACTGCTGATCTAATGTGAAAACATATCTAGTTTCTGCTAGTGCCCAGCTAACTAAGATAAAATCAACAGTTACAAGCTTTCCATAATGTGAGGGGGACAGTGCAGGGATATTCTGATCTATCAGACTGGATATGAAAGGCATGTTACTCCGGAGACTGTTTTCTTCAGCGATATATACTTGTCTCTTCAAGGCTGGGGGCCCATCTCAGAAGAGAAATAATATTTACTTTCAAAACAGGTCTCAAAAGCAAACAAAGCCTCAGAACACATACAATATTTTAAGTTGTGCAGAGAGGGGAGAAAAGCATTTAATTTAGAAGGCCTTTAGTGTGTGTGTGTGTGTGTGTGTCTAACAGAAAATACCACATGGTCCAGCTCTCCAGGATCACTAGGTAAGTGGATTGTTCATTTCAGTCCTGGTAACAAAGGACAGTCTGGGCAAAGGGTCCTTTCTCACTGCAGGGGGGAAGAAGTGGGAATCCTTTTCCGTGACCACCTGCTTCCCTCGCTTCAAACCGGCACATAAAGTGCCAGATACCCGTATATCATTCTCGGCGCGGAGCCCACGGTATAAACCAACGTAGGCGGTGCACTAGATAACATCAAAGCCCCAGGCAGGGGCCAGAAAGGGGGGGGGGGGGGCANCCCCCTAGCATTTCCTCTCACGCCCACTTCCAACCTAGGAGGCTTTTGGTTTCTGCTTTTGTTGTTTTTAAAATTAAAAGTTAAACCCAGGAAGCTTTGGATCAGACTCTGGCGTTGCAGTTCGGGTAAGTTTTCTCTGCGTTCTTTTGTCTGGCGTCTGGCTTGGCAGTAGCCCGGGCGTGGGGCAGAGTTGGCAGAGCGGGCGGGGAAGGTTTTGTCGCCGGGTCGCCCCGAGGAGGAGGGGATGCGGCCGGTGGACGGGAAAGCCNAGCGTGGACTCTTGTTCTCCTAGAACTGCTCAGCGAGGAAAATGTGCGTAGAGCCTTGCAGTGACACTGCCCTCACTTGAACCCCACTCCTCGGGGGGAGGGGGGCTCCAAAGCGTTCACACGGCCGGCAGGGAGATGCAGCCAGAGTGAAATGGGGCCCTAGGATCCCCTCCTTTCCTTCCCCCCCAGAGTATGGTCACCTCCCCCATTGTTAGAATTTTTGACAGTTCAAACTGCTGTTCACCCTTCACATTTATTTTCCGGTTAAAAAAACACCCCCCCCCCATTCCGATACTATTTGAGAAACTGTATTTAATTTGTCGCAAAACAAGCCGAAACTAGCTACTTTACCGTTTAGCTGGCTTTTCCTGCGTTCTGATAACTAGGAAGTTAGAACTGTAGGCAAAGTCAGGGAAAATGGCATTTAGAAAATTCGAAACTAGAAAATACGAAACTGTTCCGTATTGCATGTATTTGAAAGGAGAGTTGAATATTGATTTGCCGCTCAAGAAAGTTAAATTGTTAGTCTATTTAAGAAAAAAGTTCTTTAACAAGCTGAAATGACAAAATTTTCTATAACTCCACAAATTGCAGGTTTAATCTGTTAGAAAGCTCCTAACAATGCCAAATCTCATATAAACATTGTGTTCATAGTGTGCATTTGTTATTGAGTTCACCAACTATTGGATTAAAAATATATTCATTCAGTTAGCATTTTGATTTAGCAAGTGACACCAAGTAGAATTAATAATTATCAAGCTACCTTAATCTTTATCTTCTGACAGATGAGGTATACTTTAACATTTAAATGAGGGTTTATTTTTTATTCATATGACCAGTTGGACATTATTTTTTGTGACTGCAATCCATTAGATGTCATCTACTTTTATAAAAGAGAGATGATTGCATCACTTGGTAATTTTAAAGATTGCAAGGTTGGGAACATCGTATGCTAAATAACATCACTTCGAATTTAGGCAGTTATTGGATTATCTTTGCTCTTATGACCAATTNGCTCGCCTTTACGGAGTATTCCATTTTTAATCATTCCCATTCTGGTGCATTAAGCTTTTCTTAGCTCAACCGAGCTAGAGGTAGGATTTCCTCGGGGGAATTTTCGGGGTCAACCCTAGAAGGAAAAGCCTAGATGTCTTTATGGAAGCCCCAGGGAACAAAACAATTCAAGTTTGCACAGATGGCCCACATAGTGGGTGTACGGTCGTTTAGCATTTTTATTCCTTAAAAGGGGAAAGCAGTTTGGTTTAATCTGAGAAATTTTAGGCATCAAAATGTTTGTTTTGCCTTACTCCTCCCAAGTTCATCGCGGTTCCTTAAACCAGTCACTTTTGGCTGCTTCCTTAGGTGTACATGTGCAATTTCTGAGCCCCAGATTTCTAACATTCTTTTAGTACGTCTCACCCCAAAAGACCTTACTCGATACCCTGGTCCAGCTCCTCCGGATTTACTTCCATAGATTACCACTCCTTGCTTCCTCTATTGCTTTCTAGCAGCTAGGGTCAAACTCTGGTTTATCGTAATTACTCCCTCTTCCTCGTCTCTCTTCTTCTCTGCGTCCCCGGAGCCGAGTCGGCTGCCCAGCACCGCACTTCCCTTTCTGACCCCAAAGACCCCTCCTCTCCCTGACCCAAGCTGTCAGGCGGACAGGCAAGGGTTAACCGCGCTGGCAGCCGGGGCGCTGGGAACCACCAGCCGGCTTTGGAGCGGCCTCTGGAATAACCTTGGCTTCCCTCAGTCTTTTAATAGAACATCCGCCACCAAGAAGTGGTTTCAGTTCGGGGTTAATAATATGTCCCCTTCCACCCTCCAAACCAACACCCCGCCCCCCTCCCTGTTTTTTTTTTAAGTTGTTTTTCAGAGTTAATGAGTTTCAAGTTTCACAATGACTTTCCNGCTGCGTGCGGGAGACACTTGCCACTTCTGGGCGCCCTCGCCGCGCGCGAGCGGCCCGAGCTGCGGTCCTGGGAGGCGAGCAGGTACGAGGGACCCAGCCTCCCCACCCCACGTTCCAGCCGCAGACGCATTTTGCAAGAGGGTGTGGGGGGGGTGAGGGAGACCAGGCCTCGGCTTCCCAACCTCCCGGCTTTGTGGCTTTCTTTTCCTTTCGTTCTTTGCTCCAAGTGCCTGTTTACTCCCAGCCACCTGGGTAGTTTCTTTCCGGGTTGGGAGTACGCGCCTGCAGCAGTTGGGAAGTGGGCGGTGGGTTTGGGCGCGGGTCGGCTCAGGCTCGCTCTGGGGTCGGGCTGGGGAAGGAGTTGCTGCTGGAGAGGGGAGGGGGCGGTGGGGGAGCCGGCGGCGAGGAGGAGTCTCAGGGCTGCCGCGGTCGCCTCANTCCTCCCCGCATCCACTCCCGGCTCCTTCCAGAGCTGGCACTTCCATTCCCCCTCCTCCTGGCATGCAAAGCGCTTTGTTCAGTGCAGCGTTGCAGAGGGGTTTTCCCAGGCTCCGCCCTCCACATTCATTCATGTTTTTTCTCCTTGCAACTGTCTTTACGTTTTTTGATCCTGTCATGTTTTTGCTCCGTGTAGTATTTATTTTTTTCCTGCAAAAGAACGGATTATTACTCGTCCTAGTCGCTCCAGTGCCGCTGTCTTTCCCTATACTCACTTCCCCCCTCAAGGGTCTAAACATGGGATGGACAGCCAGGGACAGTGGGTAGGTAGGGAACCGGGTAAGCCAGGAGCGGTTACTGATTGGGAATTTGCATATTTTATATTTAGGCTTCTGATACGGGGTCACGTGATTGTATTACATTCGGAGTTCGCGCTTTAAGAACTTCAGATATCGTGACCATTTAAAAGCTTTTAGTTAAGCGTTCATGCAGTTTGGCCCTAATGTCTCCGAATTCTCTATTGAATCAAGCTTTGTGAATCGGATGGTGGATGTATTTAATGCAGATTGTTGAAGAACCATATCTTTTATAGATCATTTAGCACCGTAATGGTATTTGGCCATCATATTTCGTATTCTTCCCCATGCAGTTAAAAAAATTGCAAATAATTTTGTGCAGCATCCGCACATAGCCTTATCAAGGGTAAAATAAGTGAAGTTAATTGTAGCCTTTTTTACTTCTGTTTTTTCTCTGCTGTAATGAAATAATAAATTTACAAAACCTTGTATAGGGATATTAGATCTAGTCTTCCCCACATAGGCTTTCTTAAGGAGTATTAGTATTTGAGTGTTTTTGTGTGCCAGGCAGTGGGCAAAGCATCAACATTGTTTAGCTTAGACCTTATAATCACCCTACAGGGTGGATACTATTTCCTAGTTTTAGTGTTGGGGAATCTGATCTTCAGAGAGGTTAAGTACCTTGAACAAGGCCACACAGTAAAGGGTAAAGCCTGGCTTTGAACCCAGTCTGGTTTGACAGCAAACTATGTAGTCATGACCTGTGCCCTACAGCCTGTTGAATAAAACCACAGACTAGGTATGATCTCCGTGGAGAGTAACTGAGTCACATGGTACCACATTTTTTTGTTGCTGACAATGGGCAGGTTAGTCAACCCTTCTTCTCTCTTCGTGTCTATACAGTAGATAAATGATAGCTATCTTACGAGTTATTAAGATTGGATTAGGTAATGTGTAGAAAGTACATAGGCACCCCGCAGGTGCTTAGTAAGTATTCTTTTGTTTTTCTACAGTACTTGATATAATAGGTTTTAAACAGAGCATTCCCATTCCATTCTTTGTGTCTGCTTAGTGATTAAACATAATTTCATGTTTATTATCATTGCCTTGGGCTTTGCTTATCAGCATTATTCCAGGAAATGAAAACTCAAGTTTTAGCGTTAGGATTCTTGAGGATCTTGGGGCGGATGAGAGAGAGGTGGCCGATTTGGGAAGAGAGATAATCAGATTTGGGATTATTACCATTTTGGCATATTGGATTTCCGATCACTGCCATCAAAACATAGAAGTCAGGACAGACTAGGTTATGCTGCAGTAACAAATAACTCCCAAACCTCAGCCACTTAAAACAACAAAAGGTCTCTTTCTTGTGTGTGCTCTGTGATCACCTTGGATTAGTAAGACCTCAGCTCTGTGTTGCATTACTCTCTGAACAGTGCCTGTCCCACAGCCCAGGGAACAGAGAGTGCTGGAGGATTTTGCTTTGGTAACTGGATGCAGTGTGTGTCTCCTCCACTCACAGGCCATTAGCCTGTGAGAACTGGTTACACATTGTAGCTAAATGTGGGGAGGCAGAAAGTACAGCCCTGTGACAAGCCTCAAACAGAAAGCTGGAGTAATGGGGGAGGGCAGCTCTGGTAGCAACCACATATTTTAACTGAATTAATTCAGCAGAACAAGATGAATGAGACATGGTCCTTGTTACCAAAGAGCTTATGGACAAGCAGAAGTATTATAAACGACATAACCCTTTTATAACATGATGCTACGCTTTAATTGTACCCTCTGATGTTACTTTAAAACCTACTTGAGTGAATCTTTTTTACTCTTCTCTGATAAGGTACAGTGATTTTCTGTTTCCTTTATGAGAAAGCCCAGATAGGGGCGTCTGGGTGGCTTAGTCGGTTAAGCGTCCGACTTTCGCTTGGGTCATGATCTCGCGGTTCGTGGGTTCGAGCCCCGCGTTGGGCTCTGTGCTGACTGCCAGCTCAGAGCCTGGAGCCTGTTTCAGAGTCTGTGTCTCCCTCTCTCTCTGACCCTCCCCTGCTCATGCTCTCTCTCTCTCTCCTAGCAATAAATAAAACATTAAAAAAAAAAAAGAAAGCCCAGATAGAGTAGCAAAATGAGATGTCCTATGGTTAATTACAAGTTAGTAAGTGATCCTATGCAGATGTCTCCAGCTTGGTTATCTTTTGTTGAGGTTAGGTTAGTGCTAACTCAGCCATAGCTTTAGAAATGTTTTTCTCCTTTGAAGGTAGTAAAATGTGATTTTTTCCCCCCGTTTTCAGCACATGGATTAATTGATGGATGTTGAGTTTATGGCACTACCTTTTTGTGACCTGCACTTCCTACAGTTTCTAAGAAGAAAAAGGGGCCCCTGAATCAAAGAAGATGCCTCGAACTAAACAGATTCATCCTAGAAATCTAAGAGGTAAGGCTCGGCATTAAATAGAGGGATGGTTCCCAATAAATCTTATGATAAAATATTTCTTGGGGAACAGAAATGGCAGATGGCTGGGTGTCAGCCCTGCCCCGTGGTGAGTGCCAGGAAGGCGCCATTTCTCGTGTTCATGTCCACTTTTCCCGTGCAATTCCTGACTCTTAGGAAATGCTTCATAAATATTTTGTTGAATGAATTCATCCGATTTGACAGAATGACAATGCCTTCCCAGCCATCAGTGTGGGGATGAAAGTGATTTACTTCCTCTTAACAGGGACCGCGTTTGCTTCGCGGAATCTGAACGGAAGAGTCGGATGTTCTTTGCCAACCAGATGAATGTGAATTTTGTACCCCTCCCCACACCGCTTTTGAGATTTATCTCTGTGCTGTTCTGTACATTAGATGATCTACAAGTGAAGAGGGTAGTGGTGGACATTAACTCAGACCATTACTTGCCTGACCTGTTTTTCCATGAGGAGGCAGTGGTTCAAAATTACGTACATTATGTATATTTCATACAAAGGTGAAAAAATGCGAGTTTCCCCTTAACTGAAGAGAGATTTTAATGTTAGGAAGGTGAGTTTATTTTAGCTTATTGTCTTCAAACCGTATGTTGTTCTAGTGTGTTATATCAACTGGGAAGAGCAGTTACCTTTTATATTCAATTTTAGTAGGGGAGGGTCTAGCAAGGCTAAGCAAAGAACCATCAGAGCAAATAATACTCCCCAACTGAGTCCAGTATCTTACAAAGTATTTACTATTACAGGCAAAAAAAAAAAAAAAAAAAAATTCTCAGGCACACGCCAGGTAAAAAATAAAGATCAAACCAATTAATTTAGAATGTGTCTTTGGGAAATAAGTTTGGCCGGTCACTGCGAGGTGTAATTGGAAATGTGGTCAGTTTTGTGGCCTCCTTGAATCTGCAACAGCGCTGATTTCCCGCCGAAAAGGGTGCTGGGGCTCCCTGCTGGCAGAGTTGGCTGCCTCGGACCAAGTTCAAATTGATGACTCTAGCACCAGTGTTTAATGAGGTGAGGCTTTAGATGGAGAACATTAAGTCTTATGCGTCTAAGTCTGAGTTTTCAGAGTTCCTTAGAAAATGTAGAAAATAGACCATGTATTTGCCTGTCTTTCTTGCCAGCATCTGAGCTCCTAAAAAGTAGATGCTTTCTCCCATTTACTGCTGTAGGCAGAGCCTTCCCACCCCTGGGTGCCAGCTGATGTGGGCATTTGGAGTCTTGGGCCCAGCCTTTATGATCCCGCCTGGGGGCTAAAGGAACCGTAGGCCCACACCGGTCCTGGCCGCTGATAGGAGCCCTGATATTTGTCGACAGGAACGCATGATTGATCTCAAAGTATTATTCATTAGGTCATAAATAGTAAACGTTTTTTTCATTATTTCATATATACAGGCATACCTTGGAGTTACTGTGGGTTCTGTTCCAGCTGACTGCAATAAAGCGAACATCGCGGTAAAGCGAGTCCAGTGAACTGTCTGGTGTGCCAGTTAGTGTAAACGTTACGTTTATGCTCTGCCGTGGTCGATGGATTTTGCAAGAGCCCGGTCTTAAAAAATGTACATGCGTCAATTAGAACATCCTTTGTTGCTAAAAATGCTAGTTCTCATCCGGGGCTTTCAACGAGTTGTGACCCCTTGACAGGTACAATAACGATAATGAAAAAGCTCGAAATGTTGTGAGAATCACCGAAACGTGACACAGAGACACAAAACGTCCAGTTAAACACAGCATCGCCACAAACCTCCTTCAGTTTGCAAAAGACGTGATCTGCAGAGTGCAGTAAAGTAGAGCCCAGTAAAATGAGGCGTGCTTGCCCTTTATCACGTTCTAGATCCCATGGCTGTCCAGAGAAATGCCGATCTCAGGCCACAGACTGTTTTCTTTTTTGCACCAAACATACAGCCCAATAGATAGTTGTCCAATGCCTTCAAGTGCCACTTTTTTAGGAGGTAGGGACAAAATGATACTCAAATGTAGACCCCCGAAAGAAGGGTGGAGTTGAGGGGAGGAGATGGTGAACACATACCTGCACCAGCGTGGTGAGGGAAGAGCAGAGGTATGGAGCTTCCCCAGAGTGGGGGCATCCTACTGTGCCCTGATGTGGGGGCGGGGCAGTTTGGCACCGGGCAGGGTAGGAAGAAAAGAGAACCAAAGGAACCATCTGAAGTAGGTTCTGTTCAGGGGCCAAAGGGGTGGGAGAGGGTAGGAGATTGGAAGAGGGGAATTAGAAATCAGATCCTGAGGGTCCACTGAATCTGAGTCTTAATTAATTTTTAAACATTTAGTTTTGAGGTTTGTTTTTTTTTTAATGTTTTTCTTTGAGAGAGATTGAGAGACCGAGCATGAATGGGGAAGGGGCAGAGAGAGAGGGAGACACAGAATCCAAAGCAGGCTTGAGGCTCTGAGCTGTCAGCATAGAGCCTGATGCGGGGCTCGAACTCATGAACTGCGAGATCATGACCTGAGCCCAATTCAGATGCTCAACTGACTGAGCCACCCAGGCACCCCTAAATGTTTATTTTTGAAAGAGAGTGAGTGTGCATGTGCGCAAGCTGGGGAGGGGCCGAGAGGTGGAGGGGGAAGAGGATCGGAAGCAGGCTCTGTGCTGGCAGCAGACAGCCCAATGCAGGGCTTGAACTCATGGACCAAGAGATCACCACCTGGGCTGAAGTCAGGCGCGTAACTGACTGAGCCACCCAGGCACCTCATGAGTCGAAACTTAGTATGTAGACCTAAAACTTGGAATAGGAAAGCTTCCTTGTTTTCTGAAATGAAGAGGATTTTAAAGTTTTCAAAGAGAACTTGAACTAAATTGAGGTCTGGCCCATCAGTGAGAATTGAGCAAGTTGCTCCACTGAGGCAGTAATGAGCTCTCAGGCCCCGAAGAGTAGATCAAAGTAGATTAGCCAAGTGGTGAGACCTGCAGGGTAGCCAGGCCTGGGGCGGGGGTGGGGTGGACTGACTGGGGGCGTGGGCATCGCTGCGTGGAAGGGGTGTATCTGAGCCAGTGAGCTTACTCAGCAGGCAAGGATGAGGGTGAGGCTGTTCTGGGTGGGGAAACCCGAGGAAACAAAGGCACAGAGGCAAGAAGGTGCTAAGAAAGAACACTTTCAGAGTTTCTACTTCCCTTCCAACATGTATGTGAGGACTGTATCCCCAGGCACCGTTTGGGGGTTATAGTAAGCAGGTATGTCCTGAATTGTAATTCCTCTGCTATTACTGGATAAATTCATTTTGCTGGTGTTTAAAAAACGAAAAAAGTAAGCCGGTAAATATTAGTGATGAAAAATGAATTTTTTAGCATTTATTTTGTACCTCGCTGTGACAGTTGAAATATACTGTTTGTTTTGCTTTCCCTGTCACCCACTGCTTTGATTGACAGAAGATGCGTTGTGTAAGTTAGCTATGCAATAGGGAGAGAGGAAATCAGAAGACCAGAAAGCGAGTCACAGCCCAGTTTGCTCACACTGCTTTAAGTGCATTTCTTCATTTTAGGCTTCCTTGGAAAATAGTCTGTGAAGTATTTGTCTCATGTTTGGTAATTAAGTCAGTAATAAAAAGATTTATGCTTGAACTCAGATTATATGTTTATTATGCTTCCGTGGCCATTTTAACTCTTGACATATAATTTTTCTTTGGTTTATTCTCAGTTCAACTGGTCTTAGATGGTCCAATGGGTATACAAAGCCGGAGGGTAAACTTAGTACAGCTTTCTGGAATGTAAATTTTATTCGGGGGAAACTCTACAAACGTATGCTTGTGTGTTCATGTATAAAAATATTTGCAAGTATAATCTATCATAGAGTATTCAAAATTTGTACGGATTAAAATTAGGCACATCTATGCTACGGTCCTGTGAGAGGTGGAATTTACACTTGTTCTATGTTAAGGTTCTTTAGTGGACAAGTGGGAAAAGAACTCATGTGTTAAGGGCAAGACAGGAGGGGGCCCCTGGGTGGCTCAGTCAGTTAAGTGTCCGACTTCGGCTCAGGTCATGATCTCACGGTCCGTGGGTTCAAGTCCTGCATCGGGCTCTATGCTGACCGCTCAGAGCCTGGAGCCTGTTTCAGATTCGGTGTCTCCCTCTCTCTCTGCCCCTCCCCCGCTCATGCTCTGTCTCTCAAAAATGAATAAATGTTAAAAAATATTTTAAAAAAAGGGAAGACATGAATTTGGGGCAAAACTGAACCAGAGTTAGAACTGATGGGGAATCCGTACAGGTTGTAGGAGGGGTTTGTTGAATCCTGGTGCCTCCATCCTCGACCCTATACACCAGATAGAACCTCTGTGGTTGTGCCTGTCTGCACGGATCAGGTGGGTAGAGTTTAAAAGGACATCTCCTCATGAGGCTGAATAAGAACTTCTGAAGAGCATGAGGGAAACACTTGGGTGTTCAGACGAAAGGCTTTGTATGTTGTCCTAGGTTCCCTGGAGAAGGACTCCCGGGCTGGAACTCCCACTCGTGATCACCTTCTACCGCAACCATTCCCTTCTGATCCCCCATGTCCCCTGTCCCCCCAGGTCATTGCTTGGACTCAGGTAACCCTGATGGAGTAAACGGGGACCTGCTGGGATTCTAGGTCAGTCCTCCTAAGAGAAAGGGCTGTTTTCCTACCGTACCAGTCAATGCTTTGAATGTGTTTCAAAACTTGGGGGAAGAAAGAAAATAGGCGTTACCTATTTTAGTTGAATTTGAGCCTAGGGTTTCAAAGACTGATCTAGTTGAAGATTGGAAGTCAGAGTAGAAAATAGCCAAGTGTTAACCTTTTGCAAAAAGGTGAGTTTTATTAACCTTCTGCAAAACATATTTTGGGAATCTTGGGGTGGCTGCTTCTCATTTTTATTGGTTGAGTGCACTTGGGTCTAAATGCCTGGCTTTATTATGACATGAGAAGCAGAGGGTGAGGTCCACCCATGGGGTCTGTGGATGCCCATCAGCTCCTTGTAAGATGAGGCCCAGAGTCCTGGGTTTGGCTCCAACATGGTTTGGCCTTCTCATTTTCCTGTGTAATCTGAAGAATAATTTCAGGAGCTCAGCCTGCAGACCCAGCGATTCTGGGCTCGCTCTTCTTTCTGCGAAGTATTTCTTTTCCCCTCCCATTTCCACTGTTTTCTTTCCTCATGTGGGAGATGTCTCTGCCGGAAGATTCCTCTTCATCTTTGAGCTTTCCCCCCTTCTCCCCCCTTCTCCCCCCTTCTCCCCCCTTCTCCCCTCTTCTCTCCCCTTCTCTCCCCTTCTCCCCTCTTCTATCCCTTCCATCTCACTCCCCAAAGTACAGGGGGGCCCCCATTACAGGTACCCTTCTCCATTTCTGATACTGCATCATAATTTATTCTCCTGTAGATCTGTTGTCTTAGCGGGCTATAACTCTACGTGTCAAAATAGACTGTTCTAGTCATCCGTCTGTGATCAACAAAAGTGTATTTGCACTAGCTTATTCGCAAGCTAGAGGGTTAAAGATGATTTGTACTCTGGAAATTTGTTTATGCTTCTGAACCTTGATTAGCAAATGCTTCTTCTCGTAGCCTTGATTAAGAAACCTGTTAGAATATAAAACTTTAATCACCTGAACCAAGTGCTTATTATTAACTTTTGTGTTATGTGAGTTTGTGCCATAGGATTCCTAAAGTTTATCTCTTTGGTACATTTCATTGATATAATGGTGAAGAGTTGGGTCTCATGTTATTGCTGGCTAGCTGTGTGGCCTTGGGCAAGCCGCAAGTGTTGGATAATGCGTGAAGATTAGATAATACGGCAACATTTAGCCCAATGCCTGGCACCAGGTAAACACTCAGTACTGAGTTGTAGTTTTATAGGAAACCGGTTTCTGCCAAACTCTTGGGTTGCATTTGCTTTGCCAACAGAGGAAACCCAGAAGCTCAGTGTTCATTACCGATAGGTCTTATTGTCCTCAGTGTCTAGGGCTTGGGGCGTGGAGGAGAGACATCACTTAGGAAAGAATATGGGAAGGAAAACTCGTAGCCAGTGTGTTGCCTCCTCAGTTTGTCTGTGTTATGAGCGCATTTAAAAGTGCTCGTCATCCTGTTCCGATGGATGTGACAGCCTGCAGTCCTCACTTGTGTTTAGGTTGTGACATAGCATCACTCGCTCTGTCCCCTGTGCTCCCCACCTGTGGGGATGTCCAGGACCCTGGGGGTTTTCAGGAGTAATCCGATGAATGTGGTTATTTTCATTGGCTGTCAGTGTGTGGACCCCCTCCAGGGACTGTTTGGTAAATCATCTGTCTTTCGTTTCCCTGTTATGTGGGGATGGTCTTGTTGAGCTTATAAGTAGAATAAATTGAATTCTGATGATTTTGAGATGGAATTCCAACCATGTATGCATCTTTTTTTAAATATTTGAATGTCAAGTCAGCATTTCTGTGTAGACGGTCTTAAGATTTGAGAAGTCTGAAATCTTGCAGGGTAAACAACCCATGGTTTATTGAAAACAATTCTGTATAGGACTACAGCTAGAAAGGAAATAACTAAATAACTTCGCCTATAGTTTTTGATGTTAAAGGTAAGAAAAGGATTGAAGTTATTAGCAGCTACCACGTAAGTAGCCGTCCTTTGACTAGGATAAAAATCCTAGGTTTCATATAGCAAGCCTCCCATTTGTTTTCCGATAATTACTTTGCAGCTCATATGAAGAGCTCGTTTGATGCTTTTGGAATGCTTAACATTCACCAAATGCTTTTTTCTTTTTAAAAGCAAATACAAGATGTAATAATAAGATTAATCAGGGTAATGATTTTATTTTAGAACATCTTTGCACAAAATACGTTCTGATGAGGTGTAATTTTATCTTATCGTAGAAGAGGAAAATGCATAATGCGTATAAAATTCTTCCATTATACACATACATTGTTGAGCTCTACATTTAGAATGCCATGTCATTTGAACAAGTCTGGAACAAAGTTGGTTCTTGTGTTATCTGAACACATATTCTGTGAGTAAATTAAATGCCTTATTTTTTCAGTCCTATATTTATTATTTTAAAACATTTTAACAGCACTCTTTAGCATCAATTCATCTCCCTCATTTTATAGATGAGAAAGTCAACCAGAGACACTGAAGTGAGTTGGCTTTGAGCAGCTTATTTGTATGCTATTTGAGATGTTTGTGGAGTGGGCTTGAGAATTTTATTTTTTTAAAGTCCTACTGCTTCCCATAGTTATGGTTTGTTGTGGACTTGTGGCAATAGGCATGTTGTGTTATACATCATCTTTACGATAAAAAGGTCTGTATGCTAGGTTTTTTTCAACATGCTTTTAATATCTTTGCTCATGTAATCCTTACACCCAAGTGAGACAGATGCTAATAATGCCCCTATTATATAGCCATGGGGATGAGGCAGAGAGGTTGCTGGTTGCTGAGGGTCCCACAGCCTGGAGGTCTCCACTGCCTTTGCTCTTGCCTGTCATGCTTATAGTTGCTAATGCTGTTAGGAGAGTTTTCCTGATTACTAAGAGCTTGCAAATGCGCCCCCTCCCAATTGCAAAGTAAAGTTTGTCAAGCACAGCACATGGGGCCAAGGTTACTCAGAAGGTCAGAATTTGAAGGACGTTGGTTTTCCCTCTCTAAGTCGTTAGTTGTTGAAATTCATTTCAGAGTTGGTTATGTATTTATTACTCTCAGCTGGACTTGCTGTTAGGAAGAAAGGAATGTCCAGGCTCTTCAAGAAAGAATAGTTCCATCAAAGAAGTTGGCTTATGTATTTACTTAGTAATATATAGTTGAAAGTAGAGATACCTTGCTTAAAAGGGGAAAATGGTAGTATTTATTTATTTTTGATACTTATTTAAAAGATTTATTATGAAATACACTTGACATACGATATTATATTAGTTTCAGGTGTTCAGCATAGCAATGTGACAATTCTATACCTGACTCCCTGCTCACCATGATAACTGTGGTCACCATCTGTCACCATCCAACATTATTACAATATTATTGACTATATTCCTTATGTGTTTTCATGCATTTTGTCTGTGGGTATTTTGCATCTCCATGACTTACTTATTTTATAACTAGACGTTTTTACCTCTTAATCCTCTTCACCTGTTTTGCCCATCCCCCAACCCATCTCCCCTCTGGCAACCACCAGTTCTCTGTATTTATGGATCTATTTCTGCTTTTTGTTGTTTTGTTTTTAGATTCCTATATAAGTGAAATCTTACAGAGTTTGTCTTTCTCTGCCTAGTTTCACTTCGCATAATACCTTCTCCGTCCATCCATGTTATTACAAATGGCAAGATTTCATTCTTTTTTGTGGCTGAGTAATATTCCATGGTAGACACACCGTGTATCTTCTTCATTCTTCTGTCAGTGGACACATGGGTGCTTTCATATCTTGGCTGTTATAAATAATCCCGCAGTCAGCATAGGGGTGCGTGTATCTTTTTGAATTAGCGGTTTCATTTTCTTTGGGTAAATACCCAGTAGTAGAATTACTGGATAGTATTTTTTTTTAAGTTATTTATTTATTGTTTTGTTTTGAGAGAGACAGGGCTAGCACATGTTAGGGAGGGACAGAGAGAAGCGGGGGGACAGAGAGAGAATCCCAAGTGTAGGAGTTCAAGCCCTAAGCCAAAACTGAGAGTCAGACACTTAATCGACTGAGCCATGCAGGCACCCCTCGTATGTCTATTTTTAAGAAGAATGGCAGCATTTAAATGGAAGTCTCTGCCTAACAGTTGAAATTTCAGACATAGATGCTTAAAAACTATATCTGGGGAAACTAATGTGAAAACAGTAAAATTCTAAGTAAAATATAGATGAAAACATTTTGTAGTTTTTCCTCTTGAAGTAGGTACAGAAGAATATAGAAAACGTACTATTTTAGTTATGTTCTGACTCCTCTAGATTGTGGCATAGAAGTAGGGCAAATGGAAGAACCTCTTGTAAGGGATTTGGGTTAGGAGACTGTTAGTCTTCCGTTTAATTCCTCTAACCATGAACATGCCAGTGTGCTATGCATAGAAATAAAACCTCACACCTGCCTTCTAAGGGTTTTTAATATAATAGGTCTCCAAACATATGAAAAAGATTTCAGGGCAATATAAAGCAACAAATACATAATTTAAAATTAATGTGGAACATGCAATATGGGAGTCTCAAAGGGAGAATGAAGGAAAAACCATCTGGGTGAGATAAAGCAATCAGAAGGTACTTCATGGAGGAGTTAACTTTTTTCTTAGTGAAAACTGAATGAAGTGGAATTTTGAGATGGAGTTTTAAAGAAAGGAAGCGTAGATTGGTAGAGAAAATAAGTTGTTTTGAGACTTTGTCAGAAAGACCAAAGGGACAAGGGGAGAAAATCACATAGAAGTTGTTGTTGGCCTGCTTTACTTGATTGGAGTGGATTTCCCAATGAACTTGAAACTTTAAGGGAAAATTCAGGAAACTTTTTAGGCTTGACATGTGCAGTTTGTGTTTAAGGTAATTATAAGATCACCAAATTGACTTCTTTTATACTAGGATGAGTATTTATAAAAGGTATGTCAGAGGCTAGAGACTCTTATAATACTTTGATATTTATTTATTTATTATTTTTTAATTTTTCTTAACATTTATTTATTTTTGAGAGACAGAAGAAGACAGAGCATGAGCAAGGGAGGGGCAGACAAAGAGGGAGACAGAATCTGAAGCAGGCTCCAGGCTGTCAGTACAGAGCCCGATGTGGGGCTCAAACCCACGAACTGTGAGATCGTGACCTGAGCTGAAGTCTGATGCTTAACCAACTGAGCCACCCAGGTGTCCCAGTGCTTTGAAATTTAAAAACAGCCTCCTTACAGAGAACTTTTAGAGCAGTGAGACCACTCTATATGATACTGCAATGGTAGATACAGGTCATTATACATTTGTTCACATCTATAGAACGTACGGCCCCCAGTGTGAATATTAATGTAAACTGCGGACTCTGAGTGATGATGTGTCCATGTAGGCTCATCAGTTGTAACCAGTCGGTCGCTCTGGTGGGAGATGTTGATTGTAAGGGAGGCTGAGCATGTGTGGAGGAAAGGAGTATATGAGAAATCTCTGCTATGAACCTAAAACTGCTTTAAAAAATAAAGGTATAAAGGTTTAATACCTCCACCTAGGCTCAGTATAATTTGTTGACATCCAGGAAAAGGGTGATAGGATAAAAGGTAAAAGAAGGAGGCTGGCTCTGTGTATCTGTCTCTATTTCAGAAAGTCATCTTATTGCATAGGAACAAGCCAACAAAAGGGTACTATAGAACTTTGAGCAAATAACTGGAATTTAGTTTCTTCCTTGAGAATAAGGCATGGGAGTGGGCAGGGGTTGGGGGCAAGGTGATGTTGATCTATAATTTTCTTTTTAGTTTTACATAGTGGTTATTCTAAGGCAGGGGTTCAACAAAACAGTGTTAGTGGAACTCAGCCACGCCCACTCCTAGGTCTCTGCCTGCTTTCCTGCTATGGCTATAGAGTCCAATAGTTGTAAATGGCTCAGAAAACCTAGAATATTGGCTATGTAACCTTTTACACGAACAGTTTGCTGACCCTATCTATGGGATACAGGGGAATTGGACTATTTATAAACCCCTTTCTATTGGAGAATAAGTTAGAATGTTCCATCTTTCTTTGGAGGACTGTATGAGTGATATCTAAGGGAATTGAGAGGGGCTGCTTTAAAGGGGATTCACATTCATTTGGTTCTAAGGTGAAGAGGGAGGTCCTTAGAGGCTGAGCTGGTCTTGACAGAGGATTTTATTATTTTTGATGTTCGGATGCCAGGATCATGGGTCTCCACTCAGAAGGCCTGGGAGCCATTCTGTCAGAGCACTGTCCTTTCTCTATTGTATTGTGTCCCTTAGTCACCTCTGTATTTAACTCACGGTAGAACAATATGGTGGGAACAATATGGTAGAACAGTATGGTAAGCCACGATTCCCAGGGTGGTACCGCAAGCATTCTGTGGAGGATTGTTCTTCAGGAAAATCGAGCTGTCTTTGAGAGGAGTGCCTTCAGAAAAGTGGGCCCTGAGAGGCGGGCCCGCCACTTAAGAGTCGTGTGCTGACAACGGGGACCCATTATCTGCACGATACCTGCTATTCACGCGTCAGGCTCTGCAATTAGGACTTTGGTTTCAGAGAACACGATTACATTTCTGAGTGTCCAAATTCTCAATATTACCTGCACCGCTATCTTTAATCTCCGAACAGTGCCTTATTTCTGGTGGTTTTGGGGATAGTGAAATGAGAGTAGATATTTTTTATTTTCTGGTTTTGTTGTACTTTATTTTGTTTAAGATTAAATATTCTGCGTTAAGGTGAGGCTCGGTTGAGTTTGTAGTAACTATTTGAAGAGTTTGAGAAATACTTTTGAAAGCGATGCTGATTCTCCACAGATACATGAGAACATTAGCCTTGTTATTTTGGACCCTGTCAGTGTTGGCGTGTGGCTCAAAAGTGGTACGAGATTGGGTATGTTAACATGTCTCCTTTCTCAAGTGGAAAGTGGAGCCTATAGTGGTCTTGAAGTGAAGTGAAAACCAAGGGCCGCTGTGGAAGCCTCAGTGGAGACCTCTGTAGGCCCTGCTGGGATGGATTGGACACGTTGTGGAGTTCCACAATTCTGTCCCTGTCTCTCAGGACATTTGTAGTTGAAGACATAGAGACCATAATGGTTGCCACGTGGAAGTCCAGGCAGCTGTACAAATATTTGTTGAGTGAACATAGAAATGATGTTCAATTTCCATGTATAAGCAGATGTGTGACTGCATGTCAGAGGGGTTAAGTGCATTATTTGGCCTTCTATCGGTTGATAGTTTAGGTCGATCTGTTCTGTTTGGTGGAATTAATGCCATTTGCGCTTTGCATTTACAGTAACATCTCAGTGAAGCCAGCATTTCGTTAAGTTCTCACGGAAAGAGTTCCTTTCTTCAGTCTCCAGACACGAGTTCATTGCCTTACTAAATCCAATGCAGGATTATGTGTATATATATATTTTTTACAACTTTTTAAAGATAAATTTGCATGCAATAAAATTCGCCCATTATATGTGTACAGTTCAGTGAAATTAGTAAGTTTACTGAGTTGTGCAACCTTTACCACATTTTAATTCTAGAACATGTTCATCATTTGCACTGTTTTCCCGGGCCTGGTAGAGGTCAGTCATGCTCCCAGGTAACTGCTCATCTGCTTCCGGGCTCTTGATGTTTGCCTTTTCTGGACATTTATAGAATGGGATCGCACAATTTTGTCTTTACTTTTGTCTTTTGTCTTTACTTTCTTTCAGGTAGCATTGCTTATATGAGTGTATCACCCTTGTTTTATCCACCTACCAGCTGATGGACTTTTGGGTTGTTTTCCATTTTTGCCTATTATGAATACTATTGTAAGCAGCCATGCCCAGTCTGCAACTAGCCGGAGTGTTCTAGAATGTTATTTACATCAAGTTGGTTGTTAAAATCTGTTTTACCTGATGTAATTACAGTGATTCCAGCCCCCTCAGGATTGCTGTTTGCATGGTACCCCTTTACTTTGAACCTTTCTTTATTTCTTTACCCTTTTACTTTGAACCTTTGGATTCTTTGAACCTAAGGGTTCTTTTGTGGACAGTGTGTCGTTGGAATTGCTCTTTCATCCAGCTGGCAATTTGTCTTTTGGCGGGGTGGATGGTTATTCCATTCACATTAATGTAGTTATTGTTGGATATATGTCTGCCATTTTGTTATTTTCTAAATTTTTAAAAAATTTTTTGAGTTTATTTATTTAGAGAGGGAATGAGCAGGGGAGAGGCAGAGAGAGGGAAAGAGAGAATCCCAAGCAGGTTCAATGCTCTCGGCACAGAACTGTGAGGTCATGACCTGTGCTGAAACCAAGAGTTGGACACTCAACCGATTGAGCCACCCAGGCGCCCCTCTTATTTCTTTTCTATTTCCTCCTAATTTTGTTCTTCTGTACATCACTGCTTTCTTTTGTGTTAAAGTATTTTTTAGTGCACAATTTTTATGTCACTGCCTTCTGCTTATATATGTAAATCGAAAATGATTTCTGTGTTCACTCATCAATACGTTTTAGTGTACAGCTTTTATTTCTCTGTTGCATTTGTTGTTTTGGCTGTATTTTTGAGTAATTTTCCAAGTGGTTGTAATGTCTCCCTGTCTGCTTGAGAATACTATTACTTGACCCTGGTAAGACATAGTAACTTTGTTCCAGTTTGTCTCTTTCTTTTCCGCTTTATGCTATTGTTGTTGGATGCGTTAAATCCCTTTATGTTATAAATTTAACCATACTGTGTTAAATTATGGCTTCATACAAGCTTAACCTTTTTGTCAAGCATTTTAGGACAATACATGAGAACAAGTAAGAGAGTCTTGTATCCACCCACATATTTACCTTTTCTGGCACTCCTCATTTCTTCATGTGCATTTGAGTAGTCGTCCGTGTCCCCTACATTCTACCTGAAGGACTTCCTATAGTGCTTTTTATAAGGTGGGTCTCCCAGCAGCAAGTTATCTTTTTTAAAAAAATCATAGAATGCTTCCCCCCCTTTTTTCATTTTGGAAAATAGTTTTCTGGCTATAGAATTCCTAGCTGATCGTGTTTTCCCCCTGTGATTGCTCTGGACCTTCCACTGCCTTCTGGCCTCCATTGTTTCTGATGAGAAGTCAGCTGTTTTTCATGTTGTTTTTCTCTCTGCATGATGATGAGGCTGCTTTCAGTTATTCCTCTGTTAGCAGTTTGAGTGCTGTGTATTTAGGTGTGGATCTCTTTGTGTTTGACCTATTTTGAGTTGAACCTGTTGGATATGGAGGTTAGTGTTTTATTTTTTTATTTTTTTAAATCAAATTTGGGAACCTTTAGGCCAGTTTTCTTAAAATATCTTTTTCACCGTTTTCTCTTTTCCCATCACATGTATGTTGGTAAGCATGGGGTCATTTCATATGCCATGAGGTTCTTTTCACTTTCCTTTCATTTTTTTTCTTTCTTCGCCTCAAACTGGTTAATTTCCATAGACCTATCATCAACTCTACTGATTTTTTATTTTCTTGTGCCAGCTCAAATTTGCCATTGAACCCTCTGCTAAATTTTTTATTTCATGTGTCTTACTTTTCAATTCCAGAATTTTCCATTTGGTTCCCTTCTTTATAATTGATAACTCTTTATCAAGATTCTCTATTTGTTGAGTTATTATATTTTATTTTAATTCTTTAAACATGGTTTCCTTCAGGTCTTTATGTTTTTTCCCCTCAAATGTGTATACCCATATAATGGCTACTTTGAAGTCTTAATCTGTCAAATCCAACATTTGGGGACAATAGAGACTGCTCGCATTGACTGCTTTTTCCTGCGTATAGGTCACACTTCCCTGTTTCTCTTCCTGTCTCCCAAGTCTTTTGTCGAAGTTTTACATTTCAGATACTAGATTGTAGCAACTCTATTCTGATTCTTGTTGCTTGTGTATTTTGTTGTTGCTGTTGTTGTTCTGTTTACTTCTTTGCCGGAAATACATCTGCAAAGGCCGTCTCTCCCATACTGTGTGGCTGCTGCTGTCCGTTCAGCTTTGCTGTTTGTTTGCTTCCTTGTTGTTACTTGTAAACCTGGCTTCCCTAAGGGTCACCCTTCTGGCTCCCAGCTTTGTGTTCAGCCAGAGACTGATCAGAGGTTGACCTCAAGTCAGTAGGGCTTTTACTCTGCTCATGGGTCCGTGTGTGGCCTCAGAGGTGCGTTCGGCTTTCAGGCAGTCATGTCTGCCCTGGCTTCTGCTTTTGGCATCTTAACTATGCGTGTAGGTGCGGGTTCTGTCCGCAAGGGATATGTGGGTGGCGTGAGTCCACTCCAGTGTCTGCGATGCACCCTGGGATATCTGTAGAGAGTTTATCAAGGGCACTGTGGTTGTCTCACCTCCCAGAACTCCCTGTTGAGCCTCGGCCAGTCTGCTGGTCTCTTGCGTGCCCTGCACGGGACCTTAGAGCTCAGGCCTTCATGTTCTCTTGCTGAGGGGATTGCCACTTGGCGTGACAGTTCCCTGCTCCGTATCTGGTGGGCCTGGCCCGGCGGTGGCGTGAAGCTGTTGGTTTCCTCGGCCCACCCTCATGGCCAAGCTGTGGCACTGATGAAGCTGGGAGCAAGGGGGTGGCAACGGCCGCCAGCAGCAACAACATAGGCCTGTGCTGTGCTGGTCCTACCTGAACTTGTGCACTTTTCACAGAGTGAACACTCCTCGCTTTGTGATGGGCTTTGGTTGATCTCCAGAATGCCGAGCTAGCTGTTTCTGAGTTCTGTCTGGCTTCATAAGTTGTGTTTTGGGGTGAAGATTTATCCGCCATGTTAATTTTGTCATTGCTGCCTTTTCCTCCGGAAGTCTCCTGAGCTCCACCTGGGTTCTCAGACCATCAGTTTCACCATGTGTTTTAACAGGCTTTCTACCGAGGACTGCTCACAGACCCATCGAGTTGGCCGAATACCTGGTTGCTTTTGAAAAGATACAAAAAGCGAAATGATTGTGCCCTGAGGCTACTAGTGTAACTTTTACTGATATTTTACATCCGTACCACTCCTACAAACACCAGCCCACTGATAACTTTTTTGTCAAAGCATCTATCAGCTGTGTGGTTCAGTTGGAAAAAAAAATTCCAGGGGCTTTGGGGTTTTGGAGTTTGTGGAATTGGGACTGAAGCCTGATTCTGTGATTTACCAGGTCGGTGATTTACAGAGTGGTTTTCGATTCCTCTGAGCCTGCGTTTCCTCACCTTAAATTGTGAATGATTAATACCTACCTGATGAGGTATTCTGGAGATTAAACGTAACATCCAGGAAACATCTGGAACATAGCATGTATTCAGTAAATGTTGGTGTGTGCTTGGGAATGCAGTTTTGGTAACTCTTACTTTTTCCAGATTATCTGCTTCTTACTTTACCTAGCTTTGCTTCCTGAGCTTCCTTTTCCTTTTACAGAATAATTTTGGTACTTTATAGAGTGACTGAAGCATGTGTGTTCCCCTCGGAGTACATTTTGGTTGAATGCTCTTTCCAGATATCCAAGTGTCCCTGATATTTCACAGTGATTTCCTTTCCCACATCCAAATTACATGTGATCGTAAGTGGCAGTGAAACTGTTTATGGCCACTTTATGGTGAATGAGCTCATCTATAAGATGGTCTTTTGGGGAGGTCTATAAAACAAAAGAAAGTGGGTCATTTTCTAGGTGGTCACAGGACATGGTTGGAAGGGGCGGACCCAAGGCCTCTAGTAGAGATGATCAGAGACTTTCACAGAGACATTTTCTTGGATCTCACTGGACCACAGCTCACTCTGTTCAACTTCAGACTCTCTGTTCTCAGATATTTAAGTGCATACGGAGGAGATCGTGGCTTTGGTTGCATCATTAGTTGTCATGTCATTTTTGGGTCTAGAGAGGTTATGATTGGACTAAGGCAAATCCAGGTCCTTTTATGAATAGCCATCGTCTCCTGTGATTCTCAGAACTGAGGAGTTAACAGTTCCTCTTACGTAACATTTTACTTGACTCTCGGAACACCTTATGCCAGAGTAGTTTATAATGCTTTTTATTAAATTTTCAAAAATTAAATTTCTAGACACCACCTCTTATTGGAAGCTTCAGTTTTCTCCTGAAGAACGTGTGGGTCGTGGACAAGGTTTTTATCACGAGTAATTCTTGAAAACAAAGTCCTTAAGTTATAAATTGCACAACTATTGACATTGCAGAATTTACACAGACAGGAAATACAGACGTAGAGATCTCTCCTTGTAAAGTGAAATCAGGAAGTCAGGTGTGCGGGGGTCAGGATTACACAGGTGTTTTTAGAGGCAGTCACCGTGCACTTGTAGCTGGGACTGCGTGCTGTCTGGAATGAGATCCGATCTAGCAACTCATACAGGCCTGTCACGTACATGATACTGTCAAAGTTCTGTAGTTAGATCATGGGTTTGCCAACTTCAAATGGTGTCTTGGCGCCCGCATTTGTTGCAGGACTAGAGTGTGGAGTTGTATATGCATGCTGCTTCTATGAAGCACGATATGAATGCTGGTCCTGAGAAAGGTCTGTAACAGGTTTATAAAAATTACTTCTGTTCTCTAGCCTTTAAAAAGATCAAACCAATAACTTATGATAAAAAATTGTAAGAGTTTTATTAAGTGAAATAAAGTTGGAGACTTTTTATTCTGCGTAGAGTGGATATTTTTTCTTGGGCGCTCCGCGAACCTCTGATAAATAAACCATGCAAAGCACCGGGCCCTCTGAGTGCCGTGGAGGGTACGAAAGTGACTGGAGGCAGTGCTAGCCTCCAGGGCCCTGCGGTTCCATAGGCTGTCAGATAAGCCCCCTCCCAAGTTCAAGGTGAGAAGTGCCCTTGGCGGAGTAGAGCTGCCAGGGGAGACCGGGAAGGGAGGGAGTGCTTTCTCGTTCATTCCCTAGGAGAGCCTTTCCCCCATCCCCAAGAATTCTTTTTAGTCTCCCTGTCCATTCCAGACCAGTTCTGTGAGTCTCCACTTTAGCACGCAGAGCTTGCACGTACGTTTCTGATTGCCCTGCATCATGGTAGCCTGAGAGAGAGACCAGAGGAATTCATTGGTGAGAGTCTGGGTTAAGGAGCGGAGCGCGGACACTCGGTGTGGCCTCCGCACTCGAGGGTTGTGCCAGGCTGCAGGTGACGTCTGACCCGACCTGTCCCTGGAAAAGCCTCGCCAAAGTGCAGGATCCCGCTCCACGAAAAGATCCTGGGGAAACAACTTGAGTAAGCTCGGGGGCCGGACACATGCTAGACTCATTTGGGAAAAATGCCGTTTGTGTGAATCAAGCTGTTGGTACCAAATGTATGAAGAACTACTGACACCTCATGGATGTGGATATTATTATTTTTAGTTCCGTAAAGTGTGTGTGCATATGTCGGAGTCTCTCTGACTATGAGGACGCACACAAGGACGGTCTTGGCTCCAACTGATCTGTGAGTTTAATCTGTGACAATGACAACTGTTCAGTATATTCCCAAGTTGTTTGAAAAATAAAGTTGGAGTACGTCTGTTGAGTAACAGCTTAATCCCTCCCGAAGCATCCATGTTCGTTCTATAGAATTCTGCTGATAGGACTTACTCAAAGTGAAAACAAGATAGCATGTCAATAATTCGTTACCCTTTTCAGATTTATATGCATTATTGTTTTAGGACCACAATCATGGTTTTCTTTTTTTTTTTTCAACATTTATTTATTTTGAGAGAGAGAGACAGAGCATGAGCAGGGGAGGGGCAGGGAGAGAGGGAGACACAGAATCTGAAGCAGGCTTCAGGCTCCGAGCTGTCAGCGTAGCTCAGTTTTCTTTTTTTTTCTTTTTTTTTTTAAACAGACTCTTTTTTTTTTAATATTTTATTTACTTTTGAGAGAGAGAGAGACAGCATGAGCAGGGGAGGGTCAGAGAGAGAGGGAGACACGGAATCTGAAGCAGTCTCCAGGCTCTGAGCTAGCTGTCAGCACAGAGTCCGATGCGGGGCTCGAACCCACGAACCGTGAGATCATGACCTGAGCCGAAGTCGGACGCTTAACCGACTGAGCCACCCAGGCGCCCCTCAGTTTTCTTTTTTTAAAATGATGTAACAAGGACAGTGCAGAGAAGTAGAGTTGGGGACTCACCGACAGGTAAGTCTGGATAAGTCTGCACGAATGGATTGCACCAAGTTCATTTTACCATTCATGTATCCTTTGCTCTGTGGACTTCCGTGCACATCAGCCAAGTTGGTTGTTTCCAAATTGATCTCCAAAGCGAATCTTATTTTCTAACATTTGTAATTTTGGAATCATCATCTACATACGTGAAGACCCCAAAAACAGGGAAAGATGTTGACTTCATCGAGTAGGTGTTTGTTTGGGGGCTGGGTACTGAAACTTCACCCCAGAAATGAACACACATTTTAAAGAGGACATGCAGAACATCAAGATACAGGAAAGTATTGAAATGTAGCAGGACATTCCAGACCTCTGGAGAGGTTATATTCTTGGGTTTGGGGAATTACAACCCAGAAATAAAGAGCATAGCAGATACAAAAATATAAAGTATCTCAGAGATGATAAAATTAATATTAAAAAGTTGTTTGCTGTTATATTTAAGAACAGGTAATAGGTGAGTGGATAAAGGAAATTCAAAATGGTCAAAGTAATACATGGAAACGTTACTCTCGGGAATAAAATGTCACACTAGAAACTGGAGATAATTTTTATTTACCAATGCATTTGATTAAAACATTTTTTAAAATGTTTATTAAAAAATTTTTAAATGTTTATTATTATTAAGAGAGAGAGGATCACAGCATGAGTGGGGAGGGGCAGAGAGAGAGGGAGACACAGAATCCGAAACAGGCTCCGGGCTTTGAGCTGCCAGCACAGAGCACAATGTGGGGCTCAAACCCATGAACCGTGAGACCATGACCTGAGCGGAAGTTGGATGCTCAACTGACTGAGCCACCCAGGCGCCCAAATGTTTATTCGTTTTTGAAAGAGAGAGCAACAAAGAGTGAGTGAGTGAGCAGGGGAGGGGCACAGTGAGAGGGAGACAGAAGATCCGAAGTGCAGAAGCCCCATGTGGGGCTTGAACTCACGGACTGTGAGATCATGACCTGAGCCGAAGTCAGATGCTTAACCGACTTAGCCACCCACCCAGGTGCCCCGGCGTTTGGTGTTTTTTTTTAAAAAAGCACTCAGTCTTCCTGATGTTAGTGGGTCAGGTGTAATCATTTGTTGTTGAAGATGTGGTGGAGCTTTAAAGGCGTTTCTACTCAGTATATACTCCATTCATACTCAGCCCAAAGTCCTTGGCCCAGGTGTTCTATTTCTTGAAATGCATCCCAAAGAAAAAATTTATCAGAGGCAAAAAGATACTTCCCTAAAGATACATGTTTTACTGTTATCTTTAATAGCAAAATAGTGGAAGGGACCTGAATGCCCTTTAATGTAGAATACTAAGTTGATCTTCTGTTTCAAAAATCTCCTGATTTAAAAATGGAAGTTTTAAGACCCTGTGGAAAGAGGAAATGCTTGCCGTATGTGAAAATATATGTATAGCATAGAACATGCAATTATATGGCCTCTGTGGAAATGCAGTCTAAGAATCTTAAACCATGTTAGAGATTGAGCATTTGGCACATGACTCCGTTTCATTGGTCAGTCTGTGTTCTGGGCACTGCTCTAGACCGGAGAGGCGGAGCCCTTTAGGTGATTCTGAATGGTCGTGTAGATGGACACTTACACAGCTGACAATACCATTTGAAAGAGTGGCTTTCCAGAGAAGGCTATTCGTGAGCTGAGTCTTGGAGAATGTATAGGAGTTGGCTGGGTCATCTGGGAGGAAGTGATCTGAGCACGTGCAAATAAAGGCGTGAAGTGTGAGTCATGGGGGATGTGTGTCTTTACAAGGACCGTTTTATTTCCAGGGAGAATGCAGCAGTGATGAGTGGTGTAGAGGGCACAGAGCGGGTGGTGCGGAACAGGTTGTGGAGGGTGTTTTTGTTACAGACGATGGAAAATGACTCTCGTCTTCACCTTGTGCAGCTTTTTCTCCATTGAGAGTATAGTACACGTTCTTTGTTTTGTTCGTCCTGCTTCAGCCTATCATTGAATGTTTCGGGCCGCCTGGCTGTGTGGTAAACACAAGCGGAGCGCACAGAATCAAAGCAGGCACTCGTTTGTGTCAGTTTCTTTGTGTATCTACTGTTGCAGTCGTTCATTGATTTATGGTGGTTTTCTTGAGACGGTACACGAATCAGTGGCAAAAATGGAATTTTCTGACTCCTGACCCGTGGAACTGTATTTCCTTTCGCAGTTCATTGCTGCAGGTTATAGCTGAATGTGAACATATTTGTGGATAATGTGGTTTTATTTATTTGGGAAATAAGTTTTATTGAATATTACGGGAAAGAACTTTGTGTATGCAAGAGGGAGCAGCTGTATTTTGCTGTTTTTTAAAATTCTTTGTTATGAAGTCTAAATGATAAATACCACCACCATTTATTGTTTTTTTTTTCTTGTCTTTTTTGTTTTAAGTATCTTTTGTGAAAAATTAAGGAGCATGATACATTTATTAGGACATTAATATCATGCAGGTTCTTTACGTTTAAATGTTTTGATCTAGCGATGTCCTTTCGATTGAAGGCAAATAGTAGTTATCAGGTGCTCTATTAGATCTTATTTAATGCTTTCATAAAGGAGCACAGGTATTATAATTTCCAAATGTGTTTTGTAATATTTGAGGACTGTATTTTGGTGTACTTGGTTTCCTTTCTTTATCCTATATGTTCTTTACACTTAAAAGGCCTATGGAAGCAACCCAAGTGTCCATCAACTGATGAATGGCTAAAGAAGGTGTATAGATATACAGTGGAATATTACTCAGCCACAAAAAAAGA
This sequence comes from Crocuta crocuta, assembly GCF_008692635.1. Taxonomy (NCBI): domain Eukaryota; kingdom Metazoa; phylum Chordata; class Mammalia; order Carnivora; family Hyaenidae; genus Crocuta; species Crocuta crocuta. The sequence goes on from NW_027530974.1 coordinate 10,452,059, forward strand.
ATGAAATCCTGACATTTGCAGCAACATGGATGGATCTAGACGGTAGATTGCTAAGTGAAATGAGTCAGGAAAAGTCAGATACCATATGATTTCACTGGTAGGTGGATTTTGGAAACAAAACAAACCGACAAACAAAAAGAAGAAACAAGAAACAGACTCTTAACTATAGAGAAAAAACAGATGATTGCCGGAGGGGAGGTGGGCGGAGGATGGGTAAAATAGGTGGTGGAGATTAAGAGGACACTCACTGCGATGAGCACTGAGCGATGAGTCACTGTATTGTACCCCTGAAACAAATACTACACCGTATGTTAATTATACTCCAATTAAAAAATAAAATTAGGTAGAATTCACCATGACAAAAATGAAAAAAAGCATTCCAAGAAGAGATCCACAGCTTTTACTCAGCTGCAAAGAGGTATACAGCCCACACGGAAAGGTGCGAACCCTCCCGTTCCCATCCCGCTCCCCAGACCCCAAAGCCAGGAAGGCAAGGGACCAGGATGCACTTCAGAAATGAACAGGTTTCTACTCTCTGAATCTCTGCTCTGCCTCTTCTGAGCTCTGTGGCTGAGGCATTTCTCCATTACAAAAGGAGTATGATACATCTAGCCCAGGTTCGTGATGAGGGTTAAAATAGATGCTCTATTTAACATACCCGGCGAGGTAACCTGCGAGGAGAATGATGTTGTTACCGCTCGGCGCTCTTCCCAGAAACCAGCTCTGTGTCCTTGGGCAAATGATTGCTCATTTCTTGGGCTTGTGTTTTCATCTAAACTAAAAGGATTTAGACCTGGCCGTTTCTGTTTCAACTAAAAAAGAAACCTGAGATTATTCCAAAACTCAGGATGGCCCTCTGCAAATCGGAGAACTCAGCTGTGCTGAGAGCATCGACAGACGTGTCCTGTGGCGCCCCCAAAGGGAAGCAGGCAGAGACCTTTGTCTCGCTGACTTAAAACACGCACGTAGGGACACTTTGGGTCTTTTGTTTCTGTGCCACCGAGCTTTTCCCCGGTTTTCTTCCATTGAGAGTCCGCCAGTCACCTTTGATGGAAACCATGCCTGTCGCCTCAGGTACCAATGAAAGCCATACAGAAGCCATCCTGTAAACAGGCTTCTCTTTGGGGTCGGCTGACGGGAATCCTGCTTCTGTTCTGAAAATGGTATTTCCGTGTGTGGTGACTGGTAGTGTGCTCTCCCCTCATCTTCAGCGCCAGTAGCTTTTGAAACCCCGTTGATCGATTGGCTCCAAGGTGGTTAGATTGATTGGTTGACGGTGGGTGCGTGGACGGGCAGTTGGCAGAGACTTAAAGTACGAGCCTCCAATCAGGGTTTGTGATCGCAAAGAACAGACACCCAGAGAAGGAGTCCATTGGAAGGGTGAGGATTCATCCACGTAATTGGCAACGCAGGGGATACAAGACAGGCAGAAAGCTGCGGGTGCAGCCAGGACATGGGGGATCACGGCAAAGGAGAGCAAGGAGGGCCTGGCCACCCATGAGGACTTACCCAGTGGTGGGTTCCCCAGTCCTGGGGCATAGATGCAGATGCTGGGCAGCTCAGAGAAAATACAAACAGAAAGAAAGATGAATGTTTTCTACTGATGGACCCAGGAGATGTTGAAAGTGCTTATTACTTGTGTGTGCGCTTGTGCACCTGCTGCGAGAATGCATACACATGCCTGCTTTGGGAGGGAGGGGACCCAGGGCTTTCATCAGGGGCCTGAAAGGGCCTTTGATCCCAGAGGAACGAAGAAATGCTCTATAATAAAGAGATTTAACTGTGTTTGAATCTTTGCTTTTCCACCAGGTGGTGCAAATCTTTTATGATCACAGAAGTTAATCCTCTTAAAAGATAAGAAAAATTTAAAATCAAATCATTTTCTCCCTTAAGAGTTTAGTTTTAGCACACAGCAGCAAAGGGTCATTCATCTGATTCTCACCTTCTTTCTTCATAAAGAAATACATGGATTTATATAATTTATATAATACTGACTGTTGACTTAAACCAGCCGTAGAGTTTTGAGACCATGCCACAGTATTTTTTGTTTTGGTCCTTCTAGAAAGAAACGATGACACCTGGCAAAAAGCGGTCATCTATTGAGGATGCTGATTATTTCATTCAGTTTTTACAGTGTTTTGCTCGATACTTGTAGGATTTCAGGTTTTGAAATCCTGATAGAAATGCATTGTAGCAAACATGTCCGATATTTTAACTGTCTCCTAATGTGACCCAAATGACAAGGGGGATCGTAATCAAAACAGGAAGGTAGACTGCTGAATGGAAGAGGTCCCTCGAAAACGTTTTTCATCTGTGAGACGTAGAAATAACATAGAGCAGGACCTTTGCAAGCCAAGTATAAATAGTTCATTGCTGGGGTAAAGGCAAGAATGAATTTTGTGTTTGAATATGTTTACAGTTGTCTTAGAAACTTGGGACTGTTTCAGTTTGGACACGTTTTGAATATTTTGGGGAAAACTATTTGAATATACTTACTAAATTTAAATATCACACACACACACCATTAACAGAGTTGCTTAAAATAGACATTCCTAAGATGAATTTTTTAACAATTCAAAGGTAGTTTAACATTTGAATTTGATAGTTTAATAGTTTGGATGTGGATACCAATGGTTAGCTAGTAAGTTTTTTTCTTCAAAAAAAATTTTTTTTAACATTTATTCATTTTTGAGAGAGAGAGAGAGAGCAGGGGAGGGGCACAGAGAGAGGGAGACACAGAATCTGAAGCAGGCTCCAGGCTGAGCTGCCAGAGCCCGACCTGGGCTCGAACCCACAAACTGCAAGATCATGGCCTGAGCTGAAATCGGATGCTTAACCAACTGGGCCATGCAGGTGCACCTAGCTACTAACAGTTTTAATTTACACCTAACAACATTTAAAATATTCTAAGCCCACTAGATATCCTCAAGGTCCATGCCGTGTGTTTAGAGTTTAGGTGAAAACTTACTACATACGATCTTTTTTGATACTACTCATAATCTGCTCTATAGGTATGATCTAGGTCAGTATTTCTCACTTTCTTCTTGTTGTTAATCTCATTACGGAGAAAAATTGACCATTAATCAACTTTAAGTTTTCATCTAATGAAGAATATTAAATACCAAGAAGATTTTGTTGGGTAGGGTGGATTTCGAATGGCCACAAACCATGGTAATGACCACGATGTTTTTGCCCCCGCCAAGAACCAGTTTTTTCCTCATTTGAGTCATGACTGCCCCTGTGAAAAGAGCATGATCTAGGGTATATTGTCCTTAAAACCATTTCTTTATCTGTGGCATGTCTGTAACACACGTGAATGGCTTTGCTCTCATTCTAGGGGCGTTGCAAGTCAGTTGCTTATAGTGTGCATTTGTTTTAAGGACTGGAAATTAATTGTGCTTTTCATTTATACCTTATTGATCTTCCTTGAATCCAGAGGGCAATGTAAGGGTCCTGGATTCCCTGCCTCCCAAGCCAAAGTGGACCCACACAATTTAATTTTTGGAGACATTTTCTCAGATGAGATGTGAATGAATTCCTTTATTTTCATCTCCCATTTCTTTTTAAAAAACTTTTTAATGTTTGGTTATTTTTGAGAGAGAGAGAGTGTGAGCCGAGGAGGGGCAGAGAGAGAGGGAGACACAGAATCTGAAGCAGGGTTCAGGCTCTGAGCTGTCAGCACAGAGCCCGACGCGGGGCTCGAACTCACAGACCGTGAGATCATGCGAAGTTGGACGCTTAACCAACTGAGCCTCCCAGATGGCCCTTCATCTCCTATTTCCCTTGTACTCTCTTTGGGCTTATGTTTAGAAGGAGAAATAAAGCAGAATTGTGTTTTTTGTCTATTTTGTCATGAAGTTTGTGGTTTTTGGCTGAAGAATAAGTCAAGTAGACAATTTAAAAGTTATAATGCTTTTCTTGGCAGTTTTGCAAAAAGGGTAGAGTAGCGTATTGGAAATGGATCCCCTTTGTCCGGTTTTCTCATTTTGTGTTTAAGAAACACAGCTCTAGGCAAGGACTCAGAGCACGTGGAACCACTCGGAGCAGAGTAGCATCTCGTGCCGACTTAAGAGGCATGGCAGTCATTCTGATTTGATTTATTCATAGGAAGGATCAGGGCGCCTGGATGGTTCAGTCGGTTAGGTGTCCGACTTCGGCTGTGGTCGTGATCTCACGGTTCATTGGTTCAAGTCCCGTGTTGGGCTCTGAGCCTGCTGACAGCTCAGAGCCTGGAGCCTGTGTTCAGATTCTGTGTCTTCCTATTTCTCTTACCCTCCCCTGCTCACACTGTCGCTCTCTCTGTCTCTCAAAAACAAAACAAAATACAGAGGAAGGCTGTAACTGATGGGCAGTGTGGACCTATAGATTGATTTGGCCTCTGTCTACTTGCTTTTTACCCCTCTAGCCTGTCATCAACTCGCTGTGTCTCTTTCTACATCTTTTTGTCTTTAGAAATAAGTACACAGAGAGTTTTGCTAATTTTCGGTTTTTGGCCCCAGGTGATGGGATGCTATATATTACACTCTAATTTCCTTTTTTGTACTTGATAGTTTGATAGGGACAGCCTTCCACTCATCATATGTAGATCTTAATTCACAGTTTTAATTAGCTTAATCTAAAATAATTAGTAATCTCAAATATCAATTTGCCTAATTTTTTCAGTTATTTCTTTGTTAGAACAAGTTAATTGGTTTGGGTTTTCCTCTTGTTTGATTTCTGTTCTTCCCTTTGCTGATACAAACTAATGCCGTAGATATCTACTCATTGATCCTGTTTAAGCAAACGTAAGGTGTTTACTTTCCTTTGATCTTCCCTGTTGCGTCTTCATACCTGTACTCCCTTTCTCTTGGGTGACTTTTCTCCCATCACTTTGAAGGAATGTTCCTGCTTTGTGTTGGGAGCCCTAGCACTTTGTCAGTCATACAAGTTGCAACTGTTTCTCTCAGCCTGTATTTTATTTCTGCCCATGGCACCTTTTCATTATTACAGAATTTTAAAACTTTTATCTATTCCAGTCCATCAGTGCTTTTCCTCTTCCAGCCTGCAGTCACACAAATACTCTTCTGACATCTCTTGTACCATTTTTAACAGAAACACCATATTTTGTTAATTCTAAGATGCACAGATTTTTTTTTTAACACTTTCACGTCTCCAAAGTTGTTTTAATAGTGGGTCATAGTTTAACGGGCGGTGCATTTTTCTTTCAGCGGCATATAAAACAACAGTTTGTGTGACGACTGATGCTTTGAATTCACTAGAATGTGACATTCCTTGTGTTTAGATCTTTAATTTATTTGTGCATATTTTTTGTGTATATTGTGCAGTAGAGAGTCTATTTCTCCCTCCCTCCCCCCCCCCCCCAAAAACANTTAAGCGAAGAATCTTTTTCTCACAGAATTAGCATAATTTCCCATATAGCACTGGCCTCCTGGCCTGGTTTTCCAGCTTATTTATTCCTATACTGACACCATACTACTTTGGTGGCAATAGCATGTTAGTGGGATTTAAATTCCAAAAGGGTTTGGCTTCACTGTGTTTTTAACAGTCACGTTTCTTCATGTTTGCTTTAAATACCCCACGTTTCAATTCCCAAGTGTCTGTTTTTGCCTATTCTTTTTCCTTAAAGTTTTGGTTAAGGGGCAGGCGTTTTGTAGGACACCGGCATGACCGCTGGTGCTCGTTAGTGTCTCCCGCTTTGCAGGGTGTGACTCTGCACCTCAGGGGGCGTTCAGTGCCTCTGTACTGTGTGTGAGGGAGGGGCCCAGTGAATGGGGGGGCCCCCCGTGTGTCCTTGCTGGATCATGAGTGGCACCTCCCGAAGTTAGTAAAACCTAAGAGACCATCCTACACTTTGTGGATTTTCTAACAAGCGCTGGTGTCTGTCTTCTGAATGCCAGGGGCACTCCAGTCAGTGTGACAAACAGGAATTCCCAGAGTCGTGCTTCAGAGTAAACTGATAGGTGGACCTTGGGCGTGGCAGGGGGTTCTGGATCATCTCTGGAGATAGGCAAGAGTGAGAGCATTAGAGTTACCACATTTTATCAGCTTTTTATATGTTTGGGATTTTCTATGAGAAAGAGTTTGTGTGCGTGCTTGTATGTGTGCGGGGGTGTGTGTGTGTTTTTACTGTCCCATGTGTGCAAATGATGCGTGTTGCAGGGTGACCTGCCCCTGTTGAGACCACTTTTGTGTATGTATGTACGTTCATTCATTTTTGGGAGAGAGTGAGTGAGTGAGCCCAAGTTGGGGAGGGGCAGAGTGAAGGGGACAGAGGATCCAAAACAGACTGTGTGCTGACAGCACTGAGTGCTCCATGTGGGGCTCGAACTCACAGACCATGAGATCATGTCCTGAGCTGAAGCCAGGTAGGTTGCTTCCTAACCACAGTTAACTGACTGAGCCACCTGGGTTGCCCCTGAGAACCCTATTTTATTTTATTATTTTTTTAAAGAAATTTTTCCTTTTGAGAGACAGAGCACAAGCGGGGGAAGGGCAGAGAGAGAGAGAAACAGACAGACAGAATCCCACATAGGCTCCAGGCTCCTAGCTGTCAGCACAGAGCCCAATGCGGGGCTTGAACTCCCAACCTGTGAGATCATGACCTGAGCCGAAGTCAGATGCCCAAGACCACTATTTTAAAGCCATGAATGGAAGCCAGGGAAGATGGGTTTCTGGCTTCCTGAATAAGAATCCTAAATGAATTTGCTCTCCACACAGAACATTGTGATAATCACAAATTGAGATCTTTGTTAATATTTTGTTACTTTGAAGGGCAGACTTGTAGACTTCTTGACGAGCTGGTCAGCGCCCCAACATGTGTTATTTTTTTGCTAAGGGAAAATACATTCCGACTTCTGAACACAAGTGTCGTCAGTTGAACTTGAAAACAGCAGCTCTTTAATTAGGGACTAAGTGGGGGCACCGAGTGTACCTCGTGGAGCTTTCGAGCTGCCGGCCTCACCCCGGTGCTCCCCCTCCGACCACATGGCCTCTGAGGCCTTGCTCTGCAAGTAGGCTTGGCAGTTCGGTGTCTCACTTTCCTTCCCCAAGCCGACTGGCCCCGCGCCTCCTCTGTGCAGTCATTCTGGAGCTTGGGTTGGCAGCGTCACCTGCCGTCGCCTGCAGATCTACGGTGAACGTGCGTCCTCAGGACGTCCTGCTTATTTCTGCTTCCGGGGCTGGGGCGGCCCCGCAGCTGTCGGGAACACCGGCCCAGTTGGTCACCAGCGGGCGGGAAGCGTGGTGCGGGCCTTGGCTTTCAGTTTTCCTCTCTGCTCTCCACCCGGGGCAGTGGCTGGGTGTTTCGTACACACCCCCGGTCCCAGGGTAGGTACGATGCGCTCCGGTCAGTGAGCACGTGGAACCAGCAGACCGACCATCCGGGCAGACTCGGAGCTCGGCCCGGGACCTCGGAGGCCCCGCGGGTGGATGGAGGGGCACAGCTCGGCGCTGGGCCCGGGTCCTCGGAGGCCCCGCGCGTGGACGGAGGGACACAGCTCGGCGCTCGGCCCGGGTTGGAGGCCCCGCGCGTGGACGGAGGGGCACAGCTCGGCACTCGGCCCGGGTCGGAGGCCCCGCGCGTGGACGGAGGGGCACAGCTCTGCTCTCGGGCCCGGGTCCTCGGAGGCCCCGCAGGTGGACGGAGGGGCACAGCTCCGCGCTCGCGCCCGGGTCCTCGGAGGCCCCGCGGGTGGACGGAGGGGTACAGCTCTGCTCTCGGGGCCGGGTCCTCGGAGGCCCCGCGGGTGGATGGAGGGGCACAGCTCGGCGCTCGGCCCGGGTCGGAGGCCCCGCGGGTGGATGGAGGGGCACAGCTCGGCGCTCGGCCCGGGTCCTCGGAGGCCCCGCGCGTGGACGGAGGGGCACAGCNAATGTTTTATTTATTTCTGAGAGAGAGAGGCAGCATGAGCAGTGGAGGGTCAGAGATAGAGGGAGACACAGAATCCGAAGCAATCTCTCCAGGCTCTGAGCTAGCTGTCAGCACAGAGCCCGACGCGGGGCGCGAACCCACAAACTGTGAGATCATGACCTGAGCCGAAGTTGGACCCTTAACCAACTGAGCCACCCAGGTGCCCCTATTTTCAGTTTATTTTTAAGGATAACGCTCAACATTTATGGAGTTCTCACTGTGTCTCTAGACCTATCTTAATCCCATTGCCTCATTTAATTCTCAAAAAAAAAAAGAAAAGAATAAAAGCTTGCACCATGTTGGCATTGTGTTGTCCCTGTTTCAGAAAGGGGAAGACTGAGGCATAAAGGACCAAGAAGCCCCAGGAATCGAGTGGGGGACTGGAAGTAGAGTTCTGCTCTGTCTTACCCAGAGCCTTATACATCCCTCCACTCACTGCCACAGCGCTTCCAAGTGCGTGCAATGCTACTCAAATGTATTTCGCCATAATTTGTAAATGACTTAATCATTTCATCAGTTCTGAATGCCTTTCAGATGTGTGTAAGTCTTACAAGTTTGGGGACACGCTGGCGTCAAGTACAGCCTTGTACACTGATATACCAGGACACTGAGAGACCGTGCTGAGAGAGAGACTGTGTGAAATGAGCAGAGGCACTTTGCAGGATCATTGCCAAAAGAATCAGGAAGGTGTACAGCTGGGCCAGTGGCTGGAATCGTGTTTTTGGAAGGGATCCTCGGGGTAAAGCAGAGGAGATGGGTTATAGCGAGCGCCCGTTCTGCGCCAGGCACTGCACTGGCCCCGTGTGTGTCGTCAGCTGGTAATGCGCCCAGCGCCGGCGGAGGCAAGTTCCTAACAGCCCTGGGCAGCTTGGGTAACTTGTCCCACGTCACTCAGCCACCTGGCAGAACTGTCGTCCACGCAGATCACCCGCCCACACACATCTTCCCACCGTGTCACAGGGCTGAGCACACTGTGTACGGTTTGGCCTTTCCCCTCACGTCCGCCTTTGTGGTGGCATTTTCGTAGGGTGATGTTTCCTTTTATTTCATCAGTAAGAATGTGACATTTTTGGCCATTCCACGCGGGCCACGTCAGTCGTATTGATGTACCAGGTAGGGAGCATTTTAATGTACTGCTCTCCCCATTGTAAGCCTGTTACCTTCAGTCATGGAAAACTGTTTTCTCAGTAAGGAACCAGGAGAGTTTCAGGCCTCCGTTTGGGCTCCATTGCGCTTTTGTATTCTGAACGGCACTCTCTGCGCTTTTTAAAATCCGAGCATGTAAGCAGCTTGCATAGTTGAGGGACGTGGCTAGAGACCGCCTGAGTACATGAGTGAATTCTGCGCCTGAGTCTTGCGGTTCCTAATTCAGTGGTTACGATGCATCTGGTGGCCCCTGTACGGAGACATGGACTTTTATGCCCATGGATGTTTTCGGCTTCCTCTGGGCTTTCCGCTAAGCAGGCACCCTCATGCGGAGTCCTGGATTCTAGGTACCCTGGGCCCCAGTGGTGAGAGCAGGTGTGCAGTGCTGAGCGTATGACGGGCCATAGGAAGGCATCTCTGCTATTCCTGGAGACAGCGTACTCAAGGGGCCCGTGCATCCATGATCTTCCACATCTTTAGAAAAGGGAGTGAAAATTTGCTTGAATGAAGAATTAATAAAGACATTAAATGATCACGTAGTACTGGGGAGAGATGCCTTATATTTTCAATATACCATCTCTCTACAGACATCTCTTGGTCTTCCAACCAGAAATATCCACTATCCTTCCCCAGATTCTTACGTATGTGTGTGTGTGTGTTTTAATCAAGATATTCGTTGTGTTACACAGTGAATCTGTTGTTCACGGGGCCTGGAAGCACTCTGTATTTGGAAATTCAATATAAAAGTCCAAAATAGGATGCCTGTTTTTCAAAAGGGCTTTCCAGTTGAGTTGAACTCTAGAAGTGAAAAACGGATTTTTCTCTTCTTAGATGTTATTTAAAGAAACGTATCCTCAGCCTTTGTGAAACTGCACGCATGCTTGTTTTGTGAGGCTTTCTACCCAGGTCCTGGCCTGCCTTTGAGCAAAACGGCGAAGCTGTCCTTTCTGCCTGGGAACATTTTGGTACTCTTCTTCTCACCACCAGTGTGTTCCGTTCAAACCAAAATCAAACCTCAGAGTGTTTATGCGATACCTACTCAACACACTGGCTCTGCTTACAGCGTTTTAAGAATGTCAGTATAAGAGGGGCGCCTGGGTGGCTCAGTCAGTTGAGTGTCCGACTTGGGCTCAGGTCATGATCTCGCGGTTCGTGGGTTTGAGCCCCGCGTCGGGCTCTGTGCTGATAGCTGGCTCCAAGCCTGGAGCCTGTTTTGGATTCTGTGTCTCCCTCTCTCTCTGACTCTCCCGTTCATATTCTCTCTCTCTCTCTCTCAGAAGTAAATAAAAAACACTAAAAAAAATTTTAAAATTTAAAAAAAAAGAATGTCAGTATAAGAAAATGTGAAAGTAGCTAATTGTTGTGCATCACAAGATTTGGGGTTCTAGCATAGAGGCGGCTCCTGGTTATCCACAGGAGAACAGAGAACACAGAGAAAGGTATGCGCATGAGGAGGGTGGATCTCCTAAACCATTTATAACCAAAATGCTTCTTATGGGGCTTAGATTATCAAATGATTAGAGCACCCTTGAAACAGGTGTTAAAATGTAGACATCTTTTGGTATATGGAAATTCGGGATTATGTATTTCAGATGACAGTTGATTTGGGCACACCCCCGTCATCACTCAGCAGCCACCACCTATCTGAAGATCGCTGCTGTTCCTGCACTCCTCTTTCGCACTCTCTTGCAATTTTAAGATTTGCNGCCTTGTACAGGCCATGGCACCAGCCACTGTGTTTGAATAGATTGCTTCTCTTTACATGACAGTAGAATATTAACAGTCCCACCAGTGTCTTTTCATATATAAACTTCATCCAGTTCTCTGTTCACAAACCGACACAGGCAAGTAGCCAAGAAGATAGTATTCTGCTTGCTCCTTCAGGTAATAATAAATACCACTCCTGTGTAGAAGAAAAAGATGGAGGTGTGATTTACAGATGATTCAGGGATTTGTGGATTTCTAACTAATAAGTGTGTACTTTCCTGGCAAGTTTGAGTAGTTTCATTAAATCAGCTTCCTTTTTCTAATATGTTGTATTTGAGATCTCAAACTATTACAAACTGTGGTAATCAAAACAGCATAGTAGTGGCCTGAAAGCAGACATGCGGATGAATGGAATAGAATCAAGAGCCCAGAAATAAACCCGTATCTATAGTAAAGTTGGTTGGTTTACGATGAAGGAGCAAGTGTGTATGATGGGAAAAGGACAGTTTTTTCAGTAAATGGTGCTGGGAAAACTGGGCAGCTACGTGCAAAAGAATGACACTGGACTGCTATCTTAGACTCTACACAAAAGTTAACGCAAAATGGATTAAAGATTTAAGCGTGAGAACCGAATCCATAAAACTTCTAGCAGAAAACAGGCAGTAAGCTTCCTGCCATTGGTCTTGGCCACGAATTTTTGGATTTGATACCAAGGCAAAGGCAACAGAAGCAAAATGAGCAAGTAGAGCTGACTGCTCAAACTCAGAGTCTGCTGCTCAGCAAAGGAAACCGTCAACAAAATGAGTGGGCAGCTTCCAGAATGCAGAAAATATTTGTGGATTATATATCTGATCCCTTATCAGTTAAGAATGTCCAAAATATATAAAGAACTCAATAGCAAAAGACCAAATTATCTAATTTAAAAATTGGCAGAGGATCTGAACATTTTTCCAGAGAAGACATACAGATGACCAACAGCTACATGAGAAAGGTGTTCAACATCAGTAATTACCAACGAAATGCAAATCAAACCCACAATGAGATGACATCTCAAACCCATTAGGATGGTGTTTCCAAAAAGACAAAAAAAATCAAGTGTTGGTGAGGATGTGGAGAAAAGGGATCCCTGTGCAGTGTTGGTGGGAATAGAAATTGGCGCAGCCGCTGTGGAAAACAGTATGGAGGCTCTTCGAAAAATTAAAAGTAGAATTGTCATATGATCCAATAATTCCACTACTGGCTATTTACCTGAAGAATATGAAAACACTAATACAAAAAGATATACACATCCTTATGTTTATCGCAGCATTATTCACAGTAGCTAAAATATGGAAGCCAACCCAAGTGTCCGTTGATTGATGAGTGGACAAAGAAGATGCGGCACACATATACAGTGGAATATTATTCAGCCACGTAAAAGGATGAGCTCTTGCCATTTGCAACAACATGGATGGAACTTGAGGGCATTATACTAAGTGAAAGAAATCAGTCAGAGAAAGACGAATGTTGTATGATCTCACTTATATGTAGAATCTTAAAAGAACCACAAAACAATGAATTCATAGATACAGAATGATGATTGCAGGAGGTGGGGGATGGAGGTGGTCAACGGATACATATTTTCCATTATAGACTAAATGAGTCCTGAGTTATAATGTACAGTAAGGCCATTTATAGTTAATAATATTGTATTGTATATACGAAAGTTGCTGAGAGAGTAGATCTTAAACCTTCTCATCACAAGGGGGCATCTGGGTGGCTCAGTTGAGCACAAGACTTTGGCTCAGGTCATGATCTCACAATTTGTGGATTCCAGCCCTGCATCAGGCTGACAGCTCGGAGCCTGGAGCCTGCTGCAGATTCTGTGTCTCCCTCTCTCTCTGCCCCTCCCCTATTTGTGCTCTGTGCCCCCCCCCCCGAAATAAATAAACATTTAAAAAAGTTTAAAAAACCCTTCTTATCACAAAAAAATTTGTAGCTATGTGATGATGGATATCACTATAACACTATTATATTGATGATTTCACAGTATATACATATATGAAACCATTATGTTGTATTATGTGTTTAGTATATCTCAATTAAAAATTTAGTAGGTATTTACAAAATTACAGTTCATTATTCCCTTTTTATTGTGTGTATACATGTACATCCGTATTATATAATTCAGAGGTAAAATACAAAAATTACGCACATGTATGTATGTGTGTACTGACCTGTGCTCTATATTCCAAAGGAAAGGAAACTTCCCTGGTTATACTTTACAAATCAACATATAGACTGTAACTGTTTTAGTTTGTTTTTCCCTGTGTGGAGTGGAGATCATGGGGGAGGAGAGTACACATGTGGGTATTTCTAAAATTGTTTCAGTAGAGGGATTAAAGTTTTTATTGTTGTTATTTCTTCTTCCCCTTTATAACTCTTAATTCGCTGCGCTTTATTTTTCTTTGCTTTTGGTTAGCTGCTTTTTCCATAATTACACTTGCTCATAATTATGCTTGAACAGGCTTAGGAACGACATTCTGTGGTTTTCTGAAAAATTGTTCTTTTATATAAACTTGCGCAGATGAGTTATAGGAGGAACTGTCCTCTTGAGTTTCAAAATGAGTTGAAGCACTGCGTGGGGGACTTTCCAAATGAGTAAAGCGTGCCAGGGTGTGTGGTTAGCCAATACAATCCAAGGCACTGTAACAGCTGTTGCTAACTTGTGAAACATGCCTTTGGGTCAGAAGCAGTATTTGGAAACTCTGCCTTCCACTGGCACACAGCTTTAGATGCATAAAGAAGTGTCTTGGGTGACAACCCATGGTACATCCATTCAGGTTATGAATGTATTTATTCTTTCCCTCTCTATTATGTTTCACCTAGCAAAGGCACAAGCCGAAATCGTGAAATGTATCTTACCAGAAGCACCCAAAGGAGGGAGATACATACTTAAGGGGCTTCCTAGAGAGAGCTTTGTGCAGCATGATGTCCTGTTTGAGGATCTGTGGTAACGCACTTTAACTTTATTAAACTCTATTTTTAAAAAACAAACACTAGAGTTCTAAATGTACGGCCCATGGTTCGTGGGATGGTAAACAATGATGTCTAACCCTTACCTGTATGAAGTGATTTGGTCAATTCTAAATATTTGTATCTGTGAAGAGGGAGAGAGAAATAGCATATATTGAATATCTCCTCTGTGGTAAATTATGTGAATTTCAGGAATTAAAGCCATCTTGTGAGGCAGATTATTTTTTGTTTGTTTTTGTTGTTGTTAGTGATAAAGCCGAGGTGTGGAGAGCTTGAATCCATACCTGTTGTCGTGTGGCTAGTAAGTGGCAGAACCCGCAATTGAGCCTCAGTTTGTCTGGAGACAGACCCCATGCTGTTCCCATGCTGTTCCCACACTGTTCCCGGTGCACCATGTTATCTCAATATACTTTCTTATCCTAAAAAGAAACCCAAAGTTGTCATTTCGCCAGATTAAAACTAGGTAACTACTTGTAAGCTAGAAATTTTAGTTGATGTAACCTTCCTCTGTCCCTGTGATTGAAAAATGTGCATGCCAGAATGGTGAGGAAATGTTACCTTTTGGAGACTTCTAAATGTTGAGACACTTCTTGGAGCGTGGGTGAGGATTCTCACTGGCACAGGTTTTAAAGTCATTTGTTGGGGCGCCTGGGCGGCTCAGTCGGTTAAGCATCTGACTTCGGCTCACGTCATGATCTCGTCGTTTGTGGGTTCGAGCCCCGTGTCCGGCTGTGTGCTGACAGCCAGCTCAGAGCCTGGAACCTGCTACTGATTCTGTGTCTCCCTCTCTCTCTGCCCCTCCCCTGCTTGTGCTGTCTCTCTCTCAAAAGTAAACATTAAAAAAAATTAAGTCATTCGCCTTCATTATTGGAAAAGCTGCAGTTCCTTTAACTGGACGTGTGTGTCTGTTATACTTCACAGCACACTTTTCCTGTAGATCAGGAGACTTTCAGTGTAGCTGCCTTAATTCACGTCCCTGTTCGGGGTGTAAAATCTGAAGGGAGATCCATCTATTCCGTGACTGGTATTTCGGAATAAAGATTTGGAGACAAGATATCAAGTTTTTGTCAATATTTCCTAATTGCTAGTTCTTTTGTGTGTTATGTTCTGAGCGATGTCTGACCCAGTTTTGCTTATTTCTCTTCAAACGTTAAGCTGTCCTGTCCATTTCTGGTTTGTTTCAAAGAAGACTGGGGTTTTCTTCTGGTTCAAGTTAGAAGACGAAGGGTAAAACTAACAGAAACAACATAGAAATGTGTTACAAACTCTCGGAAAAAAGGACTATAGTAGGAAAACATTTGGTCTAACCCAAATGCTGGGACGTAACAGAGGAACCTAACCCAGAAGGCTTAGGGACGAGAGGCCAAAGGAAATATTCGAAGGCCCTGGGGAGACGGTGCAGGGAGCTCTGACTGCGCAGCCCAGAGTAAGGGCAGAATTGACTCCCACCCTGGTAGTGGCGGTGGGAAATGCGTACGCAGCTTATGTGCCAATTCAGCCAGGGAGTGTTTGGAGAGAAAAGAAAACACCAATTTTTCTCTTCCAACCTCATCACACCCCAAGCAAGACAAGAGGCAGCATAAGAACACAAGGGATAAACACAGAAGCTCTGCTCTGCAGGCCTTTTCCGGAATAAATAACTGTTGTGATGAACATCTTGGTTCACAGTGCTTGTTCCACGTTTAAGAGTTTTGTTTTGTTTCAATGAAGGATCTCACAAGTAGGATAGCAGAAAGGAATATACATTTTCATCATTCTCCGTGCAGAGAGAGGACCGACAGCTTATTAGGATCAGAAAAACCGAGTTATCTTATCTGCGTTTCCAGTGGAGTCTGCGGTACTTGAGCGCTATTAGCTCTCACAGCAACTTCTAGAAAGTATCTGCTCTGCCCTCAGTCCTTTACTCTGTCACCTGTAATGCTGGTCAGAGGTACTTGGAGTATTCTATTTAGAGTATAATACTTGGTGGACTCATTTGACTGGTGAATGTGTAAATAATTGGGTTGATACCAGGGTTTATGCTGTGGAAGTTAAGATATGAAGAACAGAATGTAGTCCGTCTTCTCTCCCCCTCGTTTCGTGCATTTATCAAAAAAATATACTGTTAATATGTTTTTTGCAGAATATTGGAATGATCCACATACTCCCAAAATATTATACTCACCTATAATTAATTGTACCATCCGGTAATAACTGCTAACAATTTGAAGATATCATTACATACATATAAGCTTTAAAACACAGTTGGGAGGGGGCGCCTGGGTGGCTTAGTCAGTTAAGCGTCCGACTTTCGCTTAGGTCATGATCTCGCGGTTCGTGGGTTCGAGCCCCGCGTCGGGCTCTGTGCTGACTGCCAGCTCAGAGCCTGGAGCCTGTTTCAGTCTGTGACTCCCTCTCTGACCCTCCCCTGCTCACGCTGTCTCTCTCTCTCTCTCTCTCCTAGAAATAAATAAAACATTAAAAAAAATTAAAAAAAAAAACACAGTTGGGATAATATAGGATGTGTTTTGTGGTGCTCCCCTTTAATAATATCTGTCACTAGTGTGTCTCCGTGTCATTACAATTCCTTGTAGACATCAGTTTCAAATGACTCCATGATATTTTGCCTCTGATTAATTTGCTAAATTTAACATGTCTTGCCTGACGTATGATTGGTTTGTTTCCATTTTCTCCTGTTATCACAGAACCTCTTTTTTCACTTTTACAGTTAACACGCTGATTGGATGGCGCGACCTAGCATTTGATCAAAAGTGGCTTCTTGTTCATCAAAGAGCGTTTGAGGACTGTAGTATTCCACTTTTGCATTTACCCTGCCATCGTTTTAAGAAATAGATGTGTGCATTTTAAATGCCTGTTTTAGAAGGTTGTCTTTGTTAGCCTCTTTGATCTACTTTCATTCACACCTTCCATGAGATAGATTGAGGGTCACTGTGCTAGGTGGTCGGACCACCGGGCAGGATGGACGAGGTTCCTGTTCTTCTAGAACTTACTGCCTGGTTGGGAAGGATCATATTAGTTAATCACCCAATAATTATAGTAAATAATTAAAGTATTAATTATTCTAATAAAAAGTCATTATATGAAATAATTAAGTTATAGACTCATACCTGTAATAACCAAAGGTTATCATCTAGCGCTAGAACTGAGGAATCTGAACTGGAAAGAAAAGACCGTTCGTCAATCAGAAGTACTCTTGTTAATTTTATTGTCCTTTGTGCCTTCTGTTTAAAATGGAAAGCCTCGGTGCTTTCTCTGAGGAGCCGCCACAAATCTTTATTTATGTGTTTTGCTCCCACCTAATAACCCAGTTTGGAGGAGAAGAAGCTATTAATCCTTTTGGTTCAGTGTTTGGCTTCTGAGTTGGAATTTTTTCTGAGCTAGCAAATTTCAGGGTGTAAGTTGCATTCTTGCAGCCAGTGTTGTGGGTTTGAAGCATGAGATTTCATCACTACGATTAAAAAGCATCAGCCCGATCACAAAGTGAGTTAAGCATAAAGTAAGCAAATGATGTAGGTAAACATGTGCCTGACACAAGGGTCCTATAAGCCAGTGCGGTTGATGAATTTAGTACAGTGGCACACGGGAGGGGACCATACATCACTTAGGAGAAGTGTACTTTATGGAATATTCATGGGAAGGGTGAGTTAATATGTGGTTCTTAGACATTTGATTGCTCAACAGTTTAGTTAGCAAAGTCACATATTGGATTAGAAAGGCGGTGGGCAGTTGATCTGGGGGCCAGGTTAGATTCAACCTTGATTTGATGCCAGAGTTGGAAGAAAAGGTGAGATTTACAAAGCAATTAATTAATGAAGAGACAGAAGAATACAGAACTGGACGTCAAGTTAAATGCCCTTGGATGTATTTAGAGGTCAAGCAGGATCTGTAAAATGATAGTAGGGTAACGGGGCAGGATGAGAGGATTTGAAGAGGAAGGGGATGCCTCGAGTTTACTCATTAGCATGTTGACGGGGTGGGGGGGGGAGCATGATACTCTTTTTTTTTTTTTTTAAATGTTTTATTTATTTCTGAGAGAGAGACACACACACAGCTTGAGCAGGGGAGGGTCAGAGAGAGAGGGAGATACAGAATCGGAAGTAGGCTTCAGGCTCTGAGCTAGCTGTCAGCGCAGAGCCCGATGTGGGGCTCGAACCCACGAACCGTGAGATCATGACCTGAGCCAAAGTCAGACGCTTAACCAACTGAGCCACCCAGGCGCCCCGGGAGCATGACACTCTTAAAAATAATGGGGTCAAAGGGCACCTGCGTGGTTCAGTTGACTGAGCTGACTCTTGATTTCAGCTCAGGTCAGGATCCCAGGGTTGTGGGATCGAGCCCCATGTCAGGCTCTATGCTGGATGTGGAGCCTGCTTGAGATTCTCTCTCCCTCTCCCTCTGCTTGTGCTCACATGTGTGCATTCTCCCCTCCCCACCTCGAAGTAATAAGGTTAATATAATTAATACCCATGTGTCCTTCACTTAAATTCACAGCCGTTTACATCTTGTCACATCTGCCATCTCTCCCTCGCCCTCTCTTTTTGGTTTTGTTTGTGGCATATTTGAAAGTACATTAAAACCATTGATTTTTGTATGCGGACTTTTTATATAGCCTCTTGACTGAATTTTTAGTACTCATTCTTACCAAGTCAGTTGATTTTCTTGGATTTGTCTCATTAGAGTTTCCTATCAGCTGCAAAGAAATGATTCTCTTTCTTCCTTTACAATTTTCATAAGTCTTACATTTTTTTTCTCATTTCATTTAACTGTCCAGAACCTCTAGTGAAGTATTAAATCATATCAATGATAAATTCTGACTATACTGGGAATGCTTCCTATAGCCCACAGTTGAATACAGTGATTGCTTCTGGTGGATATTCATCACGTAGTTTTAGAGATTATCTCCTAATCGTAACTTTTTGGGTATTTTGCTAGGAACAAGTATGGAATCATTTTCACTTGAAATTGGTTAGAGTTACCTTTTCCCTTAATATATCTATGTAGTGAATGGTAGCAATAGATTTTTCTGATGTCAAGCCTGTTCTTACATTCCTGAGTTAAATCCTACTTGGTGATGATCTTTTTATTGATTTAACATGTTTTGGTGCTACTATATTTTAAGTAGATCAATGTAGATCAAGCAGTGGATGCAGTTGTGACTAATGGAATGCAGATTTAGAAGTATTGCTCTTCTATATTTCTGTCACTAATATACTTGGAACATCAACAGATAGAGCAAAGCTCCTGTCACAGGGAGGAAGGAAGACTTGGTTAAAAAGAGGTGCTGAGACTTGAAGTGGTTGGGAATTCATAATCTAGACACTTCAGAATAAGCCTCCTGCTCCTCCTTGCCCTCATTCTGGTAGTTCCGGATAGGAGTCCGTTATCTAGATGTTAATCTGTGTACCCAACAGCACCAGACATGAAAGGAGCTTTCAAAGGCCGGCCCAGTTCTCCTTTTATTTTCTGTTATCTAAGACTCAAAAACCTGATGATTGCGTTACAGTCTCATGAAATAACTCACTGTAAAGCTTTACTCTCAGTTGCATACCTCCCGACATTAGTGCTGTGGGACACTTGAGTTAATACTGTTTTCTCGTATGCTCAGGGGTAGTTAAGATGCTTCTTGGGGCGCCTGCGTGGCTCAGTTGGTGAGGCGTCCGACTTCGGATCAGGTCATGATCTCACTGTTCGTGGGTTCGAGCCCCGCATCGGGCTCTGTGCTGACAGCTCAGAGCCTGGAGCCTGCTTCGGATTCTGTGTCTCCTTCTCTCTCTGGCCCTCTCTCACTTGTGCTCTGTCTCTCAAAAATAAATAAATGTAAAAAACATTTAAAGAAAAAAAGATGCTTCTTTCTTGACTATTTAATCTTTAGCATTTACTATTACGACTTTAACCTAAATGGGTTAGCATGGTGAATGTAAAACGTAATTATTCTTTGGAAGGTGGGCGGAGGGTTGATAGTTCTTCAGAATCCTTCCTAAGAATTAATAATCGTTATTCAGCAATTGTAGGATGTGCAGGATGTTAGGTTTAGACTTGAGGAATCCCTGAAGCCGGCACATTGAGTGTCATGTCTCCTTAGTGTGGGAAGGCAAGAATGTAGAGAATCAGATGTTTTCTGATAACTGTTGTGTCTGTTTTAAAAAATGCCCAACAGTCCTTGAGAGGGCTGGGCGTATTCCTTTCCCCTTGTTACAGAATCCATAAGGCTGTACGTGGGGATTCCAGAAAGAAGATCATTTTTAAAGCCAAGACACTGCTGTAATGTGAGGCACTTCGATCAGGGAGCATTTGCCAGTGTCAGCATTGCCAGTGATTTAGATAATTGGCCATTTGGTTCAGAAACTAAAAAAAAAAAAAAAAGAGAGAGAGAAAGAAAAAGAAATAGCCCTGACTTTTCTATGTACATAAGAACTTACAAAAGAAACCATGCTTATTGAGTACTGAGTAATCATAATGCATGGTCTCTCTCTCTCTCTCTTTCTCTAGGAAAGCCAAATTATAGGATGGTTAATATCTTAAAGGATGCTTGCCTCCAATACTGGGATGCCCAGCCACAAAGGGGAATTGCTGAGAGGCTGGCTTGGTAAATGAAACTCAGCAAATCAGAATCCTCTCTGGGCTCTCAGTCATGTTATGTAAGTGGTCATACAGATGGATTTTTAACTCTGATTTCCCTAAGTTGCTCTCCCATTCATTAAGGTGCTCCAAAATGCAAAAGAAGAAGAATGCACCGCTGTTACTTTAAGAAGGAAATTAAACAGGGAGGGAAAAGGGGGATGTTGTGACTGCTGACATTTGTGGCCTCTTTTCATTTGCGTAAGAGGTGGACCGGCTTCTCTGTAGCTGCGTTGCCATGGAGAGGTAGTGGGGGAGGGCTCTCAGGACCCAGCCCGGGAGAGAGAGAGAGAACGATTCCGTCTTAGAGCTGCTCCAGAACGTGACGGGAAGGGGCAGGGAGCTCAGGTGTGCCACAGCGGCACAGATAATGGGGCTGGCTGACCTGTCATGGCTGGTAACGTGACTGTGCCCATACCCCTGGGTGTGACAGACATGTTTGTGGACGTGCCTGTGGATTCTCTATGTGAAGTGGAAGGATTGTGATGTTGTATGTATTTCCACCCTTCATATGATTTCTTACACTCGAGACTCGATTAGAAGAGTCCAAACATGTTTAACCCAAAGGTACACCCTCATCGTACTAAGAATAAGAAACTAACTTCAGTTGGCATGTTTGCATACAGATAAATGACATCAACAGTAAGTCTGATGAATTCCGGTGGGGATAACACACTCAGGAAAATCTAATATGGTAGCTCACACTGCATCCGGCAATGAATGTGTTACCGACCTGGAGTCATTAATTTCCAGAGGCTGTAGAGCCGTGTAGCTAAGCTAGAAATAATATGGGAGAAATGAAAACAAAAGTTGTAAGGATTCTTCTCCATTAACAGGTAGAAGAAAATCCATTGTGTGTTTTGTAGATGAATCTGCTTGATTTTATGAGCCGAATTTTAGGCATGTTGTCATCACTTAGTGTATGTTACGGGAACAGTTTTAGGTCCAATAGAGAATTGTTACTGACTGCGTAATATGATCATTTTAGGACCTTTGTTTGTTTTCTTCACGTGACCGGTAAATTGAATCTGATGATATATTAGTCTTTTGTTTTCTCATGGATATCATTGTGGGTAATGCCTTTGTTTAAAAACAGATGTGATTGGTAATTTTAACTAGAGCCACTGTTTAAAGTATTTCTAAGTAAATGCGTGTTTCTCTTAAGGAAATCGTATTAATGTATTAAATTTGCCAAGTTTAAAGAAACTTACTCGGCTTCTCAGTCTTCTGATGAAATTCGAGTGAGAGTGAGTATTAATATTGTTTTAGAGTAGCTGAGTCAGAAATGAATACATTGAAGGATGTTACCATTGTTGACTGCTTACTGCATATTTTAAGTTAGTTTAAGAATGATAACGGATTATCTGATTTGGTCCTTGAAAGAAATGCCAAACCAAGCCTTTTTTTTTTTTTTTTTTTTTTTTTTTTTTTTTTTTTTTGTTTTTATTCTTCTTTTCT